>NC_136061.1:1442950891-1444151304 GCF_964261635.1 Lissotriton helveticus | reverse complement strand
TAGGCAGGACCATGCTGATTGAAAGTATCCCCGTGTTCAGGGGCTTAGGTCCTGTCACACACCCACACCTCTAGTAAGGCCGGAGGGGTACAAGCAGAACCTGGTTCTAAGGGCTTCTGAGCAGACGCCTGTCCACCCATACATGATAATGTCATGTTTCCCTGAGGGAGCACAGGCCAAAATCCATCCCCTTCTCAAGGCCGAGACTCCAAGTGTAGTAACAATGAGCATCCTTGTGCTGCTGCAATTCACCCGATAGTCTATGATGTACTCAGAACCCCAAGGTGGAAAACTTCCCTGTTATTCACGTTTTATCCATCTGTAATTTTGTTGTGTATGGGTCCAAAGTCATTTGCCCCTGCTTTCAACTGCAACACAAGAGCAAAGGGAGTAATGGGGGCGCCAGACATGGCATGACCTTTCCTCCCCAAATAAAAAATAAGCATGGCTGATTGTCTCCAACCCCTTTTCCTTCCTATCCTCTTTTGACGCTGTGCTCTCTGCTCTCCATCTGAGCAGATGTCCAGCACTGCACTGGCAGACTCTCGGAGAATCCTATCAAAAAGGCCCAACATTATTTCATGACATAGCATCAGTGGGGGAAACTTTTTTCCCACTGTTTTTATTTCTTTGTGGTGAATAACCAGACGTAAATGTGTTATTTATGCTATTCGCTCCCACTGAGAGCTATATACATAACATTACAGTTGAGTAACTGAATAACGGATGATATTCACTTCTGAGTGATGTCACTCAGAACCTCAAGATGAACATCCCTATTATTTACAGTTCCCTCACCTTCAGTTTTATGTTTCACATCCCCCTCCCCCAAATCATCTGCCCTTCTTCCAGCATATTTTCAGAGGGAGAGAAGTATTGGGGGAGGCATACATTCTTGCATCAAAAAAGATTTTTAAAAAAGAATTGGCCTTCCACCATGCAGTCCCACCACCCTCTGCACAACACTCGCTGCCCACATATAATAAAAAGAAAATACCTGGTCTCAGGCCAACCACCCTCACCACTCAGGGCATATATCCATTCTACCCCTCTCCCTAAGAAAATAGACCAAAAAGATTGAAGCAATTGTTGCAATAGTGCTGACAGATTCTTAGAGAGTCATTTGTCAGCACAGCTTAATTCCTCCTCAGTGTGGATCTGTGCTGATCTACGCCGATAGAGGTAAAAGCGGTTGGAGGAGGAACAGTGCCACCCACATTCTTCGGGGTTAAGCAAGCTGTGTATCACATGCAGCAGGACCCAGTGGCATTCTAGTGGATATCCTGAAATTTGATCTCGATGGTTGCATGTTTAAGTCCAATCTTCACTAACCTATTTTTTTGTGGGGTTACTACATCCTACAGGAGAGGGTCAATGTTTTATTCTATATATAATCGTGAACTCATCCACAAAACAGTAGCTATTGACATGATTTAGAAGGCAAGGTGTTCACACAGATCAATTTGAATAAATTATTACTAGGGGTTTAAGAAATCTGCTGAAGTTCATACAGAAAGGAACCTGAAATCAACAGCTATTAATATTATGTCACTAATAATGCAAGGTGGGATAGCAAATAGGAAAAACAACCCACATTTCTACTAACAACATGACAACTATGCATTACCTGAACAAACAGGGAGGGACCCATTCTTATTCCCTGTCTCTCAAGCCTCAAACAATTTGGAAATCGTTAGTAGCCAGGAACCTAACTATAACAGACATTCATCTCCCAGGCAGTGCTAGGCTTAGGATATTCTGTGCCTTGTGCAGAGTATACTGTACAGGCCCCGGATGACACAGGTGAAATTGTTTTTCATTGGTACTCATTTTATTTTAGTAGATTTTTAACAAGTACAAGTAAAACTTAATTATACAAAGTGCACGTGTAACAAAATAATACATAATGCTACTTCTTCACAAAATGGGAACATTCCTTGTCTTGAAAATTCTTTAATTAATTCACAGTAGTCGAGAGTTCATCCAACTTAATGTTCAACTGATATTAGTTCTAAGGCAGTCAGCCGGTCCTGGGCCATTTAACAGCACAAGTATTTCTTAATAATTTTCAGCATTGAGAATATTGGGGCATATTATCAAGGGGGTTTATCTCCGCTTTTTGGGCTGGAAATAAAATTATCTCCCTATTACCTAGCTGTCGCTAACACCAGTTAGCGACAGCTAGTAGGAGATAGCGACCATCTTGGGCCCCGCTTTGCATGTCAGTGAAATTTATCCCTAATGACATGCAAAGTGGGCGTGCCAAGATGTTAGCGACTGGAAACAGTCGCTAACATCGCTATCTCCTATTACCAACTTTTGGAGATATTCGCGCTAAGCGCGATTATCTCCAAAAGCTAACACCTGCCCCTGAGCAGTTCTTAGCCATGTTATCCAATGGTAGGTGGATAACATGGCTAAGAGCATTAGCTCGGTAATGCATGAATATCGCTGACTTTTCAGCGATATTCATGCATTTCGGCCGATTTTTATCGCTTAGGAGATAAACCTTGATAATAGCAAGGTTCCTAAGCGATAAAAATCGCCGCAGCTCGGCGATAAAAATATTGCCGCTAAGCCAACATAGCGATAATTATCGCTAGTTGTTGGTAATATGCCCCATTGTTCTCCGGAGGCTCTGAGAGTTTGCGTTTTTTGAAGCCTAAGTACATTTTACTGAGGAGTCTATAGTACATTGAAAACACATCGGAAAGGTGGTAGGACCTGAAATCCAGTGCTCTGCAGCAGAGGGCGGGTAGATCCTACACCACATTCGACAGTTTGAGCTCCTAACCTAAGGCGGAATACAACTGACCACTCGCAGTTTGCACTTTAAAACGAGCAACACCCCGGGCTACAAGTTAAAACATCAAGATCTACGTCATTGTTGATGCACCTTAAACAAGTTGCTATTCTTCTCACGATGCAGATAATGGGGAAATGTTACTGGATATGATTGAATGAAGAAATGCGTTCATAAATCACTCTGCCCTGCGGCAGGCCACCACACACAATGTACCACGCACACAGCTGTGCACGTTCCAACAGTAATCCATAGTGGCAATGTCCCCATACATTACCTGACACTGTTTTGCAATCATGGAGCTAGCAGTGGCATAGACAGTGTTTACAGAAAACATGAAGTGCCTCCCGCTTTCTGTGGGACAACGTGTCAGTTTACAGGGCTTCTGAGGAGCACACACTATCTTCCTCTTCCTCGCCCATTGTTCTTTTGTTTCTTCCATAGCTGACTGCGTCCAGCTATTCTTCAGCTGAGAAAGCTGGCCAACGAGAGTGCTGACAGGCACTCTGATATTGATGGTAATTTCTGTGACATTTTCTGAGACATTTTTGGGCCTACCTAAGTTGCATGCCCTGTGCGACCGCACGGTTTGCACACTTCTAAGGCCCGCACTGTCCCAGATGTTCTAAATATGCAAGCTGATTCTCCCAGTCGATGCTTCAAAGAAAATCATGATTGTATTCTAAATGATATGGTCCTCCAAGACAATTTTCACGACTAGGGGTACCCTCAAATACACCTGCTCACAGACGCAAACCACAGAAAATACCATGACTATGCATCCAGGTTCATCCAATTAGAGTCGAAGAGAAATGCCCTTTTGATAAGGTGGTCAAGGAAATTTCTCTATTCATTTTCACCAACTCCTCTCATTCCAACAGTGATTGTCAAACTATACAAATCCAAATCCAAAATTATACTGATAGAACCAGTGGTGGTTCACGGAAATTCTACATCTGTTAAAGAGTCCTTACAAGAGGTCGCAGTGCAGTCAAGCTCTCCTGTGGAAGTTCAGAGGGCAGATACTGCATCCCAACCTTCCATCACTGAACTTGACGGCATGGCTCCTGAATTTCTCCAATATGGACATTTAGGCCTTTCTAAAGATTGTATGGACTTTCTAAGAGAGGCTAAAAGACCTCACACTAGAAGATAATATGCTTTCAAATGGAAAAGATTTTATTATGGTGTACACAAACTAATCAAAATACGATCTTATGTCAAGAAGATGTAGTAATTCTGTATCTTCTCCATTCAGATACATTGGGGCTGCAATGTTCCACTATCAAGGTACACCTGGCGGCCATTAGGGACTATAGGAAATCTTCACAGACATCTTTCTTTAAAATTCCAGTAGGGAAAGACTTTTTAGAAGAACTTAGAAAGGTGTTAATGTTATCCTTTCTAAATTGATAGGCCCCCTATTGAACCTATACAACATCTTACATGGAAAGCAGGTTGTCTTGTTGCGATTACTTTGGCATTTAAGGGAAGTGAAATTCAAGCTCTATGTTCTAAAGAGCCATACACTGTTTTTCATTTCAATGGAGTTGTGATGAGAACTCATCCAAGTTTTCTTCCAAAGGCAGTTCTAGACTACCACATTAATCAGAATACTTCACTACCTACCTTCCTTCTTTCTTAATCCTTCCAATGCAGCTGAAAGGTAATCACACTCTCTTGATATTAAAAGAGTTCTTAAGTTCTTCTTGGATAAAACCAAAGTTATAAGGAAATCGTATCACCTTTTTCTTAAATATGGTAGAGTAAGAGCAGGTTTCACATCCTGCAAACACACAATTTTAGATGAATAGTTCCTTGTATAATCCTTTCTCATCAGTTAGCAAATAAAAATAAAGCCTTACCTGTTTAGGACATAGTCTACAAGGGGAAAAGCTACTTTTGCAGATCTATTAAGGAGTGCGCCTGTTTCTGAAATTTGTAAAGCCACTACATGGAAATCTGCTCATACCTTTATTAGGCATTATTGTCTGGCTTCAAATGCTAAAGCAGATACTCAAGTAGGAAAGGCTTATTTAAGGAATATTGTTGGTTAATTGTTGAAGCTACTCTAGTTTTCAACTCTGCCTTTTGTGGTAAGGGCATGCTATTCTAATCTGTGCTGATGACTACTGATGAGGATCCCTGAAAGAGAAGGAAATATTGCTTACCAATAATCCTAGTTCTCTTCCAGGGGATCCCATAAATTACCTGACCTAACTGTCACCTGTGGTGAATTATGGGCTACAGGGGCTACTGTCAGATTCTTAGAGCCACAGTGACAGTTTTCCAAATTATTCTCTGAATGTCTGCCTATTCATTATTAATGTCTCATATTTCCTCTCCTTTTCTTTCTAAATAAAGGTCTGTGTTAGTTTTTCTGTAGTCACTATTTCTTAATGATATGAAAATCTTGGAAGCGCAACTTTTTAAAATGAAAATTAAATGCAATCCAGCTATTTTTTACCCTCTCCATAGAAAGCATGCATCTATATATATATATATATCTGTCTATCTAAGTCGAATTGCTGGTCCCTTTTTTAA
Organism: Lissotriton helveticus; assembly: GCF_964261635.1. NCBI lineage: Eukaryota > Metazoa > Chordata > Amphibia > Caudata > Salamandridae > Lissotriton > Lissotriton helveticus. The sequence continues at coordinate 1,444,145,957 of NC_136061.1, read as the reverse complement.
AATATTTTTGTATTACTAGCATGGGGCATGTGGCCCCCCTTTCCTGGGCTGATTTTGGCCTCAGGGACCCCGTCCCCTGGGGCCTTTTCTAAATGGAGTAGGGGGGCCACAGGGTCACCCTCCCTGGGCCGATTTCAACCCCTTTGCCATATCCCCCGGGATCCAGCCTTTTTTTCCTACATTCTATTCCTCCCACCCGGGCCAATTTTTGGTTTGGGGTGTGAGAAGTTGGCCTGGTATATGATGTTCACTATTCTAGTGAGCACCTTGCACCAGTCCAAACAACCCTTATGGTGATGGTTGTAAAGTCAACCTTATAGACCAGCTATCCTAGTGGTAGCATGGACAAAAGCAGTCTTAGGCTAAACTCAAGAGGGCATGTGAAGCCAGCTGTTTTACCATATGCACACCTTTTAATACCAAATGAAAGGACACCACACAAGTTATATATTCAAAATATATATGTATTTATTTTTAAACAACCCCCTGTACTCTTTATGAGCACAGAAGCACAAGCGTATAACAAGGAACTTAATATAACATACAATAAGTTGCACAATATGGATAGGCCATGGTGGCCCATTAAACCATATACTAAAATAGTGGTATAAGTACCACGTCACGAACAATGGTAAGGCCTAGGGCCTTGGGAATCACTGGGGCTACACAGTACTAACAATTGTTAGGGAGCAGGAGGCCCACAGGATGCGGGTGCAGTCTCTAAATGCACACGCGTGCACCATTATAAGTCAGTGGGTGCGTAAAGCTAGAAAGTTAAAGAGCTAGGATTCTTCCGACTGGACTTTAACTAAACCACTTAAAACTAGGATACTAGGAGAGTAAACCTACACAGGAGCACCACAGTACTCGCGTTACCTCACCCACAGGAAGCGGGTGCATAGGTGTCAAAGTGTGTCGGGTTTCGTCGTGGAGTTCTATGGAGCCTTGGAGAAAAGATGCTGCAGGCGACCAGGAGAGAAGAGTTCGGTTGGATCCAAGGGTGGATCGAGGATGAAGAGTACCTGAAAGCAGAGGGGACAGAGTCTGGGTCACTAGACAGTGACCAGGAAGGAACCAGGAAGTAACCAGGCGATGTTGGGAAGCAATCAGGTGATGTCGTGATGCTTGTCTCTGCAGCCACGTGGACCAGGAGGTGTCGACGACAACCAGGAGCTGGATACGGATTATCCCACAAAGGCTCTCGCTTTTGGCGGTGTCGGATCTCAATTCGGAGTCAACAGGCCTTGGCAAATGCAATCCACACAGGAATCAAAGATGGCTTCTTACTCAGGCCAGCAAGGACTGAGGGGCTTCTCCTTCGCAGGGAAGCAAGGGCCAGTCTGGAGCAATCAGACCAGTAGTGCAGATTTAGGATTTCGTCGTCACAGAGGCCACTAGCCGATGGGCAAGTGACTGGACAGACGCATCAAGCAGGAAAATGCAAAATGGCCCCATACAGCATTCGGTGAGTGTGGAGAGTTGATCTTCGGGGCAGTTAGTGCTCGGGGCTGGGGCTTCTCAATCCCCAATGCAAAACTTCGAGGGTGCCTCAGAAGTTGCACGGAATGCAATTCGCATGCTTTCCAAGATGGCCGGTCCCACGTCTCGCGTTGCCTCCACGGGTCTCAGCTTTGCTCTGGATCGGGTCAAAGGAAGTCTGGAAGTCTGGGTCTTGTCAGGCTCTGTGTTAAAGCCCCGGCAGGAGCAAATACAAAGCAAACCGTTGAGCGCTTGATGGTGCCTGTTTGCACAGGGTGGTCACTCCTTGACCACAAGGGAGATTCTTCAGTCTTCTACGTCGAGTAGGATGTTGAAGGGTCCAGAGTTTGTATCAAAGTTTCAGTCAGGATGATCTAAAGTCTAAGGACTGAGCTCCTACCTTTATTCCAAATCAAGGGGCTGGATTACCAGCTTGGTCTCTCCTATGGGTGGGACCCATGAAGGGGTGGTTACAGCCCTTTCCCTTTGTCCAGTTTCATGCCAGAGCTGGGGCTGGAGTGCCCCAGCACCGGTTTGAACTGGACTATGCATGGGACACCTTGTGTGCCTCAGGCAGTGTCTCATTTCATTCAGCCCTCCCTGCCCCAATCCACTATCTCCTGTCTGGGGTGGTGCTAGCACCTCCCTGTGACAGGAAACCTATTGTCCAAGCCTCCCTCGCTGGAAGGGCTCCCAGCAGCAGGAGGTCAGACTTGTGTCTGTGGCAGCAGCATCCATTTTGTGATGCTAAGGCTCTGGTTACCTTTAACCGGGATTAATGGAAGTAACATGTCTTCTCCCTCTAGAAGGGTCGAATGCTACCCCCGTCACCAGACCTGGCGAGGGGGTAGTATTCCAAAGCGTATGACACCTTACACGACATGTTTTGATAAAGCAAAACCAAAGTTAGCAATAACCGCGAGGATTATAATGCACTTAAGAGTACATGGTATGGCAATATCCTGGATCAGCTATAAGGACATGGTTCCGAAAGCTGCAGACAGGCTCAGCTCATGCTAGAGCACCATCTCACATAAAACCAAGCACTCTGCCTTCAGGATTGTTAAGGCCTGCCATAGGAGTGACTTATAGGTGCATATGTGTACAGATTTAAGGATAGCATAGGAATACTATATCTAAGCCAGGGATGATTATACGACCTTGCCCCAGCTGAGTGATCAGCCAGTTGTGTCAGTTTGGATGGCCAGCCAGGGGTGGCAAAAGATATGCTGCAGCCCCTGGTAGGCCTTGGGTGCACCTATGCCCTGGGTACATATAGTACAATGTACAGGGACTCATAAGAGTGACCCAAATCCAATTGGTGATGTACCTAAAGTACATGGTGTGAAATTTAGAGAGAGAACAGCAGGGCTGTGGGTCTGATTAGCAGGCCCACAGCCACATTAAGTCGAAAACCAGTGAAGCAAAAAGCAAAAAAACGGGGTGACCATAGGATAGCAGCCCCTACTCTCCTACATGGGGGACCCTTCCCCAGGGGCCCAGCCTCTAGTCTGGGTTCCCTGGTACCACCCAGGGCACCTGCATTTAAGGGTTGGGGATCCTTTGGGTGCCTCAAGGCCCCTGCAGCCTTGTCAGCTCCCCGCCTCCTGCGGGAGCCGGCATTGCTTTGACATAGTGGGAGCTGCTAACATGCAGCTCCCTCTCTTAAGCGAGCGAGCAAGCAATCGAAATAATTTTCAGTGATCTAGTTTGCTGAAAGTGAACAGTTTGCTATGGCTTGGTAGGAGCGGTAAAGCTCCTGCCAAACCATAGGAAACAGCTATGTCCCGGGGGTGGGCACCACGGGACATAGCTGGAGCCGGCCCTCAGGTGTGTCAGTACCCAAGGCCAATATGGCTTCATTAGAGGGGTCATGTGACCCCCCTCCATAAAAGTAAAGTAAAGTCCACATTTGTAAAGCGCACAATCACCCGTAAGGGTCTCTAGGCGCTGGGGGGCCGTCGGGAAGATTAAGCGAGCTATTGCCCAGAGTCACATGGTGCTGGGCTGACCTGCCGCCGGAGCCGGGGATCGAACCGTGGTCCCCAGATTCCAGCGTCAGTCGCCCTGGCCGCGGCGCCACACCTCTTCCATTTCGGAAGAGGTGTGGCAACCCCAGCATTGCGGGACACAATGCTGGGGTTGCGGGTGGCCGCATGCCAACCTGCATTTGTTATATTGACCCCTGGGGCAGTAATGGTTCCGGAGGGTGGGAGGGTCACGCGAGCCCCCTGCATTCACACAGCATTTGCACTGGAAGGTGGTAGTCCCCAGGGCAACCCCCCACATAAATTATTTTAAATGCCCCAGGGAGATGGCAGTTCCCGGGGCTTAGGGGATCCTAGGAGAGGGGCTGCACACCCCCCTCCTACATATTTTAGACATTACCCCGGGACATGGCACACCCGGGGGCAAATTTGAAATGAAGCGTGGGACACTGCTTTTAAAAATAATTTTCGTCAGGATTCGCGGATCCAACATGACTCCCACCAAAGAATAAACAAAAAAATGCTTTTTGGGACCCCCCAAGAGGCCTAGGCCTAAGGAGTTAGGGTGTTTCTACCTTGCACACTTTTCTTGGTCTTTGTGCGTTTTTTCCTGCGATTTGGTTCAACTGATTCACAAGATGGCTGCCAACACTTCCTGGTTTGAAGTGGTGGCAGCCAATTAGATCTCAGCATGAGATCTCTGGAGGGGTCAGGAATACTCTGTGTCCCTAGTTGTATAGCTGAAAAACCTTTAAATAACTTAGCAACTACTGAACGGATTTACACCATTTACACCATTTAACAGAATGGGTGCTTTCTGGACCAATAGTTACCGTTCTACTAAATGTGGTGCAATTCCATTCAGCAATGGGGCTGTGGCCGTATCTAAAGTTTCCTATGACAATTCACATAGAGAAAAAAGCATTTTGGGACCCCCCTCTTTCTTGGCCCCCGTTTTACAGATCAACCCGAAAATGTCAAAACAGCAGCTAAACTGAGCATCAAATTGGTTTTCAGAATTTCACGAGGATTTGTCAAACGTCGCCAAAGTATTTGTCAAATGAAAAAATACTCTTCCTATGGTAAACTAGGTCCTAACTATAACTTCCTACTGGTGAATGCACACATCCTTCTCCATACACTAGGATATTTTCAACAATCACTACATAATGGTACATGGGGACATAGTAATGGCCCTTGAGTATAGTGGAAAGAAGATATTGAACAATAAGATGCTCCCTGGGAAGTAGCATATACAGGCATTTAGGAGTATATGCAAACAGTATGATTCCACTATTAATAATTTACAATAACACCAATCATTGTGATTATTTTCGGTGTGGGTACAACAATCCAAACCCCATATAGTATAGCCCATATGGCTCGCTTTGCCATTGACGCCGCTTCGCTAGGCAACTGGTCAGCCACACCTACCAATCCATGGAACTGACTGATGCAAACTACACTTCTCAGATACTCCAGTATTTGTGGCCATCCACCACTCCTCGAATTTTGGTGGGATTGCAGGTTTCTCAGGACATGCAACCCTGGAGTGGTAAGAGGGGCCTTCCCTGTTTCCCACCCTTGCATTCTGGATCACAGGTGTATTATAGAGACAACAATTTTGATTAAATTCTTCCAGAGTATGCCAACAAGGTTGTGTCCCACCACCCCTTATCAGCTTACACCTAGGAGGGTAAGAACCTAACCAGAAATATAGACTGTGACTATGTTGTGCAAAAACGCTACTCGTACCACATTTACAGTGTTACCGGGGTAATGCCATTTTATATTTCACGTTATCCATGTGTGTTTGTGCTGCTGATTATTTGATGTTGATGTGTATGCAAAGGGAAAACATACTCACCTAATTACATTAAGATGCTTGCGAGAAGCATAAGTGCACACTTTGCACAGTGTCTCCCGACCAATTATGAAGGCACTAGGGTGCCCTAAGAATATTTTTGGGCATACACTAAATATGCTTGCCTGTGCATGCATTATTAGAAAGTGCTATATTAACAAATTCTTCCCACACTCACATTGTGAGTTAGCAAGTCTCCACTTTCATCTTGTTTTTATCTTTTTATGTATGTATGCTTCCTTGTCCATTTGTTCCGCTTTGTTTCCCCAACAAGACACAAGCATATGCCTCTTCACCAGGGGCTCAGGCAAATGGGCCAGCCTCTCCTCTTCTTGTTTGTCTTATGTCCTGTATTGTGGCGTCTGCTGAGTAAAACAGTGACATTAAATTGAGGATGGGCACTTTGTCCCTACAACAATGTGCTGGGTCTATGTAAGGTTTGCAAACAGGGCACCTTCTTTTCCCGTTTCTCCTCCTATGGAAATTTACAGAATTCAAGTATGCAGGGCAGCCTTTTATGGAGCAGACATTTGGGGTCATTGAAACTTGAAGATGCCAGAGAACGTGGAGATTATTTTCCTCAAGTCACTATTAACAATTCCTCAAAGTACCCCCACACTTCTTCTCCGTATTGACCTAAATCTGAGATCCATTTCTGATATTGAAGCCTTAACCACATGAGCCCTAGCGAAATTCTGCCCCTGTGCTTGTTTTTTAAAAAACCCATTATTCATGACGAGCTGGGCTCGTCATGAGCGTGCGAGGAGGCTACCTCATGACGAGCCCAGCTCGTCATGAGCGTCGAAGGGGTTAATACCGATCCAGTATTGGCTAAGAGTGTGGGCAACAGAGGAGTTAGAACCCTATAGAGAATTGCTTTGAGGCTTACTAGAGGGTTTGTGTGCTGATAGGATCCCTTGGTGTACTTTCATAAAGACCTGGTTATATAAGTTAGACTTAGGGGGCTTTTGGTTAAACCCTCTAGATCTTTCATGCAATGCAATGAAGAAGCTCAAATTGGGCTTCTGGAATTTTGTACTGGGAGAGAAAATTTCAAGGACAACCTCTGGTAGTCTGACTGATGTTTGTCTTTCATTCAAATGCACTTTGAGTTTGATATGTATTTAGACACGGTAACTAAACTCTCTGTAAGAACACTTTTTGTCATGTTCAGATTGGGCACATTACCGTTAGCCACTGGAAAAAGGTGCTAGACAGATTCAAAACATGCCCAAAAGGCATGGCTGCAGAGTCCATTTAGCATGTTTTATTTGTATGCATGGCCTACACAAAGTCACAAGTCTGTTGGAGTAAGCCACTGTGTAAAATGATGGGTTTTAGGGATCGCACCACAGCACTGAGAGGGTGCAGAACAAACACAAGTGGCCCGATTGCCTTCTCAATTGGTAAATTTTGATCAGCAATATAGCATGTGAGGTTTAAGAAAATTCATGCATAAAAAAGGCTGAACGCTTTTCTCATGCATTGCCCCAAGATTTTTATTTATTAGCGTTGAGATTGTTGCAGCTTGTTTTTATACTTCTTTAACAATGTGTATTTGCTTTTCGATGCAAATATATATAAATGGTTTTATGTATTTTATTAATGTATGACTGTATTGTTGCCTTTTAGTTTTTTTATGAACCGTAATAAAGGATGATGATGGTGACAATAAATAAGAAACAGGGTTTCACCATTAGACCTGATGAAAGCCTCGGAGCACACATGGGCCGTGAGTAGAGGAAGGGCTGAAATATGTCGACTTAGCACAAGGGCATAGGGGTAGTAGCTTTCCCCTTAATTAACTCGAATTTTACTTTGTATTTTAATCATACCAGTGGCACACAAAATAAAAGGAATTTGGGGTGACCACAAGGATTTTGTAAATGTTTACTCTCACAGTCAGGATTATCGAAAGTGCTCCTTGGAAGATGGTTGAGCCCACTCTGGTTTGTAGGGACCAGGATGTGAGCCAATAATGAAGCATAACACCAATAGGGTGTGTGAGGGTCCATAATAAAAATACTTAATATTCCTGTAGGAGCAACAGGCCCTGGTCATTATTTTACAATTGAGTAGAGGGTGGTAGATTATCATTTGAAAGATTTATATTATGCTACCCACTGTTAGCAGCACACCTGTACAACCTGTTAAGCTTGAGTCACATAGGTGTTTTATTAGATGATACAATGTTTAACCTAGTGTACACAATCATATGTTTTGGTGGCCCTGTCTTAAATAGAGCTTAACTATTTGCTGCCAGAAGAAACTAAAAAGCCACATATTTTTTAATGAAGGCAATATTTTATAACAAACCTATGCTAAAACAAATAAATGCTAATTTGAGTGTTGTCTCACCAATGAGATTTTGATTCGCCATTATAGCATGAATTACCAACAAGCTATGATTTAACTTTTGGAGCATATGGAATAAAATGTTTAATAGATTTGGGGACACCTATGAAGCTATGGTCAACAGAATTACTCTAAAGTGTAAGAGCTGAAGATGTAAAAATAAATTAGGGCTAATCCACAATGTATTTGTTAGATTTTATTTTCCCTGCCAGGATCACAATCACGGAAAATGCGCCAATGTATGTTTACAGCTGAAAATACTTCTTTTACAGCTGGCAGAAATTTAATGAGGGATTCCTTGTGATCATAAATGCATTTGCTACTGCAAATTTGTCTGCAATGACTGCAGAGAAATCTGATGTGATGTCTGATGTGATGTATGTCACTAAAGGGGTGGGAAGTGGGCGTTACATTGTGATGCTTGACTTTGAGAACACCCACTAATATATATGTTTGTGGGCATTCTTAAACTCTTCTCCAACCACGTTCCACCCTGGATATGGTCAGAGATTTACTCATAACAACAGTTGGAACCACTCCCCTTCCACAATGGGAAGGGGAATGGATTATCCTAGGTTTTCTGGGACTTTAGGTGAAGAGCTTTCTCCACTGGAAAAAAATGTTTTCTCCCACACAGGAAAACATGCATTTTTACAGAAGGATTCATTCCCTGTATGTGGTTTTCTACGCTACGTACATCTCTATATAGCAGCAAGAAGAAGCATTTGGAATTGTAATATGACATTCCCAGTAGTAACTCAGGAAAACCGCACAGCTTTCCTAGCAAACTGATGAAAATGTTTGTGCATAGGAAAAAGCCTAAAAAGTACATTGAGGTGAAGATGTACGTCTGTGTCATTTCTTTTACATTTTTTTTATCTGAATAGGGTCCATAGTTTGGAAGGCATGCCGGTAGCAGGGCACGGCTATTCACTGACAGAGAAGGAACAAGGGGGCATATTACCAACAACCAGCGATAATTATTGCTGTGTTGGCTTAGCGGCAATATTAATATCGCCGAGCTCCGAAGTTTTTTATCGCAGATAAACCTTGCTATTATCAAGGTTTATCTCAAAAGCGATAAAAATCGGCTGTAATGCCTGAATATCGCTGAAAAGTCAGCGATATTCATGCATTACCGAGCTAATGCTCTTAGCCATGTTATCCACCCACCATTGGATAACATGGCTAAGAACTGCTCTGGGCAGGCGTTAGCTTTTGGAGATATTCGCGCTTAGCACGATTATTTCCAAAAGTACGCCTTTGTAGGTAATAGGAGATAGCGATGTTAGCGACTGTTTACAGTCACTAACATCTTGGCACACCCACTTTGCATGTCATTAGCGATAAATATCGCTGACATGCAAAGTGGGCTCCAAGATGATCGCTGTCTCCTACTAGCTGTCGCTAACTGGTGTTAGTGACAGCTAGGTAATAGGGCGAAAAATTCCCGCTAAAGCTGCGATAAGGCCCTTTGTAATTTGCCCCTAGCTTCCTTAAGCTCACCCTTCCTCACCATTTAGTAGCTTAACAAAGTTCCTGCCTTTGACACTACAGTAGGTCATGGAGTATGCAAGACGTAGCATAAGTTAATTTAAATCATTTTAAAAGGCCTCAAGAGTTCTAGGAAACAATGTACAGACAAACAAAACATTACTTCAGGAAAAATATCCTTTGTGGGATAAAATATCGGAAAGGAGCTAATGAGGCATTATTTTTACAACAGTAGAAAGAAAAGAGTATTCTAGGCATAAGTAGAATTAAGGAAGTGTGTGCAACCCCCCCACCACAAATGTAGTTGTTTGTTTCACCACATGGACAGGAAGTGGCAGCATAGCTAATACTCCACTTAAGTGTTGAATGTGAGTTTACTTCACTACTCTTCTTGTATCCATCGTTTTTGTTAAGAGGCAATACAACCCTCAATTGTAGTTTCAGAAATCCTCAGCAGTGTCTTTTTCTGCAGCCCATCATCAAGAAACCCAGTATAAACTTCCACCAGACCAGAAGTAATTAAAACAAAAATATCCTCAACTCTGGGGGGGGGCAAGATGGCAATTGTGTGAGTTTGCGGTGTGCTGACTCTTCTCCCTGCTCCATGCAAGCACTAGCTGATTGTAGAATACATGGATGAGATGTGGACGAAATTTTGGCAGCTCACTACCTTTGCAGCTCCAAGTAGGGATACTGGTGTGGTCTTGCTACTGGTTGGAATCGCAAAGAAAGATGACTTGGGCAATGAGTTGTGGGTCTGTGTAGGCGGAGTCACTCAGCGGGCGGCGGGGTTCCCCGGTGTTAATCAGATCAGGAGAAACGGTCTCATTGCTGGTAAGAGCACAGTTATGGCACCAAAAACTTCTAAAGTGACACGTGATATGATGGAGGCTGCAGCAAATGGATAATGAATGGCCGGAACAAACCCAGGATCAATTTGGCAGTGGTAACCCTGCTGCAGGTAGGCGTTTCAAATCCTGTCCTGCTAAACATCATCTGGATTACCTGGGGGAGGGTGCATGAAAAAAGCCCATGATGGACCGTTTGGGAGGCTTAGGGATGAAATCAACGATACTGGGGTCTACATCGCTTCCTCCTGGTGAGGCGATGCACACCTTGGTCCCCCCTCAGTCTGTGATGGCTGAGTTTTTCCAGGCAAAGGGTCTTGCTGTGTGCTAGACCCCTCTTCAGATTTATCACCTTTGGATTCCGAGTCCGCTCTAGTGATAGAGGACTCTGGTGATTCAGACAGGGGATGCAGCTTGGCCCAAGCTGTGGCGAGTGAGACTGGTACTAATTTGAAAGCCCTTACAGAAGCTTCTGGACTGCCAATCAAACCTCGTCAATAGACCCTGCTTTATCCAGGGCAGTGATGGAACAGCAGGTCCCTGAAAGGACTCTGGAAGAATATGCTGTGGGGGATGGGGTGCAAGTTGGTGTGTGTCCTACGGAAAAGATACACAAATCGATTAAAGGTCAGTTGTTTGACCAACAGTCTCCCTTAAACAACCAAAACCAGGGGAAAAAAAAGTTTAATCAGCTTGGAATTTCTCTTCAGGGAGGCCAGCTCGTGACACAGATATTGTAAAGTTCTGAATGTGTTCAACCTGGCCTTCTTCAAGATACAGGTGGCAAGGCAGATGTGACCATATCCAGGGCCTGGATGCTATGCATGAGGGTGGCAATAAATTCTACTCTATCAAGGAAGGCTCAGTGTTGGCCGATTCTAACTTTAGCTCAAGTAAAGATGGACTTAGTGTTACTTTCTCAGATACTAGCTCTTTAATGGCACCGGAGTTGACTCTTAATTGCCAAAGGCTTCGTAAGAGCTCAAAGGGAAGGCATGGGCCATTCAGCAGCAAGGAAACACATGGATCTGCAGTAGGCTTAAAGTGGGACCACTCAGATACCAAAAGGATCAATCAGACAGGAGTTTCATCACACCCAAGAGAGGTCAACAGCATCAGTCTGGAGGGGAAACTAGAGGCCCTTCTTTGGAGTTGATCAAGGAATCTAGGAATTTATCAAGGAGAACCAAGCGGATTCCTGAGCCAGCAGCAGAATGGTGAGACTTGTGACAAAGAAAATTCAAGGTGCTATGAAAACATTGGTAAATATTGCACAGAGATAGGGAGGGAAACTCAATTTAATCGAGGAGAGAACAGCAATTGTGGAAGCAGATATTGGGGCATTGAAGGAGCAGGCTGACTCACAGGGGCGCAGACGGATATAATGTGGAAAATTGAGGATTTTGAGAACTGTCAAAGAATGAACAATCTGCGACTCCTTTGGATTACTGAAGGAGTTGAAGGTGGGGATAACAGGTCATTTATGCTGGACCTCCTTAAAAAGGCTTTTCCTGAATTTTTAGCATGGAATTGGGAGTCAGAAGTTCAGGGGGTTCATAGATTTCCTATTATGTGCAACAAACAAGATCATCCTTGGAATGCAGGAGAATCTCAGCCCAGGGCTTTTTGTTTTTTGGAGCAAATTTTTGCTCTGTCAGGCAATATTTGAGAAGGCCCAGCCTGATTCCTAGAGGCATTACAAGGATATGTCTTTCTTTGTTTGTCCTGACTTTTGTGACATTTCTGTGGAGCGTTAGTGGCACCTAAGGCAACTCATGAAGCCATTTCAAGAGGCAGGGGCAGAAACGAATCTGTTATCTCCAGCGCATTTAAAAACTATTGTCAAAGGCAAGATCAAGACCTTCATGTCAGATATACAGGCCAAAGAATTTTTGAGTGGACTTGGTTCATAAAAGGGGACACTGTTATTAAATGTTGAATACATGGAGATAAGGAAATAGTTTGAATTGGAAATTGCAAAATGTTCTAAAAATGAAAGGATATTGTTGGAGGAGAGTTATGGCTTTTTCTTATGTGACTATAGATCATTGCTGTTTGATGGTGGTTTTTGAATATGATTGTGCATATTATATTGGGTTTTACTCCTCTCGCATGTAGGGATGCTACTGACATGCTATCTTAATGAATTGTTTTTTTGTTTCCCATTTTCACTCTTTAGAATGTTCCCCCTTGTTTCTTTTCTTCAAATTTAGTGCTTGTGTGGGGGTGAGTTAGCGGTGGGCCTGCACAAGAAATATCACACAGGCCATGGGTGGTCAGTTTGTCACTGATGGTTAGAGGTGGTAGGGGCTGAAAGGGTTGGGATGGTAGTGTGGAACCCGGTGGAGAGGCTGGGGGTGGAGGGAGCTTTGTGGTGGTTGGGGGTGGAGGGTCCTTTGGTAGGGGTTTGGAGGGGTTGGTTTTAAACTCTAGAGAAGGTTGCCAGGTGTCTACAAACAGAGCATGTTTGGAAAAATTGAAAAACAACTTGGACTATTCATGTTTAAGAATTACAACAGAAGCAAGGTGTTTGAAGGACATTTTCTTTTTAAAGCTAGTTCAATTAAGCTCTCTTGTGAACATGACAGAGTGGGATTGAATGATGGTAGTTGTTTGTTGCTTTTGGTTCAATGGTTAAACTCTGCATAACATACCATAAATATTTGTGGCTTGAATTATGGTGCTAAGAGAAGGAGGGTGACCAAAGATCTAAAAGCCTTAAGGGCCTATGGGTCTCTTGCTGCCTCCAAGAGACCCAACAGTATGAGTTTATTGGAAACAATGGGGTTAAGACTACTCAGGATACAAAAACTAAGGGGGTGACCATTCTCGCTAAGAGCAAGATATGTACTTATGGCTGCAGCTCCGCAGATAAACATGGGAGATGGGCGCCTGTGGGATGTCATTATCAAACAGGATCCTTCAATATGTTTTCAATATATGCCCCTGTTTTAGACGATCCTGGTATCTTTGATTTACTGTCAACTGAATTGCCACTTTGGCTGGCTCCATATGTGCTATGTGGGGATTTTAAAATGAATGGAAACAGAACAGCCTCCTGTCTTATTGCTAAGGTCCGTGAATTTGTACCTATACTACAATAGAAAAGGTTAAGACAGCACGGGATGTAACGTATATTGTTTTGTTTGTTTTGTGTATAATTTGTTATTTGATTGAATTTATGATGTACTGTGCTTTATACCCATAAATGGGGAAAAAATTGCGAATAAATAAATAAAAAAATAAAAAAGGAAATAGAACAGCCCCATGTGACATGAGGGCAGCTATACTGGGACTAAATTACAATCTTACAGAGCCCTTAGGATTCTTGAAAATGAAGTGGGCCTTGTTGATGTTTGGACTAAATTAAAATCCCAATTTTTGGTATACCTTTTATTCAGCTCCTCACAGCCCCTTTTCAAGACTGGATTATTTATTTGTGACACCAACATTAGTTAATAGGAGCCAGATATAATTATTTCCTAGGTTAATGTTGAATTATAACTCAACAGACTTTGCAAGATCTTCCTTCAGGGAAGGCAATGAGTACTGATCACATCCCCCTAGAATTGTATAAGGTAATTTCACTATAAGTACTTGAGGATCTGCACAAGCTTCTTTTACAGGTTAAGAAAGGACAGCATCCCCGTAATTCCTGGGCTTTAGTGGATATTATGGTTTTCCTGAAAAAGGGGAAAGCCCCATATAACTCAGGCTCATATAGGTCAATTACGTAATAAATAGTGACATCGAAATATATTCTAAAATTTTGACCAATCAGCTGGGATGTATTATTTCTAGATTATTATAACGCATGATTTTATTCCTGGAAGGGGTACCTCTGATCATGTTCATTGCGTAAATACACTTCTGGATGCCACAATCACTGCAGGAGAATCCATGGAGAGCCCTGTTTGATGCCAAAAGACATTCAACAGGGTTGCTTGGGAGTACCTGTGGAAGACAATGGGCTCACCTGTGCTCCTTGAATCTTTAATCAAAGCAATCCAAGTGATGTATGTTAGATTAGAAATGTTCACATTTGCCATTGCCCTATGTGAGTTCAATCAATCAATCAATCATTTGTAGAGCGTGCTACTCACCCGTGAGGGTCTCAAAGCACTGGGGAGGGGAGCAGCTACTGATCAAACAGCCAGGTTTTGAGGAGTCTTCTGAAGGTCAGCAGGTCCTGGGTCTGTCATAGGAGGATGGGGAGGGTGATCCATGTCTTGGCAGCGAGGTGGGAGAAGGATCTGCCGTCGGTGGTTGTTCGGTGGATGCGTGGGACGGTAGCGAGCGCGAGGTCAGCAAAGCAGAGCTGGCAGTTTGGGGTGTAGAAGGTGAGTAACTTTTTGAGGTATGCTGGTCTGACGTCATGGAGTGCTTTGTGAGCGTGGGTGAGGAGCTTGAAGGTGATCCTCTTGTTGACAGGAAGCCAGTGCAGGTCCTTCAGGTGGGCGGTGATGTGGCTGTGGTGGGGGATGTCGAGGATGAGGCGTGCGGAGGCGTTTTGTATGCGTTGGAGTCTCTTCTAGCGTTTGGCCATGGTTCCCACATAGAGTGCATTGCCATAGTCCAGCCTGCTGGTAATGAGGGCCTGGGTGACCGTCCTTCTGGTTTCGGTGGTGATCCATCTGTAGATTTTGTGAAGCATACATAGGGTGTTGAAACAGGAGGGGGAGACGGTGTTGACTTGTTGCGTCATGGACAGCGAAGAGTCCAGGATGAACCCCAGGTTGCGTGCGTGGTCAGTGGGTGTCGGCACAGTTCCCAGCGAAGCTGGCTATCAGGAGTCGTCCCAGGCAGAAGGGGTGGAGCCCAGGATGAGGGCCTCCGTCTTGTCCGAGTTCAGTTTCAAGCATCTGCTCTTCATCCATTCTGCGACGGCCTTCATCCCTGCGTGGAAGTTGGTTTTGGTGGTGGCGGGGTCTTTGGTGAAGGAGAGGATCAGCTGGGTGTCGTCTCCATAGGAGACTATGTTTAGATTGAGCGATCGGACAATGTTGGTGACTGGTGTCATGTAGATGTTGAAGAGGGTCGGGCTGTGGGATGATCTTTGGGGTATGCCACAGGTGATCTTGGAGGTTTCGGATCGGAATGGAGGAAGGCGGACTCTCTGGGTTCTGTTGGTGAGGAAGGAGGTGATTCAGTCCAGGGCTTTGTCATCCCACGTTGTAGAGGCATGTGCGCAGGGTGTGGTAGCAGATGGTGTAGAAGGCGGCCGAGAATTCCAGCAGGATGAGGGCTGTGGTTTCGCCATTGTCCAGTAGGGCCGGACGTCGTCGGTGGCGGCGATGAGGGCGGTTTCGGTGCTGTGGCTGCTGCGGAATCCGGATTGGGATGAACCCAGGATGTTGTTCTCTTCGAGGAATTGGGTCAGTTGTCTGTTGACGATCTTCTCGATGACTTTCGCCGGGAATGGGAGCTGGGAGATGGGCCTAGAGATCTTGAGGTCTTTTGGGTCGACCGTGAGTTTCTTGAGAAGGGCGTTGATCTCTTCGTGTTTCCAGCTTTCTGGGAAGGTGGCAGTCTCGAATGAGCTGTTGAAGATCTTACGGAGTTGGGGTGCGATGATGGAGCTTGCTTTGTTGAAGATGTGGTGGGGGCAGGGTCTGATGGTGAGCCAGAGTGGATGGTGTTCATGGTCCTGATTGTGTCTTTGTCGTTGATGTGGTTCGAGGAGATCAGGCAGCCGGTGTGACTGGGGGCAGTGAGTGTGGGGTGCCTGCAGCTGTCGGAAGGGTCTGGGTGTTGAAACTGTCGTGGATGTTTGCGGTCTTGCAGTAGAAGAAGGTGGCTAGAGAACTGCAGAGGTCTTGTGATGGCGGGATGTCGTTGGAGCTGGAGCTGATGTTGGCGAGTTCCGTCACGATGTTGAAGAGCCCTTTGCTATTGTGTGCATTGTTGTCAATGCATTCCTTGAAGGAGGTCCTTTTGGCTGTTCAAATGAGTTGGTGGTGTCTGCGGCTGGTGTTCTTCAGGGCTGCATGGTTGTCCAGAGTTTGCTTGTGGCGCCATTTCTTCTCTAGTCTCCGGCAGGTCTGCTTGGATGTCTGAAGGATGGCAGTGAACCAGATGGCTCTTCTGTCGGTGCGCATCAAGCATAGAGTGTTGGCGCAGTCATCAATCCATTGCTTGAGGTTGCGGGCGGCTGTGTCGGTGTGGTCAGTCCGTGGGTCTTGGGCGAGAGTGGTGATTAGCTGGTCTTCGATTACCTTGTTCCAGCTGTGGAGGAGGATTCTTTGCTGGAGGTTGTGTGCGGTGGTTTTCTTGAAGGAGAAGTGGATGCAGCGGTGGTCGGTCTAGTGGAGTTCGGTGGTGTGGATGATGGAGACATGGCTACTGGCAGAGAAAATGGGGTCGAACGGAGTGGGTGGATGTCATGATGAGCTGCTTGAGACCGAGGCTGGCGAGGTTGTCTAGTAGTGTGCTGGAGTTGCTATTGTTGGTGTTGTCGAGGTGGGAGTTCAGGTCTCTGAAGATGATGTAGTCTGTGGAGGCTAGAGCATTCGCACTGACTGCGTCTGTGAAGGAGTTGATGAATTGTGGCTGGGGTCCGGGGGTCTGTACATGAGTGTTCCTCTGAGGGCGGTGTTGGGATCCGTGTGGATCTGGAAGTGCAGGTGTTCGGCGGTGCTGAGGGTGTCTTCGGTGTTGACCGAGATTCTGATGATGTTTCTGTGGACGATGGCGAATCCTACTCCTGCTCTGTTGGTGCGGGCCCTGAGGGTGATCTTGTAGCCGTCTGGGAGGGCTATGGCAATGTCAGGTGCTGAGGAGGAGTTCATCCAGGTCTCCGTCAGGAAAGCGACGTCCGGGGGCGTTGAGTCGAGTAGGTCCCGGAGTTCGACGGCGTGCCTGTGGACGGTGCTGGTTTTGAGCAGTATGCATCTGAGGTGGTTGTGGTGTGCTTTGGTGGGGTGTGTAGAACAAGCCGGTGTGTGCTGGCAGGTGTAGCTGCAGTTTTGGCAGGTGAAGGGTCTGTGGGTGAGCTTCGGGCTGGCCTGGAAGCAGGTGGAGGATCTGCCGGCGTTGAGTGTGAGGAGGGTGTTGGCATTGTAGCAGCGTAGGGCGCCGTGGAGCTCGCGGGGTCCAGGGGGTCTGGCGCTGGGCACGCTCCAGGCACGGACGGGTGCAGACGAGCTTGCCTTAGGTGTGCTTTTGGCGCGCCAGCGGCGCACCCTTTGCGCGACCGCACAGCGGTCAGCATATGTAGGAGAGGGGGCGGGAGCATCGGAAGGAAGGCAGGAGCGGGCTCGCTCGGGGGTGGGGCCACAGGAGCAGCAGCGGTGGGAAAAGGAGTGAGTGGGTGGCGGCAAATCAGGGGGCACGGGGAATGAAAAACAACAGCAGCACAATCACAACAAGTAACACAGGAGAACAAAAAAGGCAAAACCAATCAGGTAAACAATCAGAAAAAAGAACCACAGACACCAGAGGACCTGCGGCACAGTCACGGCAGCCAGCTCGAACCCAGCAGGGAAGGAACACAGAGTCGCAGGCAGCTGATTGGGTGGAGCTGCTGGGGTGTGTGCTGGCCGTGGCCCAGGAGGTCAAGGAGTCACGCGTGCTCCCCCTCATAGGTCAGCATATGTAGAGGAGGAGGGCGGGAGCAGCAAAAGGGAGGCGGGAGCAGGCTCACTATGGGGTCAACCGCAAGGGCAGCAGCGGCGGGAAAAGGAGAGAGTGGGTGGAGGCAAATCAGGGGGCACGGGGAATGAAAAACAACAGCAGCACAATCACAACAAGTAACCCAGGAGAACAAAAAAGGCAAAAACATTCAGGTAAACAATCAGGAAAAAGAACAACATATGCCAGAGGACCAGCAGTGCAGTCATGACAGCCGGCTCAAACCCAGCCGGGAGGGAGCACAGAGCTGCGGCAGCCGGTTGGGTGGAGCTGCTGAGGAGAGTGCTGGCCCTGGCCCAGGAGGTCAAGGAGATAGCATTTGCTGCACCACATTTTTTGCAGGCGCCATTTTAGGCTGTTTGAAATTGATATTCTTTAATTCCCAGTAATGATCCACTAAAAGTTTTGTTTATGCCATGGAAGACTTGTTCCCGTAATGAGTACACTATTCCTATCAGCGCATACCTTTCTCACTAGATAGAGTCCCTCTCCCATTAGTCTGGTGATGGGCCCGAATGGAACAACCTTGGAATTGAGATACTCTGTGAAAAAGAGAAGTGCTGAAACCTTTATTTTTGTATTTCACTGTTTCGCTGCACCTGCCTGGAAAATTCCACTGTGGGTGTGTTTTAGCCCAGTTACGAAATGTACATAATGTGTCTTTATGCTTGTCGATTTCATTCCCCTCTGCAGCACTCCTAGCGACTGGGCAGCCCGGGCTCCGCTCTGAGTGTATATGAATAAACAGTTATTGGTTTGTATTCTCTACTGTTTGACTGACTGCATTTGGTATGGAAGGCTATGAGGTGGTCATTAGTGACCCGGGTGACCTTGAAAGGGTCACTTCCTTCAGTTGGCACCCGAACAGGGACTCCTTTGGGTGATTGATCTAACACCTTTCCGCAGACAGGGTGGAGGCCGAGGAGATGGTCTGGTCAGACTGACGGCTCAGGGATCCCTGCACGAAGAGTAATATTTGCTCGCAGCTGCCCCTTCTGTCCTGCCGGATGGTGCCTCGCCCACTGGTCATCCCGACTGCTAAGTTATGCTATGTTAAGTTATGTTAAATTAGTACCTATAGTGTCCCAGCGCTAAAAGACCTCATGGCAGAGCTGTAACTGTTACTAAAGGCGAGAGGGGGCTATTGGCTATTGCTGAAATCACCAGGGTTTCAGCTGCTTCCTAAAGGTAAGCAAATCATGCACCCATCTGAGTGACATAGGCAGACTGTCCCACAGGCGAGCAGACTGAACTTGGAAGGAGCGGCCACCTATAGGGCATGGGAGATCTTGGGGGCAATTGCCTGCTGCTAAAAGGAAGACCTCAAGATTCTACCAGGGATATAGTACTGAACTCTCTATCTGATATAGAGGACGCCAGTATCATGTAGAGCTTTAAAAGCCAATACTAAAGCTTTAAAACCAATTCTCTTTCGAACAGGAAGCCAGTACAAAGCTTTTCTGTGAGTAGAGACCTGAGCTCCATGTCCCAACATGAGAATCGCTCTGGCCGCCGCATTCTGGATTACCTGAAGCCTATTCAATAGGTATTACAGGAGGCCTAGGTACAAGACGGTCACCTAATCCAACCTAGAGAAAATGAGAGCCTAGACTACCGTCTTCCTTTGAGTGATCGATAGTGAGGGGCGAAAATTCTTAAGCACTCAGGAGGCCAAAGCAGGATCCGGCAACTGTCTGAACCTGAGCTCTCATGGATAGAGTGTCAACCAGCTTGACCCCTAGGTTCTTCCCTGTAGTTACTAATATTGCAGGGGTGACATGTCTAAAGGCCATCATTGATGCCATACATTACAGGATAAAGAACCAAAGAAGATTATCTCAGATTTTTCAGGAATGCACTTTAATTGGTTTAGCCATAGTCAGGTGAACACTCCTGCCAAGCACTTGTTAATCTCCTCATACCTAATATCCTCACCCTTGTCGCATGTAAACAAGAGTTGAGTATCATCTGCATATGAAATAATTATTGTGCCATTTGACTCAGCCAAGGGAGCAAGGGGGGCCATACATAAATTAAAAAGCATTGGGCTCAAAATCGAGCCCTGAGGAACACCCACCTTCATGGGGGAATTGGGGAAACAAAAGGCGGAGACCAAATCACTTGATGCATGTCCTTCAGAAAGAAGGAGAACCACTTGAGTACCATGCCATCATGGCCACACTCCTGAAGTCTCTGCAGGAGCCGGTCATGGGGCACGGTGTCAAAAGCCGGGGAGAGGTCGAGCAAAAACAGCACTGCTTTGCCTCCTTTATCTAATTTCCCTTTAATAACCTCAGAGACTTCAAGCAAGGCCGACTCTGTGCTAAAATTAGTTCTGAAACCAGACTGGCCGTAATGAAGCAAACGGTTGGTTTCCACGTATTCTGTGGTAACTAAATTCACATACTTCTCTCTTTGGAGAAAAAAGGTAGTAGTGATATTGGCCCATAGTTTGATGTCATCAAGGGGTCTGCAGAGGGTTTTTATAATAGTAGGAGGATTTTTGCATTTTTCCAACTGCCCGGCACCTGGCCATTATTCAGCGAGGCATTGAGGATCATATTGGGGTCTGGATTAATGATCGCTGCTACAGATGACCGCACTTTGGCTGGAGAAGGGTCAGAGGTTGAGTCAGACTCGAGGAATTTCATGATCTCCAGAGATTTTTCCAAATAAATAGGAGGATACTGCATGAGGGATGGACCTGTCTCAGGGGTAATGGAAGGTGGAGGGCCTTTGTTCACTCCTGTGGCCATGGTGGAAGCCTCAAAGGAATCCTGAATGGTTTTGATTTTATCGTAAAAATATGAAGCAAGCTGTCTAGTCCATTCAGGGGTGGGAGTCAAAGGTCTGTCGACCGCCCTAGAGGAAGTAAAGTCTTTCACTACTTTAAAGATTGGTGACACGCTGCTTTTGCCGCACTGGCTATCACTATCTGACCCGTTCTACGCACAAAGGAGAAGGCTGTAACATCAAGTTATCCCCCGGGCTGTAGAGACTCACCACCGCCACCCTCCTGCCGTCTGCTGTTTCTCGACATCGGTCAGCGGGGCCGCCGAGCGGAGAGAGGCGAGGGGCTGCCTACAACTCCCGGCAGCCCTCGAGGTCTCCAGCCCCACCGTCAGCACGCCGTGCCAGGAGGCGCATAAAGGGCGTCACTGCTGCAGCGAGCTGTGACACGCTGCTTTTCCCGCACTGGCTATCACTATCTGACCCGTTCTACGCACAAAGGAGAAGGCTGTAACATCAAGTTATCCCCCGGGCTGTAGAGACTCACCACCGCCACCCTCCTGCCGCCCTGCTGTTTCTCGACATCTGTCAGCGGGGCCCGGCAGCCCTCGAGGTCTCCAGCCCCACCGTCAGCACGCCGCGCCAGGAGGTGCATAAAGGGCGTCACTGCTGCAGCGAGCTGTGACACGCTGCTTTTCCCGCACTGGCTATCACTATCTGACCCGTTCTACGTACAAAGGAGAAGGCTGTAACATCAAGTTATCCCCCGGGCTGTAGAGACTCACCACCGCCACCCTCCTGCCGCCCTGCTGTTTCTCGACATCTGTCAGCGGGGCTGCCGAGCGGAGAGAGGCGAGGGGCTGCCTACAACTCCTGGCAGCCCTCGAGGTCTCCAGCCCCACCGTCAGCACGCCGCGCCAGGAGGCGCATAAATGGCGTCACTGTTCCCCCTCGCGGGACGCGAGCGGGACGCTGGGCGAAGCCTGGGCCAAGGGTGGGCCCGTCCTAGCCCGTCACAGACCGGAGAAGCTGGGCTGGGCCCACCCCCCTAATAACCAACATAAGGCAAATCCCTGACTAGTAAGTAGCCCAGCGATCCGACACCTTCCATGTTCTCAATATAAGCAAAGTACAATCGTTCACTTGATCGGATCAATTACATACAATGACCACCAGAGGCTCCAGGAGCAAAACTCTAAAAAATATGGCAAGCACTGTAGGCCCCATCGATCAATTCATCACTAAAGTGAATCAAACTATCGATCAAACCGTAATGATGATCGATCGGCGAGTCTCCTACGAACTAGATCAAGCAAGATGCTCGTCAATGGGCATGCTGGCACAGGCACGAACTCCTAATGTCTTACCACAAAACAGCATCAATTTGGAAACAAACGCGGATATACATGCAATACTGAATACTGTCGACCTATCAGTATCCTCACAATTGTCAGACTCACAATTGACCCAGGGTCTCGAGCAGACCCCTGATATTTTTGCAAGTCCGCAGCTAACACTAAATGAACCCACTCAAAGTGAAATAAGAGGGATTAGGGAAGGAGCAATCCCTAAACTCCCGCATCATAAAGAAACCTACTTAAAAAATCCAACAAACATATCTGCAACAAACTTAGATTCTGACTCACTTCTCAAACCGTGTGATCCAAACAATGATCAAAATCAAAATAATAGTAAATCTACCGCAGCTACAGAATTTAACAGTAATACTAATTCTGATGTACTCATAGTCGAAGATCATAATGACAGAGCTAATTCTAAGCATATCCACCAAAAAACCGTGGCTCCCCTCCCAACAAGAAACGTTAACAATGACAAGACACAATCATCACTATTAAAAGAAATAACTGAAATAGTTAAATATCAGCTACAACCTATCCAAAAAAGTTTGGAAATTATAGAGAAGCAAGTAGCCATACTAGTTGCTACTTCAAAAACAACCTCAAATCTAAGAAATAAAGAATACCTAAACCCGCCTGGATCTAATGTTACTCCCGGCAATGTAAAGCCTACACACAAACTAAAACAACCAGTTACTAACACGGCCACAACAAATATCACAATTGCAAAATCTGGAGAGCCAGTGAAAAAACCAAATAATTTAATTCCCTCATTAAAAACGAAGACTCCTCAAGCAACCCTCAATACAGCTCCGGCCTCACAAAATAAATCATTGGTAAATGTTCCCCCTGCAAATGGCCCTGCAACAAAAGCTCTCCTAGCAAACACCCCCTCCATATCACCTCCATCTAACACCCTTCGTCATGAACAGACACAGAGGCAAACTAACAAACCAGACCGATTAAACAAAAGATGGCCCAAACTAGTAAACCTCCCACCGGAAGCAGCACCGTTTGTAGTCATCCTAACAGGGGTCCCAGAACTGAATAACGACACAGATGAACCAACTTGGTCCTTACTAAACAAAACCCGCCACTGGCTGAACATTAACAGACCTAACCATCCAAATAATGTCACTAGAATTACTACAGCGAGAAGGGCCTCATGGATAGGCCACCAACCTAAAACAATTCCCGGTGACTGTATATTTGTCAGCCTTGAAAACTCTCGTGCTGTGGACTATATATGTTCATGGGATTCATCGGGAAATAACAGAGGAATAAAGGTAAAACGTCTATCCTTTTTTTATCCTCAACAAGGCCATCGTTTTGAGGACTCTAATTGGCCCCCAAACTGGTCCTGGAACCAGTCTGATCACGAACAGAGAAGCGGGAACCAGGGAGATTGGGGCCATGGAAACAATCAAAGGAGCTGGTATCAAGGAGAATGGGGGCACGATTATAAAGATCGGGGTGATTGGAATAACTATGGTAGGAGGACACACCAAATCCCTCATAGGGAACCATGGACTGGAATACCAACTTTTAACAGCTACAGCTGCTTAGACATGGTCGATTGACCATCTCTACAGAATCACACTACGACCTTTCTGTCTAATAACAAAGTTTACTCAAAAACGTCAGCCAAACACCCTAGGAGCAAGTTATCTAACAAAGCTTATTGCATTCCAAAACCTAGGCCACATAAACCAATAGCAATGACAAAATCTCAAACTACGGCAAAACAGATTCAAGAATGTCAATGCCTTTTCAAGGCTAGTATCAGACCCTTGACCCTGTCACAAACTGCCCCAAATGAGCAGACATATGCGCCAAACTTGAACTTGGAATCTTCCTTCACTCAATCAGAAGAAGAAATCACTGTCCAGTCAACGCCACCTGTCGATATCAGTAAAAACTTCGCCAGGAACATGTTATTTTGGAACGTGGCGGGACTAGCAACCAAACACCTGGAAAAAAGTTTTCTAGAACTGGTTGACTCGAATGATATATTTTGTCTTCAGGAGACATGGCTCAATGACCCAATCCATCTTGTGGGTTACAGAACATACTTCTCCCAAGCAATAAAATCAAACTCAGGGAGAAGCAAAGGAGGCTTAACTACATACATCTCCAACCTCTGGTCGTGCCGCGAAATAACACCTGTACTACTCCATCAGAATTATCAGATTATCAACATCCAAGGAATCAATCAAGAGGTTTATACCTTTATAAACTTTTATAACAACATGACCCCAATGGAGTTGTCTAAGGCCTTAAACGAAGTTTCTGATGAGATTAATGATCTAAAAGCAAAATACGCCAAAGTCTCACATACAATAATCTGGGGAGGAGACTTCAACCTTCACATATGTAATAAAAGTGGCACCTCTATTTGTGGGATTACAGACGAACATGGAAATTCTTTAACTCACTTTACCCATACTGTCGAAGGTACTAACTTGCAGGCTATTATGTCCGAATTAGATATAGGGTTCGCGAACATGATAAAAACACCTACAACCCAATTCACCTCAACTTTTCACGGAAGAGGCTTTGAAACTTTAATAGACTATATCCTGGTATCTATCAACAAAGCCACACATATAAAGTCCTTCGAAGTGGACACAATTGCACTCAGCGACCATTTCCCACTTAGACTAACGTACTTAGAACCAGATCTTCGAAAGAATACAGACAAGACCTATCCCGGTTTGCTACATCAGGAAGCATTAATACTGGACAGATTAAACGGTTACACCCTCAAATGGGGCAAAGTAGATCAAGAAACCACTAGTGCGAGAATAATCAAAACATGTAGTAATGAAATTGACAAATGCCTAGACCCCTCCACAACTTCAACAGAGATCATGATCAGCTACAACGTAATAGTGAAAACCATAAGCAACGAATTAACCAGGCCCAACAAACAAAATAACACCTCAAGAAAAGGTTGGTTTAATACAAAATGTACAAAAGCCTATTCTGATTTAAAGAAAGCCTTAGCAAAAAAACAAAGAAACAGAGAAGAGGTAATTAAATTAAGGAAGACTTATACGCAGGCAATCAAACAAAGAAAAAAGGAGATACAAGCCAACCTCTGGACCCAACTTTTAAAAAGTAGTACCCTAAAAGACAGTACAGCATTCTGGGAAACAGTTAAAACCCCCTTCTTAACAGACAACAACGATGGTCCCTCTTTGGATGTCGCCATAAACGCAAAGGACTGGGTGCAGCATTTTTCTGGGGTTTTCGGAGAGGTCAAATCTAGAGACTCAATTTCCCCGGCTCTTCTCCCACCGGTGAAATATCCAATAGAAATACATTTCACAATCAACGAAACAATGAAAGCAATAAAGACCGCCAAAATTGGCAAAGCACCAGGACCAGACTCTGTTCCCATGCACTTTTACAAACTTCTACCAGATCTTTGGTCTCCCCTTCTAACCAAAGTGTTAAATGCAGCAAAGGAAACTGATCTTCCTGACTCTTGGTCAACATCGATTTTGTTCCCCATTTTTAAGAAAGGCAACAGAGATAGTCCCTCCTGCTATCGCCCCATTTCCCTCCTGGATTCGGTTGGGAAGATGGCAGGGCGTATACTTCTTGACCGACTCCAGGAGTGGTCAAAAGAACAAGGGGTACTCTCAGACCTACAATATGGGTTTAGGGCAGGACTGAGTACTGTGGACCAAGTTCTGAATCTAACACTACTGGCTGGAAAATATGTAACAGCAAAAAAGTCCTGCCTACACATGGTTTATGTCGAACTCACAGCAGCGTTCGACTGTGTGGAACATTCAAAGCTCTGGTCAATAATGCTGCAAATGGGGATTGAATCACCCATAGTAGACTTTCTCCGTGAGTTATACACCGGAGCTACGGGAAAGGTTAGATTTGGGACAGCAGGACAACTAACTAACAGCTTTCCAATTCAGAAGGGGGTCAGACAAGGGTGCGTGCTGGCCCCCTTCTTATTTACGCTCTACACTAATGGTCTTGAGGCTGCAATGTTAAAGGATGTTAAAGATCTCCCAGAAGCCGGTCGTCGGCAGATCCCAGCATTATTATATGCCGACGACGCGGTAATTCTCGCTCGAACACCAGTCCAGCTTCAGCGGGCTCTAAACAACTACTGCACTTTTATGATTAGTTTAAATTTAAAAGTCAATATAAAGAAAACTTATGTAATGCATGCCGGCACCAAAGGGAAAAAAGTGAAGAAAATCTACGTGGATAACCTGCCCCTTGAAAGAACTAACACGTACCCGTATCTTGGCATCACTATTGACGAGGCGTTTAATTGGAAAGAAGCAATTAATTCCCGAAAGCTAGCCCTAATAAGAACAGTTGGCGCCTTAAAAGCCTTTTCTCTTCGTTTGGGAAGAAGACCTCCGAATGAGATGATTAAGATATATAATGCAAAATGCATTAGTACAGCCACTTTTGGAGCAGGAGTATGGGGAACAACAAATGTTGAACAACTACAAAAAGTTGAAAACTCCTTTTTAAAATTCCTACTAGCTGTTCCAAAAAGCACCACCACATTCGGATGTCACGTCGAACTTGGGGTAGATCATATATCCAACATCATCAAGATCCAGCCTATCATGTTATGGCGCAGAATATGGGCAACGGATGAGTGCCAGCTCACAAGAACAATAATACAGGACTGCATGAAATTAGAGAACATGACAAAGATAAAATGGCTGGTTTATGTAAAATCCCTTCTTACTGATATTGGTCTCCCAAGATTTTTGGAAAACCCACTGCCAGTAACAGACATATAAAAAAAAGAACTAAAATCACTCTGTCTGTCGCATCTATCTCAACTACGGATGCTGAGCGAAATAGGAAAGCCATCAGTTCAACAATGCCTACTAATACAGCTGGTTCCAACTATCCAACCGTATTTGCAGTATGACCTATCACAATTTGAAAAACTTCTTCTCACTTGTTTCAGGTTTAATTTATATCATTACATGGTTTTATTTTCCATCCAGAACGTTTGGACTCATAACATTTCAGCGTGTCCCTGCGACCTAATGTCGCCACAGTCCACAATTCATGTCCTTTTCTTTTGCAAATTGTATACGCCACTACGCAGGAGGTGGATATTACCACTACTAAAAGTTATGACCATTCGTAGATGTCGCCCTGCCTATCTGGCGCTGCAATTTCTGGAAAATAACTTAATGACAAAATCTGTGGCACAGTATCTAAAACTATGCATTAGGCACCGTATGAATTTATAAAAATATGAATGAGTTTTAACAAAAAGTTTTTTATAACACTGTCTTGGTACAGAATGAATAACAGTTTTAATATTTATTGTGTTTTTTATGTACTTTTATGGCTTTCGCAAGTGGAAAACCGAATAAAGATGATTTGATTTGATTTACTTTAAAGATTTCTTTATTTCTATTCCCGGCTGTCTTCATTTTAGATGAGAAGACATTTTTCCTTCCCTCAAGAATGTTATCATAGTGGACCTTAAGGGCCTGTTAATAAGTTTCTTTATCTTCGGGATTAAAATTTTCCCGCCATGCCCTCTCCTGTCATTTACAGGCACTTTTGGTCTTCCTCAGAGTTTCCATAAACCATGGGGCTGAAGTCCTGGAGTCCTGAACCGTGAAACTCTTGGATCTGAACATTTGGTCTGAAGAGTCAGCAGTGGAGAACTGGTTGGTTTGTCCTACTGATATCAGGTGAGTTTGTGTTGGGTCTTTGTGGATATGGTACCATTGTGCTTTGAGTTTGGTGAGGCCTGAGGGCTGTTTAGTAAAAAAGTACGTACAACTACTTTGCCAGGAAAAAATAACAAATTGTTTTTTCTTTTCGAAATGCCTGGCTTAAGCAAATTTTGGAATTTGTGTTGTTGTTGCTCTGCAGATGCTCGATTGGAAGAAGTTCAGCCAGCGTCTCCTGAAGGCTGCCCTAATTTAGTATGTGAAACATGGTCTTGGCCCTATTATGTTAAATACATTATGGCACAAATTTATGAGGGACAATGCCGAGCTGCAGTGGCCATCTGCGGGCACTTTTGATGAGCAGAAAATTGGGTTTTTAAACAAGCAAGTATTAAAGAAAAGAAGAAGACAGTCCATGTTTTACTCCCTCAGAACTTGGAAGAAGGAGGCTAGACAAAGACGGTTAAAGATGGAAAGTGATGCACGGAAGGGGAAAATGCAAACATTGACACAGAAAGCTGTGGCATATGATAGAGAAAAACAAGAGTCCGGAATTGAATGTGAAGATAGGAGATTTCATATGGGAGGCCACAAATTCGATATGGAGGACGGATCCCTATTTTCAGAGACTACATTTATGGATAGATTTGTGCTGACTAGGCTGCGTGCGGCACTGCAATCTGCATTCCCTGAGTACCCATTAGAACCGCCCTTATTCTCTCCGCTCAGTTTGGTGATAGACAGTACTGAGGGATTACATCTCGTATCTAGACTTTACAAAGAATGCTCTGCTATGATACCAATGGACGACACAAGGATTCGATCGGCCTGGGAGGCAGACCTGGGCACTCCAATCACAGACGAGCAGTGGCAGGCATGTTGCAGGGTCACAGGCACGGTGTCATTACATAGCAAACACAGACTGCTGCATTTTAAATACCTGCGCAGACATTATATAACGCCTGCCAGAACACACAGAATAGACCCATCCAGGCCGCACTCCTGCCAATGCTGTCGATCCCCACAAGCAGATTTCGCGCACCTTGCTTGGACCTGCCCACAGATCCACATCTTCTGGGTGGACGTCCGCAAACTCCTCAGCACAATGATCCACATCCCGTTGACACCCCTGCCTGAGATAGCATTGATGGGTTATGTGGTACACCTCCCCTTGAAGGTTCGCAGATTCGTGGCTATTTCCCTAATCCTAGATAAGAGGGAGGTAGCGTTCTTTTGGGGCAGTAAAAGGGCACCAACAACAAAAGGCTGGCTGCAGAGCATGTCAAATTGCACGTCAAAAAGCGATATGCATGTTGATACTGTCCCGTTGGCATCTAGACCCAAAGATATCTGGGGCCCTTTTCGAACCTTCTTAGTCGTGCAACAACAACCACAGCCTCCCCCACAGGGTCAGGATAAGGACCCAACGGGAGTGGGCTAAAGACGCACTTTACCCCAGACACAAGGATAGCGCCCATGGGAGCATGGCGCACCGTATTGTAGTCAAGGTTACGACCCACGGGGGATTGGAAGCACTATGTATATTTCCCATAGATGCCGAAATGTAAAGCAGGGCGACCGAGGTATATGCAATGTATGTGTCAATTTATGCCATTGATATACTGCGATGTTATGTGTGATAGAAAAATTTAACTGCCCTGCCAAATGTATACTTGTCGTGCAATAAGATTGAGCTTTGTATACTGTTTTTCCTTCTACAAAATTGCTCAATAAAGTTAAAAGAAAAAAGATAGGAGATTTCAGCTGCATATTGATAAGTCTTATTTGGCCAAAGTAAAAGACGATACTTTTGTAGAGAATTTGTTAGATATTCGACCCCGCCTCCTTATGCCCACAGAAGACATATCCCACCATTCTCTTACAGTCACAGCAGCCTGTTATGTCCACTTTGGCTGTTCCTGTATCCACGACTGTTGTATAGACGGCTTTGGTTATGTATGCACCTCCCGCTCCTTCCTTGTCCTCGCCATCTTTCAGAACTGTGACCTCTAGTACATCTACTGTTTCAACTCCTGTATCTCCCGTTCTTTCTCCTCTGGTGCAAGCGTTAACATTGATTGTGCCTGTTACATCCGTTGCTTCTCCCTCTATGGTTTTTCATCCTCCGACACCTTTGAATGCTGAGATACCAGTACGTGGGTTTGATGACAGAGATTGGAAGACATTCAAGTAGCGAATAGGCCGGTTAGTGCGATCTTTGGTAGGGAATGAAGAGAAACAAGTAATAGCTGACCAGGCTTCAAGGTGGGCTCGTAATGTGATTTATGGTGTTGATGATGTTTGGGGAGATTTTGAACCCTTTATACAGCAACAGTCCCTTAAGCATATGTCTGCTACATTGATAAATCTTTAGCAAAACGCACATTGGGACAGACGGGCCTCAAGTTTTATTTGATATTAGAGATCATGTATATGCTACTGATTTAGAGCCAGGCCAAGTATTTGGTAATGTTACAACTCTAGTTACCTACAGGGGTAGACTTCATGAGAGGAATCCTATTTAGATAACTCAGTTACTGATGCTGTAGGTCCATCCCATATATCACCCAGCAATACCTAAGTTAATGGATCAGCATGGTCATTTCACAAGACCAGCTGTAACAGCCCGTTTCCAGAAGCAATGGGTTTATGCTTCGTGGAAAAGGAGTGAGGTTTTAGCCCTTAACACTCATTTGCCTAACTGTAGGAAAAATCATACAACTTATTATAAAGAATTAACAGAGGCTGACTCTTCTACTGTAATGACTGTTGCTGATATTGAAATGTTTTTTGGTCTTCTCGGTTCGGTTGATGTTTGGAGACAGGTTCATACTCAAGACCATGTCGCGGAGTTGGGTGGCACATTGGATGGGATTGAAGGATGGGATCAGGAAAGGAAGCCAGGTGATAAACCCGGTCGCCGAGATACTTGCTTTGACAGGTCTTATTATTACATATATGCATTCACTTATTCCACCTAAGAAGGTAAGATGGGACAAATTGACTGCTTCTCAACAGAAGAAGGATTAGAGTGTGTCTGATTTCTTTACCCTGTTTGACGACATGTTATTGGACTTTAGTGGGCAGGATATGTCTAATTAGGGAGGAGTTTGATTGTTTGTTGACAGGTTTGTTTGTATTCTTCTTCCTGAAATTATGACTTACTTGCAGGCGTCTGAGAGTACTTGGTCCACGCCTTCTCCCTCTGTTACTTTGAATATGGCCCAGTTCTTTTGAAAGAGCAGTTCTTGAGGAAGTCAATTTTTTGTGTGAGAACAACAAGGGAAGTACATACCATAACATCCCGACAAAGGAGTTACAGGCACTCACGACACTGACGAAAGACCGGTCGATTACGATTAAGCCGGCCGACAAGGGTGGTGCTACGGTTCTTATGGACTCAGACAATTATCGAGCTGAATGTATTCACCAATTAAGTGACAGGAACTGCTATCGCCCCCTGAAAGACGACCCCACTCCACGCGTGAGCAGTATCATTAAGGAAGCAGTGGAGGAGGCATTGACAGAGGGATGGATTACGCATCAGGAATCAACATATCTCCAGACAAACCACCCTGTCATGCCTTACTTTTACATCCTCCCCAAAATACATAAGGTCCAGAGGCCGCCACCAGGGAGACCTATCATTTCAGGAATTGGGTCCTGTCTAGAACCACTATCCACATTTGTGGATTTTTTTCTTCGTCCAATTGTACAAAGAATGCCAACCTATTTACAGGATACAAAAGACGTACTTAGACTTCTGCCAACGGTGGATTTCAACCCCGACCTCGACATCCTGGTATCCCTGGATGTCGAATCTTTATACACCTCAATACCGCAGGACGAGACCCTAGAGACCATCTCGGAGATCCTAAGTCAGACTGAACTTAATTCCATCACTCCAGTCAATTTCATCATGACCCTGGCCTATCTGGCCATGAAAGAATTTTTTTTTCAGTTTGAAGAGACTTATTATTTACAGGTATCGGGCACAAATATGGCAGTGTCTTTGCGCCGAGCCTGGCGAATTTGTACATACACAGGTTCGAAGAAATACATGTCCTTACCGTCTCTAACCCCTTCCAAAATTCGATTAGACTGTG
Source organism: Lissotriton helveticus (assembly GCF_964261635.1). NCBI lineage: Eukaryota > Metazoa > Chordata > Amphibia > Caudata > Salamandridae > Lissotriton > Lissotriton helveticus. The sequence goes on along the minus strand of NC_136061.1, from coordinate 1,444,114,416 downwards.
GAAGCGTTATATTGACTATATCCTGGAGGTCTGGCGGGGTGACAAGGAGTCAGTTCGAGCATTCCATACTTGGCTCAATACACAAAATCGCTACCTGAAGTTTACACTGGAAATGAGCAGAGACAGAATTTCGTTTTTAGACCTCTCAATATATGCCACCCTGACTGACTTTCAAGCAAACTTTATCGCAAACCAATGGCATGCAACTCTTTATTGAGGTTTGACAGCCAGCATCCGAGATCTTTAAGGGAAAATCTGCCTTTTGGCCAGTTTTTGCGCCTTAGGCGCAATTGTTCAACATCAGAGTCTTATAAACATCATGCGAACAATCTGTCCAAACAGTTGCAAGACAAGATGTACCCTAGACGCCTGGTCAGAATGGCCTGCAAGAGGGATTCCAACAACCATAGAGAAGCTTTACTGGAACCTAAAATTACGAAACCTCCTTTGGAGCGTTTGACATTTGTCAATACCTTCAGCACCATGAGCAATGCTTTACAGAAATGCATCCTGAAGAATTGGCGTTTCCTTAATACCAGAAATGAACGAATCCCCTTGCCCCTTTTTGCATTTAAGAGAGGGCGAAATTTGCGGGACGTTCTGGTACATACAAGACCAAGGATGAAACCTAGCACTAATAACACCTTGTGGGACCTACCTCCGGTCCAAGGCCATTTCCCGTGTGGAAATTGCTCGATATGCCCGCAAACTAAACACACCAAAACAATAGACACAGGCACTCAAAGACCCTGGATTCTGTCACATTTTTCCAACTGTAACAGTGACCATTTAATCTATTTAATTGAATGTCCGTGCAAGGAACGATATGTGGGTATGACCACAAGAAAGGTACGACTACGAATGCTGGAACATAAAAGTACCTTCCGCTGTGGCAAGTCTAATACCAAGCTGACGAGACATTTCTTGGAGCATAAACATAAGCCTGAAGATTTTTTCTGGACAGTTCTGGAGAAACCAGCCATACCCCCCATGTGAGTGACAAGACTAAATACCTTTTTCAAAAAGAGCAGAGATGGGTGTTTAAACTCAAAAGTGATGCACAGGGTCTCAATGATGACATTCCTTGGACCCTATTACGAACTGTATGGCTCTGTTACGGTCCTCGTGGTCAGTAGCACCAACTTCGGCGTCTTCCAACGTGGCTCAAGGGGGCTTGATCGATCAAAGTTCCGCACAAAAACGAAGTCCCCAGGGACTATGGCGTGTTCCTTGACCTGGGTGTTGTCAGGGAAGGAGGCAGCAACCTGTGAACGACAAGAGAGTAGTGCAGACATCAAGGAAGCCAGGTAATCTGTCAGCATGTTACTGTCAACATCAGTTATTCTTTTAGGCATAGGCGTACCCCACATATTTGGCGGTCTACCGAAGACTACTTCATACGGGGATAGGCCTGTTCTGGAATGAGCTACCATACGCATGTAAAAGAGGGTAACCGGTAAAGCTACCATCCAATCCACGCCTTTTTCTGCACATATCTTAGCAAGTTTTGTTTTGATTGTCTGATTATGTCTTTCTACAAGGCCTGCTGCTTCAGGGTGTCTTACACAATGGAATTTCCAAGTATATCCCAGCAGAAGAGACACTTGTTTCATTAATTCAGAGGAGAATGGCTGACCGTTATCGGAATATACGACCCGAGGCAATCCATACCTGGGGAAGTACTCGCGCACTAATTGCCTGGCTGTTGTCACAGCAGTATAATCTGGAACTGGATATGCTTCTGTCCATCTAGATAGTGCACACACAACTACCAAGACATACTTGTAACCTCTACATCTGTTCATTTGGATATAATCCATCTGGAGGACTTCAAAAGGGTGGTCAGGAGGATGAAATCTGCCTTGTTCCACCGGAATGCCTTTACCTGGATTGAACTGGCAACAGATCATACATGTTCGTACTTTCTGCTTCGCTGCTACACGCATGTGCTTGTTAAACCAGATATTCTGTAAGCTGTCCATCATTGCCTTTTCTCCCAAGTGTGCTGGACTATGTGCTGTGTTTATGATTACTTGTACCATAGAATCTGGAAGAAACCATGTACCTTTTCCCTTAGTCATCCAACCTTGTTCAGTCTGGACCCCTCCTTGTTCAGTCCATTTCTTTATCTCATCTGCAGTGTGTGGGATCCCTGACTGTCATACATGTTGTCAGTAATGGTACCTCTGTCTTTGTCGTGTCTGTTGGTGTCTGGGCTGTCTGGGCTGTAAGTTTAGCTGTTCGGTCTGCCAGGTCATTACCCTGGGAAATGGTGTCTGTAACTTTGGTGTGAGCTTTGCACTTCAGGATAGAAATGGCTGTAGGTAAATGTATTGCTTCCAACAGGGCTTGAATGAGTTGGCCGTGCTGGATCTTGGTCCCATGGGAGGTCAAGAAACCTCTCTCCCTCAAAGTACCCCGAAATCATGAACAACGCCAAAAGCATATTGTGAGTCAGTATAAATGTTTACTTTCAAGTGCTTAGCTCTTATGCAGGCTTGTGTCAGAGCGATGAGCTCTGCTGCTTGTGCTGACAGTGTGTCTATTTTCTGTGTCTCTATGACTTTAGTAGCAGTGGTCACAGCATAGGCTGCTACTAATTCTCCTGCACTCGTTCTCATGCATGATCCGTCTACATAGAGCGTTAAGTCTGGGTCTGGAAGTGCAATATCTGTCAGGTCTTGTCTTGGTTTCGTCACTATATTCATTACTTCCACACAGCCGTGTGGCGGTGCATTTACTGTACTTAAGGGCAAAAGTGTTGCAGGATTCAGAATATTACAACGTCTGATCTCTATGTGTGGTTGAAATAATGTCAATTCATATCCTGTCAGTCTTGCTACAGTCAAATGTTGTGTCTGTGTCCTGTTTAAGAGAACCTTCACTGCATGTGGAACCTGTACTGTCAGAGGGTGTCCCAACACTATCGAGTCACTTTGTCTTATGGCTAGGGCTGTTGCTGCAACTGATTTCAGGCACGCAGGCAGAGCCTGGGCCACTGGATCTAGTGTACTAGAAAAATAAGCGCAAGGCTTGTGTTTTCCTGCTTGATCTTGTGTGAGGACAGATAACGCTGTTCCATCTCGTTCAGTTACGAAAAGCATAATATGTTTGCTGTAACATGGAGTCGCTAAAACTGGTGCTTGACATAATGCTCTTTTTAATTCCTCAAATGCCAGGGTATGTTCTTGTGTCCAAGGGAGGACAGTCGAAGTGGCTGCCTCCTGTGTTGTCAATTGTATGAGTGGTTTGGCTAGATAGGCATACTGGGGAATCCATTGCCTACAGTATGAAGTGAGGCCAATGAATGCACGTACTTCTTTCTGTGTCTTGGGCTGTGAAAGGTTAGAAATGAGCTGTATGCATTCTCGTGTTAGTTGCCTACCCTCCTTGGAAAGTAAGTGTCCAAGGTACACCACTTGCTTTTCACAGAATTTCAACTTTGAATGGGACACCTTGTGCCCCTTGTCAGCCAGAAAGGAAAACTGTCAGTGATGCATTCTCGCATTCTGGTTCTGATCGTGCTGTAATTAGGATGTCATCTACGTACTGAAGTAGCGCAGTGTTTGGAGGCATGCTAATACTGTCCAGCTGTCTTTTCAATGCATGCCTGTAAATGCTAGGACTCATTGCAAGAGCGAAACTCCTGCCAATTATTCTGTTTACACTATGAGGGAAAAACTATTCATTTGCAAGCATGCTCTTATCTGAAGTCAATGAAGCTTTCAGTGCTGGCTGTAAGGAAGAGCAACTTGACCCCCCCTTATATAAACAATTTCTCTGCGGCTCATCAAGTTTTTTTTTTTTTCTCTACACTGCCTTCCCCTTCATAGTGATGTCACCCACAGGGCTGTCAGTTTATATCAACAAATGTCCGCGGAAAAGAATTGGAGTAATGCCAATGATAACAAGACAGGCACTGCTCGGTGCTCCAAGAGGGAAAAGCCCTCCCTTTACAAAATATCTTTCTCTAGGAACCAGGCCACTTCAAGGTCGAAAAACACATTCTCTGTAATTCAAAACATATCTGTACCCAGGCCAGAGAGCTAACCAACATTCTCTAACTTAACTGAAGCAAATTTAAAACGTGATAAAAAACATCCTAAAATCAGTAATTAATAAGGACATATTTTATTTCGTAACCTAGACACATGCTAGCATTTAAAAATAATTATATCATAAAATATTGTTACTAGCTGCAAAGAAAAAAAAGAAACAGAACAACATGACATGGAAACACATCACATTTTACTTTATGAAAATAACATGTGAAACACTATAATCTTGCATTGCAGAACCAAGAGTTTCATAATTAAATGTGCAAGCTCTTCTACTCTACCTATTAAAAGGGCCAGATTCATCATTTTTCAAAAAGACCATGTTTTCTAATTGAGTGGATTAACTGTCACACGCTATTCTAAAGGGCAGCTTGTATTGGGAAAAATAATAATGTATATTTTGTAGAACAAATTTTCATTTAAAAAAAACAACACACGGTTGCATTACACTAATTAAAAGCACATTCTAAGATGGGTCTGTTTTATATTTTCTTCTCAACCGTGAAAACATTAAAGCACCCTGTGCAAACCCTTATCTTAATCCGACTGGTTTATTTACAGCTTACCGACCTCTGAGTCAAACACATTAAATCAAGTGTTCCAAGGCAAACCCACACAAATACACGGACGCATTTGAAATAGAATGTTAAATGAACACTTCTTTACTCTCCATGAAAGATGTTACCATTTCAGTCAGCAAACTGACAAAGCACATAGGCAGACCCAGCAACCAATGAAAAAGTTAAATCAAACCATCAATCAACTAAATACTCACTGACTTTTAGTGTCAGCTCACATAACCATGCATGTGAGCTACACAGCCATGAAATCGTGCCAAAACGCACTTCCAAACTACGCCAAAAAGACACCTTCCCCTCCACCAATTTCCTTCAAACTACTTTGCCGCAAAACTAGACACTCCCAAGTTTCAGCCGATCCCGCAGACTCAGTTAAGAACTACTTAGCACACCACGAAATCTCGGCCTAAAAGCACGCACAAATCAAAACAGCTCCATTTTCCAAAAATACACATTAGCCAAACACACCCTTCCGCCCAAGCCAAAAATCCCCAAAATTCAGCACACCTGGCCATCCACTTCCTCTACCACTGATCCAACCCCCGGGCCCCTAGCGCACCTGGAACACCCCCAAAATAATTTCTCAATTTTCAGAAAAACGCCCATTGGATAACATGGCAAATCGCACCTCCGCACAAAACATGCTTTATGCGAAAACAAAACTTGCTTTTTCCATCACTTCCACAGCTCAGATCCTTTTCAAATTTGGCATCACAGTTATCCAAGCGATTCCCTAAATCCTCACCAAACAGCAACCAAATCCATCCACTGGAACGGGTACGAATTTCCGCTCAAAAACACACCCCCCACGCAAACACCAAAAACGGCCATAAATCGGCCAAATCTCGACCAAAAACGCCAAAACCCCTCAACACTTTGTTAAACAGCATGTTAAAACAAATACTGCCTTCTCAATACAAGATATTAACTCTTTGGCAGCTGAAGCGCAATCTTTCCCCAATGACTGCAGTACATGGGAAAGTCATGAACTCATCTCTCCACGTTATCACATAACACGTATATCTCCAAAACGTTTTCTCCAAGCACTTGAAAGAGATCCAGCTCTCTCCTGCCTAACGTAATGATAACATGCTCGGCACAAACCATAACTACATGGCGCTATTCACAAGCCATATTCACAAGAAACTCAACAAGTTATAATAATGACATGCTCTTCATAAACCATATTTACAAGGAGCTATTTACAAGGAACTACACAGTAAACTTATATATATGGGGACTCTTCTAGATAGGAGGAAATAAAAGCCTCTGATACTGTCGGCTTCTTTCTACATACTCTAAAGGGTACAGGTGGTGGCGTTCGCGACCTACTGGGTCTCTCTGAGGTGGTCACTCTAGCTAGTTCTTCTGAGAGGACGGGATAAATGCCAGTAACGACGGCGTTTCTTTCTCTATCAGCCTGTTCTGTTTTGACCCGTTCCCCCTCCTCTCGTAGTTCTTTTTCTTTGGCTTTTTCCTCTGCTTGTTTAGTTCTCTCTGCTTTATTGAATTCTTTCTCTGTTCTCCTGTGTGACTCTTTGCGCCACAATTCAATGGCATCTTTCTGAGAGGGTCTTGATTTCTTTTTCCATAGCGCTTCCTCTACTCTCATAATGCATTCTGAATCCCATGTTCCTGAGATAGGCCATCTATACTTTTCCTCCAGGTCCTTTGTATAGTCTACCCATAAATCTAAAAACAAGATGGCGTCTAATCCATGCTTATTATACATAAAATGACCAGGTGTGTCTCTAGGCGGGATGTTAACTGACTCTTCTAGTATACCTTTTCTGGTCCCTATCTGACGCAATTTTGAAAACAGTGGCATGTTGAAACCAACACAATGGAAATACAATACACAAAAATAAACTGAAACAATCAACAATCATTCACACTAAAACATCATAACATTAAAACAAACATGAACTAAACCAATACAGAGAACTAAACATGTACTTGAAAAACTATATGCACTGGAATACAGTACAACCATACCGGTCTCAAAAATGAGACACGTCTTTACCGTGCCCACGTTTACCATGGACCCGTCTTGACCGTGTTCATGTGAATGGACACGTCTTTACCGTGCTCATAGAAATGAGACATGTCTTTACCGTGCTCACGTGTAACGTGAACCCGTCTTTACCGTGTTCATATAAAATGAACCCGTCTTGAACTTTATGCATTCCCCATAGTGTTACTCACCGGGAAGCAGAACTTGAAGGCCTCGGAAACTTGATACTGCGCATGCGCCTCGGAACAGGTGGGCCTCTGGAAACCTCGGACCTTGCTCTCTCACAAGTCGGGCTCTGGTTGAGACGATCCGCAATCCTCACCGCCTCGTATGGATGCCTGGTCACAGTCCGTCCTCCTCCTGGGCCTGAGGGAGTAGCGGGAAATCCTGATGGCGTGTACACTTTAAAGTCCGTCACGGCTGTAGAAGGCGGCAAAGCTTGACCTACAACTCCGGCGCGTGGGGAAAGGGATATGTCCCTATTCGGGCGCCAAATTAATGTGGTAAATAAAATATTACCCTGGCATAATTTCTAGGCATTAACAATTAGCATGTATCAAATGAGAGGCAGAGAGTCCGTGGTGTCCAAGTTAAAAGGGCTTTATTCCAATAACTCGAGTTAAGGGAGAATCTGTTCCATCACCACTGAGGTTCAGGAAGGGTCTTCTAACATTATTTACAGAGAACAACACATATATAAATTTTTCCTTGTACATAGGGAGGAGCGCTCCAGGCAGAGCATGAAAGAAAGAGATAAGAGCATGTGGGCGTGCATGAGGGTGTACACTTGATGAGTCACAGGTGGGTGATAGGTGGGTGGCTACATAGAGGAGGAGTTACATGGCAGGCTGGAACTTTGCCCTACTTGTGCACGCAATTTGAGCATGACATGCAATTGACGTGTAACTGGGAGGAGAGCTGACTTTCAGTCTAGTAGAGAGATCTTTAGTGTCAAGGCGACCAGCACGTCTGGTACTAACTGATATCTTAAGTCAGGGGATGTATTATCTGAAGCAAAGGTTGCTCATCGCTAAGAATCAGAAAAGCATATATTTCTTCGTGCATTGTGAGCTTTCTATGGATGCAAGCACTGTGATTTACTTCAATGGAGACAGAGAGGCTAGGCCCTATCTTTCGCGGACGGGTTCTGTTTACCTTCCTCACTGGGCAGGAATGTGACTCTGTACAGCAGGCAGATAACTATTTTGCAAAACACTGTCTTGGCACCCTTTGCTGGGCTTCTTTCAGCTGAGCTAGAAGTATGCGAGGTCAGAGATACGTAACTGCAGCTTGCAGTGTGTCAGGAATCATGAAAACCCTAATTCAGAAAGTGGCTCAGACTGAACCACAAAAAGGGTTTGTCGTGATTTATTTAAAAGTGCACAATGCAAATACATGGGCCTTAAATGCTAACTTAATATTTCTTACATGGGAGACTTGATGACTGGCAACCTAATGCAGGACGTGATTGCAGAGGCCTCTTTGTTCAGGCCACTTAAGGGAAAATATGCATGGGTGACATGCACATATATGTAACATAGGGTACACGTAGGGGGCATCTTGGTCAGGCAAAATTTCATTTTCCTCAGCTAGACCACCAGTTTTTTCTTGTGTTATTTAGTACTTGGTCCACGCCTTCTCCCTCTGTTATTTTGAATATGGCCCAGTATTATGAACACCGAGATCAGGAGGAAAAGGATAGGACTGATAAAAACACAAGGGTTTAAAAACAAAGGTGTTGTTGCAGCAAGCATTTAGGGGAAATTGTAAGGGAGGAGGTGGTCCTTTCAGACAGCTTCCAGGTATCAGTAGTAAACCTTCAACTACACCTTTAGGGCCAAATTAGTGTGGGTATTGTAAGGAGGAAGGTCATTGGTGTAGCCAGTGTCCTTTGCTTTTACAGAACTTTGCAGCTCCTAGAGGGAGAGGTTCTTGTGGGAGAGGTCGTGGGACTTAAAAAGCTAAGAATGCTACTAATTCACAAGGTCACTCTGATAATAATTATTTGTATGACCCTTGTGAGGGACAGTATTATCATGATGATTATGATATGGATCAGGTGACAGGTATGGCTTATAGCTTGGACAGCCAGGGACAGGGTGTAGGACCAGTTCAGATACCTGTAGATCAATGTGGTCCTTATGTCACAGTGGATTTGCAAGCCTCAACAAAAAAAATGTTGATGGACACAGGTGCGACAAACAGTTCTGTTTCGCGACATATGGTCCCTGGCCACAATAATGTTTTGGTAGGTTTTTCATGTGTACCGGTTGTAATCCCTATTTCATGCCCCCTTGCATTGACTGTTGGTCCTTTCACTGTGTAATCTCTGATTTTGTTGCCATCCAACTGTGGTGAGAATTTGATGGGTTTGGATTGTTGCATGCTACTTTCTATTGCTTTCCTGCAGTTTGTCACAGGATGCACCCCTCCCAGCTGAATTTGCTGACGTCCCATCCACTCTATGGGCCACAGGTGACACGGATGTAGGGCTGTTGCATATACCACCAGTTTCTATACAAGTTAAAGAGAATGCTGTATTGCTTCGCATTCCTCAGTATAAGATCCTGCAGGGAGGAGAACGTGCTCTTCTTCAGATTATTCAGGATTTGATTCAAAAGGGTGTAGTTAAAGAAACGTCTGGCAATTTTTGTAATAATCCTATTCTTCCCATTCTTAAAAGGACACTCTCAGGCTCCTCTGAAGACAATGATACTGTTTATTGTTTTGTGATTGATCTGCGCGAGGTTAATAAAATAGTGATTCCACAGTTTACTGCAGTTCCTGATATTACTAAGCTTTTGACGATGATACTTTCTACTGCTAAATACTTTTCCGTTATTGATTGCAAAAATGTTTTATTTAGTATTCCTATCCATCCAGACAGTAGATATTTGTTTGGATTCACACTGGCTGGTTGAGTATTAGATTATGTCGTGCTCCTCAGGGCTATTCAGAGAGTCCTAGTATTTATAGTCAAGCATTAAAAGGTCAGTTGGATTCCTTATCACTTCCTCCAGGTAATTTATTAGTGCAGTATATTGATGACCTCCTTATTGCTTATGATACAAAATAGGGTTGCAGAGATAGTACAGTCAAATTGTTGTTGCATTTGGCCCATCATGGACATAAGGTTTCCCTTTCTAAATTCCTGGATTGTAGGCAGGAGGTCACCTATTTAGGTCACCTACTGTTGAAGGAGGGTAGGAGGTTGACCCCTGAGCGCATCAGTACCATTGTTAAAATTCCCATTCCACGAACTCAAAAAGATGTGCGCACTTTTGTAGGTATCACTTCCCACTATCGCAATGGATACCTATCTATTCTTTACTAATTAAACCTTTGCTTGCATTAATAATGAAAGAAGTGCATGAGCCTTTGCCTTGGACGTCCGAATGCCAGCAATCTTTTGAGCAATTGAATACTGTGCTTTGTTCGGCTCCAGTGCCTGGCACACCTAACTATGGCAAACCGTTAGTACTCTATGTGGACGAGATGGCTGGATGTGCTTTCTATCCTAACACAAAAGTTTGGGGATAAGCAGAGGCCATGTGCTTATTTCTAGGCTGTTCTTGATCCATGAGACTCATCCAAAATTATGCATGACCCCGAAGTCATACTGGCTGTCAGTATAGATGTTGAAAACTAGCCCTTCACTCAATTCGCAAGGGGTCTCCCAAGTTTTCTGAGAGCGGTCGTGGCTGTGGCAACTTCAATCAGACAATCGGCTGGACTTATGCTTGATACTGACCTCACAGTTATGGTAACCCATGCTGTGGATACACTTTTGAATAAGACAAAGACACAGCACCTCACCAGTGCACGTCTCACTGGCTATGAATTGACACTCTTTGCTAAGCTTATTACAATTAAGAGACATGGCACTCTGAATCCAGCCACGTTACTAACCCTCCCTCATGAGAATAATGCAGTCGACAAACATGATTGCATCTTCGGGACAGAAGAAGAGACAAAGAGACTGGTAGACCTGACTGATGTTCTCTTATCTGACCCCCGAGGAGAACTATATGTCGATGACTCTTGTTTTAAGTTACCAGATGGAACCACAACGGCAGCTTATGCTATCACTACATTGCGCACAGTGGTAGAGACATCATGGGACCCTTATCAGTCGGCTCAAGCTGCTGAGCTTGCTGCTCTTATTTGAGCTTGCGAATTGAGTGAAGGGCTAGTTTTCAACATCTATACTGACAGCCAGTATGACTTCGGGGTCATGCATAATTTTGGACGAGCCTCATGGCACCAAGATTCAGCGTGGGCACCTCATATTGAGGCTTTTGTCTGCTTTAACACTCCCCAAGAAAGTGGCCATAATTAAATGTAGTGCCTTAAATGCTGCAAGCTCCGCCCCCAAGCCAGAAGCTCCGCCTCTGGGCCAGAAACACCGCCTCCGGGCCGGAATTTCCGAAAGCGGACGTAAAGTTAGTAGTCTTAAATCTATTCTGTGAATACCGAAAGTAGTAAGTTCATTCTGTGAATCCCGAAAGTAGTAAGTTCACTCTGTGAATCCCGAAAGTAGTAAGTGCATTCTGTGAATACCAAATAGTAGTAAGTTTAGGATTTAGTCTTAAGTTCATTCTGTGAATCGGGCCCACCATCTCTAAGACAGCTGTGTATTTAGTGAAATATTGCATGGTCTGTATGATGCATAATCCAGGGAAGGGTACCCCGACAACACCTGGTAATTGCACCACCCACTATTCATTTTGAAATCCTTCAAATGTACTAAATTGAATTAGAGAGATACAATAATCTTAAATATGTTTTGGTGGTTGTACGTGCATTTAATAAATGGGTTGAGGCTTACCCCACTAAAGATAATACATCCATTAAGACTGCAAAATTACTCCTGAAGGAGTGCTTCCCTTGTTTCGGCTTGCCCCGAGTGATCTGGAGTGACAAAAGAAGTCATTTTAATGCGAAAGTGATTCAATTGATTTGTGAGGGTCTCCATGTAAAACAAACATTTCATGCTGTCAATCATCCACAGTCAGCGGGTTTGGTTGAGAATTCCAATGGTACTCTCAAACTGAAATTGGCAAAAATTCAGGAGACCATAGGGTTAAAGTGGCCAGATGCTTTAACATTAGCTTTTTTGTCAACACACATTCTAGGACAGGATTGTCTCCTTACGAGGTCATGTTTGAGCGACTGGCAAATGTCTGAGGTATTCTGCTTCCTCATAGGTTCTCTGATATTGAGTACCCTGTGTTGCTCGAATACCTTGGCCAGTTAACTGAAAGTTTACGTTCTATTCACCAACAGATGCAGGAGTCCCTACCTTCTACACCAGAGGGACCCGGCCACGATATTTAACCTGGTGACTTTGTTTTGCTGCGTAACTTCCGGAGAAGGAAAAGTTTGGGGCCACTCTGGAAATGTCTGGAGAAGGTTTTGTTGGTGACACTTACTGCTGTGAAGGTTGCTGGCTGTAAGAACTGGGTCCATGCGAACCACTGTCAGAGGATTCCCTTGCCGTTACTCTATGACCAGTTGGTCAAAGGCAGAATTGGAGACAGGGAAGGCGTACAGGTGCCCATGTTTGTCCCTTTCAGCTATGTCCAAGTAACATGGACGCACATGGATAAAGAAAATGAGGATGTGTTGAACGAGGCTGTTCCCCTGGAATTATGAGCTATCCAAGAGCCTCTGTTCACTGATTATATGGTGCCTGGAGCTACCAGGTATAATTTGCGCCCTCGGCTGAGGGATACTGAGTCTAAGGAGAAAAGAGATTAGGGATGGATTGCATAAGACAGGTTTTACTGAGTTATAGTGCCCTTCCGATTTCCCGGCTACTCTGTTTTCCTACCTCCTACCACTCAACCACGTCGCAGGCCAGCCTCCGTGTGGGATTTTCTGCTCCTTCCAGCGCCGCCTTCAGTGACCAGCTCAACTCCTGCCTAAATCGCGGACCGCGCGCTGCCCGGACTTCAACAGCACGGTCTCGCAACAGGAGGGAAGATCCTCCTTGAGACTCTGGGGCTTTAAATTTCATTGCGGGCTCCCACGGCGGGGACGCGCGCGGGCGAAGCCCGGGCCAAGGGCGGACCTGTCCTTGCCCGTCTGTGCCTGGAGGAGGCTGGGCTGGGCCCTTTTTCTTTCACCTGGTTTTCCAACTACGCCGTATCGGTAAGACTTTAAAGCCAACGGAACTTTCGAACTGATCTATATTCATTGAATAGTGCTATCTTTACCATCACCCATAACTGTTTTTGCCCAGGTTTGCCAAAGTATAAAGACTGCTTAATATATACTCCCCCATATGAGACTCTTCACAGGAGAAATTGCTAAACGATGTAACTCATTGAATTTTCATTTGCAGGAATCGATTGAAATATCCGTTTCTGAGTATTATTTGATTATAATTGATTGCCTTCTATTCTTTTTATTTGGAAGTAATCTCCGATTCCTTAATAACCTGTATTACTTGAAGCTACTATGGGGAAGAGAAAACTACCTAGCCCAAACCTCAATACAGGAAAAAAGGCCCATGTTGTGACACAACAAACCTTATTGAGCTACCTTACTGGAGCAATGGGGCGCTAGACAAACAAATCAGCTCAGTAGTGGAATCTCTTGAAGCAAGCTCGTCCCGATCAAGTGATGACGTGACTCAATCAGAGGCTTCAGTCTCCCTAGGGCAGACTAAAACGATAAAAAATCCTGCAAACGGGTGTATTCAACATATTACTGACAACATTGTGTTGAACGACCCAGATTAAGCACCACAACCTCCCCAAAAGAAGCAACGGTCCCCCCCTCATCTACACAAAATCCCGTTGTTCATAATAACCTGATACAAACAGATTCCATAATCTGCCTTGAAACCACACGGCTGAAAGTTAACACCTTGCACAACGCTAATAAAAAAAGAAGACCAAAAAAACCCTAACAAAAGATAGGACAAGGCCCAGGAAACCATCTGATCTCTAGAGTACAGAACGAAAGAACATAGCGCTATTAATAGAGAGGTTGGATCTTTATCTCAGAGTCAGGTTAGATCAGATGGACCTGAGATTAACATCTATTGAAGAACACTTAGCTAATGGTAAAAATCAACCAATCACAAAATCACGATCACTTTTACTTGAAGCATGTTCTTCTAATCTTGGCCAGATTTCTAAACATGGACCCTAGAAGTCAAAAAATAATGTCCCCTCAAATACTAGGGATGGGGAGCGTTTAACATCTACGCTCTCCATCTTTACGACCTCATCAGACCCCAGACCGAAAGGACATCTAGCTGCCCCGGTCAATCCCTTCCCGGAAAAACGTACATCTAGAAGGGGGTTTCTGTTTCTATGAAGAGCGTAACTGACCCACCGGGTCTTATTTCCCGAGATTCATCCCCTAACCTTGTAAAAAACCCTGATAGAAACACGAACTCGGATAGGGTAATTCTGGCCCCAAACGACCATGTTGACCTCCCTCCAGCCGCCACTCCGTACGTTATAGTGCTGGCTAATGTCCAAAAGAAAGATTCTTTGGCAGCGGAAGGATGGGAAACATTGAGGAATAAATCCCTATACTGGTTGGGCAAGAAAACGGGCCTAACGGACCACCTGTTTAGAGAATTTAAAATGGCTAGAAGGGTCAAAGGTATGGGCTCTCGAGGGGATCTTTTTGTGGGTGACTCAATCGTTCTGACTTTTCGATCCCCTCAGCTGGTAAACAGCGCACTGCAAAAGAGTGGGAGTCGGGGGATAGTAAGAGACAAAATAAATATTCTTCCATTAGTCTTTTTCTATCCCCCGGCAAAGGGGTTCCTAGGAGTTCCAGGGAAAGGCAGAAATCCATTAATCTATCACTATCCATATGATACCCCAATACGAAATAGATTCGAGGTTTTCTCGGGCTTGGACGTACTCGATTGACTGATTCCCCTTACTTTGGGGTTAAAAGGGAACTCATCCCCTAAAAACCGGAAATCACTCCCTTATGAATTCTTTAACCTCTCCTCTGTACAATTGCCAGTCTTCAACACAAGTGAATCTGATTTATATCCCCCCTTTGTCACTCAAGAAAACCTGACACCGGAAATGGGGACAAATCGGAGAGAGATTCATGACGTTGAGGGAATTTATAAAGCTAACGACTGTGTAGACTCCTTCACTCAGACAAAGTCCCTTGAAGTAGTTAAAGACAAGCCTTCAATCACAATACTTTCTTGGAACATTGCCGGACAGCGTTCGAAGGCAAACAATGAACTCTGGCTTAGCTTTACTCAAAATTTCGATATCCTATGCTTTCAAGAGATTTGGTCCACCACAGCAATTCACATAGAAGGCTATAAAACATATTTTTCCCCTGCACAACCTCGACCCTCCGGCAGAGCAAAAGACGGTTTGTCCAGCTATGTTTCCAACTTGATAGAGGCAGTAGAAATAACTACGGTAAAACTTGAAGCCAACTATCAAGTATTAAGTCTCTGCTTGAACAAAGCGGACTCATTCTTCATAGTAAACTTCTACAATAATTTGCCTGAGGGAGAATTATTGGCCATAATATGACAGATCCATATTTTAATACAGCGCACAGCAATAGAGGTCATAACTATATGGGGTGGCGATTTCAATCAGCGTCTATGCAAACATAGCGATCAAAACATCTGTGGTATAATAGATGAAAATGACAGCCCGATAACCCATTTTTCCCATTCAGCAATAGGGAATGCCCTAAACAACACGCTGTTTGATCTAGACTTGGGTCTGGCTAACAAGATGAATAATTCTTCATTTGCTATTGCCCCCACTTTTAACGGTAGAGGAAGACCTAGCACAATAGATTTCATCTTTGTTTCTTGTAGAGCGGAAAACATATCATAAACTTTGTGACGCACGCTAATGCAATAAGTGATCATTACCCAATTAGTATCGCACTGTCATTGTCTCAGAAGCAAAATACCCAGAGTATAGTAAGTACCCTGACTCAAAATAGATTGACATTAGACAGAATAAATGGGTTTTTACTTAAATGGGAGAAAGCCGACCCAGTAGCTGTAAACACAACTTTAGTAAAAACAGCTTATTTGGCCCTCCAAAACTGTTTAGATATGGCCACATCCGATAAGGAAATACTGATTAACTTCATGGTGGTCATAAAAACAATAAAAGAAGCACTCTTTATTAAATCGAAAAACATCAGACCCAATAAGAAAGGCTGGTTCAATAATAGATGTACAACTGCTCATTCTAAATTGAAAATTGCCCTACAAAAAATAGAAAGGGACACCCAAGAAATTGCAAGCCTCAGAAAGGAGTACAACCTCGCCATAAAAGATAGAAAAGCAGAACTGAAACAGGATCTCTGGGACCAACTCCATAAAAGCTGTACCCTAAAAAATAGCTCTGCTTTTTGGGCCGTTATTAAATCTCCCTTCCTTTCTGATGAGAGAGACTCCCCCAAAATTGATGTGGCCATAGATGAAGGGGCTTGGGTGGAGCATTTTAGCAAGATATTTGCAAGGGGAAATGATCCAGAGTACTGACAAGTAGTTACTCTCCCTGAGCAACAGTCTACTGTATACCCTAAAGACCTCGGCCAGTAAAAATGGGAAGGCCCCAGGGCCGGACGGGGTCCCAATCTACTTTTTTAAATCAAATCCCGACCTGTTGACTTAGATTTTAACCAGGGTCCTGCAGGTATCATGTACTATAGGGCTCTTGGAGTCATGGTCAAAGTCGATCTTAGTACCCATTTTCAAAAAAGGGGAACGTCAATTAACATCCTGTTACCGACCAATCTCACTGCTGGATTCTTTAGGTAAAGTGGCGGGCCGAGTTATCCTTGAACGCCTCCAGCAGTGGGCAGACAACAATGGGATTTTATCAAACCTACATTTTGGGTTTCAAGAGGGGCTGGGGAATACCGAACAAGTGATTAATTTGACCCTGTTGTTAGGCAAGTATGTCAGCGCGATAGGCGGGGCCCTCCATATGGTGTATGTAGACTTGTCGGCCGCCTTCGATTGTGTCAGTCACGCAAAACTTTGGTCAGTTCTATTAGAAATGGGGGTAGAGCTGAGGCTTGTAAATTTTTTGCGTGAACTATACTCAACCGCTACAGCCAGAGTGAGGTATGGGGTAAATGGAGAGCTAACTGCATCGTTCGGTGTGGAGAGAGGGGTGAGACAGGGTTGTGTCCTGGCACCCTTCCTCTTTACACTTTATACCAATGGCCTAGAGCGGGACATGGTCAAAGGGTGCCAGGACCTCCTGATCATAAATAATCGCCCAATTCCGGCCCTACTCTACGCCGACGACGCGGTGATACTGGCCCATAAGTCTGTTGAATTGTAACGGGCCCTCGACAGATACTGTTCTTTTATGGCTAATCTGGACTTATAAAATATTTCCATTCACCCACCTCAATCCTTGAGATATCCAGAAAAGCATTCCAGGCGCGGTGCTTAACACACTTAGACGAATTGCGATTGGCCAAAGAGATCAGCAAACCATCTATTTTGCATAACTTGGCTATACAAACCACATTCTCTATTCAACCCTATTTAACCTTTAATACCACTAGATATGAGAGATTCCTGTTGATTCGGTTTAGACTAAATTTCTTCCA
The DNA here is from genome assembly GCF_964261635.1 of Lissotriton helveticus. Lineage (NCBI taxonomy): Eukaryota > Metazoa > Chordata > Amphibia > Caudata > Salamandridae > Lissotriton > Lissotriton helveticus. The sequence continues at coordinate 1,444,097,170 of NC_136061.1, read as the reverse complement.
CCGACTGGTCACCTTTCCGAAAAGAAATGACTAGTCAACAGCCTTACCACCTTGTCCATGTGACGCTCTCTCTACCCAGGCTACTATTCACACAATTTTATTCTGTAAATTCTACAGCAAAACTAGAAAGTCCTGGCTTATTCCGGTATTAAAACACATGGGAATTAGGCGATGCCGTCCCGCATTACTACCTTTACAGTTTTTGGAGGAGGAATGGCTAACAAAGATCATAATTACATTTTTAAAGTTTATTGTTCATCATAGATTAAATTTGGAATAGAGTACCATCCTCCTGACTAGGATTTTAAGAATATCTATGCAAACATGAAATAATGTTCTCTTAGAACTAGCCTATTGCTTAAATTATAAGCTGCTTCTTTTAATCTAATTTATCATATAGTAGCTTTTAACTTATGGAATCTTTTTTATGAGATGTAAAAAGAAAAATGCTTTTAATCTGTACTTTTATGGTTTTGTAAACAATGAAAACCGAATAAAGTTAATTTTGATTTTGATTTTAGTTATAGTACCAACAGAATTAGCTGAAACTAGGGAAGGATTTTTGCTTACTTTATTCTAGTTGTTTGAACATTAGTTCGGGAAGGCCGAAGTGTACCTTGAAGGTATACCATCCTGATCTATGTGGGATACATTAAAGAGAGCTTAGGACAGAGCAAGTTTCACAGCTGGTGCTCAAGAGTGCCATCTTATTGATGGACAATAGGAGCCTGTACCAGTGAGGCTCTGACAGACACTGGGAACCTGTATATGTTCTTTGCATTTTGCCCTTCCTTTATCATCTGTTATGCATTCCTTTGATAGACAGGTTGCTGAGGAAGATTAGCCAGTGATTCTTGCTGCTCAGCACAATATGGTGTGGACCCACAAACAGAAAATAACATGTCTTGCTCTTGGGTTTTGTTGCTAATAATACTGTGTGGGGTGTCATGGGTTTTGGAAAATGATCAGGCTGTGCCTTTACGTAGCAAGGGTAAGGTTATTTTCTTGAAAAGAAATAAAAGTACAACCCCGAGTAATATATTTCTAGACATACACACAAGAGATTCCTTGGAGTAGGGACAGCTTGCTAACCCACTGAATGTGTCACTAGTTTATGGACTGCATATCCATTGTCACTTGTAAATTATCATATACTCGTCCACTGCAATTTACAGAGGTGAAGGGAGTTAACAGTTTTGGCTATCTAGGACCTTGTTTATATTATAGAAAGCCTCTGGGAATAGGTTATCCAGGTTGTGGTAATAATACATATTGCAACAATTTTTATATGGAAGAACAGAATGTCACTTTGGTGGGCTGGCGTTACAAGGAATTGATAGTTTCCCGAGGGGCCGGTTATAATCCTGCTTGTTGCCCTATCGTAAATAGCACGGACACTTCTTTGTATATCAATTATTCTGGGATACTGTTGTACAAAAATAGGATCCCTTTAGTAAATGACAAAGATCTGAGTACTTTCGGAATGAACACTAGATATCCTGCAGTAGATCACGAAGGGACGATTTATGCACACCCAGGGTTTTACTTTTTGTCTAATTGTACCTTCCAATGTCCATAATGGTACAGATGATGTAGCTCTTAGGATGGTTTTGCCCCTTAAATATGCTAAGCCTAATGTCCGCTGAGTTTAAAGGACTTTTACCAACAAATTCTGTGAGGGAGGGACCGATATAGAGGTAAATATTTATAGTAATGGGATCACTTTTGGATACATCCTTTCTTCTATTTTCACTTTGGGTGGTACCTCTATGGCTCGGGTGAGAAAGCTAGAGAATAATTTGAGTGCAAGTTGCAACTTTTATCTAATACTACCATGGCAGCTTTTCCCAACATCACCACTCAGTTGGAAAGTATATGAATATATTCAGAACAGACTAGATACACAGTTGATTTTATCTTAGCTAACAGTGGTGGTGTATGCATGGTAGTGGGAGACCAGCGTGTAATTGGGATCAAGAATATGGAAAAGAATATTACCAAGTACATTCTCGATATCCTCAAGAATGTCAAGGGAATGGAAAGTGGAAATTGGAGTTGGACTCTTTTTGGTAGCAGGGACTGGATTCTTGAAAAGGTGATTTACCTGATTGTGATATTGGTGCTCTGCTGTGCTCTTATTCAGTGTCTTCCTTTCTGTTGCTCCTATTGCACCACTATTCTCATCCCTAAAAGGAAAATATTTATTTATGATACCAACGCTGCAATTATGGTACAGAAAGAAATTGAAGATCTCATGAATATAGACTAGGGCATTTTTGAGAATTCTTCCCTTTCTTTTCCTGATGTTGAAAACATGGAGTGCTCACAAAGGTTTATTGTTCTGAATTTGTATTATTGCTTATTTTTTTCTGTTTTCCTTGTTGCTGTTAGAAAATGTTTTAGCTCACGCTAAAAGGAGGGGCTGTTAGATTAGAAATGTTCATGTTTGCGCAATGCCGTATGTATACTAGCATTTGCTGCACCATTTTCTTTGCAGGCACCATTTTAGGCTGTTTGAAACTGATCTACTTTAATACCGCGAAATGATCCACCAAAAACCTTTGTTTCTGCCATGTTAGACTTGTTCCCGTAATGAGTACACTGTTCCTATTAGCGCATACATATCTCACTAGATAGCTGCCCTCTCTCACTAGTCTGGTGAGGGGGTCGAATGGAACGACCTTGGAATTGGGATACTTTGTGTAAGACAGAAGCGCTGAAAATGTAATTTCACTGTTTTGCTGCACCTGCCTGGAAAATTCCAGTGTGGGCGTGTTTTAGCCCAGTTAGCAACTGTACATACCGTATCTTTATGCTTGTTGATTTCAGTCCCCTCTGCAGCACTCCTTGCAACTGGGCAGACCTTACTCCGCTCTGAGTGTATATGAATAAACAGTTATTGGTTTGTATCCTCTACTGTTTGACCGACTCTTCATTTAGTATGGAAGGCTGAGAGGTAGTCATAAGTGACCCGGGTGACCCTAAACGGGGCACTTCCTTCGTGTATTACAGACCTGTAGCCCGCCTGCAGGCAATGGGCAATGAATATGGTGTCCCTGGTTCCCTTTATTGTCTGCTTTGTACAGAGACCCCTATGTCCGCAGGCTTGAAGCTACTGTTGATATTATACCAGTTAGCATGCATTGCTGGGATACAAAAACCTTAGCCTATGCAAATGACATAGCAGTAGTTACTGTAGACTCCAATATGGGCTCTACGTACAATTGAGGAGGCTGCAACTGATTTCGGTGAAACTATCAGGATATCTACTGAATAGTAACAAAACACAGCTGATAGTGAATAGGTATATGGTAACCCAAGACCACCAAGTGGTAGAACAGGTGGTCTATTTGGAGGTCAGCATAACTGCAGAGCTGGCGGCAGATTGTTGAGATAAATACGGCTCTGGCTATTGATAAAGCCAAAAAAGACGTTTAAGGTGAGACAACCTGCACTTATCAAATGGAGAGCAGAGCAACATAGTTAAAATGTTGTTTCTTCCAAAAGCGCCGTATATTTTTCATAATATTTCTCTTGAATTTGAGAGCTTTTGGTTTAAAGTAATGGACGCCATTATTTCCAGGTGTATATGGTACTATGGCAAATTCAGGAGGGCAAATAGTTTTTTGACATTATACAGAGAGAGGGGGTACTGGGCTTTGCCTATCCTCAAATTATATTATTTCGCTACTCCTTTGCAGTATATGCACCACTTCTAGACAACAATCTAGGGGGTCATGGGTTTCAGGATTATGTATTTGCTTCTGATATGGAAGAATGCGAAGGGATGCATGTTAAAAATATGTGAGTCTAATTACTACAAGGAAAGTGGTTCAAGGCCCTGACGGCTGCCTTTAAAAACTGGACTGGGTTGCAGGAGAAATTGGGATTAGGGTGATTTAGCTGGTATACTCATATTCATAGAAATACTCAGCTGCCCATTATCTTCCATGATTTGTGCATACTAAAATGGGAGAAACTTTTTTTTTCAGGGGTCTCATCTGGCCTCGTTTGTAGATCTTCAGGCTTAATTTGATATTGGAGGAAGACATTTTTTTTAAATACCTTCAACTAAGGGCTTTTTACACAGAAAAGTGGAGGGTATGGCTGGGTTTTCTAGGGTACTCTTGTTAGATTTATTAACTGGAGTGGCAGATTGTACGATTTCTCAACTGTATGTATGCTGAAATGAGGGAACTCTGGATGATTTGGAAATCATAATGCCAAATAGAAGAAAAAACTTAACTTGGGTGATGTCAGTTTTTTTAGGTCTCTTGAATTAAGTCACACAGGGGCAGATTTACAAGAAAGTGACGCATCTGTGAAGATGCGTCACTTTCCCTTGCACCACTTTTGAGAAATCCTTGTGCCGCTTTGGATGCACCATATTTACAACACGGCGCAAGGATTGACAGATGCGTCAGAAATGATGATGCATCTGTTGACGCAAAAGTCACACATTCCTGGAGTCGTGTTACAAGCACAACGCAACTCCAGCAATGCAGGGTGAGGTCTATCCTCATTGTGCTGTGTCACTCCTTACGTCTGCTTCAAGCAGGCATAAGAATTTGACGCAGTGGCGTCCTAGAAGTGGCGCAGTGAAATCTTGTAGATTTCACTGCGCCATTTCTACGAGGCTTTTTTATGTTGGAACGCCCACCCTGCATACATTATACCTGACGCAGGCATAATGTGCCGCAGGGCTTTACAACGTGACACATCTCCCTAGATGCGTCACGTTGTAAATGGGCTGCATTTTTACGCTGTTGCTGCATCACAAAAAGTGACGCAACTGTGGCACAAAAATGACCCAAGGGGCTTGTAAATCTGCTCCATAGTACTTTGTTCTTCTAGTTTGCAATCCCAGCATTGCAAAACGATTTTGGATTTATATTTCAAACTCTCTAAAAAAGCGAAGTGGAGAATATTGATAGGATACATTGCCCTCGGTGTCGGGAGCTGAAGACTGATTTGATTCATATGTTCTGCACTTGCCCTTGTTTAATTGCTCTTAGACATAATCTTGCAACAATTTAAGGGGAGATACTTCATCTAAATATCATCTTGACACCACAAAACATGCTGCTTGAAAATTTTAAGATGGACTTAGAAAAAAATTGGGCGCAGCTGATTTTTGTAGCAATGGCAATATGTGCGCGGTTTATAGATTCGGCCTAGTTGGATCCACAACCTCATTCCAGCAAGGGTTCTTTCTGTATATTTTTAACCTGGAAGTTGCATTATATGAGCATAACGGGTGAAGGACAAGACAGAAAGGCAGGGGAATTTGGGGGCCTTTGTTGGATTGGATTGGATTCAGAGAGGGCAACCTGTTTATGTGTTTTACTGATCTGAGCAGCGTGTTCGATTTAGTAGATCATTCCCTCCTGTGGAAAGTGTTGCTTGGATCTGGGGCCCCGATAGATATAGTATTTTTTCTGGCCAAAGTATATGAGAGGTTGTCAAGCAGTGTAAGATATGGGCCTACAGGAGAACGCACCCCTTTTTTCCGGTAAAAAGAGGCATAAGGCAGGGGTGCATATTGGCCCCTCTTTTATTCTCCCTTTTCATCAACCAAATAGCTACAGTACTAAACAACATCTCAGCTGATGCCCCAATAATTGATGGTACAGTAGTGTCTGTTCTGCTATATGCAGATGATGCTGTTTTAATTTCCCGCACCCCTTTAGGCCTTCAGCGGCTCATTGATGTATTTTCAAATTTTATAAAAGAAAGGAAACTTTTAATCAATAAATTAAAGACTTATACCATGGCCTGTGGGAAGATAAATACATTAAGGCCTTTTTTTCTTGATGGGTGTAAAATACAGGCCGTTAAAACTTTCTGTTACTTGGGTATCACTTTTGACCAAAACGGCAAATGGGCAGGCGAGCGAGAAAATATTAAACTAAAAATGATAAGGAATACAAATGGGATTTTTTGCTTTGCAAGTAAATTAGGGGACCGGAGGATAAGAGACATGGTAACCATCTACAATGCTAGATGTGTCTCTTCAGCTCTGTATGGAGCTGGAATATGGGGACATTCCTCCGCAGTTGAGCTCCAAAAAAATGAAAACTGTTTTCTAAAACGGCCTTTGAGTACCCCAGCGTTGGCCTCAACTTACCTAATCCATCAAGAAACCGGCCTTAATTATATTTCGGACTTAGCAGCCCTACGCCCACTGCTATTATGGCGCTCGATTTGGGACAAGAGTGAGACTGAGTTCACTCAGAGAATAATTAAAGACTGCCTTAAATTAGAATATTGTTCTCGCATCCCTTGGTTGAGTTACATTATTTACTGGTGTAGTACCTTGTTTGATTTTAACATTTTAAAGGAGTCAGACTACGCAATTCCCTTTACAAAGAAATAAATCAAAGATTTGTTTTTATCATATAAAAGGGAAGAGCGACTAAAACTAACTAGTCTGCAAAAAACGTTTGTCTTTTATACACAACTCGGACTCAAAAATGGGTTCCAGGCATATCTAACGGAGGTGACACGACCCTCACATCATTTTGTCTTGATACGCCTGAGGATGGGGACCGCCCATCATTTAGTTTCCTTCCCTGAGATAGGAGAAAGGTCTTCCACGAAATGTCCCTGTGATAATATTTCCAACCAGAGTTGTTGTCATTTCCTATTATTTTGTAAATTTTATTCCTTTCTTAGGAAATTTTACCTTAAACCTATCTTCTTAAAATACAATATACGTAAAACAGTGGATGCCATGAATTTATTATGCGCTCTTGAGAACACAGATACTTGCTTTCGGGTTGCACTATTTTTATTAAAATGTAGAGCAGCCAGGAAATCAATAGTATTATGTAATTAGTACTCTGGTATGAGTATATGACAATTTGCGCACACGTCACTTTAGTAAAATATTTGATAATATTATACCAATGCACAATGTCGAAGTAAAATGTTTTACGAAGTTTATATATATCGTTTTAGTTTAAATGCAATTTATATTTCTTTTATTACTTGCCAAAAATGTTTCCCTCTAGTGCTATTTATTGCTGGGATACATTTGACATGTATGATTGGATAAATATGCCATCTGTAAATTAACAATAATTTTGTATTTTATGATTTTGTGTAAATGCATGTATACGTTTTTGTCGCTTTTATGGTTGTACTATGCAAACCGAATAAAGCTTTCTGAAACGAAACTGGATTGGATTCAGTCTTTTCAACAGGATATTGCTGGATCAACACATTGATTGAGGTAACGATTTACGGTATGGTTTTTTCATCCTAACATCATGATAATCACGGTATATTGACAATGTCTAAAAAGGGTACGGCTATGTTAAAGATGTATTATTATTTATTGGTAGGGCTCAGAGCTATATATTTCAAAAAAGATCAAGCTATGAATAGAGATGGATTTGTATTAATGCTCTTTAGTTGGGTTTTTACCTATTATTGTATACACCTGTTGCCTTGTGTTCATTTATTGGATTTATTTTTGGTAATTATGAAAGTACTAATAAAACTGGTTAAAAAAAGGAAGTATCCTCACCAGAAGTTGCTGTATAATTAAAATCCGTCTGTGTATTTAACATCCAGTGAAGTTAAATAAACTACTCACCACTTTTCATGACACTGTAACTCACTTCAGCATTTTTTGATGTTTTTCTTTACTTTGAAATGGAAATTTATATTATGTGTGAGTCCTTTGGGGGCTAGTTGCGTGCACCATGACTCCTGGCTCCTGATTAATCATTCAACACCATAAGCTATAGAGGAAAACTATCCACACATTTAACAAACAATTGTATTACAACAGATCATAATTGCTAGATGTGACTCCTTTAGGACCACTTTTAAGGAAGAATACATTGACCAACAAGGACGGCCAAGGAATGAGGTCTACAAATATGACCCCTACTCAGACACCTTCTGTGGGCCAAAATCATTCATCCCAAATAGAAAATCAGTCCTTTCAGAAACATATTCATATTCACTTTCAAGAGCAAGCAAATATGAATCTACCCCCAGCATGTTGCCCTTATGTGGCAGTTTCTGGTTAATGTTCCCTCATTGAAAATTTAAGTCAGGGAGTCCACAGCATGCTTAGAGTTTAACGTTGTCCACTTGTTCAGCTCTAAGTGCTTGTTTTCAACACCTAGAGCACAACAAATCCTATTCACACGGAGGGTGAGGTGGATTGGGCCCCAAACAAAATGTTTTGAGGGCGATTGAATTGTTCTTAATTTCCAAAATCTCAGTACAGCCGGAGCTATCTATGCAAAGGCAGCACTACTACCTTTGGCTGATCGGTAAACAGCGTTTACAACGCAACTTTTACCACGCACTACCTTTACCACGCAACTTTTACAATGCAAGTCGTTAGAACGACTTGCGCTGGGGGGCGCTGTAGGATAGGGAATAGTTTAATTCACTATCCAAAACCTTCCCTACTATCCACGGGGACTGGAGTTGGAATAGTAAATTAAACTATTCACTATCCAGCGCCCCCCAACGCAAGTCGTTGTAACGACTTGCGTTGTAAAAGTTGTGTGGTAAAGGCATGCGTTGTAAAAGCATGCGTATTAACGACATACATCCGGCTGATCGAAATATGGCCATACTCTCATTGGGGTTTTTCTATTGCCACTTACAAAGCCATAATGACCCCCATGCTAGCATCCAAAATGCACAGACATCAAGGTTACCCTATCCCCTTCTCATGACCTACAATTGTCAAACAGATATCAGGTGCTAAGGGGCATATTTACAACAAAAGTGGTGAAGCGTGTCATTAACCCCTTCCGTGCTATGGTCGGCCAACGGCCGACGGGAGCACTACCTCCCCAGTGCTGCCGTCGGCCAACGGCCGACGCAGCCCCACCCACCCTTTAGAACACCCGCACCATGGTGGAAAAACCACCGCGATTAAGGCGTTAAGCTAAGAAGGCTAACGACAGGCTGTGTCACTTTAGAAACGCAAGAATGCATATTTGCAAGAATATGGTGCAGCCCTGTGTTTCCCCCTGCTCCAGCGCTAAGTTTAGCAGCCTAGCACCAATGAAGACACCCTGGCACAATAGTGCCAGGGTGCCTGTATTGAAGGGAGCGATTGTTTATGTACAGGAAGGTGTCCCTTCGTAAACATAAGCAATCTGGAAAGGTGATTTGAAACTTTTATGTGTGTAGCCTAATACAGCACCCATAAAAGTTGCAAAACTGCAATTTTTATGACACCTTCCTACACATACACAATCAAAGTCGTTTTGCTGTTTCCATGTGTGCTGCACAATGCTGCACACATGGAAACAGCAAAATCGAGGAGAAATTGAACATTTCTTCTCATTTCGCCAGGGTAAAACCAGGTTTTCCCTGGTCTTAATCTTGGCGCTGCCCCATATTTATGCCACCCTTGTAAATATGGGGCAGCTTCAAAATCAATGGGTGTAGTGGTGAACACCCAAAGAAACACTGATTGCCCTCCCCTTTCACGCGAAGCATGGCATGAAAGGGTGCCTTATTTATAAGGCAGCGTTAAGCCACGTTAAGTAGATTAACGCTGCCTTGTAAATAAGGCAAAGCGAGTATTGTCATCACAATGTGCCTAAAAGGGATTTTGTGGTGGCGATATGGGGTTGTAAATGTGCCCCTGAGTACTTTAGAGGATAACGACTGACAGTTGTAGTGAATATAGTATAATATGGGCCTGGCCTGGCAACCGAGTATATAGGGGACATATCTAAGCCTGATAATACTAATTGTGATAATCCACTTATTACTAGTAGCCCATAAATTGCTGCCACAATTGCGAACTCAATTGGCGACTATTCGGAAGAAAATTTAGGTTTGCCACATACAATGTGATTGGGCTCATGAATAAAATAGGGAACATCGACTGGATTAATACAATATCTGACTTCGATATTATATGCATGCAAGAAACCTGGGGTACCAACCCTATATATGTTGAAGGGTTCTCCTCATACGTCCTAGAAGCAATAGCATCACACGCTGGGCGGGCAAAAGGGGGTTCTTGCCCTTCATGCCTTTATGTCTCAAATATTCTCAGTGGATGTCAAAAAGATCTCGAAAGCGGGTCCAAACTTCCAATAATTGTGGTTGAAGAAAAAGGGGCTGAACGATTTGCTCATAATACATTTCTATAATAACGTTTTTGATTCAACACGCAGTATGGTGGCAACGGCACTTGACCATAGTCTGGAATCCTTTTTAGGCCCCATCCATACAAACTTTGTATTAGTATGGGCAGGTGATTTTAATTTACAGACCTGTGCATTATCCGACACACAGGCATGTGGCCGCATTGATCGGGATGGGGCGAGAAAGGACCAATTCTGCCACAATGAATATGGAGAAGCCTTGAATTTTATTATTGACAAATATGATTTACAGCCATTGAGGTGTGACTGTGACACTAACGGGGGAGCTAGTCCCAACATATATTGGTAGAAACTCGTCCACAATTATTTACCATGTACTGATATCTGCGCCAGTAATCGCTATGTGTGGCACACCTATCACAGTACCAGCGGCCCTAAGTGATCATAAGCTGATTTTATTGCCATTTTATTTTTGGGGTGAGATGCATGACTTATTCCCTAGGGTGAATTACTCCAAGCAGGTCTAATGGAGTAAGAATGAAATGGGAGGGTGTCGATCCTAATATGTTACGGATAGTAGTAGTGGAACCACACAGGAAAATTGTTTACTGCATCCAGGAAGCTTTTGTACCCAATTTGTTATTTAAACATTTTAGCCATATCATTAGCGCCATCAAATGACTCCTGACTTGCCATCTTACTACACTAGGGAATAATAAAAGAAGATGGTTAAAAAATGACTGCACTAAAGCACTCCAGTCCCTTAAACATGCCCCGAGTAGGTCCCCACGGGATATTTTGTTATTAAAACCCTGCGCATTCGATACAAACAGGCCCAGGCCACAAGGATAAAAATGCTCCAGAATAAAGCTTGGAAAAATCTTGCCCTTGCGGCGGAGAATAAGAACATGAAGTTGTTCTGGGACACTGTGAATGCACCTTTCTCAAAAAATGATGAATCCCTGAGTTCAGCTACGTTGTTGCCTGTGACAGCTGGGTGTCACATTTTTCAAATTTTTTTTTATACAGAGTAATGAGATTGCCATAAGGCACTTGAGAGGGGTGGTATGTGATTGGGGACTTATAATGCTGGAAATTACTAACGAAGAAGTTATGCTGGCCATTCAGGCGAGCTTTGTGGGATTGGCCCCTGGACCAGATTGAGTGCCAGTTGATTCCTGTTTGCCTGCAAAAATTGCTAGCCTCAATCTTGCCCCAAAAAATTCATACTGCTAAATCCATTCTTTTTTAAGCCCAGGTTTTACTACAACCAGGCCATGCATCCAATGATTTCTTCCGTTAGAATATCATCAGGATGGTTTGATTATATCTGGGCCTATATTTGTGACATTGTCGGCCTGTGCTGTTGTTGTAGCCAACAGAAGAAGCCATTTTGAGTTTACATATGTTTAAGTATAGAAAATTTAGCATTCAAGATGCAAGCCTAAACAAAGGTCAGCTTGTTGGATTCGCTCTCTGTTTGATGAAATGCTGCACATACAAAGCTTGTGTGTCTGGATAGGGACACCTCACCTGTAAGCAATTATGAAACAGAGCTTTCATGACACTTATGTGTACACAATCACAATCGTAGCCATCTTCCTAGGGATTCCCTGCAAAAGGGCTTCCACCTTCCCCGTCCCGTGTCTCAGCTCGAGCTGCTGTAGGCTCCGCTGGGCAGTGTCTGGAGTCTTATCTCGCTGGATTTTTTCACAGGTCTTTAAAAGACCATTTGCATATTTACATAACTCTGTAAACTAGTTACCAAGGCTTAATTTTTTTTCTAGTTCCAGTACCCTGGGCCCCCACTCTACCTATTGCTTACATTTGTATTTTACATTTACTGCCATACTGTGAGAATGCATTTCATGAAAATGAATATAAAGTAGGGTTGCCAAAAGAAAAATGCCAGCCGTGTGTTGGTTAAAGAGCCTGCAAAGACCTCATCTTGACACTAAATAGGGTAATAAATAAAAGAGTATGTATTCAATTGTAATGTAACTTTTCTGCCTTTGTTCCCTTTGATTATCAGTCATGGATCATTCAGGCAGCCCTAGAACCCAATTAAAACTGCTTTCTATTTATATTTTCTGTTCGAAGTGTGCACAGGTAAATGCTGAAAATACGGATTTTGGTGACTGATTTTTTTGTAACGTCTGGGACAACAAAATAATGAGCTGGCAACCCGAATCATAAGACTGGAAGTTTGTTGCAGGATCAGCACATTCCTACACCCTCGATCCCTGATTAATGCCATATAGAAATAGTTTAACTTATATCTGAAACCCTAAGCCACCGTCAATAACATGCTGAGTTAGTTCAAGATTCTGGTAATGCACCCTGCATTCAGAAAACTCGCTCCTCATTCTCAGCCTTCACTTTCAAGCTCACCCTGCACTCACAGTAATCACAATGCGCTCACACTGATCACCATGCACTCACACCATTTACCCACTCACCCTGCACTCACATTGATCACTCTGCACTCACAATGCGCTTGTGCTATTCACCTTACAATCACACAAGCACACTACTCACCCTGCACCCATGTGACGCTTCACTCATGTGTCCCCGTCAGTGCTCAATCTGCAATCTCACTTAAACTAGCCCATCACTAACCATGCTTTTATTTGTCCCACTCCGCACCTACATCCGCACTCAAATTCATATGGTCACCTCACTCACCCTGCAGTCATACCTCTTACTCATCTCTCACACTGTCGCATCACTCACAGTGCACTCACATGGGCACTTCTGCCACCCACACAGCGCACATGGTTAATGTACCTGCTACAAAGAACATGTACCATGCAGATCACTGAACTGAGTATGAGCAAACTACGAGTAGCCGTATAAAAAATTAAATGTGTGTCAGAAAGGTGCTATGGAAAGATGAGGTGCATTGTTGGTTAGTGGTACTGAGGGAATTCATGAGAAGGAGGAAATGGGGGAGGGACGCAAAAAAAGATTGTTGCCATGTGTGTGACCAGTGCTAGGGCCAGCCCTGGGTGGGAGTGTTAGCTCCCCCCCCCCAAAGTTCGGGTCTAGTTGCGCCCCTGCTTCAATCCATAAGAGGGTTGGGACTAATCTCTATACGCTTGATAGCATGGTCTTTCTAGAAAGGCCAATAATCCTGTATCAGGGCTGAACAAGTTCTGTTTTCCTTGACCTTATCACACAGTTCTTTTCACCTCTCGGGTAGGTGGGCGGCACGAGTTTTGGGTGCAGCGACCTCCCCCCCTTACCTGCGGCTGCGAAGGGGCCGTCTCGGGAATCGCCAGCAACACCCCCCCCCCCACTCCCCCGAGGCACAACACCCCAGTGCCCTTCTGAGAAATATCACCCAAAGCCCAGCAAGAGCACATTGCACTATGAAGCCCTGGTGATCCGAGCCTGCCCTGCAGCACATCAACATGTGCTCCTTGACGCTCCTAACCTTGTACTATCAGCAATGACTTAAATACTTCCGCTCGGACGGGGTTGGGTATGTTTCTTGGACTGTGTGCAATAGATTGTTTGCGTTGTGTACATGGGTACCTGCATATCTGCTAGACATTGTGAAGATGTTTAGTTGTGTTATAAGTCTGTTAGTCTGTTAGTAAGCCTGCTAGCTTGTGTACATGCTCTACGTGTGCATGTGCACATATATTTTGTTTAACCATGGGGCATTCTCGGTAAATAAAATACCTATTGGCTTTGTCAAAGCTTCAGTGGTTGTGTCTTCATATCCGTGTAGGACTGAATTGGTTATTTGAAATACACAGCCGAACATTTGAAATTGGTTCTTTTATTTATGCATGCATAATGCATTCAGTATGCTGTCTGGGTCGTCAGATTGAGTTTCTAAGATACACTATATCATTTCCAAAAGCAGCACTGAATTTGCATTTCGGTTTGAATAAATTCAGCCCATCTGAAGTGAATGTCAGCGTAAGCAGTACAGATGTACATGAATCTTCAAACAACCAAAATGAGCACATGAATGGCCATCCACTCTAAGGATGTGAAAGTTAACATCGTTGCTCTGTATGGTTGAAAGTGAATTATCATAATTCAAAACTGCACTACAGTGCATGTCGATTTAAACACTGACAGGGCTACATGGAGATAAGAATGATAAAAGAAGCTCTGGAAGACTTAATTTTCGTACATTATTGGTACGGTTTGGGCTTATCTAAGAATGAAGAAATTAACTGGCATATAAAATGCGGGATTTCGTAAAGAGCCCCACAATTCATTTTCTTAAAGTGGTAGCCATAAGCACAATTGGAAAATAATGTGTCGGAAAGCATATTGAAAGCCCTATACGAAATTTGGGCTCGGGTATTCTTACCTTGAAATCAAAGTTATCAATGAGTTGCAAGGATGTACCCATAAAATTCGCAGTTGTAAAGTCAAAAACAATAATTTCTACAATATATCAATTATATCATACAACGGTATTAATTTTCAATACAAGAATACCCATACTAGGCCAGAGGTTTACAGTACCATCTTACTATCTTATCATACTAACCTTATTAGTGGACTGCTCCCTTCCCTCCACAACTACCCCTGATAGCTGCTGTCCCTGTTACTGCTGCTGACCCTCTGTTCAGTAGTTCGAGTCCCTGGTGGGCTAGTGGTAGAGCGTCACTGCTCTGCTTCTGGGCTGCCCTCTGTCTCTCTTTTTCTGCTTTTTCTTCCTTCTGCTGCCTTTTTGCTCCTGCTACCTTGTCTGATTTTTTTTCTGTCCCTTTTTGCACTATTGCACTTTTCTTTTCTGCTTTGCTCCTTTTTTTGCCACCTTTGCCACTGCTACCCCCATGACCCTCCCCCTCCAGTGACTCTTTCCTGCTCTCCGCGCTTCCCGCATCCCAGCTGTCCAGCCCCCCCACAAAATACTTCATGGCGGCCTCTATGCGGCCGCTGGTGTGCTAAGGGCAGCCCCGCCTGTGCCTGTCCATGCCTGGACTGCGCCTAGCACCACGGAACCTAGTTCTTGGACCTTTGCCCCATATGAAGCCAGCACCCTCCTCACCCTCAACACAAGATGCTACGCCACCTGCCACTTCGGATCACTGAGGGACACCCAAGGACCCTTCTCCTGCCGAAACTGCAGATACAGCCTCGCCAACCTCCACACTCCAGGTCCCCTTGCCACCCAGCCGACCAACAGTGCACCAGACTGACTCAGCTGCATCCTCCTCAAGACGTGCTCCCTCCACAAACACGACACAGAAGTCTGGGACCTTCTTGACTCTGTCTCTCCTGACATCACCTACCTCATGGAAACCTTGACTATCCCCAGCTCTGGACAGGACTTTGCGACCACCATCCCAGACAGCTACAAAATCGCCCACAAGTACGACACCCACCGACCAGGAGGAGGCATCGTCATCGTCCACAAGAACACCTTCCACCTGACAAACCACTCAGACAACCCAACGGCAACCATGGCACACCTCTACTTCCAGACCAACCCCAATACCACCCTCTGAAGCACCCTCATCTACAGGCCTACAGGCCCCCGCCAGACCTTCACCCACACCATCATCAGCTTCATTGCACCCCAGGCTGTTTCATCCACTGAGTACATCCTACTCAGCGACCTAAACTTTCATCTGGAAAACCTTAGTGACCAGATCTCTGTATCCCTTCAGGAGAATCTCACCAACATCGAGCTCAGGCAGCTAGTCACCGCTCCAACCCACGCAGCAGGACACACGCTTGACCCCATCTTTTCTCCCAGTTGAAACATCACCTACAACCACACCACCGAACTCCTCTGGACCCACCACCACTGCATTCACTTCACCTTCACTACACTTACCGTGCACACCCCCCCATTGTAGCTGGAACAAGGTCACCGAAGAATATCTCACTACATTTCTCAGCACTACTACATTACCAACATCAGTAAATGCCAACACCGCAGCATGCATCCTCAACTGATGGATCTCCAACTGCGCTGGCACTCTGACTCCCCCTCAAGAAGGCACCCATTAAGCAACACCCCAAGAAAGCCAGCTGGTTCACTCCTACCCTTCACGAGTCCAAACACACGTGTAGAGGACTCAAAAAGAGATGTAAGAACAACAAAATCCCCGAAACCCATGCAATCTACAAAACCGCTGTCGCTCCTCCTCCTCAAAACCACAAAGAAAGCAGCCCCCAAGACAGAATCAATGCCAACGCATACAACAGCAGAGAACTCTTCACCATCATCAAGGAGTTCACTGGGCCCAACAGTGAGACCACAGATGTCCCACCCTTGAAAATCCTCTGCAACAGTCTCAGCACCTTCTTCCACCACAAGATCAGGCAGATTACCACCACACCCATCACCACCGCCCCCAACTACGACTCACCCCAACAGATCCTGCTCAGCTGGACCCCTCTCACCATAGACACCACATTCAAGACCATGAAGAGCACCCACTGCAGAGCCCCCTCAGATCCTTGCCCGCACCATATCTTATACAGAGCAGCCACCTCCATCACCCCAAGGCCTGCCGCACCATCAACTGCTCCATTGAGACTGATGCCTTCCCAGACGAAGACATGCTTCCACATGCTCCTCCTGCTCCAAAAGTCATTCAAATGGATCCCCATTGAATCCATAATGACAGACACCCATGCACTCAGCACCAGCAGACTTGACTACGGCAACATACTTTACTTTGGGGTCACCCGGACACTCATCAAAAAAAACTACAGAACGTTCAAAATGCTGCGCAGACTGGTCCCCAACCTCCCCTGCTGCAGCCACATCACTGAACACCTTTGAGAACTCCACTGGCTCCCAGTCAACAAAAGAATCACTTTCAAGCTCCTCACACATGCCTACAAAGCCCACTATGACGTGGGACCAGCAACCTGAACCATCGCCTGGCGTTCCACGTGCCTGCCAGATACCTTTGCTCCGCCCAACTGGCTCTGGCCACCATCCCACAGATTCAAAAGACCAGAGCTTGGGAAAGATCTTTCTCCTACATCTCCACCAAGACCTGGAACACCCTGCCTCTCCACATAAGGAAACCCCTGTCGCTGACCCAATTCAGGAAGGCTCTCAGGACCTGGCTCTTTGACTGAACCCCAGTACCCAGACGGATCAGCAGCCCCCACCCCACTCAGCGACTTGAGACCCTCACAGGTGAGTAACCACGCTCTATAAACCCTGATTGATTGATACTATACATATTAGGAGCATGCTTATAAAGAATAATTTTTCAGATTTTTCTATCTGGCGTTAGACAGTACATTTTGATTTTTAATACAAATATATAAATAACATTCTTACTTATAGCAGCTTTCAGCCAGTTCTCTTAATCCATTCACATTTCAATTTAGCACACTACAGAATACAGCAAGGGTCAACGGCTCAGCCAACTTCTATCATAGGTTAAGTGTGAGTGAGGGCTGTCTTGTCTCTCATAAGATGTACAACTGAATACCAGCATAGTAAGTAGTTCCCTTCACTGTCTGAGGCTACTGGGGCATTATGTGCTTTTTGAGCCAAAAAACATATTTGATTTTAGTGAATATCCCTTTTTGTATATTGGTGAGGTTCTGCAGCTCACCCAACAAACACATTTTACGAAATCATGAAAAAACAAAATAATCATTGAAAGTTAAAAGGCTAGTAGCCACCATCAGCCCAGCCTTGAAGTAAATCATGTCTGCACATTCATATTGCATCACATTCCCATATAAATAATTTTACATATATATATTCACTGTCAAAAAGTGGAGTTTAATGTAGGCCTTCTAATTATAAGAAAACTATAGTTTTTATTATTTTAAACCAAAAACTTGAGAAATTTGCCAATTATAAGTAAATGACATGAGTATAATGTGAAACACCATAGATTTCATATGACATCAGTGATTCAATATGCGATGTCAAAAGCAGTGCAAAAACAACAAGACGATGGATAGAATGCTTGAATTAATCTCAGCCACTGGCAATCGATCGGGCCGCATCCCAATCCATTGCTCTTCTGCCTGCCATACCACCTCAGTTTGGACCCAGCAATGTGCAAATCAGTCTTAACCCTGCTTCACATGGTAACAGTCCAGCCTGAGCTGCCATGCCAGGTCCTCTTTGAACAGGAACAAAAACAACTTGGACCTGATTTCGCTCTAACTAGGGCTCTTTAGCCAGGTGTAGGTTGGTTCCAGTGGCATTCCTAAAGAACCTGGGACTTGGTTGGTAGTTCCGACTGGACTGTTCCTATTGGACCAGGGTCAAGACTGATTTGCATATAGCTGAGTCCAAACTGAGGTGGAATGGTGTGAACAATAATGATGGATTGGGATGCACACTTAGTGATTACCAGTGGCAAAGGTTATTTAAAACCTTTCATCCATCACTGTTTTGTATACGGTATGCGACGTTTACAACGCAACCATTACAACGCCGTTCCATTACGACGCGGTCATAACAACGAAAGTTGTTACAACGAATTGCGCTGGGGGCGCTAAAGGATAGTAAATCATTTAATTTACTATCCCAACACCTTCCCTACTATCCACGGGGACTGGTGTTGGAATAGTAAATTAAAATGTTTTAATTTGCGCCCCCCCAACGCAAGTCGTTGTAACGACTTGCGTTATTACAACCGCGTTGTAATGAAACGCGTTGTAAAAGTGTGCGTCGTAATGACGTACATCCTTTGTATAATTGTGTCGCCCTAAGTGTGACTGGCATGCCCAAATGTGGGTCCCATTCACACTGTGTCACTGGAACCAAACTAATGACCCCCTACCTAGAGTGAAAGTGTTTTTGGGTTGCATGTGTTCTGGTTCAGGCTGGACTGTTCCTATTGGAGCAGGGTCAGGACCGATTTGCATACATCTGGATCCAAACTGAGATGGCATGGTGTGTAACATAATGATGGATTGGGACGCGGCCTGAGTAATTACCAGTGGCTGAGGTTAATTTATGCATTCCATCCATCAGTGTTTTGTATACTTATTGTGTCATCATAAACAGTGCATCATAGCGATGCAAGTTATACTTACGTAAGTTACATTTAACTGTTGAATTTCTATGTTTTATTGCAGTTTACATGAGTAGTTTTTATAATTTATTAGAAAACCGATGCATAACTCCACTTTAAACTTTGGCTTTTTCAGTGAAGCTTTAAAGCATTTTAAACATTAGTTAAAATCTTACTGCCTTACTTACTGTGAGAAATTGGGATGGCAGTTGACTGGAGTGAGAGCCCTGTTCAAGCAGCACTACAATCTATATCAGGGTGAGGCAAGACAACCCTAAATTAACCTGTGTTTAACCCGCTGGTAGCTCAGCACAGAGCAGTCAGGCTTAATTTAGAGGCAATGTGTAAAGTATTTGTGCAACACCTCAAACAGTAATAAAGTGAAAACACTACCCCAAAAAGAATCCCACACCAGATGACAGAATGAGCGTTCATGTCTTACCTCAACTATTTGTATTTGTACCTTGGCGTCTCAGAGATGATATCGATCCACCCCCTTTGCACCCTACTTTCCCTTTCAGAGAGTGATGTTACTGCCGGAAAGATGGCTTAAGATCAAGAGAGGAGGATCTGGTCCTGGCTGGGCTCCTTTTCCTTCTCTTGAATTTCGTTTTTGACCTTTGTAAAGAGAGGACAACCTTTTTACTTAAATCTTTACTAACCCATGAAGCCCCCCTTCCACACACCTGGTTAAGTGGCAGGGTCCCTTGTTACTTATGTACTGGCAACACCTGGAAAGAGGAGTAGAATAGTAAAGGAAAGAATCAGATATCTTTCTGACCCTTGTTTGTTTCTTGCTTCTATATGTTTACGTATTCTGAGAAGCTGGACCAAAGCCAGTGGAACCCAACTCTTGAGAACTTCTTTTCCCAACTATAAACTTTAGAACACAGCATGCATGAGTCCTCCCATACAAAATCTTTTAAGTTTGACGGTTTTTCTATCACACTACTTGGCTCTTGAGTTTTCACTCACTTGGGTTGTTGTCTTTGGATTTCGTTTAAATGACAGTAATTGTTCAGTACCTTGTGCTCTCTTTCTACACAGTTGTAAATGATTACTAAAGTTTGTTGATCTGCCTTCTTTCAGGGCAATGATCTTGCAACATTGTGTGACATGAAGGCTAATTGATCCTAGAGTGCTACAGCAAACAAATGATGGACAGAATGCTGACAATGCAAACATTCTCCCCCAGTCAAAAGATCTGGGTTAAATCCATTGTTCTTTTGCCAACTACGCCACCCCAGTTTGGACCCAGTCATATGCAAATCAGTCTTGACCCTGTGCCCCACGGGAACAAACCAGACCGAATTGCCAGGCCAGGACCTACCTGGCCCGGAAACAAGTATCCTGGGAACGGTTTCAGGGTATGTCACCCTTCTTCAGCCAGGCTACCTTGAATCCAGAGGCACAGTGAGCAAGGGACCCACGTCTGGGCATACCAATTCCACTAAGGGCAAACCTTGCTATTTGGGAGAGCCCTGTGTGCCACTTAGGTTAGTGGATGCCTCTGTACTGTCAAAGTTGTTGTTTACCATCGATCCCTAGCGCTTAGAGACCTGTAGGTGATTGAGCGCGGTACAAATCAAAAATAACAATAACAATAACAATAAAGTGTTACAGCAAAAAAATGATGGACAGAATGCTGACAATGCAAACATTTTCCCCCAGTCAAAAGACATGGGTTAAATCCATTGTTTTTTTTGTCCACTACGCCACCCCAGTTTGGACCCAGCCATATGTAAATCAGTCTTGACCCTGTGGCCCATTGGCCCAGTCCAGACAGAACTGCCAGGCCAGGCCCTCCCTGGAAGGGAAACAAGCATCCTGGTACCAGAGTATGTCACCCGTCTTCAGCCAGGCTAGCTTGTATCCAGTGGCACAGTGAGCAAGGGATCCACGTCTGGGTATCACCATCGCACTAAGGGGTCCATTAGGATGGCAGGCGGGCTTTGCCTGCCCGCCACCCTATCGGTAAACGGGACCGCTCGCCTTAAGGGCGGGGGTCCCGACACCAGCATTAGGATGTGCCCGCCACAGTGGCAGGCACATCCTGCATTTCTAGCATTGTGGCGGGCGGGGCTCTCAGCACCGCCCGCCACAATGCTAGAAATGCATTTCTGCATTTGCATTAACAAAGCGGCAGGCACCGCGTGGTGCCTGCCGCTTTGTTAATGCAAATGAAGGGGGTACCACAGGTACCCCCATGTGCAATACCCCCCTCCTTCACTCTGAAGCCCGCTGCAGGCCCCCAGAGTGAAGACCGCATGCCTTTCCGTGGCGGCGTCACCGCCATGGAAAGGCATCTCCCTCAGCCCATCATAATATGGCTGGCGGTGTCTGCTTGACACCGCCACCATATTAATCATTTTCCGACTCGGCCACAATGCGACCGGGGCGGAAAAGTGGCGGGCGGTGTTTTGCTCTGCCGTGGTCCCCCCGCCATTCTAATATGGTGGGGGGAAATACAGGGAAGGATGGCGGGTGGATTGCCCCCGCCAGGCTGGCGGTGGCAATCCGCCCGCCATCCTAATGGACCCCCATGGGTGAAAAGTGTTGCAGCAAACAAATGATGGACAGAATGTTGACAATGCAAACATTCATCCCCAGTCAAAAGATCTTGGTTAAATCCACTGTTCTTTTGCCCACTATGCCACCCCTGTTTGGACTCAGCCATATGCAAATCAATCTTGACCCTGTGACCCATTGGAACAGTCCAGACCGAACTGCCAGGCCAGGTCATTCCTGGCCCGGAAACGAGCATCCTGGGAACGGTTTCATGGTATGTCACCCTTCTTCAGCCAGGCTAGCTTGAATCCAGTGGCACAGCGAGCAAGGGACCCACGTCTGGGCATACCCATCCCACTTAGGGCAAAAAGTGTTACAGCAAACAAATGATGGACGGAATGCTGACAATGCAAACATTCTCCCCCAGTCAAACGATCTGGGTTAAATCCATTGTTCTTTTGCCCACTATGCCACCCCAGTTTGGACCTACCCGTATGCAAATCAGTCCTGACCCTGTGCCCAATGGGAACAGTCCAAACCGAACTCCCTAGCCAGGTCCTCCCTGAAAAGGAAACAAGCATCCTGGGACCGGTCTCAGGGTATGTCACACTTCTTCAGCCAGGCTAGATTGAATCCAGTGGCACAGTGAGCAAGGGGCCCACGTCTGGACATACCCATCCCACTTACGGTGAAAAGTGTTACAGCAAACAAACGATGGATGGAATGCTGACAATCAAACATTTTCACTCAGTAAAAAGATCTGGGTTAAATCCATCATTGTTTTGGCCACTATGCCACCCCAGTTTGGACCCAGCCACATGCAAATCAGTCTTGACCTGTGCCCCATGGGAACAGTCCCGACAGAACTGCCAGGCCAGGT
The DNA here is from genome assembly GCF_964261635.1 of Lissotriton helveticus. Lineage (NCBI taxonomy): Eukaryota > Metazoa > Chordata > Amphibia > Caudata > Salamandridae > Lissotriton > Lissotriton helveticus. The sequence goes on along the minus strand of NC_136061.1, from coordinate 1,444,074,698 downwards.
CCTCCCTGGAACGAAAACAAGCATCCCGGTGTGGTATATAAATAAATAATACCGGATCTAGGTTTGACTGGACATAGCAATAACAGATAGCTCAAAAAATAAGAGTCAAGATTCGAGGTAGTAGGAGTTTGCAGGTTTAATACAGCATAAAGGACAGGAACAGGACAACCTGCACAGGAATAGGATGGCAGCGCTGCCGGGGGCAGGATCAAGGAAAAGGATAACTTTTAATAACAATGCACAAGCATATATACTAAAATAGTTGCATTACAATACATATGATAGGCGGAGCAGTGGGTGTGGTCAATAGCAGTCGCGAAAGATAAGGGTGAAAGTGGGTGTAACAGGAGGCGTATACATAGACATGTGATGTAAACGTAACAGAATATGTCATAAAGGGGGCGGAAACATGGAGGGGGCTACCTAAGGAGCCGGGACCTCTAACCTAATGGTGCGCGCAAACTGACAATGACGTGTTACTAGGAGAAGCTGGGGGCTATGACTTCTGCGCTAGGAGCAGAGACTGAAGTCTGGAGAGTCAGGGCGACATGTACCTAAACCCTATCTAGTATCTAATGTTTAGAGAACATGTTGATATAAACTAAGAGTCAGGAGGGGAGAGGTTAACAGACTCTAAGACTAGAGCATGCATTATTCTACATGTAGTGTGTGTTGAAGAATATAAAATGACCATTAATACAGTATTTCTCCTACATGGAGACGTAAAGGGTAGACAATGACGGAAACTATTGATGCGATTCAGTAGTTTAGGAATGCAGAGAAGGAGGGCTGGACTGATAACTAGAATCATAACATACTCTTGGCAGACTAGCAGGCAGAGCCAGGCCGAGCCGGGCACTGTGAGGCAGGAAGTAAGTGAAGGGTCGAGGATACAGGTGGGGGCTGTATCGCTCCTCAGCGAGGGCTCAGGAGACAGGAGCTGAATCTGGTGTCCGGGCCCTTTTGAGGCCTAGAAACGGGGACTTTACAATGAAATAACGTGCACACTGAGAAACGTAGCAACGTAACTTTACATAGGCCTAATACTCGTAGCTTTCACGAGAACTGGGAACTAGCATACTAGGGATGGACACAACTGTAATTGCGTCTTTAATCGAACATGGGGAATACATATGCATATTAATCATGCACACATAACATAAGATGGGGAACACGTAGGGACACAGAACATGGCAAAATTTACTTTTCCACATTCCCTCCTTGTCACTACGTTTCCATCAGGAAACATCAATATTCATGATACCATCTATCATTTCATACAGTATCATTTGCTCGTCTCGAATTTTCTTGGAACTGGATTTAGAACGGGACTTGGGACTAGGAATACAAGAGGTAGCACAAATGCCACAAATCGCAGGGCCACATTGTATACAGAGGCAGCAACTGAATATGATCGCTACTGCAATACCTAGAAAGGACAATACTTTCCAACCCCAGGCGGAAATCATATTCCAGAACCAACCGGACCATGTCCAGGTGCCTGGATCTTGGTGTAACATATGGGCAATTTTATGGAGTCTGGTAATAGCTGAATAAACAGACGGCACGTTATTTGGAATGAAAATGCAGCAACTAGATCCGATGACTCTACAAGCCCCGCCCCTATCGGCCAGTATGACGTCAAGGACGAGACGATTCTGGAGCACGACAATTCTCATAAAGGATTGCTCCTCGGTTAAATTACCTAGAGCAGAGGTAGTCTCAATCACTACTGCTTCGAGTGTTCTGGTTAATCTACGTATCAGTTTACTATTCACAACAGTACCTAAATAGGGAAATACACCTTTATTGATATCTATGTATTGTTCTAGAGCAGTTTCAGTATAATCGACAATCGGGAGATCTCTCTTGTGTCTAGTATGTACTAGGTGGGAATTCCTATGGTAGTCGGGTGGGGCTAGAAAAACTGGTGGCAGTAGGAAGGCAATGTAACAGGTTCCCTCCCAATCGAGGGGCAGACGAACATATGCGGTCTGACCACAAACAAAATAAGAATGACGTGAAGCTTTGAAAATAGATTTCCCACTGTCACTATACTTGACAATAGTAGTACAATCACTATGTCCTACATGTACGGAACCATTCTTTCGGACACATAATTCGCCTTTAACTGGTAGTACTGACATAGCAGGGAAGTCTGGAGTAGTATCAGACTGAACATTCAGGACCATGAAATTCGAAGAATAATTACCTAAATTATAAACTTCATTTTCTAGATCTAACCCTGTTCTGTGGGGAAGACCTTGCTTGTCTGGGAAACATGTACTGTTAAGAAAAGACATATCTGTTGAGGATGACGTTAACGTGGACCATGCTCCACACGAACCATTATGTGAAAATGGATAAGGAAAGAGTGGCAGAACTCCCTTCGGTGTCTGGAATGGGGGGAGTCGACCACACACCCAACAATTTGTGGCATTGCTAGTCTGGTGTGAGTAATGTAACATGCGGATAAAGGAATTATTACGCATAGCAAGACGATATGATAGTTCATGAGAAGGCAGATCACTAAATGTGTGCTCTACTGTAGCATTAGAAGACTTATTTACATGAGAAACTGGAAAATACAAATAAAATGCATAACCTGTGCAGGTAAACATAAGGCTGAAAAACAATGTAAAACTTAGAAAAACGATACATCGGATTGAGTTTTGACTAACTCTCTCACTATGGGGGTCTATTTTATACATGTCAGAAACCGGTCTAACCGTTTCACCTAGGGGAGGACTTAGACAATCAAACTGGCTGACTTATTTTACTAGACCTTAATTTCTTCTTATACTCCTGTTGCGGAGTTTTCTCTAACAGGGAGGGTTTAGTATCATTGTCTTTTGCGGGACAGTCCTTAAGAATAGTACTTTGGCAGTCCTTCAAATCCTCGGAAATGTTCTTAGAAACAGGCTTCAATCCATAAAACTTCTTCACATGTGACAGGTGGACCCAGCCCTTCCTGCCTTCCAGCTTGACGGCAGTACGGGTGGCCAGGAGGACCTGTCGGGGTTCCTTCCAGCGAGGCTCCAGCGGACTTGAACGATCAAAATTCCGGACAAGAACCATGCATCCGGGAACGATTTCATGCGGTGCCACCTCGGTATTGTCTGGAAATGCGGCGGCAACCTGTGAACGACAAGAGTGTAGGGCAGACATCAAGGAAGCTAGGTAATCTTTCAGCATATTACTTGAAACATCGGTAATACTTCGGGGTCTAGGTGTACCCCACATGTTAGGGGGGCGGCCAAATACGACCTCATACGGGGACAGACCTGATCTGGAATGTGCGACCATGCGCATATAAAACAAAGCGACTGGCAGAGCTACTAACCAGTCCACACCTTTCTCTTTACATATTTTGGCAATACGGATTTTCAGGGTCTGGTTATGTCTCTCTACGAGACCGGCTGCTTCAGGATGGCGTACACAATGGAACTTCCACTGGTACCCTAACAAAAGGGAAACATGTTTCATAAGCTCAGATGAGAATGGCTGGCCGTTATCAGAATATACGACTCTAGGGAGTCCATAACGGGGGAAGAACTCACGAACCAGCTGCTTGGCAGTGGTCGCGGCTGTGTAATCTGGAACTGGATATGCCTCTGTCCACCTGGACAAAGCGCATACAACTACAAGGACATACTTGAAACCTCGACATCGCTCCATCTGAATATAATCCATCTGGAGGACTTCAAAAGGGTGGTCAGGGGGCTGGAATCCACCTTGTTCCACCGGGACACTTTTACCTGGATTAAACTGGCAACATATCATACAGGTACGGACTTTCTGCTTGGCTGCAGCTCGTAAATGCTTGTTGAACCAAATGTTCTGGATACTGTCTAACATAGCTTTTTCTCCTAAATGTGCTGGACTATGTGCGGTATTGATAATGACTTGAACCATAGAGTCGGGGAGAAACCATGTGGCTTTACCCTTCGTTACCCATCCCTGATCTGTCTGGACCCCTCCTTGTTCGGACCATTTCTTGATTTCATCGGGAGTAGCATGTAACTGGATATCTATGACATCTTGAGTAGGGTCCTTAACTGTCATGCATGTAGTCGGATCTGGAGTATGTGTCTGTGTCGGGTTAACTGAAATGTCTGGAGTCTGTGCTGTAAGCTTGGCTGTGCGATCTGCTAGATCATTACCTTGGGAAATAATGTCAGTAACTTTCGTATGTGCTTTGCACTTCATGATAGCAATAGATGTCGGTAAATGTATGGCATCTAACAGAGCTTGAATAAGGAGACCATGCTGAATCTTGGTTCCATGAGAAGTCATGAAACCTCTCTCCTGCCAGAGTACTCCAAAGTCGTGTACGACTCCGAATGCGTAGCGTGAATCTGTATAAATATTAACTTTCAGGTTCTTGGCGTGTATGCAGGCTTGGGTCAGAGCAACTAGCTCTGCTGCTTGAGCAGACAGGGTGTCAATACGGTGTGTTTCTATAACTTCAGTGTCAGTAGTCACTGCATACGCGGCTACTAGTTCTCCTGTACTTGTTCTCATACATGAACCATCCACATAAAGTGTCAGGTCGGGATCTGGTAATGGAATATCTGTCAGATCTTGTCTTGGCTTTGTCATAGTGTTAACTACTTCCACACAGTCGTGTGTGGCAGGATTTGAAATAACTGACGGTAACAGTGTAGCAGGATTTAGAACGTTGCAGCGTCTGATTTCTATGTGTGGCTGGAACAGTGTCAATTCATAACCTGTTAAACGTGCAATTGTCAAGTGTTGAGTCTGTGTACGGTTTAAAAGAACTTCCACGGAGTGTGGAACTTGTACTGTCAAGGAATGTCCTAATACTATGGAATCACTTTGTCTGATAGCTAGTGCTCTGGCTGCAACTGACTTGAGGCACGCAGGCAGAGCCTGGGCTACAGGATCTAATGTGCTCGAAAAATAAGCACAGGGCTTGTATTGTCCTGCTTGATCTTGTGTGAGAACAGATAATGCTGTACCTTCGCGTTCAGTGACGAAAAGTGTAAAAGGCTTACTGTAGTTCGGTGTAGCTAGAACTGGAGCTTGGCATAAAGCTTTCTTTAACTCATTGAAACTAAGTGTATGTTCAGATGTCCAAGGGAGGACAGTCGATAGGGCTGCCTCCTGTGTCGTTAACTGTATCAGTGGTTTAGCTAGAAATGCATACTGAGGAATCCATTGTCTACAATAAGAGGTAAGGCCGATAAAAGCACGTACCTCCTTCTGTGTCTTGGGCTGAGGAAGACTCGCTATTAACTGGATACGGTCGGGTGTCAACTGCCTACCCCTCTTGGACAGTAAGTGGCCTAAATAGATCACTTGCTGGACACAGAATTGAAGCTTCGAAGGGGACACCTTGTGCCCCATCTCGGCAAGGAAATACAAGACTGTAAGTGATGCTCGCTCGCAAGCACGTTCAGAACGGGCTGTGATCAGTAGATCATCGACATACTGGAGCAGGGCAGTGTCAGTTGGCATGTGAATATTGTCTAGTTGTCTCTTAAGTGCTTGACTGTAAATACTAGGACTTTCTGTGAAACCTTGAGGAGCTCGTGTGAACATATAGCTCCTTCCATTTAAACAAAATCCGAAAAGAAACTGACTATCTGGATGAATGGGGACACTGAAAAACGCGTTCTTGAGGTCTATGACTGTAAAAAATGAGGCTTCGGAATCAATGGCTGTCAATAGGGAAGAGATATCTGGGACAACTGGATACTGGGGAATAATACATTTATTAAGTTCTCGTAGGTCAATCACTAATCGATATACTGGGGGTGCATTTGGATCAGTACGTTTCATGACTGGAATGATCGGAGAATTACATATATTGGAGTCAGTTTCTACAACTACTCCTTGAGCCATGAGCTCGTCAATAATTTTGGATAAGGCTGCTACAGCCTCAGGTGGCAATCTGTACTGTCTGATTCGTGGCAACACTACACCTGGCTTGAGAGTCACACGATGGGGTGTGATTTGCATATAACCTACATCAGTTGGACCTTGCGCCCATAGATGCTGCGGAACATTAGACAATCTCGGATCAAAATGTCGTAATACATAGTGACCCTTGAAGTCACGTAGAAACAGGCGTATTCCCTCTGGGGAGCAGCAAATAACTGCACCTAATTCTTTCAGTGTTTTAATACCTAACAGATTTTCTGGACATGACTTCGTAAGTAACAGATCAGTAGTTCGGGACAATGGACCTACTTCTAGAGTAACTGGCTTAGATATCTCGTTTACAATAGGCTTTCCTGAAAATCCAAGGGAAACATTTCTAGAGCCTGAGAGCGGAGCCCCTGGAACTTCGGCGTGACTGATAGTCGTCCTACTTGCCCCTGTATCAATCAGAAACTTTCTGTCTTTCCCTAGTACCTGACTATGAACATAGGGACCTTCTTGATCTACAGGAATCTCGATGAGAGGCAAGCCTACCTCCCTCTCTAGGCTGTTTCATGAATATGGCTGATACTCTGGATACTCAGACTGTGCATACTGGTACATCTGCTGTGTAACATGCTGTGTTGCAGCAATAGGCTGCGGTGCTGGAACTGTCTGTTGTGCATTCTGTGGCTGAGAAGTCTGTGAAACTTGTTCTTGTCTAGGCGGACGTGGTCTTTCTTTAGTTTTACCAGTAGCTATATTGTGTTTCAGAACTGCACACTAGTTTATGAAATGACCTGGCTGTTTACAATAATTGCAGGTCCCTTTAACGGGAGCTGCAGGATGACTGGCTTGAGTCGGACCCCTCTTCTGACTGTCTTGAGGAACAGATTGTGCAACTAGTACTTTCATTTTCGTGTCTTTCATACGTTTTCTTTCATGATCTTGCTCTTCTCTGATTCTATTCTGGTGATACTGGAGCATCTGTAACATCTGGGACGGGGTACTAGCTTGCCATGTACTTTCGACTTTCAAAACTCGATTCTTAACTTGTGGACTTGAATTCTCGACTAGTTTAGTAACAAAAAGATGAGGGTATGACTCACTACTCGTCTTCAAGCCACTGTTTATAATAAAACATTTCTCGAACCTAGAATAAAAATCACTAGTGTCTTCGTCTTGTTTCTGTTTACAGGCTGAGATTGCATCCCAGTCTTCCTTTTTAGTTGCTAATAATCTGGGCAAAACTTGTATTAACAATTCAGGTAATTCTTTACATTTCTCTCCAAGACCGGTACCTGGTACTCGTATCTTATCTTCAGCTTCTAGAACTGCCCAATCGATCTTTTTCTCTCCCACCTCCCATTCTTTTTCCTTAAGTTTTTCATATACCCCTGCGGGCAACAGGACCTTTAGCATTTTAATAATATCTGGATACGTGTATTCTCCCATACGGAGCATGTCTTTTAATTCTCGGTGGAACCCTGCTGGATCTTTGTCGTGACAGGGAATTAATTTCTTCATCTCTAAGAGTTCCATCTTTGTAATCGGAGTGTAAACAAACACTCGTTGCATTTCACCATCTGTTGTCCTGACTGGGTGTACTTCTCGTAACGGGTTCTGTCTATCTATGTAAAACGGTTTACTTTCTGGAGGTGAGACATGAACAAAATGCGGGTTCAGAAACGTTCTATATTTGTGACGCTGTTCTAGAATGACACTAATTAAATCGGTACCTAAACCTTTCCATCTATACTGGAGTAACTCGTTCAGGACATCGTGTAACGGACCTGGATCAGAATGTTGACCCTCATACAATGTGATGAGGTGCTGGATCATATACATACCCACCAGTCGTTGCTCGGCTGGGGGCAGTTTCAGAAACATTTGTGCCACTATTTCGTCTGGAAAAGTGGTAGAATCAGTAATCCATCGGACTGCTGATCGGACTAGTTCTTGTTCATGCATAGTACTTAACTCACTATAACCGATTCGTGATTTCAGAATATGATCGGTAGCTTGAAATACTTGTTCTAGAGAACCTTGTTCTGGTGCTGGATGATGAAAAACTGACTTGTGTTCTAGGCGTAAATGGCGGTCTGGAAATCTAGATTTTCCTACATACGCTATTCTGGCGGGATTCTCGTCCTCTACCTCTTCAGTAGAAGAGTCATTCTCTTTCTCGCTTACTTGTGCTGCTTTACGTTGTTCATGTAACTTTATTATTTCTTTACGAATTCTCTTGTACATACTCTCTATACTACTGATGGTTCTGTGCTTACCCTCGGCTATATTATCACTCCACCTTGTCAGGATTCTCATTTCGGCCGGATCTTTGGTCGGATAATCTTGTTCCCTTATTAAACAATTAATCAGAAACTTTAATAGCATGAGCTGGATTTCAGCTTTCCTTTGAGACATGGCTTCACCAATACTTTCTGGATCATCCCCTGTACGGATGAAACGATATATTCTGTCTAGATCTTCTTTCATATTCGGTAGGGTGTCCAAATACCCGGTCACCCGTCTTACACGGATGGAATATATAACTGTACTATCATCACCTGCGACTGGATCATAGCGGCATTCAGTAAGAGCTCGTCGGATATCTGCAACGGACTTATATTTGGGCGTACGCTGTAACGCACATTCATGTAACTCGACTAACGTTACTCGTTGGTGTGGTGGCGGGGTACCAGGAGGACCTCCTCCTGCGGCCCCTATACTGGAATCGTCGACTGATACTCTTCGTGCTGGCAGAGTGGGAAATTGTAATGTAGGCTGGACCGGGGGTACCGTAGCAGGTACTCCGGTGTCTGGAGGAGTAGGAATGGCATGATTTACAGGGACTGGCGGAACAGGATTTGCATATTCTGGGACTGTGTCGTCCAAGTAGGACGAAATAAAGATATCAGCTGCGGTCGGTTTGTGACGTAGCTTGGTCGGAACTAATGGTGGCGGAAAATTACTGGATGCCTCCGGGGTCGCTTTTGGCAAGCCCTCGGCAAGAAGAGGATACATACCCTTAATGAGGGCATTCCTCTGTCTGTCGGACTGTTCGGTTCTGACTCGTTCACCTATCTCGATTAATTCCCTTTCGTGGGCTCGTTCTAAGGATTCTCTACTTAATTCTGACTTTCTGATTTCTTTTTCGGTTCTTTTATGAGATTCTTTGCGCCATAACTCGATGGCATCTTTCTGTGACTGTCTGGCTTTCTTTTTCCATAATGCTTCTTCTACTCGCATGATGCACTCGGCATCCCATGTACCCGATACGGGCCATCTATACTTTTCTTCTAACTGTTTGGTATACTCTACCCATAAATCTAGATATAATATGGCACTTATGCCATGCTTCTGATACATAAAATGACCTGGACTGTCCCTAGGCGGGACAGGAACTGCTTCTTCTAGCAGACCTTTTCTGGTTTTTAACTGACGTAGTTTAGAAAATAAGGGCATGACTGAACTGTAACTTAGACACAATACGTAATTACAACACACAATGAACACGATAATTACTCCACATTCATACCACGACATTAAAATACATGAAGAACATTTAAAATAACAGTTCGAACAGAATACATGAATTTTCTCGAGAACAGAACTGACTGGAACAGAAACTAGATGCACTGCTGGAACAGTACGAAACTTACCGGTCTCATAAAGAGACACGTCAGGACCCGCATCCACCGGAGTGGACACTTCGTTTTGGGATCTGTGTACCACCAAACCCCACGGACCAGAGACAATTAGATTGACCCTGTCTAGATACTACCCCAGCAACGGTACTCACCGGGCAGCAAGAACGGAAGGCCTCGGACTGGACGGGACTGCTTCGACGCCGGACGGACGAACTTCGGACTTCTGTTACGGGTGGGCCTCCGGATACCTCGGACCTTGGACTCTCGGCTTGGGCTCTGGTCGGGACTCGCCGCGTTCCTCCACCGCCTCGTCTGGATGCTGGACCGCCACCTCCGTCTCCTCCGTGGGCCTGAGGGATACTTGAAGCAGAAATATCTGCACGTGCACGGTATGGTTCCGTCACGGCTGCAGAGGGTCAGGGGGCCGGCGTGGCTTCACCGGCGCGTGGGGAAAGGGCAAGTCCCTATTCGGGCGCCATTATGTGGTATATAAATAAATAATACCGGATCTAGGTTTGACTGGACATAGCAATAACAGATAGCTCAAAAAATAAGAGTCAAGATTCGAGGTAGTAGGAGTTTGCAGGTTTAATACAGCATAAAGGACAGGAACAGGACAACCTGCACAGGAATAGGATGGCAGCGCTGCCGGGGGCAGGATCAAGGAAAAGGATAACTTTTAATAACAATGCACAAGCATATATACTAAAATAGTTGCATTACAATACATATGATAGGCGGAGCAGTGGGTGTGGTCAATAGCAGTCGCGAAAGATAAGGGTGAAAGTGGGTGTAACAGGAGGCGTATACATAGACATGTGATGTAAACGTAACAGAATATGTCATAAAGGGGGCGGAAACATGGAGGGGGCTACCTAAGGAGCCGGGACCTCTAACCTAATGGTGCGCGCAAACTGACAATGACGTGTTACTAGGAGAAGCTGGGGGCTATGACTTCTGCGCTAGGAGCAGAGACTGAAGTCTGGAGAGTCAGGGCGACATGTACCTAAACCCTATCTAGTATCTAATGTTTAGAGAACATGTTGATATAAACTAAGAGTCAGGAGGGGAGAGGCTAACAGACTCTAAGACTAGAGCATGCATTATTCTACATGTAGTGTGTGTTGAAGAATATAAAATGACCATTAATACAGTATTTCTCCTACATGGAGACGTAAAGGGTAGACAATGACGGAAACTATTGATGCGATTCAGTAGTTTAGGAATGCAGAGAAGGAGGGCTGGACTGATAACTAGAATCATAACATACTCTTGGCAGACTAGCAGGCAGAGCCAGGCCGAGCCGGGCACTGTGAGGCAGGAAGTAAGTGAAGGGTCGAGGATACAGGTGGGGGCTGTATCGCTCCTCAGCGAGGGCTCAGGAGACAGGAGCTGAATCTGGTGTCCGGGCCCTTTTGAGGCCTAGAAACGGGGACTTTACAATGAAATAACGTGCACACTGAGAAACGTAGCAACGTAACTTTACATAGGCCTAATACTCGTAGCTTTCACGAGAACTGGGAACTAGCATACTAGGGATGGACACAACTGTAATTGCGTCTTTAATCGAACATGGGGAATACATATGCATATTAATCATGCACACATAACATAAGATGGGGAACACGTAGGGACACAGAACATGGCAAAATTTACTTTTCCACACCGGGACCGGTTATAGGGTATGTCACCCTTCTTCAGCCAGGCTAGCTTGAATCCAGTGGCACAGTGAGCAACAGACCCATGTGTGGGCATACCCATCCCACTTAGGGCAAAAGGTATTACAGCAAACAAATGATGGTCAGAATGCTAACAATGCAAACATTCCTCCCAGTTAAAATATCAGGGTTAAATCCATTGTTTTTTGCCCACTACACCACCCCAGTTTGGACCCAGCCATATGCAAATCAGTCCTGAACCTGTGCCCCATGGAAACAGTCCAGCCCGAACTGCCTGGCCAGGTCCTGCCTGGACTGAAAACAAGCATCCCTGGACCGGTTTCAGGGAATGTCACCCTTCTTCAGCCAGGCTAGCTTTTTTCCAGTGGCACAGTGAGCAAGGGATCCACGTCTGGGCATACCCATCCCAATTATGGCAAAAAGTGCCACAGCAAATAAATGATGGATGGAATGCTGACAATGCAAACATTCTACCCAGTCAAAAGATCTCGGTTAAATCCATCGTTCTTCTGCCCATCACGCCACCCTAGTTTGGACCAAACCATATGCAAATCAGTCTTGACCCTGTGTCCCATGGGAACAGTCCAGACGGAACTGCCTGGCCAGGTCCTCCCTGAACCGGAAAAAAGCATCCTGGGACCTGTCTCAGGAAATGTCACCCTTCTTCATCCAGGCTAGCTTGAATCACAGTGGCACAGTTAGCAAGGTACCCACGTTAGGGCATACACATCCCACTTAGGTTGAAAAGTGTTACAGCGAACAAATGATGGATGGAGTGCTGACAATGCAAACATTCTACCCCAGTCAAAAGATCTGGGTTAAATCCATCGTTCTTTAGGTCACTATGCCACCCCAGTTTGGATTCAGCCATATGCAAATTAGTTTAGACCTGTGCCCAATGGGAACAGTCCAGACAGAACCGCCAGGCCAGGTCCTCCCTGGAACGGAAACAAGCATCCTGGGACCGGTTTCAGGGTATATCACCCTTCTTCAGCCAGGCTAGCTTTAATCCAGTGGCACAGTGAGCAACGGACCCACGTCTGGGCATACCCATCCCACTTAGGGCTAAAAGCGTTTCAGCAAACAAATGATGGTCGGAATGCTGACAATGCAAACATTCTCCACCAGTCAAAAGATCTTGGCTAAATCCATTGTTCTTTTGCCCACTACGCCACCCCAGTTTGCACCCAGCCATGTGCAAATCAGTCATGACCCTGTGCCCCATGGGAACAGTCCAGACCAAACTGCCAGGCCATGTCCTTCCTGGACCGAAAACAAGCATCCTGGGACCAGTTTCAGGGTATGTCACCTTTCTTCAGCCAGGCTAGCTTGAATCTAGAGGCACAGTGAGCAAGGAACCCACGTCTGGGCATTCCAATCCCACTTTGGGTGAAAAGTGTTACAGCAAACAAACGATGGACAGAATGCTGACAATGCAATCATTCTCCCCAGTCAAAAGATCAGGGTTACATCCATCGTTCTTTTGCCCACACCACCACCCCAGTTTGGACCCACCCATATGCAAATCAGTCATGACCCTGTGCTCCATGGAAACAGTCCAGACCGAACTGCCTGGCCAGGTCCTCCTTGGACCAAAAACAAGCATCCTGGGACCCGTTTCAGTCCCACTTAGGGCGAACAGTGTTACAGCAAACAACTGATGGACGGAACTCTGATAATGCAAACATTCTCCCCCAGTCAAAAGATCTATGTTAAATCGATTGTTCCTTTGAACACTATTCCACCCTAGTTTGGACCCAGCCATATGCAAATTAGTCTTGAACCTGTGCCCCATGCCAACAGTCCATACCAAACTGCCTGGCCAGGTCCTCTCTGGACCGGTAACAAGCATCCTGGGACCGGTTTCAGGTTATGTCACCCTTCTTCAGCAAGTGTTGCTTGAATATAGCGGCACAGTGAGCAAGGGGCCCACATCTGGGCATACCCATCCCACTTAGGGCGAAAAGTGTTACAGCAAACAAATTATGGTCGAATGCTGACAATGCAATCATTCTCCCCCAGTCAAAAGATCTTGGTTAAATCCATTGTTCTTTTGCCCACTACACCACCCCAGTTTGGACCCTGCTATAGGCAAATCAGCCTTGACCCTGTGCCCCATGGGAACAGTCCAGACCGAACTGCCAGGCCACGTCCTTCCTGGACCGAAAACAAGCATCCTGGGACCGGTTTCAGGGTATGTCACCTTTCTTCAGCCAGGCTAGCTTGAATCTAGTGGCACAGTGAGCAAGGAACCCACGTCTGGGTATACCCATCAAACTTAGGGCGAAGAGTGTTACAGCAAACAAATGATGGACGGAATGCTGACAATGCAAACATTCTCCCTTAGTCAAAAGATCTGGGTTAAATCTATCGTTCTTTCAACCACTATGCCACCCCAGTTTGGAATCAGCCATATGCAAATCAGTCTTGACACTGTGCCCCGTGGGAACAGTCAAGACAGTACGGCCAGGCCAGGTCCTCCCTGGACCGGAAACAAGCATCCTGGTACCGGTTTCACGGTATGTCACCCTTCTTCAGCCAGGCTAGCTTGAATATAGTGGCACAGTGAGCAAGGGACTCAAGTCTGGGCATACCCATCCCAATTAGGGCAAAAAGTGTTACAGCAAACAAACAATAGACGGAATGCTGACAATCAAACATTTTCCTCCAGTAAAAAGATCTGGGTTAAATCAAGCATCCTGCGACCGGTTTCAGGGTATGTCACCCTTCTTCAGCCTGGCTAGCTTGAATCCAGTTGCACAGTGAGGAAGGGACCCACGTCTGGGCATACCCATCCCACTTAGGTCAAAAAGTGTTACAGCAAACAAATGATGGACGGAATGCTGACAATGCAAACAGTCTCCCCAGTCAAAAGTTCTGGGTTATATCCATTGTTCTTTTGCCCACTACGGAACGGCATGGTGAGCAAAACAACAATGGATTTAGGTTCAGATCTCAGTCCTGGGGTGAATGTATGACATTCTTCTGCATCAGTCCATCAATTGTTCTTTTTGCATATGACACCCCAAGTGGGACGGGTATTCCAAGACGGGTGTCCTGTGCTCTCCATGCCACCTGAGTCAAACTATCCTGGCTGATCAGGGCTGAAAGCCCAAAACTGGTTCTAGAATGCCTGTTTCCGGTCCAGGGAGTACCTGGCCTGGCAGTTCAGGCTGGACTGCTCCCATTGGGCGCAGGGTCAAGACAGATTTGCATATGGCTGGGTCCAAACTGGAATGGCATTGTGAGCAAAAAAACGATGGATTTAGGCCCAGATCTCTGTACTGAGGTGAATGTATGACATTGTTCTCCATTCTTTCCATCAATTGTTCTTTTTGCATTTGTCCCCCCAAGTGAGATGGGTATGCCCAGACGTGGGTCCCGTGCTCTCCATGCCAGTGAATTCAAGCCATCCTGGCTGATGAGGGCTGAAAGCCCGAAACCGGTCCTAGGATGCTTGTTTCCAGTCCAGGGATGACCTTGCCAGGCAGTACGGGCAGGGCTGTTCCCATTGGGCACAAGGTCAAGACTGTTTTGCATATGGCTGGGTCCAAACTGAAATGGCATGGTGAGCAAAAAAACAATGGATTTAGGCCCAGATCTATGTACTGAGGTGAATGTATGACATTGTTCTGCATTCTGTCCATCAATTGTTCTTTTTGCATTTGTCACCCCAAGTGGACGGGTGTGCCCAGATGTGGGTCCCGTGCTCTCCATACCACTGGAGTCAAGCTATCCTTGCCGATCAGGGCTGAAGGCACAAAACTGGTTCTAGGATGCTTGTTTCCGGTCCACGGAGGACCTGGCCTGGCAGTTCAGGCTGGACTGTTCCCATTGGGCGCAGTGTCAAGTCTGATTTGCATAAGGCTGGGTCCAAACTGAAATGGCATGGTGAGCAAAAAAACAATGGAGTTAGGCCCAGATCTGAGGTTAATGCATGACATTGTTCTGCATTCTGTCCACCAATTGTTCTTTTTGTAATTGAACCTGGAAACCGCAGTTGTAGTCGCAAAGGTGCCATGGTTTGCAGCAGGTAAGTGGTGATCCTTTCTTTCCAGATGTGTAGAAAGAAAAGCAAAATCCCGAGCATGGTTTAAATAGTGGTACCACACCAAAGATGGCTACCGAGATTTGCTGAATTCTCACGAGACTTATGCAAATCTTGTGGTTTCAGAACAAGGTAGTTCACATCTATAGTGGCAGCGCAAGATGCTGCTGCCCACAATATCTTCATCAAATGTCAGGCAGCGCAAGACACTGCTGTCTACTAATCAACAATACAAGTTCAAAGATCTAACTGTAAGGTGCTGCTGCCCATAATGTAATGCACATGGCCAGTGCTGGGGGGCTGAGAGGTACATAATGTGCATAACCAGTGCTGGGGGTTGAGATTTGTTTACGGTCATCAGGGTATCCCTGGTTATACGTGGCATGTCAGCAAAGATCCAGGAAGTCAAAATGTGTAAACTACGGGACTTGGTTGGTGTGGCATGATGTAAAACTATGGGAACTTCTGGTGTAAGTACTGTTGTAGCCTGACCAACAGAAACATCTGGTGTGGGCCCTGGTTTGAGAACTGTGGTATCCTGAGACCAGATTTGCAAAATAGAGCAACATTTAGTATATAAAAAACACGACCAAAACAACAAAAATACAATCAATAAGATCAAAGAGATGCAATTTTAAACATTTCAGCGAAAATAGAGCCAAAATGCACAAAGTGTCGACTGTGGATATCTGGTCACGACGGACAGGGATAAAGTCACAAGTTCAGGCCAGCCTGGAGCATGGGCCAGTAACAGGGACTCAGTTAGGTATTCTGAATGAAAGTACCTTAAATCCCGATTTATGGATAGTTGCAAGGGTTTGCGTCAAAGATGTACCGCGCAGCGAAGAGATGCATCGATTTCGAGATATGGCGAGGCTGCAATACAAGGTCCTGCATTGTCATCGAGGACCCGTTAACGAAGACTTGCAATGCAAAGTTTGCCGCCAAGGAATGTGTCACACATTAAAGGTGATGCATTGTTTCTGAGGAGCTGCCAGGCTGTGGTGCAGAGTCTTGCTTTGTCATTGAAGCCTCTGTTGACAAGGGGTGCGAGGGCCTTGGCCAAGGAGGCGTTGCGTTGGCAGTTCCGAACACTCATCATGCTGTGATGTGAACCAGGTCTTTGTGATGGGGAAGATCTACACAGCAGTGATGATGCATAGGTTCTGTTCACGATTGTGCTGCACAGCAGGGAAGATGGTTTGATTACCCTGGACCCCAAGAGGGTGGCAGAACACCTTAGGCCCACCTGAATCTCACTCACGGTATCTGGATTGGTGTGTTTACCACTGATGGAGCAAGGTTTCATACATAAAGAAACTTGCTTGGACTCAATCCTCTCGAAATAACATGTAACAAATTAACTAACAAGTTTTTTAAATACTAATATTTGCACCACATGACATTTCTTTTATGTAGGGGAAGCTTTCATATGTGCTTTACTAACCAGTAACCCGAGTGCCCTAAAACTGCCGTCAAAAACACGGGAACTTTTCTGTGCATGCGTCTACTGCATCTACGTAATATGACATCTTTGCTTTTGGTGGGAATTATTTGCAGCTGCGCGGCAGTGCCTAAAATGGCCCCTGTAAACTTCACATGCTAATGCACATGCTTCTGCTTAAACTAAACCTTGTGTGTTATGCTTACCTACTAATGCAATAATTAAAATAAATTAATGGGTTTAGAGTAGAAATAAGTGGTATACAGTGCATTCATTTATTTTTGCATTCCAATGTCTCTTTCTTTGACTTTATTAATAGCTCTTATTTGGGCCTGATGAGTATCTATATTCTCCATCTTGGATTCGCGGTGCATGCGCACTGAAACTTTACAAGCCTTGAAATCACTGGCATTGAACCCCCGCCAAGTCTCACTTTACCAGCGAAGTGCCTGGGAACCTCACCGAAGACCCGGAGAAAGGAAGAAGAACTGAAAATGTGTTAACATTCTATATTAAATGAAAATAATGTTGCTGGGTGGAATAAAAGACATGGGAAAATAAAATTATGGGTGGGAATTTAGCTTTATTAAAATAAGGGAAATTGACTTCATAATGGTATGGTGTGATGACCTCTCCCCATCTTTCTGACCAATAAAATAAAGGGAATACACAAATTTGCAATATTGGGGGGTGGTACATACCCTGGAAATGGTATAACTAAGGTAGGCTTAGTCAGTTAGATTGTCCGACTTGTCACAGACCTGTCACTGACCCAACATATGCTGAAGAAGAATGATGGACGCCGCAGACCTCAGATGGCTGGTCGAGCACTCTGGAAGAAGAATCAGGGAGAGCTGAAGGAGAAGAATCTATTACTGAGAAGGGAACGAGAGTAGCTGCAGAGAAGGGTGTGACGCTGGCGTTACACTTAGCGGAGGTTACCTGTCCTGTCCTGCACCTGTTCTGACCTGTTGGCTCTTAATTAGTTGGGAGCCCTTTCTTTCCAGCCCTTGGCCAGGGGTTGGTCCTCGCACCATTCTAGGTAAATATAAATCTGTGAGGTATGTCCTTGTACCGTTTCCCTTTTTTACCCTTCCCAAGTACCGATGTCTAAAAGTAATTTTGCTAAGTCTCTAAAGATTTTTACCTTGATCGTTATTTTTTTACTTGAAAAGTCTTTGGTCGCTCTGTATTGGTACCTGACTCACAAAATATTGGATAGATAAAGTGTTTAAAACTTCCCAGGGTCAGTGGTTATTTTATGATAAGGTGAATTGTCACACTACCTATTATTCTAACATCCTGATCCAAATTACCTAAGTGATTTAAGTAAGTATAAGTGACAAGGAATTGGTAAGTTGTGGTATTCAGGTATAAAATATAATCCACTGATAGGCAGGTAGAAAATAGATTATCGGTTTAAGGTGTGAAAGTTTACGGCCCAGGTGAGTATTTGTTTATTTATTTATATGAAAGTTTTATAGAGCGCAGACAAGACCCTTGCGGGTATCAGAGCGCTTTACAGTAGATGAGTTTAGTTATATCATACATTAACAGATATGCAAGACCATAATACAAAGCATTAATTAAATAAAACAACATGATGCAGAACAGGAACGACCTGGTGAGTCATAGTGGTAAATAAAGGATACGAAAGTCCTTATATATATATATATATTCACAGAAAAAACCATAGGTTATAGACCATATATAGTTAGGAATTAGCATTTACAAAACCTTGAAAATTCACTGAAAAAACCATAGGTTATAGACCATATATAGTTAGGAATTAGCATTTAGAAAACCTTATTTTACTCACACAAAACCATTGAAATTCCATATATAGTTAGTTGCACTAACTATATATCGCGCACCCGCAATCCACTGCTGATGATGTCACATATTACATCATTCATGACATGGTCAGTGACATCACTGATGACATCACTGATGACATCTCAAATGACATCACTGATGACATCACTGATGACATCTCAAATGACATCACTGATGACATCATGACACACCAATACCAGTTACTACATACGCACTCACTGATTCCTACGTCTACACACACATTCACTCATTCACCCATACAATCACTCATACCTACAGTCACTCATTATTACAACACTATCATATGCACTCATACACCTATGCAGAGAGTCACACACTGCCACTCATCCATGGAGTTACTCACACACCAAGTCAGTCCTGTAAAGAATCAATCACACTTCCATTTCTTCATCTATACAGTTAAACACAGAACACCATACTTCAGTGACATCACTGATGACATCACTAATGACATCTCAAATGACATCACTGATGACATCTCAAATGACATCACTGATGACATCATGACACACCAATACCAGTTACTACATACGCACTCACTGATTCGTACGTCTACACACACATTCACTCATTCACCCATACAATTACTCATACATACAGTCAGTTATTATTAGAACACTATCATATGCACTCATACACCTAGTCAGTCCTGTGAAGAATCAATCACACTTCGATTTCCTCATCTATAGTTAAACACAGAACACCATACTTTTCACACATATACTAACACATACTTACTCTCTTATACAATCACTGATACAAGTACACATTGATATGCACAGAGTCACACACCTCCCAGCCAGCCACACACACACTCAGTCTTCCATACATCCACTAATTCTTCAATATGTAAAACGTATTTAAACTTTACAAAAACACACAGACACTAGATGATGTCATCAGTGATGTCATTTGAGATGTCATCAGTGATGTCATCAGTGATGTCACTGACCATGTCATGAATGATGTAATATGTGACATCATCAGCAGTGGATTGCGGGTGCGCGATATATAGTTAGTGCAACTAACTATATATGGAATTTCAATGGTTTTGTGTGAGTAAAATAAGGTTTTCTAAATGCTAATTCCTAACAATATATGGTCTATAACCTATGGTTTTTTTAGTGAATTTTCAAGGTTTTGTAAATGCTAATTCCTAACTATATATGGTCTATAACCTATGGTTTTTTCTGTGAATTTCATTGGTTTTTTAACAGCTAATATCTGTAGCTGTAAAATGAATTCTTCTTTAAATCCAAAAATATATTTTATATGTTTATGAATAATTTTTTTTTTTAATATTTTTTTTTCTTCGTTCCCGCTTCGCGAATCGGGAAGCTTCCCGTTAGCTGACCTTGATGCCGCGAAATAGACCGCGAGCAGGTAAACGTTTCTTTACCGCAAGTGCCGCGTTAGAAAACAACATTGTGACGCCTCCCGTCCGCATGACGTTTCACGTTGTCGCGTGATACGTCATATGACGTGCTACGTTAGCGAACTGGTACGCGAAGCGAGTCGCAAAGCGCAGGTTTCTGGAAGCAAACAGGGAGGCCCTGCAAAGCGCTTAACGTAAACACAGCAAGTCATGTGACTTGGTAATAACACTTTTCATTGGTTCATTTCACTTTTGGTTTCCTAATGATGTAAGACTAGGTCATATAATCTAAAATGAACACTTTTGATTGGTTGAGAACTCTTGTTTTTCCCAAATGATGAAAATCCCTCCTTCTTTCCTCACTCTGACTTTCATCATTGTGAGAGAAAGACCCTTTGTGATCACTGAGCAATGGCTTCTTTAGTAGCTTCAGCTGGTGCTTCCCCACCACCTCCACCACATCCAAGGAAGAGTGGACCACCTGCTCAAGTTATAATTCAACAAGAAGAGGAAGAAGAGGAACAGGACGACGAGCACGAAGAGAGGCAGTTTTTGCCTGAGCAGCCCAGGACGTCTCACCGGAAAGAAAACTTCATTTGGCAATTTTTTAAAATTCCCAAAGGTCAGAAAAAAGTAAATGCAAGATACGTAACTTGCCTTATATGTCAAGATAGACTGTCCAGAGGAACCGAGAAAAAATACAGTTTCGGAAACTACACAATGCATCGCCATATGACTAGGTGGCATCCTAACAACTACAGTGCTGCACAGTTTCGGAACGACCTAGATAATCTCCCTATTATGGCCAGAAGATCTGTTGTACCGGAAGTAACGGGACCAGAGGGCAGGGAGATGGTGCCAAATATACAAATGAAATTTGGTGAAGTAAAACACATCTGCGTATTTTGCGATGGATTCATTTCCTACGGAGAAAGAAGCATCACTCTGATCAACAGAGCTATTGACTATCATATGCAAGTTTGTACGAAACGCCCAAAATAATAAATACTTCTTTTTTTGTTTTGTTGCTCCTGTTGAGCCCTTTACAATGAATCGTTTTCATTGCCCCCTCCAAGAAAAACCCAAAAAAATATAAAACTGTTCAGAAAAATTCAAAAAAAGTAAAAAAATGTTCCGAAAAATAATAAAAAAAATATAAAACACCAAAAACAATAAAAAAAAAAGTTCTTTTCAGAACTACCTCCCCGTTATTAAAAAATTGGTACAATATTTGGAACTGTGCCAACCTCTATTTCTCTTAGTTCGCTTCCCAGTTCGCTCGCCGGTACGCGAACCGGAAGCGAACCAAAAACAGTAAGTATAAGGGAAGGAAACAGACACTTATGTTAAAAGAAAGACAGCTATAGGGGAGTAAACTAGAGATACTATTACCCGTAATCCACTGCTGATGATGTCACATATTACATCATTCATGACATGCTCAGTGACATCATCAGCAGAGGATTGCGGGTTTTTTGGCAACGTGCCTTATCCACGGTTTAATAACGCTGCCTTTTGCTTTATATAAGTTTTCAAATTGTATGAAATATATACCAATAGGTCGTTATGAACCTTTAGGTAGTGCTTTTCTTCATGAGGTCTGGTCGCTTCCATACACATACAGATGTTTCAAAGATGATCAAGAAGTTTATCTGAATGGAGAGGAATGCACTGAGACGCCAGATCATTCACTAATGTGTAGGCACATACAGTTACACGGTTCATGCAACAAACACCGACCAAATATGGCTTGCGTGTTGCAAGGCACGCCAGTTCCTGCTATCATCCCCACGTTCAAGTTGTTGGAAAATGGTAGTTATTTGATGCTCAATAATGAAGATTGCTCTGAGTTAATTAAAAGTATTCCTTTTATCGTAACAGTAAGTGAACGGGTTATTTGCTGCAGAAATGTTCTATTTCCTCCCACACATGAACATAGGGAGTTTTCAATCTGGCCACAAATACCAACCTTGGGACAGATTTCAACGGCATGGCAAGAATAAGAGCTCTTTTGTCTCAGAGAGAGGTGGCCTTGAGTTCGGCCCGTGAAACTTTCGTGCTTCACATAGCGAACACCCGTACAGAGGTGCAGACCCTTTTCAATTCAGATTTGCCTTTCAATTTCAGCAAGATGGTTCCGACTATCTTTAACGCATCCTCCACAAAGGCCCTGGCGCACTTTTTTAAAGTTGTTACCAGTGGTCTCGTGACTTCATTTGAGAAAATCTTTGGAGTCATCCCTGCTTCCTTTCATTCTATTTTCTCCACTCTGGTTCGTGGATTGGCATTTTTACTTGCATTACCAGCGGACGCTCTTGTGCTTTTTTACATTTTTAAATATGGATGTCCCTCCTATGCAACCTCCCACCCTGCAGCTGCTGACACTGTTCCGCAATCGCATGTTAGAATATTATGGCACAATGCCGTTGGCGATATTAAGCACGGCATATGGATTATCTTTTCGATTCTCCTACTTCACCTGTGTCCAGCCTGTATTTCACTGCCTGACCTGTGATTTCGATTGGGCCATTGATTTGTGTCTCTGCGGACCGGTTTCTCCTGACGTCGACTTTAATCAGCTGATGACTCCTATCATTACTCACGAGTTGGTTTGTCCTGGCGAAAGGATTATGGCTGTGGCATTGATGCATGGACTACTTGGTCCCTGGAATTTACTGGCGGCAGCACAGTCTTTCTTGGAACAGAGCTTTCTTGAAAACCCACCGAGCTGTCCTCTGATGGTGATAGAGGATCCGGTGCTGGGAGAGCACGTATGTTCTTTTCCGCTTTTAAATTGGATGGCTGAACTGTTTTCGGATGAAGACGGTGACTTCCTATTGGAGGCTGTTGCAGCTTATTTTGCATACACAGTTATGTCATAGACCTTTTTCATGTTTGATATGCTGAGTACTAGCATTTCATTGACAATTCATTGACTTATTTGTCAAGTTTTTATTATTTACCTTGCCTATTGGCTTAAGACTCGATAAAGTACTTGGCTGTTTTATTTTTCTTTAGCATTAAATTTTCCTAGTTTTTAATGCTTTACCTTGCGGACCGTCCACATATAAACTTGCAATCTGCTCTCATGAGATGGCACTTCTATTATCTTATTCAGTTCGTTTCCGGATCATGGGGAGGTGTCATCTAGGTCCTGGATATCTTTACACCGTGTTAAGTTAGCATGGGCTCATTACCGGTTTAAACGCCATTTTTCCTTTTTTGCAACTTCTGCACACGACACTTAGTTGTTGCTTTAGCTTTCCACCTAGTAGTTCATCGTGGTTTACATGAGAATAATATGTTATTGCTCTACTATCTGCTTTGCTTGTTAAACTATATCTGTACAGCGAGTGCTAAAGTTTCAAGAACAACACGATACAGAATTGTTATGAGGTCTGATCTCCACGACTTCATACTCATAACATAAGTGCAACTTCTGCCAATTCTGGGCATGAGGCGGGTTTTATATTGCTTTGCCGAACACACATACACAACAGTTGATGCGGTTCACATGAAGAGAGAGCTGGTGTATGCTGATGTGATTCCTTCAAATCTAAGACACTAAAGTATGGGCACGCCCTAAACCAACACAAAGAGACCTTCTTAGCAAATAATATAATATGTGTATTAGGGAGGGTGAGATATAAGCAGCCGCGGGCCGTGGAGGGAGTTACGGTGAGGCAGGGAGGCGGGGAGGGGGAGAAGCAGGGTGGAGCCCTCTCTACCTTGCCCCTCCCCCTCCCCGCCTCCCTGCCCCACCGTAACTCCCTCCACGGCCCGCGGCTGCTTATAAGTGTTGCTAACTCTTATTCATTTACAGCATGTTAACATACTGTCACCATTCGCTTTTTATGTACTAGTAACTATGCTGGTAATTTTGCTACTGATAATATGTGTACTTGTATTCTCCACCCTGCTTCTCCCCCTCCCCGCCTCCCTGCCTCACAGTAACTCCCTCCACGGCCCGCGGCTGCTTATAAGTGTTGCTAACTCCTTTTCATTTACAGCATGTTAACATACTATCACCATTCGCTTTTTATGTACTAGTAACTATGCTGGTAATTTTGCTACTGATAATATGTGTACTTGTATTATCTAAGATACTACGCCTGAGAAGACGGCATTAGTAAATAAACATTTCAAATACACATGTGTTCTTCTTAACTCCATGTTCTGGTTTCTAAGAAATATATAACGACCGACTGTTCATGAGTTCCACGTATCCTGAGGTACTATAAGTTCATATTCTGGATTGTCTAAACATTGAGAGTTTGTTATATCCAATGTGACACTGTACCTAGCTTGCTAAGGAGTTTTTGATTACTAACGTGAGTTTTGGGACACCCTAATTCGCCGAGGTTCCAATCCTCTGTCCACAGTTCTGTGTGAGAACAGAAACCCTGCGACAGGGGCACCCCCGACCCTTGCTGGAGCTTCATCACACTTGCGATACAACTCCAGCAATGCGCCACCTTTACGGCACAGATACATCACGCATCTGTGCTGTTTTTGCCCCATGATGCGCCGCATTGTAAATGCAGCACACCATAGGTGACGGAACAGCGGCACAGAATGACTAACACATCCCTGGTGATGCGCCAGTCATCATAAATGTATCCCTATGCTTCTTATCTTGTTAGAGATGAACCGCCATATGTATCATCAAAGTTTTTTGCATTTCCTAAATAGCGAACTTTAAGGAATAAATAGCGATTCTTTACCATTCCTAGTTTGCGATTAGCTATTTGCTAATTACAAATTACCCATTCATTTCCTTCATTTCCATAGGGCGGTTGGACTCACTTTTAGCTCGAACGGCTGAATGGATTTCCACGAAACTTGGCAAAATTGTAGGGACTGGTAGCCCGATGTGCCTTTGCTATGTCTCAAGATATATGCTCCAGTGGTTTTTACGAAAATTAACTTTGAAAAATATATATTGGGCTACATTGGCCTATATATATGTTGGAGCCCAAATGTAGCCCAATGTAGCCCAATGAAGCCCAATGTAGCCCAATGTAGCCCAAAGATGGCCGCCAGACACACAAAAAAACAAATGTAGCCCAAATATCAGCCAGATGTAGCCCAACTATAGCCCAGTGACAGAATGACCAATCAGCTTCGCAAACCTCCGTTACGCGAAGCGGAGCGCTGTTACAGATATATATCTTTTTTTGAACGTTAATTTCTCAAAATCCACTGGAGCACATATATTGAGACCTAGCAAAGGCACATCGGGCTACCAGTCCCTAATATTTTGCCAAGTTTCGTGCAAATCCATTCAGCCGTTCGATTATTATTATTATTATTTTTTTTTGCCCCGCGGGGCCCTTTTAAAACCTCCACATCAAACCTAGGGGGTCAGCGAGGATCTACTATGCCCCCTTATAGTTATTTCCCCCTTTGTTTTGACCTCCTCTTGTCTCTCGATCCTACCGAGAGACAAGATGGCGGCCGCTACGGACTTTTTGGAATGTTGACAGACGCCGGAGAACCAATCAGCTTCGCTTCACAAAGCTCCGTTGCGCGAAAAGTACGCGTCCTGGGACGCTGCCAGGTCCGCTGTTACAGATATATATCTTTTTTTAAACGTTAATTTCTCAAAATCCACTGGAGCACATATATTGAGACCTACAAAAGGCACATCGGGCTACCAGTCCCTACAATTTTGCCAAGTTTCGTGCAAATCCATTCAGCCGTTCGGGCTAAAAGTGAGGCCAACCGCCCTATGGAAAACTCAATGTTAAAAACACGTTTTGGGACCCCCCTTTTTTCTCGGCCCCCCCTTGACGAACCCCCCCCAAATTTTCAAGGGCTGCTCAGAAACAAAATGTGCCATTTTCCTGAAAATTTCAGCCAATTCCGTCCACAAACGCCAAAGTTATTAGACATAGAATTTTCAAAAATCCCATAGAGAAAAAATCCTAACTATATATACCTACTGGCGACCGCCAGTAGGTAATATATATATATATATATATGTAGCTCAAATTCCTCCCATATACGTTAGGAAAACAGCACTCGTGGGCAAGTTGGTATTCAAACTCCCGGTTTAATATTCAGAGTCAACAAACGCGTTTCGGCTGCAAGCCTTCGTCAGTGTTGATGCTCGCGCACGGATCAGCAGTGTATTTAAATTCATGTCACATGACAAAAATGCATAGCATAGAAAGGGGACTACATCATACATGCAAAAAGTCACGCCATTTTGGAATGTACAGATCGGATCCGTTTGTTTACCACAGATGCATATATCCTTTTCATTTTTTACATTTTAGAGCTGATGTTTAAGAATAATGCCGTGTATCGGCTTGTCATCTCGGGTGTTGGTATAATGTCACATAATCTCAACTATTAACCATAAATAATGTTACATAGTCTTAACCTTTATGTGAATTACCAAATCTCGCCATGGATCGGCAAGTAACCCCTTGAAGCCTTTTAAAAGGGTTTTTTTAGATGTGATGTTATCAACCAACGTCATCGGGATGTATGTCCAAAGTACAATCATGCTTCCGCTATTGTCCCTCTATTCTATTATAGCCGTATCACAAATGCAACACTGTTGTGCGTTAAACCACCGGTAGATGCTTATTGTCTTGGTGAGGTGCATTTCATCACATATTATTTACATATGTTTTCTGGCCAAACCCCTTAACAAGACCTAATAAACCATAAACAAGAGCATATACATTTAGAGACAAGTGATATAAGGTATATTTCTAGTTGCTACCTATTCTATTTCATTGTTGAATTTTAGAATTTAAAGGTTTTTTCAGGGTGTCAGATGGTAGTTATTCAGCATGTAATTGTCTACCCAGTTTCCAGTATTCATTGAGCGTGCTATTTCTAATCGGTTCAAAGACTGTTCTTCATTTCCCCAAATGTACAGCGAGTTCTTCTCCGCTATTCAACCCTAGTGGTGACTTGGTCATCAGATCAATAATGTACCTGGACTCCAGGCGTCTAAGTTGCTTTAACCTATCGCCCCCTCTCACGTTTAGCGGGATGTAGTCAAGTCCAAAGTATTGCAGTTTGTTCCTGTCTCTGTTGTGTGAATCGGCAAAATGTCTTGCGACAGGATAAGAGGGGTCTACTTTATCGATCGCTCTTAGGTGTTCAAGTACTCTGATTTTTAGTGGGTGAATCGTGCTACCCACGTATCTGAGACCACACGGGCATACAAGGCAATATACAGCGAATGGTGTGCTGCAAGTGAGAAATCTCTTGATGGGCTTTGTCATCTCCACTCCCGGTACCCAATATGTTAGCGTTCTCTTACTCCCTGCGCAGGCCTTACATTTTCCGCAGGGGAAGAAGCCCTTCATTTCAGCCAGTGTGTTTTTCTTAGGTTTCTTTTTTTCGTAGTGACTTCTTACCAGGGTGTCTCTAAGTGATCTTGCCTTTCGAAAAGTTATTTGGGGCTGTGGAGGGATATCCTCCTTGATCACCGGATCAGTTAAAAGAATGTGCCAGTTCTTGGCAAGAATTCTCCTAAGGTTCCAGGATTGTGTGGAGTAGGATGTAATCATCCGGAATTTTCCCCCTTTGTCTAGGTCTTTGTTTTGCATTTTGGATTGCAGTAGACTCGCCCTTGGTATCTTCCTTACTTTGTTTAGTGTTTTATTTAGGGAATGAGTCTCATACCCTCTTACGATGAATCTTTCAACACATTGTTTTGCTGCTACTTCAAAATCTTCATCCCTGCTACTGTTTCTCTTCAGTCTGAGTAGTTCCCCGTAGGGGATGCTTTGTATAAGTCTGACGGGATGGTTGCTGTCTGCCCTTAGTATGGAGTTCCCTGCGGTGGGTTTACGGTATAGGGAGGTGTGTAGTTCACCCTGCTCGACAAACACCCTCAGGTCCAGATAGTCCGCTGCCACCGGACTAACTGTCCCTGAGAAGTGCAAGCCGCAGGTGTTGTTGTTTAGAATCTCGACATACTGATGAGCCATCTCCACCGTCCCTTGCCACACGATGAAGAGGTCATCAATATATCGGTACCACCTCACCACCCTACCTGCCTCCTGTCCGTTGGTCTTGAGTGCCAAGGGCACCCGCTCCTCCCACCAGCCAACGAATAAATTCGCGTAGCTGGGAGCAAAGCAGGTGCCCATCGCCGTCCCGGACACCTGTGTATACAGTTGGTCATCAAACAGGAAGATTTTATTGGTCAGGCAGAATTCCACAAACTCCAGTAGCATGCAATTGTGTAAAGCAAATCTTGCCGATCTCTTATTGAGGAAATGTTCAACAGCTGTTATTCCCAGTTCATGCTTGATGTTGGTGTATAAACTGGTTATGTCCAATACCATAATCAAGTATGTAGAGTCCCAAACCAGGTCCTCTATTTTTGACAAAAAGTCTTTTGTGTCTTTCACATGGGATTTCAGTTGGATCACCAGGGGGAATAAAAAACTGTCAATGAATTTGGACATTTTTTTTGTAAGTCCGTTAATTGAACACACAATCGGCCTCCCTGGTGGTTCAGTGGCATTTTTATGCAGTTTGGGTAGGTGATAGAAAGTAGGTATTGTCGGGTTATTACTGCGTAAGAAGATGTTTTCCTCACTGCCGAGCATAGCTCTTTTGTACCATTTGTTCACGAGTTCGTCGTACTGTAATACACTCTTATTATACTGTTCAGTATCTGTTTTTTGATAATAGGTGGTGTCTGATAGTTCTCTTAGGGCCTCTCTGCGGTAATAGTCTCTGGTTAAAAGCACCACATTCCCACCCTTGTCGGAAGGTTTGATGATAGTTTCCTCATCTTCCTGTAGGCTCTTTAGTGCTTTTCTTTCCTGTGCTGAAATGTTATCCTCCCATTTCAACGTTCTTTGGTACCCTCTCATATCTGTCAGTTCTTTGAGAACTGTTTCAGAGAATGCATCAATTGCGTCCCATGGCATTACCGGGCAAAAGGTGGAGGCCGGTTTAAATGCGCTTTCTTCCCTTTCTTGAGCTATATCGTTCCTCATGGCTTTGTTGACCATATTATCATCTTGGGTGTCTGCAAATCTTTGAGTATACAAACAGCAAAGCAGTAAGGTGCAGAGCGAGGGCGGGCTGACGAGGCAAGGTAATGGAAACCTGGGAATATGTTTAGGTGAATTTTGTCATAAGGATTCCTTTTACTTCCAACTTGAAGGATGAGGTGGAGGGGTTCAGTCTTGTTTCCGGTGGAAGGGCATTCCATATCCTGAGTGCCATTCCTGAGAAGGATTGTAAGTTTTTTTCTTGTTGAATTTTTGTGGCTTCAAGAGGAGGTTTTCTGCACTTCTTGTGGATTTATTCCCACTGGATATAGTGAGTTTTTGTGTGAGATAGCTGGGAGCATTGTGATGTAAGGCGTTGTGTGTCATGCAAGCTATTTTCAGGTGAATTCTGGCTTCAAATGGCAACCAGTTTAGAGATTTTAGGTCAGGGGAGATGCGGGACCTTCTTTTCGAGCCATAGATCAGTCTCGCTGCCGCGTTGGTGGCGGCTCTTAGGGGAGCTGTAGTGGCTTTGGGGAGACCGCATAGTGAGACCCTTCCATAGTCCAGTCGCGGTAGAACTAGAGCTTGAACCGCCATCTTGAAGTCATTGGGAGGTAGGAAGGGTTTCAACTTCCTTAGTGTATTAATCTGAAAGTGAGCTTCCTTCGTTGCGTTATTAATGTGTTTCTGCATGTTGAGGTTGTAGTCCAGAGTTATACCCAATGATGTAGCTGAATCCACAATGGTTGGTTAAACGTTGAGTGCTGTAAGGTGTTTGATCCAATCGTGCATTAACGGGACTTTGGCGGGTGGGGCAATTAGGAGCAATTCGGTTTTCAAAGCATTCAATTTGAGGTGATTTTCTGCCAGCCATGTTTGGGTGGACTTAAGAGTGGTGTTAAGCAAATTAATGTTGTCAAGGGTGTTGATCTTGAGGTACAGTTGGGTATCGTCAGCCTACATGTGAAATTGCATGTTGGACGCTTGTAGCAGATCGGTGAGTGGTTCCATGAAAAAATTAAAGAGTGTAGGGGATAGCGGGGAACCTTGTGGGACTCCTACCGTAACTGGAACGGGTTTGGACAGGGTATTGTTGACTTTGAATTTTTGAGTCCGGTTTTGCAGAAAAGAGGTAAACCAGTTGAGCACTGATCGTGATAGACCCATTCTGTGCTTTAACAGATCAATCAAGTTCTCGTGTTTGACTGTATGGAGCGCTGAGGAGAGGTCTAGTAGGAACAGAAGGCATGCTTCTTTTTGATACAGTATTTGTAGTGCATCATCAATGATGTGTGTCATGGCTAATTCCATGCTGTGGTTTGCACGGAAGCTGGATTGGTGTTTGTTGAAAAGGTTGAAGTGATCAATATGATTTGTCAGTTGATGGTGAACACTTTTGTCCAGAAGTTTGGCCGGGGTGGGAATATTGGAGATAGGGCGATAGTTGTTTAGCTGTGGGTTTCTTAAGGATGGGAGATACCTGCCACACTTTTAGGGAGTCAGGGATGCAACCTTGTAGAAGTGAACTGTTTCTGATTTTGGTCCAGAGAGGTAGTAGCAATGGGGTAAGATCTTCAACCACGTTTGCGGGGAGAGAGTCACTGATGTGATTGGAAGGCTTCAGGGCATTGAGAAATTTGCCTGTAGCTTCTTCAGAATATGTGTAAAAGTATGACCATGCCGCATCGTTTCTTGAAGCAAAGTGAGACGGGATTTGTTGTGTTGAAATTGTGGGTAGAGAAGTTTTAGTGAGCGGGCAAGAGTGAGAGTTTAGATCATTGATGAGATCTTTCTTGATGTTCTCATTCTTTGTATTAAAGTAGTTAGAAAAGTCTTCACATGTGGGTTGAGGTTGAGTTAGATCTTGTGGGCGTTGACGTTGGTCCTTAGATTGAGTTTTGATTAATTCAAAAAATTTTGGGGACGGTTTCTTGCCTGGTCAAGTTGTTGGCTGAAGAAGACTGCTTTGGTGCGCTTGACCTTCCCGTAGTAGGCATTGCTCTTTCTTTTTAGAGTCATGAGGAGTTAGGCTGATGGTACCGATCTCCAGTTGCGTTCAGCAGTTCTAAGAGAGCGTATGTCCTCGTTAAGAAGATCATTGAACCAGGGTTTAGAGTCTTTAGTAGAGACTCTTTTTAGTTGCAGGGGAGAACATTTGTTAATAATCAAGGCCATAGAGTTGAGATAGTGGTTGGTGAGATCATGTACATTGCAGCACCCAGTGGGGGGTAGAAGTAGATTCTGGCTTGAAGTAGGTAACGTGTTTGGGTTGAGTTTTTTTCAGTCTCTTTTCCACACTTTAGGTTTTGTGGATTGGGCCGCGTTAAGTTTGACTGTTTCCTTGATGAAGAAGGTGATGATGTGATGGTCTGAACAATCACAGGGGAGGATCGACTCCAAGTGAGTGGTGTCGCTCTTAGAGATTATTAAGCCTTTATTGTGTGTAGGGCTGTTGCAAATTTGATTGAGGTCTAAGGCATTAAGGAAGCTCCTAAGACTGTTGACCACTGTGTCGTTGGGATCGTTCCAGTGGAGGTTAAAGTCGCCCTGGAAGATTTGGGTGTTTTGTCGACCAGTGTGAGTTGTGATCAAGTCCATGAGGAGTTCAGTGAAGAGGAGGTTGTCACCAGGTGGTTGATAGATGATGTGTAGTGAGCAGACAGGTTTGCCATTACTGCTGATGTCGAGGCTTATGTATTCACAGGAAGAAAGTGTCGAGGATATCGCTCTGTTTACGGTGATGTTGCTCCGGTGTATGCATGCAATACCTCCTCCAATCTTACCGGTCCTGTCAAGCCTGTTGATGTCATAGTTAGGAGGTACTAGGATGTCGATGAGAGGCGAGGAGGATTCTGTAAGCCATGTTTTGGTGAGAATTAACAGGTCCAGATCAGTAGAGATAATGAGATTGGCTATGTCGGTGGCGTGTTTAGAGGCCGATCTGCAATTCAGGAGTGTGCATTTAAGTCGGGGTATGGCGAGGAAAGGGGTGTGTTCCTGTATGATTGGGACTTTACAGAGATTATTGTCTGTGATTCCTCTGTTGTTGTGAGTAGAGGGCCTGTGAGGGTTGGCGAGGATAGAAGGGATAGGCATGTGTGTGAGTGAAACAGCGGTCGTACGGAAGGATTCATAGGAGAGCAGGAGAGTGCGAAGATCGGTATCCGAAAAAGGGTTGATGGTACGCATTGGCCGGGAGGAAAGATTACGGGAGGGTATTGATTTCCAACTGGGAGCGTTGTGTTTGGGGGTGCTGGGAAGATGAGTAGGGGATTTGCTAGTTAAACTGGTTCTGTATGATCTGGGGAGCCATGGTTGACTCAATAGCATCACTTTAAAAGCGTTGAGATCCTCTTTGATTATGAGAAGCAAGGACATGATCTCATCTAATCTAGTGTCACAAGTGGGTATGATAGGGGTGGGAGGTGGTGAGAGAAGTGTGTGTGTCTGGGGTGTAGACTGGTTAGGTGTATGGTGCCGGTGTGCGTGAGTCGGTATGTGTAGGTGAACGTGTGTGTGGGAGGGATGTTGATGTTGGTGGCTGAGTAGTGGGTTTGGAGTGTTGGTGTGCGGATGAGTGAGGTGCGGTTGGGAGAAGTTGGTGTTCAGAGGCTGGACTGATGTCTGAAGAATCAAGGGGTAACACGCGGAGTGTAAGCGACTGAGCTGTGGGTGATTGGTTAGTGTGAGTGGAGTTCTTGATAGTTGTATTGACGCAAGTAGGGGAAGAGGTAGGGGACGCGAGTAGGGGAAGAGAGAGGGTACTGTTAGAGGGGTGGGGGACTATGGTGGTTTCCGTGGTGGGTTCAAATGCTCATGTGGGTGCAGAGGTAGAGTGGGTCATGCTGTATGTGGATTGATTGGTCTGGGCGGAGTTTGAATTGGGCGTGTTAATGAAAGGAGGGGGTGGGGTGAGGGAGAAATGGATAAGGGAGGTGTTGTGTGGGTGGGGTGAGGAGTTCTAGACGTATCAGGAGAGGGGTCATTTGCTGAGGGGGGTACGTATATAGATTTGGTCCTGTTTGGGGTGATAGTTTGAGCTGGGAGGAGTCGATGTAGAGTGTGGAATTGTGAGGTGTGGTAAGAGTAGGGGGAGAGAAGATGAGGGAGGGGTGGTGAAGGAGGGATGAGGAGCTATGGTCGAGCCTTGAGTGGTTTCAGTTGCTAGGTGTGGTGCGGATGTAGTTTCTGCCATGATGGGTAGGGGAAGCGTGAGATGTTTCGGTGATGGTAATAGAAACTATCCTGAACAGGTAATCTTGCGCCATCAGTATTTCTTTGGTAGCAGAGCTATGGTTAGGTTTTAGCTAAGATAGGTAGTTAGTTGTGTATTGATTGTTTATTAATTTTATATATTAACCAAACCCCATTTGTACTGTTACATGTTGTCTGGAATTCCCCGTGGATATTGAATAGCGGGTGGTAATTGGAAGCCACACTGCAGTGAGGTTACTGGCCTTGATGAAGTAAGTGCAGATAGTTAGGTAAAACTTGAAGCACTAGTTAGGGATTATTTCTCGTATAAAAGTGAGAGTAATTGATAGCAAAAGAGTTCGCTGGTGAAACGTTTTCTTATATCACCTAAAAAGGGTAAGTCTGAAGGAGTAGCAGGTTCTTTTTGCTTGTGTGAAGAGTAAGCGGAAGAAGTTTTACTCGTAGTGTGTGAAGGGTAAACGTTTACTCGCTGTGAAATAAATTGTCTTTTCTTTGAATTTAGTAAATCAGGCACAGTAGCAAATGTTTTCATGTGGTTGATTAATAAAATGTGTATTTAGAATTACAAGAAATTAAGTTGTCGTATTATTTTGCAAAGGAGGGGTCAGTTGCGGGTGCTGCACTGACGTCACTAAGAGCCGCGCTGGGATTGGTTCAGACAGTGGGTGTGTAGCCGAGGTAAAATTGTAAAGGAGGGGCGAGTGCAGAGAGCAAAACCCATGTCACAGAAAAGTAGCGTAAGCATTGGTTAACGCAGTTCTGTAAATCAAATGTTGATTGGAAAATAAAATAAGAGACTCGCTGTTATTGAAGAGACTTTTTTAGAGAAGTAAACAATTGATTAAATTGCAAAAATAGAATTTTCAGTATTAATAGATAGTGGTGATTATATGTGGAGCTTTGATCCCACAATTATAGGTACTCGCCCATATAGAATATATATAGGTTTTGCCCAAGAACAATGCATTAGAGGACGACCAAACATCATGTACGGAGAAAAGAGAAAAATGTCATTGATGCAGAAAATGAAAAAAAATGTAAAAAGGAGAAGCCTATTAAAACAAGAGAAGGTATTATTATTCCATCTCCAAAAATGCCTGCATCATACATGATGATAGAAAGAGGCTACCACACTTGTGTGTGGTTAGGAAAGTAGAAAGGGTACACAAAAGATGATGGAATATTGGCATTCCCAGAGTACAGAAAATTCAATCGAAGAATTTTACACTACTTACTTACTTGCATGAATGAATTAGAACCCAGACGTAGATTAACGCAGTATGAAGCCTTAGAAGAGTGGGAGACTGAGGCTTTTGAACAAGACAGACCTCGATATGACAGGAACTTAAGTAAATTCTACCCTAGATTACCCAAGAAAATCGAGACAAGCAGATGAAAAAAATCAAATCAAATCAAAAGTATCTTTATTCGGTTTTCATACTTTTTCGAAACACCATAAAAGTTCATAAAAAATTATTTAGCAAAGAATAATTATTGATACAATCCGAGTTGCGACAAATATTTTCCAACATTTCAATTCCAAATTTACAAATTAATTCATCATATATATTGCGAATACAGTTTTTTAGAGGAATTTTTTTTTACAAATATATGACATTAGATTTTAAAGGTTCGGTCTGTGATTTACACAATATTTCAGAACACATGCCACAGATTTGGCTTGTATCTCGTTGTCCAGATATTGCAATGCTAAAAACGCAGGGCGGCAGGTACGCAGGCCCATGGATTTTAATAATGGAATAATCCATTGTCTGCGTGGAATTTCATAAAATTTGCAGAATAGAATGGTGTGAATTGAGGATTGTGGCGAGCTATTATCGCACAGGCATATTGAAAGTTCCCTCGACCAATCGTTCTTGTATGGGAAAGTAATTTACCGGAAGAACATGTTGAATCTAAACCTAGTTAATAAAAAAATTTCATATTGGTTTAAATTGTACATCAAATATGGTTGGATGGAAAAAGTGGTTTGGATGACTACTGAATCCTGTTCTGCGCTTTTCCCTGATTCACAAGCTAATCTCAGTTGTCCTAGATGGGAAAGACATGTTTTCTTTAGCTCTTTTTTAGGGATCTCACAAATGGTCGCTGGATCGTGAAAATATTTGTGAAGACCTAAATCAAACAAAAAGGATTTAACATAGGTTAGCCATTTGATATTATGCATATTATCAAGGTGCATGCAGTCTTTCAGTAAACATTGTGTTAGCTCGCACTGGGCCGTAGTCCAAATCCTACGCCATAGCATGATCGGTTGGGTTTTTAGATAATCCGAAAGATAATCCATGCCCAGTTCTAAATGACAGGCATAGGTTGAACAGCTCTGCTGTAGTGCTAAAAGATATCGAAGAAAAGAGTTCTCAACCCTCTGCAGTGCGTCAGTATCCGCAAAGCCCCATAATCCGGAGCCGTAACTAGCGGTACTAATGCACTTAGCCTCGAAGATCTTAAGCATCTCTTGATGTGGTCTCTTCCCTAGTTTCTGGGCA
Organism: Lissotriton helveticus; assembly: GCF_964261635.1. Classification (NCBI taxonomy): domain Eukaryota; kingdom Metazoa; phylum Chordata; class Amphibia; order Caudata; family Salamandridae; genus Lissotriton; species Lissotriton helveticus. The sequence goes on along the minus strand of NC_136061.1, from coordinate 1,444,039,053 downwards.
AACCTTACCAGTGCAGCAGTATCTCTCAAGAACGTGAGCTTCCTTGCATTAATGGCTGGCGTCCATTTCAATTTATTGTCTATCAAGATTCCTAAGTAAGGATAGGAAGTTGTACATTCCAATATTGTATCCTTGACAAACATGGACTTAATTTTCTTTGGTCTAGGGCCCATATGAATTGCATAAGTTTTTTTTATGTTTACTTTAAGATTTAAAGAATTCATAAAAGCACAGTAATTATTCAGTGATTTCTGAAGTTGGAGAGGAGTCCTTGCTAAAATTACCGCGTCGTCGGCATATAAAAGAGCTGGAATAGGCCGACGACAGATTGTAGGAAGATCCTGACACCCCCCCAACATTGCTGCCTCCAATCCATTAGTATATAATGTAAATAGGAAGGGGGCCAGAACGCAAACTTGTCTGACCCCCTTCTCTATTTTGAATGTCTCAGTAAGTTCCCCCCCTGTTCCATATCTCACCCTTGCCGATGCCCCGGAGTAAAGTTCTCTAAGGAAGTTGACCAGCACCAGGTCTACCCCCATGGCTAAAATGATTGCCCATAACTTAGTATGGCTGACGCAAACAAACGCCACAGTCAAATCGACATAAACCATGTGCAGGGGGCTTCTCTTAGCTTGGACATATTTCCCTATTAACAATGAGAGATTTAGGGCCTGGTCCACGGTGCCCAGTTCCTCGCGAAACCCGTATTGTATATCTGAGATTAACTTGTGATCTGATACCCAGTCCTGGAGTCGTTCTAATAGTATGCGCACAGCGACCTTACCTAAAGAATCCAGAAGGGATATTGGCCGGTAGCAAGTTGGACTACTACGGTTGCCCTTCTTAAATATTGGGACCAGAATTGAGGTAGACCAAGAGTCCACCAAGCCGACCTCGCATGCTGCAGTTAGTATCTTCATTAGAAGTGGGGACCATAAGTCTAAGTTGTGTTTAAAAAAATCCACAGGGACCCCGTTGGGTCCCGGTACTTTGCCAGATTTTGATTTCTTTAAAGATTCTATTATCTCTACATGGGTTAAATTTAGATCTATGGGGAAACTTGTGCCAGTCAAGTGGGATTTGGTTGATGCACCCTCTATTTGCTCTGGGGACTCTTCTTCATCTGAGCTAAAACTTTTAGAGAAGTGTTCCACCCAGGTGGTTGCATAAATAGCCACCTCCAGACTTGGGGAATTACTCGCTTCAGAGAGAAAAGGAGATCTGACTATACTCAAGAAGACAGTACTATTTTTCATGGAGCAACTTTCTTGTAGTTGTTTCCATAGCTGGGTTTTAATCTCCATCTTACGTTTCTTTATAACTTGGTTATAAGCTTTCCGTAGTTTAGTTACTTCCTCTATGTCCCGGGGAATTTTGTTCAGTGAAATTTTTAATTTGGAGTACGCCTTTGTACATTCAGTACTAAACCAACCCTTTTTACCCGTAACTTTTCCATTATTTTTGCGGCAGAATTCCTCCGCAATATTATTTGTGATTATACCATAACTGGCTAGTATTTGTTCCGGTGAAGAATTGGAATCAAGACAAATTTTAAGAGAAGAAAAACATTTTTTAACCACATCAGTAGTCACTAGCTCTTGATTTACCTTTTCCCATTTCAAGGGGAAACCATTAGATCTTCCTATATTCATCAATTGTTGGTCCTTCCGTAAGGTAGGGACATATAGTGACAAGATGTTCAGAAAGTGGTCACTCACTGCACTAAGAATTGTTTCAAATTTTTGAATATATGGTGCGGCGAAGAGAGAAACAAATATAAAATCAATCATACTAGCGAACCCCCTTCCCAGTATAAGTTGGAGCAAACGGAACTGGTGGGCTAGTTAATTTATTGGCCAAACCCATGTTAAAGGTAGCCTGCACCTCATTCATTCGTATACCAGCTCCTGTGTGTGCAAAATGTGTTAGGGAATTTCCTGCCTCATCCTCTATTCCACAGTCTTGTGTAATACTCTTTTTACATATTGACAGATTAAAATCCCCGCCCCAAATTAATACAAAATAATAATCCATATATTTCGAACATAAATCTTGCAATAAAAAGGAAACCTCATTTAAAACTTGAATTAACTCAACAGGAGTTAGATTATTATAAAAATGTATAACTAGATAAATGGACACACTGTTTATGGATATTTAAATAGCCTGATAATTAGTATCTAACTTTAAGGCCTCAATTTTTTCTACTCTCAGAACATTAGAGATATACATTTTTAGCTCCCCTTTTGCCCTTCCCGAGGTTGATTGTATTGCCTTTGAGAAGAAAGTTTTATATCCTACCAGATAGAGGGGGGTTCGGAGCCATGTCTCTTGTAAACATATAATACTATAATCTCTAATTAAAGGTATCCAGATGTCATTTGAAAATTTATTTGATACACCAGCCACATTCCAAAAAATGATGTCTAAATTTAGGCCTTCTGCTGGTAAATTACTTTTTCCCTGACGGTGATGCCCTACACTAGCTCTAGGGGCAATTATATCTCTTACAGGGGGTTCCTTATCAGCTGTACTTGAAGCGGTGTCTATGGCTTCAGAGCCTTCGAGAGAAGCATTTCTCCCAGGTATATTTAGTTTTCCTAGTTCTTTTGAACGATTTATTATCGCTGGTCCTAGTGATGTGGGATCTAGTCACTCATTATCATCTAACCCAGAGAGTACGTTATATCTGTTACAAATCGGAACAGGTAGTGCTGATCCATGGTAGATAGCCAATGGGTTGAATAAATTATCAGGGGGGTAAGTCATTTTTTTGGGAGGATAAAAAAAGGCCTGTGGTAATATACTAATGTCTGCAATATTGGGAGTGTAGGTCATCCCTATCCTCAGGATTTGATCCACCAAACCCGGCGATCCGAATGTCATGACCATACAGTCACCTGTCAGGACTTTTTCCCTCTCTCCCACCCTTTGGACCCTTCTTATCATTTTTAGGTCCTGGAATATTTGATTACGCATTCCAACCCTGTTTGTTAGCCAATAAAATGACTTGTTTTTTAGAGAGGCCCATGTTTCCTCACTCGAGGGTTGAATAGGTGGAACATTACTCAATATGATAACATAAGGAGTGGCCTCTGGTGGAAGATTCAAATGTACAGAGGGGGAACCTTGGGTATGTAACAATGTCAGTTGTAAGGGGGGAGATACGTTAGTCTCATTATCCAAATTTCTTTTCACTTGATTATGCGACCGCATCTCCTTTACTTTTTTATGTGTCTCTTCCGCTACAGAAACAGAAGCTATGGTAGAGATTAGGGTCTTATCTTTTCTACCCTCTCTAACGGTGGCAGACGAGGTTCCTTCGTTATTATCTAAAGTTTTGTTATTTAGGGTGGACGTTGGTATTGGTGCCGGATCAGCTATTTTAATTTTGGTATTTAAAAGGTTTTCTATATTAGTCATTCTGGATGAAAGCTGATCTAGCCTAACCCTTATATATAGTTCCAGTCTTTCCACTAGGGAGGTAAGGTTATGTAATTCAGATTGTGATTCAGACAGAGTGACAGATTATTTACCAGATATTCTAGACTTTTGCTATGGTTGTTTTTTAGGTTGATAACCTTTCGTAGTCTTTGAGGGGACATTTACTTTCTCAGATTGGTGGCTTGACACATGGACCACTGCTACTTCATTGTCTTGCTTAGATGATTGTGGTCCCCCAGATCCTTTATTTTTTTTTTGTTGCTTTTTCGGGGGTGGTTGTGTTAGAGACTCGTTACTGATATGTAATAAGTCATCAGTTATTGGTTGAATACAGCCATTTACAGTCACACATACTCTTTCCCCCGAAGTCGACAATATGGGCTCTTTGTGATTTAAAGACTCCTGGCTTACCCCAGAGGAGGATCCCAAAATTAACTCTTCTACAGTCAATATGTGTTTATCTATGGCATCCACTGCTCCAGTTAAATAGTTCAGCAAAGTCTGTTGGGTGTTACTGATAGTTTTAGTCCCTCTGGGACTTATCAATTTTCTTTTTCCCATAGTATTTACTATGCTGTACTTATTATTTCAATTTGACCAGATACAAAACTGTCAGATGTATTTTTTCCCCAATATATTGTAATAGAAGCAAGGCTTAGACACTCACACAGCCAAATAACCTGTCCCAGCCCAGCCTCTTCCTGCCGATGACGGCCAAGGATGGGCCTGCCCTTGGCCCGGGTTTCGCCCGGGCACGCCCGCGCGTCCCGTTGCACGGTAGAAGTCACACAGATTTAAATGCCCAAGAGGCGGGGGAAGAGACACTCTCCTCTCGCGAGACCGGGCTGCCCGCTTAGATGTGTAGTCCTCGGCAGCGCACGGTCCGCGAGGGAGAGAGAGAGCATCCTCAGGAGCCCGACAGTTCCCAGCAGTGTTCCGCTCCCCTCACAGCCAGCAAAGCAGTCAAGAAATACGGGAAACCAGAGGTAAATAAAAAAGCAATGGGCATAGTTTTAAATGTTTGGTCTTCTCCTCCTCATACAGCGCGTCCTGTGGCGTGGTAGAAGTCACACAGATTTAAATGCCCAAGAGGAGTGGGAAGAGTCACTTGCCTCTTGCGAGACCGCGCTGTCCGCTGGGATGTGTAGTCCTGGGCAGTGCACTGTCCGCGAGGGAGGGAGAGAGTGTCCTCAGGAGCCCGACAGTTCCCAGCAGTGTTCCGCTCCCCTCACAGCCAGCAAAGCAGTCAAGAAAAACGGGAAACCAGAGGTAAATAAAAAAGTAATGGGCAAAGTTTTAAATGTTCGGTCTTCTCCTCCTCATGCAGCGTGTCCCGCGGCACGGTAGAAGTCACACAGATTTAAATGCCCAAGAGGCGGGGGAAGAGTCACTTGCCTCTCGCGAGACCGTGCTGCCCGCTGGAATGTGTAGTCCTGGGCAACGCACGGTCTGTGAGGGGGAGAGAGAGCGTCCTCAGGAGCCCGACAGTTCCCAGCAGTGTTCCGCTCCCTTCACAGCCAGCAAAGCAGTCAAGAAAAATGGGAAACCAGAGGTAAATAAAAAAGCAATGGGCAAAGTTTTAAATGTTCGGTCTTCTCCTCCTCATGCAGCGCGTCCCGCGGTAGAAGTCACACAGATTTAAATTCCCAAGAGGCGGGGGAAGAGTCACTCGCCTCTCACGAGACTGCGCTGCCCACTGGGATGTGTAGTCCTGGGCAGCGCACGGTTCCGAAGGGATAGAGAGAACGTCCTCAGGAGCCCGTCAGTTCCCAGCAGTGTTCCGCTCCCCTCACAGCCAGAAAAAAAGTCAAGAAAAACGGGAAACCAGAGGTAAATAAAAAAGCAATGGGCAAAGTTTTAAATGTTCGGTCTTCTCCTCCTCATGCAGCGCGTCCCGCGGAGCGGTAGAAGTCACACAGATTTAAATGCCCAAGAGGCGGGGGAAGAGTCACTCGCCTCTCACGAGACCGCACTGCCCGCTCGGATGTGTAGTCCTGGGCAGTGCACGGTCCGCGAGGGTGTAGAGAGAGCGTCCTCAGGAGCCCGACAGTTCCCAGCAGTGTTCCGCTCTCCTCACAGCCAGCAAAGCAGTCAAGAAAAATGGGAAACCAGAGGTAAATAAAAAAGCAATTGGCAAAGTTTTAAATGTTCGGTCTTCTCCTCCTCATGCAGCGCGTGAGGAGAAGAAGAAACAATGGAGACAGATGAAACAATGGAGACAGATGAAACAATGAAAACAGTCTATGATAGTGGAAGGATGATATCCTGTATTTACCACAGAAGAACCGACAGGAAGTAAATGTACAGAGAAAACAAAATATTTGGGACTAGTAATGGGGATTTTTAAGACAATTATCTTGAAGACCTATTAATAAAAAATCCTCCACCTTACCAGGAAGAGACAAATAGAACTACCCCTAGTGCCCCGTTTCTAAAAACACCCTTGGTTCCACAGGTTGTACATCAGAATACATTAGAAAGGGTACTTCAAGAAAAAGAAAGAGAATAAATAAATAAAACAGAAGTGAGTTAATTCAGAAAATAACTCAATTAAATACAAGTCCTGAAGCACTAACGATCCCAGTGACTACAGGTCCTGTAGTTCCATTGTATGGAGATAAACAAATCGGTCCTAAAACTCCCATTTTGACTACTCCAATCATACAACCTAGAAAAGGAAATATAATATTTGATGATCAAGCAAGTGAGTGTGAATCAGTAATTTCTCTGAGGGATTTGCCAATAAGAGAGCCAATTAATGATTCATTTAGAAAAGCTACCCCTGGATGCTCAAGAGAGGTACAGATTGAAACGTCTACAGGAACAAGAAATGCCACTGTAGTAACCCCAGAAGAAATAGAAAGGTGGACACGAGATGTAGAAAAGCCAAAATCTCAGCCAAAAGTATTAGACATTTTTACATTAAGGATAGAATTGGAAGAAGTGATAGCTGGAAATGTAGGGCTAGAGAGATTGAATTGTTTTAGAGAAGAAGAACCATTATTCATATGTAGAAGCATCACCCAAAATAGAAAAATATTCCATGATAAATTAATGAATTTGGATTCAGAAATGGGAAGTGACATAGGCAAATCAAAGGTATTACAAAACCATATCGAGCAGAATTTTCTGATGAAGATTTAGAAAACATGAATGTGTCAGGAAGAAAATTGCAGATAAAAGAATTATCGTAATTGTTACAGTAGTGGGGAGACTTAAATTGATAGAAAGCCAGGTGGACAAAAAAAAGAAGAAGCACAGGCAAATCGAACGACTTCCAAATAAGTAATGACAGAAACAGAAAAGGTTGAAAGATTGTGTCTAATGAGAGAAGTACCAGGAGGAGGTTATGTACATGTCCCATGGTCCAGACAGGATATTTTATCATTTCCAAATGATTTCCCAAAACCTAGAGAAAAAACAGTAGAATGTTACAGGCAAGTTGAAAGGTTTGTGAAAGTACTGTTAAAGTTCTGTAGCCTTTTGATTCTTTCTGAAGTCACTCTTCTGACCCCCCTTTCTATTCGGTGTCCCAAATATTTAACCGAAGTGGTACAAAACTGCATGTTTAAAACCAATAAAAAAGTCAGAATTAAATCTCTCCCTAGAGAGTACAAGTCAGGAGTTATTGGCAACTAAGAGGCAACTTGAATGTACTACCTTTAAGACCGTTCTAAAGATACTCCTCCAAACCTAATGGTGTAAGATCTTTATCTACTCTGTCTCAGGCGGATTGTGCCCTTTAAGACTTCACTTCTTCAAGCATATAGTCTATCATTGTCGATTGGTTGGATATTTAAGAGCCCTGATGAAGTTCGTTTTTTCGCACTACTGGAAACAAAACGCATTGGCTGTGTCCTGGTTTTTAAGGACTGATTGAATAAAAGAAGTATTTTTTGAACTACTGCTACGTGTCTTACTTTGCTACGAGTGAACCTTCCGCCTTCTCTTGAAAAACTGCTTAAAATCTGTAGCTACAACTTGCCTGAGTCTGGAACAATGTGAATCCATCATAATGGGACAACCTGTAACAGTGTATGTCCCACATGCAGTTGTGATTTTGCTGACGCGAACTCGCACACAATATCTTACTCCTAGTCGGCTGACTAAGTACAAGCGAGTTATACTAGGTGCAGAAAATGTGACGATAGTCAGATTTACTGTTTTGAACCTTGTAACATTGTTGCCTGATTTACACTTTGAAGAAGTAAAAGATGAAGTTGAACATGATTGCCTCAACCCTACTGAATACAGTACTAAACCACACCCAGACATACAAGAAGAACCTATAAAGAATCCAGAACATGAGCTGTTTGTAGATGGCTCATGTAGGCGTCATGAGGAAGGAGGTTTGAGTGCTGCGTATGCTGGGTGTACATTGACTGGAATAGTCAAACCATCCTATTTGCCAGGAGTCAAGTCTGCACAAATAGCTGAATTGATTGCCTTAATCAAAGCTTGCAAAAGAGGGAAAAATTGGAGGGTAACCATTTACACTCACAGTCAGTATGGTTACAGGGTTGTGCATGACTTTGGCCAACTCTGGATGCCGAGGGATTTCATGACTTCTTCAGGAACCCCTATTAAAAATGGACATTTTGTTAAAGAATTAATTGAAGCAATTCAATTACCAAAAGAAGTGGCTGTGGTCAAGTGTGACGCTCACTAGTCTGGTAACGACAAAGTGACAGCTGGTAATCGTTATGTTGACCAAGTTGCCCAACATTGTGCTAAATACAAAATAGCTGTAAACAAGAAAATCGATGGATGTAGAATCAGCTGCCAACTTATGCTACTAGGGGGTGTAAGGACATGGGAGGAAGTAAGAGATTTACAAAATGAAGCAGAACCCAAAGCGAAGGAAGAATGGCAGAAAATAGGGTGTCAGAGAAGAACTGATGATGGTGTAATAGTTTACCTAGATGGGAGACCAGTTTTACCTGACTGTATGCTCGCACCTATGGTTAGAATGTACAATGGGGACACACACATAGGCAGAGATGCAATGATAAGACTGTTTAGACAGGATTGGTTTAACGCAAGGTTTAGGCATCTTTGCCAGAGATGCTTAATTTGTCAACAAAAGGATCAAGGCAGGAAAACTGTAGTTTGTCCTGGAAAGATTGAGAAAGCAGAAGGTCCATCCATAAGACTCCAAATTGATTTCATTCAGTTGCCTGCTAGTCGGGGATTAAAATATGTCCTTGTTATTGTTTGTTTATTTTCCAAGTGGGTAGAAGCGTACCCTACCAGGAGAAATGACAGTTTAACTGTGGCCAAACTCCTGTTGAGAGTAATCATTCCCCGATTCGGATTTAGAGTAAAGGTTGAATCAGACCGAGGGTCTCATTTTAATAATGAAATAATTCGATTATTTTGTGAAGCATTCAAAATTGAGCAAAAGCTACACTGTGCATACCACCCAGAGGCTTCTGCAGTGGTAGAACAGCTGAATGGCACAATAAAATCCAGACTAGGAAAGATGTGTGAATCCGCCCCATTGGAGTGGCCCGATGCTTTACCTCTTGTCCTGATGGACTTTTTAAGGTACAAACTGGGGATTCTTCCATGTACCCAGCATCTACCACCATGGCTGAGGACAAATGGACAAAATACTTGCAGGCTGTGTAACATCAACAATGGCAATATCCTTCATGTAATCTGCCTATGCGAAGAACTGCACCAGGCACGGCAACAGTTCCTCAAATAACCATTTGAACAAAAAGGCATCCGAACCAGAAGGCAAGCGGTGCTGGCCTGCTTAAACCCGACAAATATCCAACTAAACTGCAGATTTGTAAAATTTCTGACGGTGGCTTAACAAAAAATGCCAAAAATATCGAAATATGCTCTACAAAGCCCGCCGCCTCAAGCGGACCAGAAGACGGGTATAAGGACTTAGCGGAACCTAAACAAGGATACCTACCAGCAGCTGAGGGACAAACCTTGCAACAGGCAGAGTCCATTTGGAAGATGCGACAAATGGGCAAGCGAGGCTGGAGCAAGGAAAATCGGAGCGATGCACATCCCAGTGTCCAGCGAATCAATGACTTTCTCTAATTAGCACAATTGAACTATGATTTTAAACTGTAATGAATTTTCACTCTATGGCTCTTTTATTGGTTTTAAACATGGATGTTTTAGGAATTTTATAAATGGTATTATTGCAACGGTTTTAATTAACTATGCAAAAATAAAATAAACTTGTCTTGTCCTGATGGGACTCAGAAGCATACCAGATAAAAAATACAGGCTTGAGTCCCCATGAGATACTCCTGGGAAGGGCAATGAGGCAAGCATGTGTGCCAGAACACAAGCTGTTAAATATATCTGATGATTAGGTATTGTAGTATTCCAAAGAGTTGGCTTATCAAGTGCGTTCTATCTCTCACCAGGTTGGGGAAGACGCTGTGACCAGACAGTTGACTCAAGCACATTGTGCCTAGCACCAAAGTGGGGAAAACCACATCAAGTCATATTGGTTACCAGCACAGCTGTAAAGTGAGCAGGTATACCTAACTGGATTCATGCCAGCCATACCAAAAGAGTGACTGAACCTGACGGAGCAGAGGCTGCAGGCTTTACAGCTGAAGGATTGCAAGAATTGGATCCTGAAGTAGCTGATGATGAACGACTGAGCACAAGTCAGGACGATTGGATCCCAATAGTAGATTGTAATGAGGCGGAAGGGGTACAAGGAGGTGAGTCAGAGGCCTTGAATAATGATCTTAAAGATGGTTTTATTTTTGTATATGATTTCCTCCTCCTGCTCATCAGCCTCTCTCGGGCAAAGGCTGCAGGGTCCGTCTTGGTGTTTGGATCCAGCCTGGGGGGGACCGGGGGGGGGGTTTGTTCTACCGCTCCGTCCAACAGCCGGAATCAGCTCCGTCAAGCATCCGGAAACAAAGAAAGACAGATGGAGGGAGATTAGAAGGATGACCTGGGTTTGAACACGCAGGGGCCAGGGGTGCAGGAAACCGAGTGCGGAGGTGTTATATACAGGTACCGCTTGTGCCTACAGTGCTCGTGAAAGGGAGGGGTCTTTGGGACACTTATACTCCGTACAGTAACTATTTACAAGCGGGACTTATCTCACTAGGTAGGCTACGTCGCCCCACCCAACCCGCTACTCTGCCCCGTACCTGGTCCTCCGGCGGGAGCTTGGTGGGGCGCCTCGTGGTAGCGTTGGCCTCCTGGTTTGGTGGAATCAGCTCGGGAGTATTCGTCGTGTCTCGTCTCGTCTTCTTCCTCCTCCTTGATGCACAGTTCCGCTCTCCTCCTTCGCTCTTCTTCACATTTCTCGTCCTCCGGGGAAACGCCGTCCGCCGACTACCTGGATCCGCCTTCTTCTGTTATGGTGACGTCTGTTAGGGGAGGAGCGTCGTCAGGCTGGAATCCCCAGTTAAAGGAGCCCTGGTTATGTACATTCTCGTAAGTCCAGAGATGATCGTTTTCCTGACGATGCCACTCCTCCTGATAGTACGAAGTGGGTTGCTGTTGAGAAGGGACAGAAGCGGGTGAGAGGGGAGCAGCGAGCCACCAGTCATGTATATGTTCTTGTTCCCCGGAAGTCTGACCCACTCCGTCACATAGATATACCTGAAATAACAATAAGAACAAGAAGTCAAACTCATTTAGATAGTCAGAGTGATAGTGAGAATGAGACAGGAATAGAAGAACACACTCAGATCACAGAAACAAAAGCCAATCTAGAATCGGAGGAGCAGACGATAAGGAAAGAGCAACGTACTCGGACAGGAGAAAGTAGAAACAACACTCCCGAGTCTGAGGAGGGACATATAGGCTTTAGAGAAAACGCACAGGCAGAAGACAATCAAGAGATTATAAGACCTGAGCAGGACCAGATAGGTAAAGAAAGACAATTTCAGGAAGAAGACGGAGAACAAAGTCAAAGTCAAAGCAAGCAAACTCATGAACAGGGCCAGACTAGTGTAGAAGAACACATCCAGGCAGAAACGGCAAAGGTAATAAGCCCTAGACATGGTCAGATAGAGAGGAAAAGGAAAGACAAAAATAAACCCAGTGTGCCACAAGAAGATGAAAATAAAAGAGCTTTTGAAGAAAATAAAAGCACAGTGCCAGCCAAAAGACTCAGAAAAGGTGATACTTGGCCCGGTGTTATCAAGAGACTGAAATATCGCCTTAAGACAATAAGTGAAGAACCAGACCAAGTAGACGAAATAACAAGTCAGTCTGGGCCGTCAACAGAAAAACCAAGAAGGAGAAGTCCACGTTTGAAAAGACTGAATAATACATTCAAAGGTCCTGAATGGACATATGTAATTCTTGAAGATTTTGAGAATTTGAAAATAAGTGGAGACAGTGATGAAGAATTAATTGCTAATCTAATCCTCTAGTGCGGCACATTATGATTAGGTCGGGTTAATACAGGGGTCTAAAGAAAAAGGGGCAATTGATGTAAATGAAAGTAATAAGGGCCTTTATAAATAAGGGTAATCCAACTAAAGGTAAACACGATTTGAAAAAAATAATAATCAGAAAAAAAAGGGAGAAAAAAAGAGAAGAAAAGAAAAAAAAAATCCTAATTCACACTCTGTAGGGGCTTGGGTAGTAGGGGGTACCATCAATCGGACCTGATCCGGATAGACAGTACAAGGGTTTCTCATGGGAGGGGGGAGGATAGGTTGGGGCACTGGGGTGAAAGGGGTTGGGAAATAAAACAAAAAAAATTCCTCATTTTCGGATTGGTTTCTGATAATTATTTCGATAAAATATGGGTAGTTTACTTAACTTTGACAGGTGTTCGAGATGATTTTCTTTTCTTAGCTAGACTTGCGGACCTTGTGGATAAGGCACGACTTATTACTTATGAGCAATCTTAGGATCCTCTCCTGGAATGTAAATGGCCTGCGCACCAAACCAAGAGCAAATAGGATCGTACAATATCTATGAGATTCGGATGAGCAGGTCATTATACTCCAGGAGACACATTTAATCGAGGCTGAGATGCTCGAATTGGTCAAGAAAAACAGGTGGATAGACGTCTCGGTATCCACTTCCCAAACATTAAACATAAGGGATGTGACTATTCTTTTAAAAAAATCCATAAACACAAGAGTTATCTCGCAGAAGGTGGACTCTGGAGGCAGGTGGGCAATTACCACTGTGGAAATAGGTGGAGCACACTTGACTTTAGTAGGTTATTATGGGCCCAATCAGGATGATCCCACAGCTCTAGAACTACTATTTTCTCACCTTTTGCACTTCCCCGAGCCTATTATCATAGCAGGGGATTTTAATATCGTGCTCGATCCAGTGCTTGATAAGATCCCAAGTAGTAGGCAGCAAGCATTGTCAAAGTCTAGAGCTTTCCTTCTTAACTGTATGAGTCAATATGGATACATAGATATCGGAGGGCAAGAGCAGGACTGGAATCTGGATTTTCGTTCCGAAATTACAAATACCGGCACCAATCCAGAATTGACTTTATTCTAAAAAGTCGCAATTTAGTCGATTCTGTAAAGAACGTTAGCTACTTGCCTTCGCATCTGTCTGATCACTCTTCTGTATCCTTGGATCTAGTTGGAGTTATTACATCTTCCTCTAGATTTTGGTCTTTTGACCGATCCTTTCTTTCGACACCGGATGATGTTTTATTCATCAAATCTGAAACACGGGAGTTTATGCAAGCAAACATCGGCTCTGCTGAGCCTGGCATAGTATGGGATGCCTTCAAGTGCTTTCTCCGAGGTGTAATTAAGAACAAGGTATTTTTCCAAAGGAGGCAATATATACAAGAAATAGCATCCATTGAAACTGACTGACTTGCAGCACAAGTTGATTTAGATACCAGTAACAATGCTCCTAATTATGATCTACCACTATTACATAGGAATTTGCTTGCACTAAAAGAGAAACTGGCTTCCGTCCTAAATCAACGTATCCTACAGAAATGGGAGGTGAGCAAGTTAGCCCATTTTATGGGGAAGGGGGTGGTAAACTATTGGCCTGGAAGTCAAAAACCGACCAGGCACGCAAATCATAGATTCTGTTATAACAAGTCAAGGCACCTTTTCTTCAGATTCAGATATTAGAACAGCCTTTAAAGATTTCTTTCAAAGCATATATCAGGAGGACAGGAACATCACCTCTGATAGTATAGATAGATGGCTGGAAGGTGTCTCTTTACCTTCATTATCCTCTGAACAAAGTGCCTTCTTGGATAAAGTGTTTACAGAGAAAGAGGTTGTGTTGGCTGTTCAGGGTAGTAAGGGGGGTAAGGCTGCAGGCCCTGACGGCTTTCCAGCTGAGCCCTATAAAAATCTGGTGGTAGAAATAACTCCCTTCCTTGCTGTCCTGTTTAATCAAATACTGCAGGAGGGGGCGCTTCCACCAACATCTTGGAATAGCGCATCTATTACGCTTATTTTAAAACCTGGCAAACCCGCTAATAACTGCGGCTCGTATTGCCCCATATCAATCTTGAACGCAGATTATAAAAGCTTTGCATCCCTTTTAGCAAGTAGGTTGGGCCAGGTTGCCCCCAATATTTTACATCCTAACCAGAAGGGTTTTGTTAGGGGTCGCCAACTTTATGAACTAACCTATGACCTAATAGGCGCCATAGATATTGCGACCAAGGACTCCATTCCATTGGCTATCCTCATGTTGGACGCCACCAAGGCCTTCGACAGGGTCAATTGGACATACCTGTCGGGAGCCTTGACAAAATTCAATGTGGGTGAGGGCTTTCGCAGAGTGGTGAAACTGCTGTACCATAGTCCAACTGCTTCTGTTTTGGTAAATGGGGGCCTGTCTGAACCCTTTGCAGTAAAAAGAGGAACACGACAGGGCTGCCCTCTATCCCCTCTGCTATTCGATCTCTATATTGAGCCTTTTGCGCAGAAATTAAGAGAGGACGATACCATTAAGCCTTTTATCTATAGAGATTGGGAAGAGGGTGGCCCTCTACGCGGACGATGTCATGCTAATGACTTCAGAGATTAGCACCGCGTTTCCTGCAGCCATTAAGTTAGCCTTGGAATTCGGGGAAGTCTCAGGTTACGAGGTAAACGCCTCGAAGACCGAGATAATGGTGTGGAATGATGATGCGAGCGGATTCAATGAGCAACTAAGCACACGTCTGCGCTATTTAGGGCTAAACATTGTTAAAGATATTAGCCTTATTGCCCCCTCGAACTTTTCTATAGTTGCAAAAGAATGTCGAAAGCTAAAGAGATCTTGGCAGCACCTCCCCCTGTCTTTATTAGGCAGAGTAAATCTCGTAAAAATGTCTATCCTACCGAAGGTTTCATTCTTATTTAACATAATCCCACTTTTTTTGATCCCTCTTTGTTGGCTAAGTTACAGGGCGAAATTTCTTCATTTATTTGGAAAATTAAAAATCCAAGGATAGCCTGGAAAAAAACTCAGGTGCCGCAGGGAGAAGGGGGGCTGGCGGGCCCAGAGTTACAGATTTATGCGTGGTTGTTTCAATTATCACACGCACGTATGTTGCTTGAAAAGCCAACAGATTAGGGTATTGGTAGTATGTTTCTGGCTTTATTGAAATGTGAAGGAGTTGGCCAATCTGGCTACTTGTTTAAATTTGGTGACCCCAAATTCTTTAAAAAGGTAAAATTGAAGGTGCTGCATGGCCTGGCAAGAACCTGGGCAAAGATGAGATCTTCAATAAAATTGGGGTATTACTCTAGCAGATCTCCAATATGGGACCTACCCTTGGCTCCAGGCCGGGTGGGCGACACACTAGCACTCCAGTTGAGAGAGGCTGGAATAACAGTTTGGGGAGACCTGTGTTTGGAAGGGACCCTGCTTCCTTGGGAATATCTACTAAGCAAGGTGGGGCCTAACCTTTCTAGATTTAAATACTTGCAAATATCGAGTTGGGCTCAAGCAGTAACCATCCGAACTACACGCTGGAACAACATGCCATTAGGGGGAGGTTGTGAACTTGAATCTCTACTGTTAGATAAACCTCTGGAAAAAAAGAGACCTCTTTATGGTACAATTTAATACTGGAAGAGATTGATGGCAAGTTTCACCTTCCTGAGCTATTGTGGGGAGAATCGATGGTAGGCCTGAATGTGAAAGACCTGTGGTTAATGTCCTGCAAAGTATTGTGGGACTTAGTTAAACCAGCCTGTCTTCGTAGAAATCATCTTTTCACCCTGCATAGGGCATACTACTCCCCGCAGAGGTTGTCCAAGTTTTCCCTGGGGGGTCCTGTGGCTGGTGCACGGTGTGGCTTAAAAGAGGCCCCGGATACGCATATGTTATTTGATTGTCCCCACCTAGCACCTTTCTGGGACTCAATCAGCAGCAAACTGTCATCTTCTTTGGGTTTTACAGTAGTGATTGATCTTCGCATTGTCATCTTTGGAGTTGTGGACCAGACTCGTAGTCCAGCCAAGGACCTTCTATTCTATTCTATCCTGGCGGCTCGCGGAGAAATTTGTAAGCATTGGAAGGATGCTTCCATCCCTTCCTTTCATGACTGGTGCACTTCAATCCTTCAAATATCGAAACTAGACCTCGCCAGGGCTGGGAAACAAGATAAGAGAGCTTTCTGGAACTTGTTTAATTGGCCGCATTGAATCTGGGTTTTTTCTTTTTTTTTTTTTTTCCCAGGTCCGATGATTACATAGCCATGGTTCATTCTCCCTGCTATGCCCGATACTCTGACAGGCATTAGCAGTGGTGGTAATTGGCTCAATGTGTGTCATCTGCCATCTGGGCAACAAGGCGTTCTGATTGGTGTGAGCGAGTCGTTGCTGCTGGGAATTCGCTGCCACTCCCTGCCCGCCATCACTGCCAGCTCAGACTGAGGCAGCCCGACTGTACTCTTTCATACCTTTCTCCCTTGCTTGGTTGCTTGGCAGCTAGAAACCATAAACGTGAATGAGGACAAAAAAATATAATAAGTGAAGAACCAGACCAAGTAGACGAAATAACAAGTCAGTCTGGGCCGTCAACAGAAAAACCAAGAAGAAGAAGTCCACGTTTAAAAAGACTGAATAATACATTCAAAGGTCTTGAATGGACATATGTAATTCTTGAAGATTTTGAGAATTTGGAAATAAGTGGAGACAGTGATGAAGAATTAATTGCTGATCAAATTGACGAAGAAGTGAGACCAACTTGAAATTAGGTCTGCAGTCTATATATTGTGAACATTTTCAAAGAAGGAATTAAATCTCCTTAGTCAGAAATGGCTGATAATAGAGCTACTGGAAACCCAAAAAGAAACTGCATAAAGACATGTTGTAGAATATGCATATGTAGTGTATTGATAATGCTCATAGCATGGCTGGGACTGACACTAGCGATACCTTATTTATTGATTGCAAGTAAACAGAATGACACTAGTACACATGGAAAGGTAGCTAACCTTAACCAGGGAAGAGTAGAATTAGAAGCACCAGTTGAGACGGATTAACACCATAGTATAAAAAAAATTAAACAGATTTAAATGTTTTCGCTAACCTGTTAATGCATTATGTAGAAACAATGGAAGTTATTGATTGCTACGTCTGTATGAAATTACCGACATCAGTAGCAGAAGGAGTGACATATTATCATTTACCACTGACATATGGTATTTCATGTAGTATTTTAGCTAGTTTGTTTAATAGAACTGGAAAATTACAATATTATTATTCTAACATAGATGTGATTTTTTCTGAAATTCCTTTACGCAGAAACATGAACCCTGTCCTTAGCAGTAGAGATTCATAGTTTATGGGTGAATATTTTCTAACAATGAAAACAATAGATATAGCTGAAGCGCATCAAGATAATTTGACATGTAGGTTACATGAAGAGGAAAATATATTTTTTAATTTAGTAGAGAAAAGGAGACAGGATTTCCATAGAAAGGTTACAGAACTGAAGCCTCAGATACCTAGGTGGGCTGAAAGGGAAGATTGTATTGCAACTGGCAAGACTCATGCTGCTATGTCCCTAGATCTTGAAAAGAACAGGAAAATCTGTCTCCATAGGTTAAAAACAGAGTATAATAATGTATTAATTGGTTCCAGTGAATGTGAACACAATTTCTTGATAATTGGGAGTTGGGGACTAAAAGGGGGCACTGATCCAGTATTTCCTGGAGTCTATTATATTTGTGGGAATAAAGCTTACTTTAAGCTACCTGATCATTGGTATGGGAGTTGCTATTTCAGAATAGTGTTCCCAAAGGTATACCATGCAAAAAGAATCACTGGAAGCAATGAAGAAAATAATGGACTAACACGACAAAAAAGAGCTACTTTTTCAGAAATTGTAGGTGATATATTTAGCGCATTGATACCTTCAGTGGGACTAATTCTGAATACGCAAATATTCTGTAAATTGTCTACAGTGGTTGATCGCTTATCCACAGACACTGCTGGAGGATTCTTATTGATCAATACAGAATTAGTTGCGATAAGATCTATGGTTTTGCAAAATCGACTTGCTCTTGATATATTATTGGCAAAGGAGGGCGGAGTCTGTAAAAATGTAGAAGGCGCAACATTGTTGCACCTACATTCCTGACAAAAGTATTGAAATTGGGAGATATGTCAGGAATATTACAAATTTGGAAGAAGAAATGAAACCACTGGAGGTTGATAGTGCATGTAAGAGACTAACTGACAGTCTCTCCTCTGTAGGTAGTTGGTTTTGTAATGTTGGAAAAAGTATTGTAGGTCGAATACTGAAGCCAATTATGGGAATAGCCCTATTAGCATTGATGATAATGATTTGGTGCACATGCTGCAGAAAAGAAAGTGATATGCAGTGAATGAAAAAGGAAAGAAGAGAAAATATGATGAGATTCAACTTGAAGAACTGAAAAGGGGATATTTACAAAAGAATTAAAGGTTTCCAAAAGAAAAGACAAAGAGGAGCTCTAAAGTAATAGAAGACATTGAATTGGGAAACTGCTAAAGTTGGTATCTGGTTCTAGAAATTAGTGAATGCCATCAAAGCGGGGATTGATGGAGCAAGGTTTCACACGTAAAGAAACTTGCTTGGACTTAATACTCTCGAAATAACATGTAACAAACTAACCAACATGTTTTGTAAATACAAATAATTCCACCACACAACATTTCTTTTACGTAGGGGAAGCTTTCATATGTGCTTTACTAACCAGTAACCTGTGTGTCCTAAAATGACCGTAGAAAACGTGGGAACTTTTCTGCGCATGTGTCTACTGCGTCTACTTAGTATGGCATCTTTGCTTTGGTGAGAATTCTTTGCAGCTGCGCAGTAGTGCCTAATATAGCCACTTTAAACTTCACATGCTAATGCATTTGCTTCTGCTTAAACTAAACCTCATGTGTTTTGCTTAACTGCTAATGCAATAGGTAAAATACATTAATGGGGTTAGAGTAGAAATAAGTGGTTAACAGTGCATTAATTTATTTTTGCATTCTAATGTCTCTTTCTTTGACTTTATTGATAGCTCGTATTTGGGCCTGATAAGTAACTATATTCTCCATCTTGAATTTGCGGTGCATGTGCACTGAAACTTTACAAGCCTGGAAATCACTGGCATTGAAACCCCGCCAAGTTTCACTTTACCAGCGATGTGCCTGGGAAGCTCACCCATGACCCGGAGAAAGGAAGAAGAATTGAAAATTTGTTAACATTGTATATTAAATGAAAATAATGATGCTGGGTGGAATAAAAGACATGGGAAAATAAAATTATGGGCGGGAATTTAGCTTAATTAAAATAAGGGAAAATTACATCATACTGGTATGGTGTGATGACCTCTGCCCGTCTTTCTGACCAATCAAATAAAGGGAATACATGAATTTGCAACACCCTAGAAATGGTATAACTGAGGTAGGCTTAGTCAGTTAAATTGTCCCACTTGTCACAGACCTGTCACTGACCCAACATATGCTGAAGAAGAATCGAGGATGCCGCAGACCTCAGAGGGCTGGTCGAGAACTCTGAAAGAAGAATCGAGGAGAGCTGAAGGAGAAGGGAACAAGAGTAGCTGCAGAGAGGGCTGTGACGCTGGCGTTACACTTATGGGAGGTTACCTGTTCTGTCCTGCACCTGTCCTGACTTGTTGGCTCTTGATGAGTCAGGATCCCTTTCTTTCCATCCCTTTGCCAGGGGTTGTTCCTCGCACCATTCCAGGTAAATATAAATCTGTGTGGTATGTCCTTGTACCGTTTCCCTTTTTCACCCTTCCCAAGTACCGATGTCTAAAAGTAATTTTGCTAAGTCTCTAAAGATTTTTACCTTGATCGTTATTTTTTTACTTGAAAAGTCTTTGGTCGCTTTGTATTGGTAGCTGACTCACACAATATTGCATAGATAAAGTGTTTAGAACTTCCCAGAGTCTGTGGTTATTTTATGATAAGGTGAATTGTCATACTACTTATTATTCTAACATCCTGATCCAAATTACCTGAGTGATTTAAGTAAGTATAAGTGACAAGGAATTGGTAATTTGTAGTATTCAGGTATAAAATATAAACCACTGATAGGCAGGAAGAAAGTAGTTTACCGGTTAAAGGTATGTAACATAATGGACCCAGGTGAGTTTTGTAATAGAAAATATCCTGAACTGGTAATCTCGCACCATCACCACCAGTGTCTGCCTTTTAAGATAAGGCGCTGTGGCCTAGCTAGAGAAGGAGGTACGAGGCTGCTTAGACATGAACACATGGCCACGTGTGTGCGATGTACAGGAGAAACTATAGTTGTGAGTAACCTAGTAGCTGCACACAGGTAACATGTATGTGGCAGTTTCAAACGGCAAATTCCACTTGTCAAAAAACCCATTTTTGACAGGCCTAAAACTTCCTTTTATATATTAATACATTACTCCTAAGTAGGCCTAGTTTCCCAAAAAGGGAAGGTGCATAATATTTAAAAGTAGCACATGAGGAATTAATGCTGAACAAGTCCCTACACTGAAATATCCCCAAGAAGCTATTTTCACTGTGGCTAGGCTGTCTGCCTCCATTGTTAAACATTGGATTACATTGTAATATATAATAAATACTAAATTTGGATTGGTAGCAGATAGAGAAATAATTCAAGTGCTGATTTTTATAGTTATTGAAAATACAGTGTAATGGTGAAATGAATGATGTCTGTTATGCAGCAGGTACATTAAAAAAATTACAATTTTCCTACCCAAAGCCTTTAAGCTTTCAACTGTCACCTGGCAGCTGGATGGCTCCCCTGTGGTGACATATACATTGCTCCCAGACCGTAAACAAAGGGCCCTGGGTGTGGAGATGGAGTCTCCTTCCTTGACTTGATAGCCTGGGGTCTGTGCCCAGTACTGGATTAACTTCAAAGGTGGCTTCCCTGTAATAGGCAGATGTAGCTAACACTAGGCCATCCCCTTACCTTGACCCTCTTGCCTATTTTGCCCCAAACACAGTTGGGGAGGGAGCTGTCCCACAGCCGGTTTGGTATGACCACAAGGGAGGATTTGTGCATTATCATAGCCACTTCTCTGGGTGGGCACTGGAGCCCTGCCGGGGAAGAATGTTTCTGCCATATTGGATTTTTCCAGAATGCAGTGTAGGAGGGTAAGACTGGAGTGGAGGGATGATGTGGCATCCTAAGATATTGAATACGGGGAGTGTTTTTCTGCTACGTAAGCAATATTTTAGGTCAAATTAATCAGCGCCACGGTAAGCGCGTCACAGCGCATTTTCTTAAATTAGCTCACTAAAGGATTCTCAAAGTACATAACACAGTTCAAATACCGGCAAGGTCATATTAATGTTGTTGTGAGATACACTAAAGTGCCAAGACATTGAATACGGAGAGCGTTTTTTGGCTACGTATGGCAACATTTTTTTAAAATAACATTAACAGTTGGTGCATAGAGAGTATGGCAGTAATACATGGTAAAAGTTAGTTCCCCCTTTTTTTTAAAACAAATATGGTATTCAAAAAGATTGTTTTCATAAAACATGTTTGTTATTGTACTGATTGGGTTTTATTCTGTTTGTACTTTAGAAACCCCTGAAGAAGGGATTTTTTTTCCCGAAATGCATTGGGTGTTGCAATAAAAACGTGGCATAAGGAAACAAGGATTCCCCTGTGTTTTTTTAAAAACTAAGAAACAAAGCAAATGGATATAATGGATTGAAACAATACAGAGTGAAGAAAATAGAAGACTTTGGAATAAAAATTGAAGAATGATTAAAAAGAGTTGAATACGAATTTAATTCATTAAATTCATTTATAATAGGTTGTGCAGCTATATGGAGACCTACATTTGTCTCCTTTGGGTTTTTCTCATCCTAGGATTGGCCAGGAGTGCCTGTCATCTAAAATCTTCCACCCACACTTATAAACCCCTGCACAAGGGAGAGATAGAATGCAAGACTCTGGACGTGGACAGCAACAACACTAGGATCATGGACACCTGGAAGGAAAACTCACCTGATGCCCCTGATGGACCAAGGACAATGCATAAACCTGACCCACTCATAGTACTACCCCGTAATGTCCTAAGGAGGTGCAGTGTCACCACCAACATACTATTTGAGTATTTTTGGGGCTGTATCAAGTGCAACAGCCCCCAAATATTGGGTTAACAAGAGTGACCCCTAACTCTGCCAGGGGATTACAGGGGACTGTGGGAGAGGCTCACCATTTGGTTTAAGCACTCTAGAGATAGAGGTTTTGCTGTATAGCTTGCACATATGGCTGTATTATATGTGGCATGAAGTAGATAATAAAAGCTTCTGACCCATTAGGATCCCATCGGTAATCGGGACCACCCGCCATAAGGGCGGGGGTCCCAAGGGGGGGTATTAGGATGCGTCCGCCACTGTGGCGGGCGCATCCTTTATTTTTATCATTGTGGCGGGCGGTGCTCTCACCACCGCCCGCCACAATGCTAAAAATGCACATTTGCATAAACAAAGCGGCAGGCACCGCGCTGTGCCTGCCGCTTTGTTTATGCAAATGCAGGGGGGGTACCACAGATACCCCCCGTGTGAACCCCCCACCTCTCCTTCACTCTGGGGGCCAGCGGGGGGCCCCCAGAGTGAAGACCACATGCCTTTCTGTGGCGGCATTGCCGCCACGGAAAGGCATCTCCCTAAGCCCATTGTAATATGGCTGGTGGTGTCTAATAGACACCGCCACCATATTAATCCTTTTCCGCCCCGGCGCAAGGCGACTGGGGCGGAAAAGCGGCGGACGGTCTTTCCGTCCGCTGAGGTCCCCCCGCCATACTAATATGGCGGGGGGAATTCGAATGCGGATTTCGGGCGGATTGCCCCCGCCAGGTTGGCGGTAGCCACCGCCAGCCTGGCGGGGGCATTCCGCCCGACATCCTAATAGGCCCCATGGTTTGTAATGCTTTATTCAAAGTATATTTTTGCCCAATTACTGAGAAACATTGTCATGCTTTTATTAATGATAAAGATTGCATAAAATGATAGGTATTGATGCAGTTGGTGTCATGGTAGTTTCTAACCTGTGGTTATTCTTCCGATTAATATGGTGATCACTTGACAAAGCCAATAGGTTTGTCTTTATATTTTAATGTGGTGACTCCTTGACAAAGTGGATAGGTCTGCTTTTTTTAAAATGGTAACCCCTTAAAATGAGATATTGCATCTAGTATATGTGTGGGAATAATATTCTTATTATGTGTGTCATGACCCACAAGGGGCTAAGTATAATTCATTCATGAATGCCATCAAAGGTATTGCTATCTGCCTGATGTATATATTTGTAATTTAATGCATAGTATTTATTAGTATGTGTGTATGTAATAAATGTACTTTTCTTTTTTCAAATAAAAAGCACTGACTGGGCAATCATTTATTGATTGTTGTTGTTGCGTGCAGGAGAATGGAGATCACTAGCCTACACCCCCTTCTGTGAGTAGTCATTTGAATGCTTAGTTTCACTACCCTCAGAATCAAGTGGTACAATAGTGTACCTGGTACCCAATAAGGAGACAATTGTGGAGCTATTTCTTGGACTTAACTTACATCCTGCACAACTAATAACACAATTATTATATATATATATTCACTGAAAAAAACGTAGGTTTGACACATGTTATAGTTAGCTGGACATTTCACTCATATAAAACCATTGAAATTCCCCCGTTATAGTTAGTTCAGCTAACTATAACTCGCGCGCCCGCAATGCACTGCTGATGACGTCACATATTACATTACTCATGACATGGTCAGTGACATCACTCATGACATCACTGATGACATCTCAAATGACATCACTGATGACATCACTGATGAAATCATCCAGGGAATGGGTGTTTTTCTGAAAATTAAATATGTTTTATATATGTATATCTGAAGGTTGATGGAAGAAGAAATGGGTATATAAGTGTATAAATGGCTGATTTTTTGGTGAAAATTAGATTGTATAACTGACTGATTAAGTGTATCCTAATGAATACATGGGTTAGTGAGTAATGTTTAAATATATACATTTCTGTATCAGTCTCTCACTTTCTGTATAAGTGGCTGCATGTGTTGGTGAGTAGCTATATGAGTGATACATGAGTGTCTATATAGGTTATTGTTTGTTTATCAGTAGGAGTGTCTGAGTGTTTGAGTGTCTGTATGATTTGTTGGGAGGTCTTACGTAGTGCATAGATGCATGAATGAGTGACTTACTGCTTGTATGTGTTGAAGGCAGCATATGTGCTGGACTGTATGGGTGGATGAGTGTGTGTGGTGAGTAGCTATATAGGTAATTATTTTTTTTTTCTGTATGGGTGGATGAGTGTATATATGGGTGTGTTAGTGAATGAATGACTGTTTTAATAGTGTATTTGTGAGTAAGTACATATGTCTTAAACTAGTACATATGAGTTATGTGTGAGTAACTCTATGGATGAGTGTCTGTGTAACAGGATGATCAGGATGTATCAGTGTATGAGTACATATGATGAGTGAGTACATGTATGAGTGAATGTATATGTCTGTTGATGAATGAGTGGATGTGTGTATAGATCTTTGAATTACTAAATAGGTGTGTTCTAAGTGGCATTGGTATGTCTAATGTATTGAAAATTTTATTTTCTATATTTGAATGTGTGTAATAAAGGTTATATTAGGGTGAGAGATGGTCTGCCACTCTTCCACAAGGATGATGTCATCAGTGATGTCATCAGTGATGTCATTTGAGATGTCATCAGTGATGTCATGAGTGATGTCACTGACCATGTCATGAGTGATGTAATATGTGACGTCATCAGCAGTGCATTGCGGGCGCGAGAGTTATAGTTAGCTGAACTAACTATAACGGGGGAATTTCAATGGTTTTATATGAGTGAAAGGTCCAGCTAACTATAACATGTGTCAAACCTACGATTTTTTCAGTGAATTTCAAAGGTTTTGTAAATGCTACTTCCTAACTATAACATGTGTAAAACCTATGTTTTTTTCAGTGAATTTGCAAGGTTTTTTAAATGCTAATTCCTAACTATAACATGTGTTAAACCTATGGTTTTTTCAGTGAATTTCAAAGGTTTTTTTAATGCTAATTCCTAACTATACCGTGTGTTGTACAATTGTGGTCGAATGTGTGCATGGTTTCATCTCTCTTGATATACGATGGACGTCGGCTCTTTGATGTACAACAATCCTTTAACCCCTCCCACGCTTATAACGGAACCGTTCCGGCACGCCTGTGCGGCGCAGATTTCGCGCCTGCGCTGATGTTCTGAAGAATGGGCGGGGCCATGACAGGACAGCTCCATCACCAGCACAGCCCACCCGAGGGCCATGACGGAGCAGTTCCGTCACAAGTACGGGAGCGCCGTGCGGCCGCCCCACCCCCTTAGCGCTGCGGTGGAATTGCTGCCGCAGCGAAGGGCTTAATAAAAGTATGGTGTACTTTTTGTTAAAAATGCTAATGAAAAATTAATTATATTCAGGTGTTTCCTTACATAAATAATGGTAATATATATATTTTTTTTTACCACGTGCGCGCCCGGGTGTGCTCCCGGGTGCGCGCACCTCGCGATATCTTTTTTTTCACAATGTGTTTTTTTTTGCTTGTCAGGGATACTTAGGGACCCCTTGAGAGGCTCTAGGGTGTCAGGGAGTGTCTACCATGCCTCCTTCTCACGTTTTGAAACTTTTATGTATATCGGGTTAAACGCCATTTTGAGACGGGGTGCGCGATCGGGTGTGCGCACCCCGCAACTTTTTAGAAAAAAAATAAACGTTTTTTTTGGCCTTGGGGGTCCTTAATGGACCCCCTGAGAAAACCTAGGGTGTCAGGGAGTATCTACCAAGCCTTATTCTCACGTTTTGAAACTTTTATGTAAATCAAGTTAAACGCCATTTTGAGACGGGTGCGCGGTCGGGTGGCGCACCCCGCAACTTTTTAGAAAAAAATAAAGGTTTTTTTGGGCCTTGGGGGTCCTTAATGGACCCCCTGAGAAAACCTAGGGGGTCAGGGAGTGTCTACTTTGCCTCCTTCTCACGTTTTGAAACTTTCATGTAAATCGGGTAAAACGCTATAAGCGCCGTGCACGCACCCGATCGCGCACGTTAAGTCATGTGACACAAAAACAACACATTGGTTCATAGTAGTTTCAGTTCTAGAATCTTCAGGAACCCCACCCATTTCCCTCACTATCTGTTTCAGTCTTGTGGGAGAAGGACCCTCTCCAGCTTCACTGACAAGAACTTGAAATGGCTGCCAGACAAGATTCATCTTCATCAGAATCTGATGACCAACATCGTGTTCCTCATCGGCGAGTCAAAGAATCCTTCATTTGGCAATTTTTTCGCTATCCAGAGGACCAAAAAAAAGGTGAATGCGCCGAAGGTCACATGTAACCTTTGTGACAGAGTTCTTTCAAGGGGAAACCCTTCCCACAAATATTCCTTCTCCATCCATACAATGATTAGGCATGTGAGGCAAGTTCATCCTCCACAGTTTGCGAAGGCATCCACCAGAGACCTGGCCACACAACTGCCACCAGCTGTGGCCAGCACTTCTTCGGCAACACCTTCATCTCCCTCAACTGCCGAACTGTACCTGAGGCCATATTTAAAGAAGGTGCACATGAGGTGCAAAAGTGCTTCGAAATTCTCGTGTACTCAGAACAGAGCCTTGTGCTTGTTGAAAAGCGCATCATGGAGCATGTGTGCACGAAAAGGTGATAATTTTTTTATTTCAGTTTTTTGTTGTTCCTGTTGAACACTTTTGAAGTTCAGGATTTCAGTTTGCGTTTAAAAAAAACAAAAAAATATAAAACTTTGGAAAAAAAAATACAAAATAACAAAACAAAAAAAAAGTTCTTTTCAGAACTAACTAATTTTTCCAAAAAAGAGCTCTATTTCTTACGCACTGTGTCATCTTTCTTTTGAATGAATGTGTAGTTTATAAATGACTAACTGAAATGAATGAAAAAAATGGAGTAAGGGACTGAGCAAATGAGTGAGGTAAAGGTAGTATAGTGACTGAAGAAAGTGAAGTAAAAGAGTAACTGAAACAAGGGGGCAGATGTACGCTACATGGTGCATCTCTGCAAATCAGCAGGGATGCGCCAAGTAACCTACGACAAGCAAAACCACCCGTGCGCCACCACTGATGTGCCACATTTACAATGTGGTGCACCATGGGGCAAAAATGGCACAGATGCGTGACGCATCTGTGCCGTAACGGTGTCGCATTGCTAGAGTTGCGTCGCATGCGTGATGCAGCTCCAGCAATGCTCCTGGGGGCCCATTCAACTAATGCTGCGTCAAGCCTTACGCCTGCTTCAAGCAGGCGCAGGGTTTTGACATAGCATTGGCCTAAAAGTGACTGAGTGAAATCTTGTAGATTTCACTCAGCCACTTTTAGCAGGCGTTCCTGCGCAGGAACGCCCCCCCCTGCACCGGAACGCCTCCTTAAGGCGCTGGGCTTTACAACGTGACGCACCTCCCAGATGCGTCACGTTGTAAATAGCTCGCACCATGGCGCATCTTTAGCACCGCCGCTGCGTCACAAAAAAAAAATAATAATACTTTTTGGGCCTTGGGGGTCCTTGTGGGACCCCATGAGCAGACCTAGGGGGTTAGGGTGCTTCTACCCTGCCCCATTTTTGTTTTCTACACGTTTGTTTTTCTGCTTTCTTGTGCCTCGGTCTACCGAGCACAAGATGGCTGCCAACACTTCCTGGTTTGAAGTGTTGAAAGTCAATGAGCATGCAGCTCGGGCTCGAGAAGTTTTAGAACTCAAAAAGGGGGCAGGGTAGAAGCACCCTGACCCCCTAGGCCTGCTCAGGGGTTCCCACAAGGACCCCCAAGGCAAAAAAAGTCTACTGAGGCACAAGATGGCTACCATCAATATCTGTTTTGGAGTGTTGACAGACAGTGGCAGCCAATCAGCATGAAGCTCGTGCACGGCAAGGTGCGCGCATGGTGCGAAGCAGGGTACGCGCATGGTGCGCACTTATAGATATATAATTGATTTCAACTTTAATTTTCTAAGCAACTACTGGAGGGATTTACACCATTTAAACAAAAGCGTGATCTGCGTACCAGACCCTACCATTTTCCAAAATTTGGTGTAATTCCGTTCAGCGGGTCGGGCTGAAGCCATGTCTAATCGTCCTATGGAAATTAACATGGGGAAAACACGTTTTGGGACCCCCCTTTTTCTCGGCCCCCGCTTGACGAATCTTCCCGAGACTTTCAGGGAAGGAGCGGAGCAGAGCGGGCCATCTTCTTTGAGAAATTCGCGGAGATTCATCAACCGGCGCCAAAGTTATTCCCAATAAAATGTTGTGAATTTCCTATGGAAACTAGGTCCTAACTATAACTACCTACTGGCGACCGGCAGTAGGTGATATATATATATATTCACTGAAAAAACCATAGGTTATAGACCATATATAGTTAGGAATTAGCATTTAAAAAACCTTATTTTACTCACACAAAACCATTGAAATTCCATATATAGTTAGTTGCACTAACTATATATCGCGCACCCGCAATCCACTGCTGATGATGTCACATATTACATCATTCATGACATGGTCAGTGACATCACTGATGACATCACTGATGACATCTCAAATGACATCACTGATGACATCACTGATGACATCATCCAGTGACTGTGTGTTTCTGTAAAGTTTAAATATGTTTTACATATTGAAGAATGAGTAGATGTAGAAGTGTCTGGATGAAGGATTTAGTAGGTGCGTGACTGACTGTATGAGTGAGTGATTAAATGTGTCTCACTGAGTGCATGGGTTAGTGACTAAACTGTCTTAATTTGTGCATCATTATGTCTGTTGTTCTGTAAACTGCTGCATGTGTTGATCAGTAGCTATATGAGTAACTATATGGGTTATTGATTGATTGCCCAAGTATTTGTATGGGAGACTGAGTGTGTGTGTGGCTGGCTGGGAGGTGTGTGACTCTGTGCAGATCAATGTGTACTTGTATCAATGATTGTATAAGAGAGTAATTATGTGTTAGTATATGTTTCAAATGTAAGGTGCTCTATGTTTAACTGTATAGATTAGAAAATGGAAGTGTGATTGATTCTTTACAGGACTGACTAGGTGTGTGAGTAACTCCATGGATGAGTGACAGAGTGTGAGAGTCTGTATAGGTGTATGAGTGCATATGATAGTGTTGTAAAGATGA
The DNA here is from genome assembly GCF_964261635.1 of Lissotriton helveticus. Classification (NCBI taxonomy): domain Eukaryota; kingdom Metazoa; phylum Chordata; class Amphibia; order Caudata; family Salamandridae; genus Lissotriton; species Lissotriton helveticus. Next base: position 1,444,009,981 of record NC_136061.1, on the reverse strand, counting down.
GTGATTGTATGTATGAATGATTGTATGGGTAAATGAGTGAATGTGTGTGTAAACATAGGAATCACTGAGTGCGTATGTAGTAACTAGTATTGGTGTGTCAATGGTTTCAAAAATTATACTCTGTATTTAACACTGGGTGTAACAGAGGTTATATTAAAGTGTGAGGAGATGCATTGTATTGTCACATGAATGATATCATCAGTGATGTGGTCATTGATGTCAAATGAGATGTCATCAGTGATGTCATCAGTGATGTCATTTGAGATGTCATCAGTGATGTCATCAGTGATGTCACTGACCATGTCATGAATGATGTAATATGTGACATCATCAGCAGTGGATTGCGGGTGCGCGATATATAGTTAGTGCAACTAACTATATATGGAATTTCAATGGTTTTGTGTAAAATAAGGTTTTTTAAATGCTAATTCCTAACTATATATGGTCTATAACCTATGGTTTTTTCAGTGAATTTTCAAGGTTTTGTAAATGATAATTCCTAACTATATATGGTCTATAACCTATGGTTTTTTCAGTGAATTTTCAAGGTTTTGTAAATGCTAATTCCTAACTATATATGGTCTATAACCTATGGTTTTTTCAGTGAATTTCAATGGTTTTTTAATAGCAAATATCATAAGCTGTCGAATGTCAAGTACGTGGTAAGTAAAAACATTTTCGTGTTTATGCACACTGATCTGCTTTGATTGCTGCCCCCCACCCCTCATTTCTATTAGGAGTACTCTCTCTTTGCAGATAGTGAAGGGTAGTTAACGCAGCCCTTTGCCCCCTTTGTAATCCGTCGTGCCTGCTTCTCTCTCCATTTGATTGATTGTTCTCTTTGGTTCATTCTCTATTTACAAACAAGCACAGAGTCGCAATACTCTGTTTAGTCTTTGCAGATAGCGAAAAATCGTGTAAAAAAACAAAAGGAATCGAGCAAAATCAGTAGGCCACTAATGGGATCTCTTTTGACCTCGCTAAAATAGAAACATTAGGAACAACCTGTTGAAAATAGCAATGCGTATGTATATAAGCGGCGTTCATTTGTGTTCACAGTACCCCTTGTTGATTGTTTCAATCGAGCATTGAATTGTTCGAAGTTAATTCTCTTAAGGATCTTCTCTACCTGCAAACGAGGAAGAATAGGAATATTCTATCTCCCTTTGCAGATAGTGAAGGGTAGGTAACGCAAGCCTTTAACACGTCGTACCTATTTCATTCCTCATTGATTGATTGATTGTCCGAACATTGACTGTTTGGGAATTAGTTCTTTTTGGAGGTATTCCCTGTTTGCAAATAAACGTAGGAAAATCTTTGCAAGTAGTGAAAGGGTACGTAATGCGGACCGTTCTCCCCCGTTGTAATCTGTCATGCCTATCTACTCCCCACTGATTGATGCACCTTTTTCACCCGGACCATTTACTAGTGATACGTCATCTGGCCCGACCAGAGAGCACCCCTAGTGAAAAGGACATATGCAATAATAACAAAGTGATCACTGTATCCTGTTAACAGAAACTTTACCATGAAACAACCTGGAAAGAAAAAAATAGGAAAACGAAAATCAGTAGGCCACTGATGAACATGAACTTTTATTAAACAACGAACAAAGAAACGATAACATAACGTAATGATAAAACCTATTAATGTCCTAGAAACAAGAAAACGTTAAAATATGCCAGTGGTGAGAGACCAGAAAAACAGTAAGAGAAACCAAATCACCCCTCGCTGTCCCACCGCCTGCCACGCCCAAAAAATCGATAGACTAGGGAAAATGCAAGTCAGTAGAACATCCACCCCCACTCTGGAAACTTCCAAGGTGGGGCAGGGTTCCGGCTACGCCCAGCCGGGAGCAGCCCATATAAGGCAGGTCCTGCTGCCACGCCTCGGCCAGGAGATCCTAACGTAGGGTGTAGCCGAAGGAGAGGCCGAGGCCAGCGGGACCCGGCCAGGGGATTGCCTTTACAACGCTGAACAGTTGCAGGGGGGGGGAATGTCTCCTCGACCCTCCCCTCTCTCTCCCAGTCCGGCCGCGGTGGCCCTTGAGAGTTGCAGGTAGTCCCGCCACATGCTCTTCCGGTCCGACCACCAACGGTCGGGGGGCCGAGGCCGACGGGATCCGGCTGCAGCCGATAAACCAAGAAACCCGTTCATGGGGCCAGAGCCAGGGGCGTCCGGCCGACATCCACCGGAAGCCCGGCCCGAAGACGGACGGGACACTTCTTTCTTTTATAATGGCTGCGACAACACTGGGGGGGGATGTCTTGCACATGCCTCCGACCCCCCCCTCGTCCTCATCGCCTGGTCCGGCCATAACAAATCTCAAGCGAGACGCCGTGGGGTGCACTGGGAGGGAGAGACGGTGCGAACAGGCCTCTCCCGCCTCCCCAGGTGGAGACTTCCCAGCTGCACCCTCAGCGCTCCAGGCGCCCGGAAAACGGTTCTTCCACTGTGGCCATGCTGCAACGTCTCGCCCGGCAGGGTGGAGCCCGTCCGCTCATGTGACCCCGCAATCGCCGGTAGCTGCCGAACTCTCAAAATGGCGGTCGACCTGGCAAGAGCGGGCCCAGCATAAAGAAATGGCCCGGTCACTGGTTGACTCCACCACCGTAGTCCTCCACGACCTTGAAGATTCTAGAGGAGCCGCCGGAGTCTCCGACCCCCGATGGGGAATGACTGCCATGATCGCCCGTGGAGTGACGAAACTGTATCCGCGGGACGTCGGCGCTCCCATGCTGGCGCCAGCCTCACTTTGAATTACTAGAATCCTGCAGACCTCACTTCCGGTGAAAGCACAGTGTGACCCGGTAGGAAAAATTATTGCACCCCCTCCCCTTTTTGACTGATAGTTCAAACCACCGATCCTTTCCTTTGCCCTTTTAACGGAACTTTGGACTGCCTCCCCCTCTTTTACATTTTCTAGAGAAAACAAAACATTAACCACTACATTAGCATAGCAGTTGACACCAGAACTGTTTTGAAATTGAAAACCAACAACATCTTCAACAGAATCCTTTTTGTTTCTGCTGTGACCCTGCTACAGCACAGGCATTGTCCCCAGCAGTAATTCTGCAATGCCGGTAAGAATAGCTGTGGTGCCTACTGGACTCACTCACCCCCACGGCGCCCCACGCCGTTTTTTGCTGGGCGGCAACTTACTAGACATCACTTTCGTGCCCTCTAGATTTCAGCGCGTTCTGCTGCCTTGGAACTATTCGCACAACAGACCGCTACTGACAAGAATATTTCATTATTGGTGCTGTCAATTTCAATAAATCTATTGGATAATTAAAAAGAAATTGCCACGGTCTCTTCGTTGTTTAAATGTTTTTACTGTTTTTGTTTTGTTGTATATATTTATATGTTATTAAAGTTTTATATACCTACTACTTTGTTGGAGTGCTATATATTTTTAATGTGACACATAATTGTAAAAACTTTGATGTACAAAGAGTCATTCCTGGAATCTTCCGCTTCAGGCTCGGTCCCCTCCCCAATCACAATACAGGATGGTTTTCAGATAGTAGGAACACGTGTGGTGTGACGGATCTCATCGAGTGTGGGCCTTGATCTACTATAACTCCTTTGAAGAGGGGTGATTCTTTACAGCTGGGGCCATAAACTACATCTGCAGGGCTAGCTGATAGCCTGGACAATCGGACACAGAGAAAGAGGAGTGTCAGAGGGTGCGGTAGTGAATAGGGCGAAAGGGAGGTGTCGGGCGGGCACAGAGTGTGATTCTCAGGGAAGAGCAGCGCAGATGGGGGGAGGTTTATTGCCCATGCATAAGACAGAGAGCGGTGGTGACCAGTGCCTAGGGAAGATGCTTGCGTGGGTGAGGAGCCATGCTACGAATCGACAGCGTGCAGAGAGTGGGTCTGGTCAAGACACCTAAAATGGCTGCCGTGCACGACAAAAGTGTGGCATTTCAAAAAAGGCAAGATGGCGCAGACAATGTTTTTCAACACTTCCTCATTTCCTTCGAATCGAACGTTAACAGACGTTGGGGCATATTACCAAAGTTAAGCGATATTTATCGCTAACGATGCTTACCAACCAATTTTTTACCACTAAGCATCGTCAGAAATTATCGAAGATAAACCTTACTATTATCAAGGTATATCGCAAATGCGATAATAAACGGCCGCAATGCATGAATATCGCTAAAAACTCAGCGATATTCATGCATTACCGAGCTAATGCTCTTAGCCATGTTATCCACCTCCCATTGGATAACATGGCTAAGAACTGCTCAGGGCAGGTGTTACTTTTTGGAGATATTCGCGCTTAGCGCGAATATCTCCAAAAGTTGGTAATAGGAGATAGATATCTTGCATGTTGTAATGCAAGTTATTGTGGTATATGGAACTCATACCATAATCTCTCAGGAAAGCAGAAACTGATCCTTTTGGGACCGCCTAAAAAGGCCTAGGGGGTGAGGAGTACTCTACTTTGCCCCCTTTTCACGTTCCGAACTATTTTATTTTACTCTCTTCTGTAATTACACAAAATACCAGCGATAAGATGCATCGGAGACACACAGTGAGAGAAAGGAGGCCGGAGATGAAGAAGACATGTCAAATACACATTGGAGATAATATAGTGGCAGAAGGGAAGTAAATATGAGTAAACTTACCATGTAACATAAAAATGTTGCACTCTATACTATAAGTCTCATTTTATACTACAATCACTTCGCTACAACCTCATAAATTAAAAATAAAAATGAATAATGTCTCAAACAATTTTTGATTTCTAAATATAAATTTATTCTTCAGAATTTTCTAAATTTGAAAGAACTACTAACATGTCCTCATCAGCAATGTCCTCATGAAAAGTCTGCAATAATGATTCTTGTAACTCTATGGTCTCCAAACACTCGATAAATTCGCCATCAAGAGATTGATCAAAAAAATCATTCAAGTCATCTCCTTCTGACAATATTTCATTATTGGTGCTGTCAATTTCAATCAATGTAGTCGAATCATTCAAGTCATCTCCTCGTGACAATATTTCATTATTGGTGCTCTCAATTTCAATCAATGTAGTGGAATCATTCAAGTCATCTCCTCCTTGTGACAATATTTCATTATTGGTGCTGTCCATTTCAATCAATCTAATGGAATCATACAAGCCATCTCCTCCTTGTGACAATATTTCATTATTGGTGCTCTCAATTTCAATCAATGTAGTGGAATCATTCAAGTCATCTCCTTGTGACAATATTTCATTCTTGGTGCTGTCCATTTCAATCAATCTAATGGAATCATACAAGTCATGTCCTCCTTGTGACAATATTTCATTATTGGTGCTCTCAATTTCAATCAATGTGTTGGACAATTCAAAAGAAATTGCCACGGTCTCTTCATTGTGAGCCATTTTATTTTGAAATTGCTTGCTGTAAATTGCAGAAAAAAATAATCACTTTCATTTATCGTTTTTAGTAATACATAATATAAAACTAACTTTATCAAGTATTTAGTATAACAGAAGGACTGCAAATAAATAACAGAAAACATTTTTCAAATTATCTTCAAGTGTACAACATAGTTCCCCTTACAAATTAACAACTCACCTTTTTAAAAGTAGCAGAAGTGTTAGTACTGTGTAAATCAAACACCAGAAATTCACCACCAAAAATTCCTCACAAATGTACCTCAGACAGTAGTATCACAAAATGGCTGTGGTTTCCTCTCATTTGACATATATACATAACCAATTAACTTTCATCACACACAAATACAAAACCAAAGTAACATTTTAATTGGTTCTAAATTTCAACACTTTCAAATGTGTTTTCCCCATGCAATTTTCCATAGGACATTTACATACGTCTACAGCCTGAATGGCTGAACGGAATTACACCAAACTTGGCAAAATGGTACATCAAACCTAAGAGGTCAGGAAGGATCTACTATGCCCCCTTATGGTCATTTCCCCCTTCGCTTTGGCCTCCTCTTGTCTCTCAATCCTACCGAGGGACAAGATGGCGGCCGCTACGGACTGTTTGGAATGTTGACAGACGCCGGAGAACCAATCAGCTTCGCAAACCTCCGTAACGCGAAAAGTACGCGAAGCGGAGCGCTGTTACAGATATATATCTTTTTTTGAACGTTAATTTCTCAAAATCCACTGGAGCACATATATTGAGACCTAGCAAAGGCACATCGGGCTAGCAGTCCCTAATATTTTGCCAAGTTTCGTGCAAATTCATTCACCCGTTCGATTATTATTATTTTGGTTTTTTTTGCCCCGCGGGGCCCTTTTAAAACCTCCACATCAAAACTAGGGGGTCAGCGAGGATCTACTATGCCCCCTTATAGTTATTTCCCCCTTTGTTTTGACCTCCTCTTGTCTCTCGATCCTACCGAGAGACAAGATGGCGGCCGCTACGGACTGTTTGGAATGTTGACAGACGCCGGAGAACCAATCAGCTTCGCTTCACAAAGCTCCGTTGCGCGAAAGGTCCGCGAACCAGTGCGCTGCCCGGTCCGCTGTTACAGATATATATCTTTTTTTAAACGTTAATTTCTCAAAATCCACTGGAGCACATATATTGAGACCTACAAAAGGCACATCGGGCTACCAGTCCCTACAATTTTGCCAAGTTTCGTGCAAATCCATTCAGCCGTTCGGGCTAAAAGTGAGGCCAACCGCCCTATGGAAAACTCAATGTTAAAAACACGTTTTGGGACCCCCCTTTTTTCTCGGCCCCCCCTTGACGAACCCCCCCCAAATTTTCAAGGGCTGCTCAGAAACAAAATGTGCAATTTTCCTGAAAATTTCAGCCAATTCCGTCCACAAACGCCAAAGTTATTAGACATAGAATTTTCAAAAAACCCATAGAGAAAAAATCCTAACTATATATACCTACTGGCGACATATATCTGTAACAGCGCTCCGCCTCGCGTACTTTTCGCGTTACGGAGGTTTGCGAAGCTGATTGGTTTTTCGGCGTCTGTAAACATTCCAAACAGTCCATAGCGGCCGCCATCTTGTCTCTCGGTAGGATCGAGAGACAAGAGGAGGCCAAAGCGAAGGGCCAAATGACCATAAGTGGGCATAGTAGATCGTCCCTGACCCCCTAGGTTTGATGTGGAGGCTTTGAAAGGGTCTCGCAGGGCAAAAAAAAATACCGTTTTTTTAGTTTTTTTGCGTGGAGTGCGCCCGGTTCGCGAACCGGGAAGCGTTCTGGGGAGCGTACTTTCTTGAAAATTAGTGAAAAAAGTTAGAGTAAAATAATAATTGTGAGTGATCAGATGTAGGGTAGCTCTGAGAAGAGCTTTTGGGTTTATGGTACATTTAGGTACTTATAAGTAGGTACCAATGCACATTCTTAAATTCAGAGTGAAAACTCTGTTGCCCTCATCTGAGAAGTGAACTCCATCTCCTCTGTAGATATCTTGCATGTAGTAACCCATTTCTGTCTTTGGCATATATTTGAATATACCAAGGCAGTCTGAGGAAAAAGTGCCATCAATTGCTCAAAGGTGTCCTTTAAAAGCATTTCCAGACCTACCCCAGTCAAAGTGCCCAAATCATTACCTCCACAGTGCACAATTAACAGGTCAGGTTTTGGCAAATGCATAAAGGTTTTCACCAATGGTATCAATTGGTGACATTTTAATCCTCTGTGGCCAAACCACTTAATTTCCACATCTTGTAAATTGAGGTTAGGTAAATTCCTGTTTTCAGCGTACGTTTGAGCCCAATAGATGTAACTATGTCCAACAATCCAGACAGAAAACATGGTGAGAGAAGGTTCTGCTGCAGTCAGATGAAGTGTGGCAATGAAATGGCAGTTGAAAAAATGAGAGTGTAAAATGAAAAAAACTGAGGAGTTTCTGTGTTAATGAAGCAGTAAGAGTGATTGGTGGATTTTGATTGCTGAAAACAGAAAGTTAGTGTGCATGGATGAGTTCGTTGAAAGATGTATTTTGAGTGGCGAAGAAAAAATCATTAAATGAAAGAATGCTCTGGATATGCAGGTGCACTGAGAGTTCAGAGTTCAATTGCAACATTGTTGTGTGAGAGGTCTTGCAAGAGGTGGTTGCTATGCAGAAAAAGCAGAGAGGGGGCAGAGGGGGGAAGGGTTTTGCTTTGAAAAAAAGTGAGGGAAGAGTTTTGATTGGGTGACATGAGAGATATGTGTGAGGAATTACAGCATTTCTGTGCTTTTGATAGCTGCAGACTCTGGAGTGCATACCCTTTGCTCTGCTGAAGACAAATTGGTGTGTTTCTGAGACTGTTTTGAAACTCAAAGTATTTGCTAAGGTGAGAAAAGATTTCTTTAATTTAGATAGAAAATAGTGTGCTTTAAGGAGAAAATTATGAAGAAAGTTGTGTTTTTCAAATGTTGCTTTGTCTCAAGTGTTTCACAAATAGATTTTGTTTCTTTGAGAAATTGTAATTGGAGAAAATGTGAAGTATTAGTACTGACAGGGCTTTTATGTGCATAGGAGCTGTGGAGTGTTTTCAAATTATGACTTGTAAATCGTTTTTGAGAAAAAGCAATGTTTTAATATTGATGAGAAGGACATAATGGTGTCTGCTTCTTTATAAGGTAATTGAGAGTCTCTGATGTTATTTTTCCCATTTCAATGTAAGAAGTTTGTCTGTGGAGCAAATTGCTTGTAAATATGCTCCCACCTGTGCATGGCAAATTTAGATTTTGAATGTTTCCGTTACATAGGCATGTTAAAGGTGACTGAAACATGCTGCAAAGGCAATCAAAAAATGCTTTTATGTGTCTTAAGGACATTTTAAGTCATTTCCCCATGTGCAGTGTTTTCAAATTATGAGTTGAAAATCGTTTTTGAGGTAAAGGAATGTTTTCAAAATTTATGTGCGCCATATGACCCCAAATTTCTTTTTCAGGGGTGCAGCAGGGTGTTCTTGAGACACCCCTGCACCGTCGGAAAAATTCGTAATTTGTGATGAGGTAATTGCTAATCGCAAATTGCACCTTCATTCCTATGGGCCTCCTGCTGCATGGAAATGAATGGGTAATTTGTAATTAGCAAATAGGTCATCGCAAACTAGGAATGGTAAAGAATCGCTATTTATTCCTTAAAGTTCGCTATTTAGGAAATGCAAAAAACTTTGATGATACATATGGCGGTTTATCTCTAACAAGATAAGAAGCATAGGGATAGATTTATGATGACTGGCGCATCACCAGGGATGTGTTAGTCATTCTGTGCCGCTGTTCCGTCACCTATGGTGTGCTGCATTTACAATGCGGCGCATCATGGGGCAAAAACAGCACAGATGCGTGACGTATTTGTGCCGTAAAGTTGGCGCATTGCTGGAGTTGTATCGCAAGTGTGATGAAGCTCCAGTAAGGTTGAGGGGTGCCCCTGTCGCAGGGTTTCTGTTCTGACACAGAACTGTGGACAGAGGATTGGAACCTCGGCGAATTAGGGTGTCCCAAAACTCACCTTAGTAATCAAAACCCCTTAGCAAGCTAGGTACAGTGTCACATTGGATATAACAAACTCTCAATGTTTAGACAATCCAGAATATGAACTTATAGTACCTCAGGATACGTGGAACTCATGAACAGTCGGTCGTTATATATTTCTTAGAAACGAGAACATGGAGTTAAGAAGAACACATGTGTATTTGAAATGTTTATTTACTAATGCCGTCTTCTCAGGCGTAGTATCTTAGATTATACATATTCACATATTATCAGTAGCAAAATTACCAGCATAGTCAATAGTACATAAAAAGCGAATGGTGACAGTATGTTAACATGCTGTAAATGAATAAGAGTTAGCAACACTTATAAGCAGCCGCGGGCCGTGGAGGGAGTTACGGTGGGCAGGGAGGCGGGGAGGGGGAGGGGCAGGGTGGAGAGGGCTCCACCCTGCCCCTCCCCCTCCCCGCATCCCTGCCCCACCGTAACTCCCTCCACGGCCCGCGGCTGCTTATATCTCACCCTCCCTAATACACATAATATATTATTTGCTAAGAAGGTCTCTTTGTGTTGGTTTAGGGCGTGCCGATACTTTAGTGTCTTAGATTTGAAGGAATCACATCAGCATAGAAAAGATAATCCATATGCCGTGCCTAATATCGCCAACGGCATTGTGCCATAATATTCTAGCATGCGATTGCGGAACAGTGTCAGCAGCTGCAGGGCGGGAGCTTGCACAGGAGGGACATCCATATTTAAAAATGTAAAAAAGCACAAGAGCGTCCGCTGGTAATGCAAGTAAAAATGGGAATCCACGAAGCAGAGTGGAAAAAATAGAATGTAAGAAAGCAGGGATGACTCCAAAGATTTTCTCAAATGAAGTCACGAGACCACTGGTAACAATTTTAAAAAAGTGCGCCAGGCCCTTTGTGGAGGACGCGTTAGAGATAGTCCGAACCATCTTGCTGAAATGGAAAGGCGAATCTGTATTTAAAAGGGTCCGCACCTCTGTACGGGTGTTCGCTGTGTGAAGCACGAAAGTTTCACGGGCCGAACTCAAGGCCACCTCTCTCTGAGACAAAATAGCTCTTATTCTTGCCATGCCGTTGAAATGTGCTGCCAAGGTTGGTATTTGTGGCCAGATTGAAAACTCCCTATGTTCATGTGTGGGAGGAAATAGAACATTTCTGCAGCAAATAACCCGTTCATTTACTGTTACGATAAAATGAATACTTTTAATTAACCCAGAACAATCTTCATTATTGAGCATCAAATAACTACCATTTTCCAAGAACTTGAACGTGGGGATGATGGCAGGAACTGGTGTGCCTTGCAACACGCAAGCCATATTTGGTCGGTGTTTGTTGCATGAACCGTGTAACTGTATGTGCCTACACATTAGTGAATGATCTGGCGTCTCAGTGCATTCCTCTCCATTCAGATAAAGTTCTTGATCATCTTTGAAAATCTGTATGTGTATGGAAGCGACCAGACTTCATGAAGAAAACCACTACCTAAAGGTTAATAACGACCTATTGGTATATATTTCATACAATTTGAAAACTTATATAAAGCAAAAGGCAGCGTTATTAAACCGTGGATAAGGCACGTTGCCAAAGCAGTCAACCTTTTGGATTTATACTGGAAATGTTAAAGGAAGAATTACGGAGTAGGGCCTGTAAATCTTTAATAGACAACGAGTAAAATTACTCCAACCATCATATTCCTCTAACTCCGGGATAGTAGGGGTGTTTAATTTTTTAGAAGTAGCCAATCCAAAGCATTTGGTCTGGGAAATTGTTTCATTCACAAACAAGATATGTTTTGGGATGAGACATGCACGGTGGAAAGCCTCAGTGCCTTGTACCTGCCAGGTTCGTGAACCCCAAACTGATGTAGATCCTGGATATTTTTACTCTGTATTACGTTAGCATGGTCTCATTACTGGTTTAAACGCCATTTTTCCTTTTTTGTAACTTCTGCACACGACACTTAGTTGTTGCTTTAGCTTTCAGCCTACCTGCGTCAAGATCTATGCCTGCTTCAAGCAGGCGCAGGGTTTTGATGTAGCTTTGTCCTATCTGATTGTAAATGCGGCACACCGTGGGTGGCAGAGCAGCGGTGCACGTTAACTGGTGCATCCCTGGGGATGTGCTAGTTAATATAAATCTGCCCCTTTACATTTAATTATGTGCAGGGGACACAGAGTAGGTGAGGTTTATCCAAGGTTAAGAAGAGATGAGTCCTGTTCAGTGAAAAATTGGAGATAGGCTTCAGTATATTATATACTTAAGTAGTGTGTTAAGTTTTTGATGACTGTTATTAATTTACTGTTGGGTAATAGTGGTTAATAACATTTTTTATTATATTTTAACACAGATTCAACTGCAGATTATTTCAAGATTTTAGGATGCCTAGCAAAGAAAGAGTAAGAAAGGCTGCAAAACGTCAAAGACAGCAGGACCATGGAATAATGCAGCAGTCCTCTAACAAAAAGATTTGTCAAGTCACCAAGAAAGCACCGGGTAAGAGTCGAAAAACAGTCATAAGAAATATGTGTAGTAAAAAAAATATTACTACAGAAAATGTTTCAGTCCAGAAAAGGAGAAAGAATTCAAATGGTAAGGAAAGGCCAATGAGAAATGTTACTGCTAGAGTAAGAGATAACTCTATGCATGAAAGTAGAAGGAAACAACAGTTTAGGGATATTCGTAAACGAATGTTCCGCAACAGGATAATTGGGAATTTGTTAAAAAATATTAAGAAAGGTCAGCAGAAAGTGGTTTTTTATAAGAGAAAAAAAATAGTTGAGAAAGTTATTGATCAGGCATTTGAAATTAAACGTAAGTTATTTATTTTGACAATCAATAGAATTAGGAAGCTAAACAAGGTAATTTATGATTTCAAAAGAAATAGTAGATGGAAGAGAATAGTTAATCGTAGTAATTTTTGTGAAGTTTTTTCTGGAGAATGGATGCATAGTTCAAGCTCTGAGGCATTTTTTAATGAGGAGAGTTATTTCCAGGATAATGATTTGGTGCATGCAGTTGACACCAGTGGTCGAGCTTATGAAGTGAAAGATGGTTGTCCAGTTGAAAAAGAAAAACTTGTGAGAACAGAGATAGAAGAGGTGTTAGGTAATGAGGTTTTAGGGAGACGTCCTAAGGGTCCTGTGTACACCTGGAAGTGTAGTAGTATTTGCAGTGTGCGACAGGATTCCATCAATTTGCTTTGTGATTTTATACGGTCATTTAGTAAGAAAAGTTTGAAGCAGAAAATGAAGTTGTTGCAAGAATTAGATCCTTGCAGAGTGAGAGAAGTGATAGGTTTGCATGGTCATTCACTGGCTTGTCTTTCCAGGAGAGTATGCCAGAGTGTTTTCCATCATTTCAGGATGCTAGCAGTGCATCATAATAAAGTGAGGAAATTAGTTAGAATGTTGTATTATGCTAAGAGTCCAGCAATTATGCTTAAACAATTATGCGCTGCTCTTTTGCATGGTTCTGAAATAGATGTGAAGAATATATGTGAAGAAATTGAGTTATGTTACTTTGGAAGTAAAGAGGAGAATGTTGAAATTGACCAAGAAGAAGAGAGTAATGTGGAAGATAGTGTACAGGTTTCCAGTACAGATAATTTCCAGAGGGAAATTGCGACGTTTGAGGTGAAATCAAGTGAGAGGCCAAATTTCACTTGTGTGTGTTGTCGACGCACTTATTATAAGAATCAGACTAAGTTAGTGGATTTATATGGAAAAAGTGAAAGGGAAAATAATAGTGAATGGAAGGATTTTACAACATACTTGATGGTAGAAAATTGTTTTGATTTGGGATTGGATCAACGTGTGTGTACTTATTGTTGTAACAAATTAAATCAAAACCAGATGCCTGCTAGAGCAGTTCATAATAATCTGGAATTGGTTGAGATTCCTTCTGAATTGAAGGATTTAAATACTTATGAATCTATTTTGATTCAAAGTATCCATCCCTTTCAGGCTATTGTAAGAATGGAGCCAAAGACAGGGAAATTGCCTCCATCAGATTTACAGAGAGGATTAAAGGGAAGAGTTGTTTATTTGCCTCTAGATTTGAAGAAAAACATTAACACAATTGGAGTAGAAAAAGTGGAAGAGGAACCTCTTGTTATCTTAGTTAATGGGGTTCCGACAAAGAATAAGAAAATATGGCAAGATTTAGTAGATGTTAGGAAAGTCAAAAGGGCAACATTGTATTTGAAAAAATATAATAAATACTATAAAAATGTATATGTTGCAGAAGAGGAAGTAAGTGAGGAAGAGGATAGCGATTTGTGTGCTGGTCAAATTGAGAAAGTAGAACCCTGTACTAGTGAAGAAATATATGAACATTATAGTGTTCATCCTTTGCATTCCAAGGAAGTCATGGGGAATGCTATTGAGTTGTTTCAAATGAAACAAGCGAAAGGGAGTCCCATTAGTGTTTGGGAGGAAAGTTTGGAAGCTCGGTGTTTCCCACAGCTTTTTCCAACAGGTCAGGGAGGAAGATATGATGAGCGACCTCATCAAATTCCTGCTTCTGAATACCGGACTTTGCGATTGTATGCAGGAGATCCTAGGTTTCGACAATGCATTCCTTATTTGTTTCATCTCCTGTTTGAAAGCGATCTGTCTGGACTGTCATATGCAGTGAACCACATCTTGAAAAGTGGTATACACATGCAAAACATCTCGGCAAGTGACTTTATGGATAAAGTCAATGTCCAAGACAGTATTTTGGATTCTCACCTGATTAATCTCATGGCGTGTCAGCGTGGTACTAATGAGTACTGGTACCGTCGTCATGGTGATTTAAAATGTATGCTGAGGAACTTAGGAACTCCCACATGGTTCCTCACTTTGAGCTGTGCTGAGTATGGCTGGGAAGACTTACTTGAATTTCTACGAGAGGCAAATGCTAACGTAGAAAACATCGAATTCAAGACACCCGGAGAACTGTGCTCTTTGGATCCAGTCAATGTATGTAGGTACTTCAATCATAGATTTGAAGGTATGATGTCTTTCATCATGAATAAGAAGAATCCACCTCTTGGAGAGGTGTTGGATTTCTTCTGGAGGAAGGAGTACCAAGCAAGAGGTGCTCCTCATATACATATGTTGCTGTGGATCAAGGATGCACCTAAATTTGGAACGGATGCAGACGACTCAGTGATGAGTTTCATAGAACAGTATTCTACGTGTGCTGTTCCAAACGCAAAGGAGAAAAAAAGCCTAAGAGAAAAAGTTCTACGTTTCCAAAGCCATCGATGTGGAAAGTACTGTCGTCGTAAATTCCGGAACAAAGACAAGTTCTACACCAAATGTCGTTTCGGCTTTCCACGATCGGTGATTTCTAAAGGAAGAGTGAACAGTTTGATGTCTTCGCTGCGACATAATGTGATTAAGAAATCACCTAAAAACACATACAATTTGAAGAGGAACGAAGAGTCTAAGTACATCAACGACTACAACCCGGTGATTTTGTCCATGTGGAATGCTAACATGGATATACAGTTTGTGGCTGATAACTGTATGGCTGTGGCTCGGTATGTGACATCTTACATCACCAAAAAAGAGAAGACAGAATTGAAGGATATGTGGGAGGACATTTCCCATGAAAAGAGCCTCAGCAAGAAGTTTTACAGTTTCAGTCTGAAGATGTTGTCGCATCGAGAAATCGGAGCTTATGAATGTTCTGACCGGTTGTCTTCAGCAAGTCTCTATGCCAAGTCCAGGAGTATCGTTTGGGCGAGTGTTGGTCTTGCTGCAACGCGTAATCGAGTTCTGAAACCTGTGCGGGAAATTGAGTATTTGGCGGAAAAGGAGCCAAACAGTACCGACATTTTGAAGAGCAACATGTTGGATACATATTATCCAAATCGAAGCAGTCACCTCGAGAATGTTTGTCTGTATGAGGTTCTGCAAAATTACATATTCAAGAGGAACATCAAAGAAGATACTGAGAAAGGAGTGTATGCTGTAATAGGAAGTGAGGGATGTCTGGTCAAGCAAAGAAAATGCCACTTGATAAACCATCGAAAATTGAGTGGCGAATCTCCTGAAAAAAAGGAGTTTTTCTATTTAGCACTTTTGCAACTTTTTAAGCCTTGGCGTGCAGAAGAGGAACTGCTTGGAGATTTCCTTTGTTACGAAGACTCATTCAATGCTGCCAAGGAGACCATAGAATGTCCTGCTTTTCCCAAATATGTAGAAATGTTGAATGTGGAAATTGAGCAGGAAGCAACGATTGCAGCCGAGATTGCCAGAGACAGTTCTCAGGACAGTCAGAGTTCTGCTTCATTGAGTCAGGATCCACTAGGAGGACCTCTTATCGAAAATGAAGCTGCCACTGCTATGAATGAAGTGGAAAGAACCATGGCACATGCTCATGAGGATGCCGTTAACTTAGAAGAGTTGGAAAGACAACTCAACGTTGAGCAGAGGAAAATATATGACGAACTTACAATGCAAATTGATCATGGATTAAGTCATGACAAGAAAGAGTGCTCATGTACGTCGTTGAAGCCTGTCCGACTGTACGTGAGTGGAGAAGCGGGAACTGGAAAAAGTTTCCTTATTAAAGCAATTTCATGTTATTTGCAGGAAAGGACAGAGTCATCGCTGTCTTGTGGTGTCACCGCTCCAACTGGACTGGCAGCACATAACATTAAAGGGATTACTTTACATCGTTTACTGATGCTGCCAGTGGAGCATGACAACAAATTAGAATATCACAAGCTATCTGGAGATGCTTGTTTTGAAGTTTCAAGAGTCTTGAGGAAAATGAAACTTCTTATCATTGACGAAGTAAGCATGGTTTCCAATGTCATGCTTGCCTTTGTGCATTTGAGAATGCAAGAAGTTCTCAAAACAGAGTATGATGTGTTATTTGGTGGCAAACACATCATTGTTTTCGGAGATCTTCTGCAGCTGACACCAGTGAAAGGGCAACCTGTGTTCAAAATGCTCACGCATGAAGATACCAGGAAGTGCTTAGGGAGTATTGGCAACGTCAATATATGGTTAAACTTCAATTATGCTGAACTGCATGAAAATATGCGTCAGGCAAAGGATGAAGTTTACAAGACTATTCTACAAGATGTTAGAATTGGAAAAGTGACCGAGCATGGGAAAGAAGCTTTACATGCACGATTACTGACAAATTTATATCCAGACGAAGATGTTGTGCCTGAGAATATTTTTCAGAAAGTTACTGAGAAAAAATCTGGAATATGTTTGATGCCAACTCTTGCAGAATGTGCCAAATTCAACAACAAAATGTTGCATTTAGAAAAGCAAGAGATTGTGAAATTGGAAGCTATTGACAGAGTAGAGCATATGGGATCAACAATTATTTTGTCTGAGAATCTGAAAACAAAATTGGATTCATTAGAGAAGAGTATATCTAAAACTGCGGGTTTTGAAAAGACTCTGAATGTGTGCTTGAACTGCCGTATAATTTTAAGAAGGAATTTACATGTTGAAAGAGGTCTGGTAAATGGATCAATGGGTAATGTTGTTGATTTTGTGAAATACAGAAATAGAGATGGAATTGAATTTTTAAAAATTAAATTTGATGGCATTGAGGAAGTACAGCTAATTGCTCGTTGTTCTGCTAGATTTTTGCTTGTAAAAGACTTATATGTTCGTCGTAAGCAGTTTCCTGTTTGCTTGGCATATGCGGTGACAATCCATAAATCGCAAGGTTTAAGTGTAGACTGTGCATTGGTGAATATTGGCAGTTCTGTGTTCAAGGAGGGTATGGCATATGTGGCATTGTCATGAGTTAGGACTTTATCGGGATTGTACTTGATTGAGTGTGATGTCACAAACATTTGTGCGGATCTAGATTGTGTTAAGGAATACAATAGGTTGAGAAGAGAGTATGCGCCACATTTGCCTCAGTATCCTTTGTTTGAGAAACGTGTGGTAGGCCGGAAACGAAGAAATGTGACCAATACTGGGGAGGTTGTAGCAAAAAGACGAAAAGTCGATGAACCTGAAATTATAAGCAGAAACAAAAAGGATTCTGTTGAAGATGTTGTTGGTTTTCAATTTGAAAACAGTTCTGGTGTCAACTGCTATGCTAATGTAGTGGTTAATGTTTTGTTTTCTCTACAAAATGTAAAAGAAGAGATTGTGGTCAATTCTGATCAAAGATTTTGCAGTTTGTTAAATTCTGTGTTAGAGAAATGTAGCACTGATAGAACAAACATAGAAAGTGTGTCTGAAATTCGAAATCTGTTAGACAGATGTTCAGGCCAAACACAATTCTCTCAAAATAGTCAGCAAGATTGTCAGGAGTTTTTAATGTATATGCTTGATGTATTGTATGCTGAAGGTGTAGATGTAGATCATCTGTTTGGGCTTTCTTATCAATGGCAGCATGACTGCGAGAACTGTAGGGTATCAAGTAGTACTAGTGTAGACTCAGAAAGATTTATATATTTAACTTTGCCAGACAGTAAATCAGTCTCTTTTAATAAGCTAGTAAAAGCAGCTGATCACAATATGGAGTGTAGGCAATGTAAATCTGAAATGATGTCCACATTATTCATACGAACATATGGCCAGTATGTCATTTTAATGTTCCAACGATGTAGGCCTGATGGAACAAAATTGACAACTTTAATTAAAAATTTTGTGGCTTCACAGTTGTCAATATCAGGAAGGACTTTTGTAACTGTAGCAATTATATATCATGATGGTTCTTCAATAACATCAGGACATTATACAGCTTATTTAAAGTGTAGAAATGGCTGGTCATTCTGCAATGATTCTGTTTTAATTTTCAAAAAAAAATTGCCATATGACCTTAAAAACTCTTACCTGGTGTTTTTAAAACCAAAATTTTAGGGAAAGAATCTCGGGATGTGCTCTGAGGAATTTCAAGAAGTTCTCATGGCTCCTACACTATTTGGCCTTGAAGATAAGTGTAGTACAGAGACATAACTTTTTACCATAACACTGGACGTTATTGATAAATACGTGCACTTTGAATGAGTTCAGAAAAACTATTTCTTTTTATAAGCTAATTGAAGCAGCGAATCAAAACATGGAGTAGAGGGAATGTAAGTCTGCAATGCTGTCTACTGTTTTACATTGCTTTGTGATTAAAAGTGATGTAGAGAATTAAATAATTGTACTAGTCATAAAGGTAGTGTAAGTCTGCTTCATAGTAAGCAGTATCAGTGTGATAGGAAATGTAGAACATGATTGAGCAAGAAGGGGAAGATATTACTAGTCCAGGGTTGTGTAAATGATCTTCAACATTTTAATTCTGAAAGTTGCGGAAATGCGAAAAGACGGGATTGGCTAACAAGAAATCCAAGAGTTATACATGGCTCTGACAAGATTTGGCCTTGTGGAATCTTGTGGTAGAGAGCAAGAAGTCATTTATTGTATGTAACATGTTTTTGAAAACGATGGAGGTTTTCTTTCAGAAAGTGGCGGGTTGAAAGTAATAACAGCACAACAGAGTGTAAGCTGTTCATAGGACATCCTTGGCCGTCATGGAAAGTAAGTTAACTTTAAGGAGTTCTGAATTCTGATTTGTAATGTTGTATGGGTTTTTTAAACACAATCATTTTGATTGTGTATTTTTTTTCCCCGCTGTTATATGATGAATACCTTCAAGTCACTGTTTTAGTGAAATTTGATACATTCTGAGAACAGCAAAAATAAACCATTTAACATGTATAATTAATTCTGTTCTGTTTGCATTTATGATGTACATGTAGAACTGTGTAGGAGGCATGGAGAAGGTGAGGCTTCTGTAAGTGTCAAAGTTGTTGCATACAGTGCTCATATTCTACGTAGTCTTTTATATTTCATTACTTTCACTGTTTCTGACTGATCTAAAAATTTTTTTTTAAAAAGAACAGTAAGTATAAGGGAAGGAAACAGATAGTTATGTTAAAAGAAACACAGCTATAAGGAATAAACTAGGGATACTGTTACCCGCAATCCTCTGCTGATGATGTCACTGAGCATGTCATGAATGATGTAATATGTGACATCATCAGCAGTGGATTACGGGTAATAGTATCTCTAGTTTACTCCCCTATAGCTGTCTTTCTTTTAACATAACTGTCTGTTTCCTTCCCTTATACTTACTGTTCTTTTTAAAAAAAAATAAATTTTTGGTTCGCTTCCGGTTCGCGTACCGGGGAGCGAACTGGGAAGCGAACTAAGAGAAATAGAGGTTGGCACAGTTGCAAATATTGTACCAATTTTTTAATAACGGGGAGGTAGTTCTGAAAAGAACTTTTTTTTAAATTGTTTTTGTTGTTTTATATTTTTTTATTATTTTTCTGAACATTTTTTTACTTTTTTTGAATTTTTCTGAACAGTTTTATATTTTTTTTGTTTTTTTTTCGGAGGGGGCAACGAAAACGATTCATTGTAAAGGGCTCAACAGGAGCAAGAAAACAAAAAAAAAGAATTTATTGTTTGGGGAGTTTCGGACAAACATGAGCATGATTGTCAATAGCTCTGTTGATCAGAGTGATGCTACTTTCTCCGTAGCAAATGAATCCACTGCAATGTACGCAGACTTGTTTTACTTCACGAAATCTCGTTTGTATATTTGGCACCATCTCCCTGCCCTCTGGTCCCGTTACTTCCGGTACAACAGATCTTCTGGCCATAATAGGGAGATTATCTAGGTCGTCCTGTTCCTCTTCTTCCTCTTCTTGCTGCATTATAACTTTAGCAGGTGGTCCACTCTTCCTTGGATGTGGTGGAGGTGGTGGGGAAGCACCAGCTGAAGCTAGAAAAGAAGCCATTGCTCACTGGTAACAAAGGGTCTTTCTCTCACAATGATGAAAGTCAGAGTGAGGAAAGAAGGAGGGATTTTCACCATTTGGGAAAAAAAATAGTTCTCAACCAATGAAAAGTGTTCATTTTAGATCATATGACCTAGTCTTACATCATTAGGAAACCGAAAGTGAAATGAACCAATGAAAAGTGTTATTACCAAGTCACATGACCTGCTGTGTTTACGTTACGCGCTTTGCAGGGCCTCCCGGTTTGCTTCCAGAAACCTGTGCTTTGCGACTCGGTAAGCGTACGAGTTCGCTAACGTAGCACGTCATATGACGTATCACGCGACAACGCGAAACGTCATGCGGACGGGAGGCGTCACGATGTTGTTTTCTAACGCGGCAGTTGCGGTAAAGAAACGTTTACCGGCTCGCGGTCTATTTCGCGGCATCAAGGTCAGCTAACGGGAAGCTTCCCGATTCGCGAAGCGGGAACGAAGAAAAAAAAATATTTTAAAAAAAAGTTATTAATAAACATATAAAATATATTTTTGGATTTAAAGAAGAATACATTTTACAGCTACAGATATTAGCTGTTAAAAAACCAATGAAATTCACTGAAAAAACCATAGGTTATAGACCATATATAGTTAGGAATTAGCATTTACAAAACCTTAAAAATTCACTGAAAAAACCATAGGTTATAGACCATATATAGTTAGGAATTAGCATTTAAAAAACCTTATTTTACTCACACAAAACCATTGAAATTCCATATATAGTTAGTTGCACTAACTATATATCGCGCACCCGCAATCCACTGCTGATGATGTCACATATTACATCATTCATGACATGGTCAGTGACATCACTGATGACATCACTGATGACATCTCAAATGACATCACTGATGACATCTCACTTGACATCAATGATCACATCACTGATGATATCATTCATGTGATAATACAATGCATCTCCTCACACTCTAATATAACCTCCGTTACACCCAGTGTTAAATAGAGAGTATCATTTTTGAAACCATTGACACACCAATACTAGTTACTACATACGCACTCACTGATTCCTATGTCTACACACACATTCACTCATACAATCATTCATACATACAATCACTCATCTTTACAACACTATCATATGCACTCATACACCTATACAGACACTCACACTCTGCCACTCATCCATGGAGTTACTCACACACCTAGTCAGTCCTGAAAAGAATCAATCACACTTCCATGTTCTCATCTATACAGTTAAACACAGAACACCTTACATTTTTGAAACATATACTAACACATAGTTACTCTCTTATAGAATCACTGATACAAGTACACATTGATCTGCACAGAGTCACACACCTCCCAGCCAGCCATACACACACTCAGTCTCCCATACAAATACTTGTGCAACCAATCAATAACCCATATAGCTACTTATATAGCTACTGATCAACACATGCAGCAGCTTGCACAACAACAGACATACTGATGCACACTTTTAGACAGTTTAGTCACTAACCCGTGCATTCAGTAAGACGCATTTAATCACTCACTCATACAGTCAATCACGCACCTACTAAAACCTTCATTCAGACACTTATACATCCACTCATTCTTCAATATGTAAAACATATTTAAACTTTACAGAAACACATAATCACTGGATGTTGTCATCAGTGATGTCATCAGTGATGTCATCAGTGATGTCATTTGAGATGTCATCAGTGATGTCATCAGTGATGTCACTGACCATGTCATGAATGATGTAATATGTGACATCATCAGCAGTGGATTGCGGGTGCGCGATATATAGTTAGTGCAACTAACTATATATGGAATTTCAATGGTTTTGTGTGAGTAAAATAAGGTTTTTTAAATGCTAATTCCTAACTATATATGGTCTATAACCTATGGTTTTTTCAGTGAATATATATATATATATATATATATATATATATATATACATATATATATATATATATATATATATATATATATATATATATATATATATATATATATATATATATATATATATATATATATATATATATATATATATATATATCTATATAAGAAACGAAGAGTCCTGACCGCCACTGGTAACGGTTTCAACAGGCGCAGACCTCCACTCCAATACTCGATGTTATGTCAAATTTAAAACACCAAATGAGCCATCACACTAATTCCAGTGCCAGCAATCCATATTTATTTCAGCAAAAGTGCAAGAGCGAGTGCCCTCCCTGACGCGTTTCGCTCCGCAGGCGGAGCTTGATCACATGACGCGTCAGGAGTAGGCAGTGCAATAAATTGAAGTTAAAAGCCCAAGCGCCTAAAGAAACAGGATGCAAGGGTTGCAACAAAGCAAATAAGCCACAGTTTCACAATTAAAGCTACAGTGCAAACAAATTATGTTTTTTGTGTATAAACATAGAGACACAGTTATATATACACACACACACACACACCCACACCCACACGCATATATATATATATATATATATATATATTCACTGCAAAAAAAATATGTTTCACACACGTTATAGTTAGGAATTAGCATTTAAAAAACCTTGCAAATTCATTGAAAAAACCATAGGTTTCACACATGTTATAGTTAGGAATTAGCATTTACAAAAGCTTAGAAATTCATTGAAAAAACCATAGGTTTCACACGTTATAGTTAGCTGAACATTTCTCTTATACAAAATCTTTGAAATTCCTCCGCCATAGTTAGCTCAGCTAACTATACCTTGCGCGCCCGCAATGCACTGCTCATGACGTCACATATTACATCACTCATGACATGGTCAGTGACATCACTGATGACATCACTGATGACATCTCAAATGACATCCCTGATGACATAACTGATGCGGTGGTTTATTCAATGAATTTCTAAGCTTTTTTAAATGTTAATTCCTAACTATAACATGTGTGAAACCTATGGTTTTTTCAATGAATTTGCAAGGTTTTTGAAATGCTAATTCTTATTTACAACGTGTGTGAAACCTATGGTTTTTTCAGTGAATTTCAAAGGTTTTGTAAATGATAATTTATAAATGTATTAATTATTATGTCTTTCTTTTTATACTAATTTGTGATATTTGTAATATAAATATTTATATTTATTTTATTTTTTAGATATTTCATATTCTTATTATAAAATATTAACAAAACTAAATTGCAAAGAAATTTTTGGATTAATAATTGCTTGACGTCGGTTGCAAGTTTAACACAGCTCCACCAATGCTCATGGGGCCCTATGCTCACAATGCTGTATCAATCCTTACACCTGCTTCAAGCATGTGCAAGGTTTTGACGCAGCATAAGCTCAAAAGTGACTGAATGAAATGTTATACATTTCCCTCAGTGACTTTTAGGAGGCGTTGCTGCACCCTCTTCTGCACAAGAAAGCCTCTTCTGGCGCAGCGCTTTACAATGTAATACACCCTCCAGATGCGTCACATTGTTAGTAGCACACACCATGGCACATCTTTTGCACCACCGCTGTGTCCCAACAGTGATGCAACGGCTGTGTAAAAGAGGCAAAAAGGGATTGTAAATCCGCCCCTAACACATACAAATTCACCCAGGCAGTTTCACCAGCAGCGCAAATTGAAGCATAGACTTCAAGTGCTTCGGACATACTACAGTTTACTATAGATAAATACCTTATAGATTTATGCTGTAGCACTTCCTTATAGTTCTGCACTTTCACATTCTCCATACACTAGTAAGATATTCATTCATTCATTTATGAACTACACATTCATTCTGACAAACCTTTACACACTAACATAGAATTATAGTTCTTTCTTTGACCAGTGAAGGTAGTTCTAAAAAGAACTATTTTTTTGCTTTTTTTGTTTTGTAATTTTTTTTGTGTTTTCTCAACAAATTCCAAGCGGAACAAAAGAATGAAAAAAAAATAATGTCGAGGACAGCAATGATCCTGCATCCTGCGTTTCATCAGGTCTATAGACTGTTCCCCATAACACAAAAGTTTATCGCAATAAATGCATAGAATTTTAACTTTAGCAAAGTCAGAATCAATATGTGGGTGTGGACTTCTTGCTGAAAATGCGGTTGCCGCAGTTGATGTGCTTGGTGTAGCAGCAGGTGGATTCTTGTGCAACCTCCGTCTTGTAGCTCGAGCAAAGTTCTTGGGGTGCAAGTTCTTCACGTGTCGCACCATATTTGCTGTGCCAAAGGAGAATTTTTTAGATGGATCACCCCTTGAAAGAGTTGTTTGGCAAATTTCACAGGTTACTTTTGGAGCATTAACCTTTTTTTGTCCTTCTGGAAAAGTAAAAAACTTCCAAATTAGAGCTTCTTTCCTCTTCTTTGGACGCTCTCCAGGAATGAAACCTCCCTTTGAAGAACTGCTGGAAGATGACTCCATTGCTCTTATTATTATGATCTTCCTTCTATTTGAGAATATTCTCAGAAGAAATATCAGTCAGTCAGTCAGTCAAAGTACTTTATTCGATAATTCAATATCATAAAAAGACAGTATTGATCAATATATAAGTTACAGTTACATGCTTAAAAATTCACAAGATTCACAAAATGTCATTAATATAAAATAGTTAGAAATATATAAAAAATATTTAAAAAGGTCAATACATATATAAGGTAAGTACTATACAAAGTTGCATGAGTATAGATTATAAGAATACGATCAAGTGTGGAGATTCAATATCTTTTTTCTCTCCCTGACAGCCCCCACCAAGAAACTTGCAACATGAAAGATGACCTTGGGACTGTTTAATAGTTGCAAATATAGGAGAGCAGGCCTCACCTGAATAAACCCTGCTTCCTTGAGATTAGGAACAAGAAACTTCCTCCTTGCCGCCATATAATGGCCACAGAACATTAAAAAATGCATCGTGTCCTGCTTAGAGAAATTATCACAGGAACACGGAGGCGCTTGATCGGAGGTACACCATGCCGTTAGTTGACCTAAATTCTAATAAATCAGGTTTAAACGAAAACGCGTTAAAAGAAATCTATGGTAGGGTCTGTTAACTAAAACCAGGTAGGGCTCAGGGCCTGGAGGACTAGAAATCATAAAATTGGATCTAACAGTAGTTTTTCTGAGTTCCTTCTCTTCTCTACACAATGACAACCTCTGTAGCATTGCCACTTTTGTTAAAGCTACGTCCTTTGCGGTTATGTTTTCTGGCTCGAAAAAGAGCTCTGGTCTTCCAATGTTCTGAAAACCTTGTTTAATGTAAGATAACCACTTAATTTTGTTTACGTTGTCTAAGTGGAGACAATCCTTGAGTATGGAGTGATTCAAGGAGAGTTCTTCATTTAGCCAGGTCCTCAGCCAGGTTATTAACGGCGCTACCTTTAGTAAATCAGTAATAAAACCAACGCCCAGCTCTGAGTGCACTGAGAAAGAGGGGGTTGACTGCGGGACTGATAAAATTGTTCTCATAAATTTATTTTCAGTAATTTGCAGGCAGTCTGTCGCACCGTATCCCCATAGTGAACAACCATATGTCGCTATCGCCAAACACTTTGCTTTATAAATGTTTAACAGTGCTTCTATGGGCCTTCCCCCAAGCTTTTTGCTAAAGGCCATAATGGCCATAGAAAAGATTCTCAGAAGAAATGCTTCTTCTTAGAAACTCAAAGTCGAATAATTATAATGGGACGAAACTTTCAACAGTCGCAATAGGAAGTTATGAACCAATCAAATCTCTACTTTTAAAGTCACATGCCTTTGCGTACGCTTATGATGCGCTTACGCAGCTATTTCGATACCAGAACGCATGATGTTCTACCGCGATTTGTGTAATTGTTTTTAAAAGTAATATATGATTATTACAAGTATTAAAAAAATTCATAGTTATCCCAAATGTCTGCCGTTAGTATGCACATTAAATACATAAATAAATGTTTTAAACCAAGTAGAAACATTTCCTCCTTTTTGCGAACAGAACGCCGTACATGACATCACACGGAAGCTTTAATGCGACGCGTAACGTCAAAGCATATTCGTACCGTATGCGCGGGTACACGCTGAGTATGATAAGCAGTACAAACTATGGTGCAATCACCCTCTCAGTGAAAAATCAGAGCTCAGGGCACGCTAACATAACATAACATAACATAACATGTGTATTTGTAAAGCGCACGTTCACCACTAAGGGTATCTTGCCGCTGAATAACAGATACTTGTTGTTACCAAACTCAATGGTACTCATTTTATCAACCTCAGATGGATGAAAGGCTGAGTGGACCCACCGGGATTTGAACCTGTGACCATGAGGTCGAACACAGGCCCCTGCAGTTGACGCATTAGCCCACTGAGCCACCAGACCCGGAGACGCTAAGGAGAATGATTAGAAGTGTTCACTCATTGCAGATCCGATTCTGGGCCTGCCTCTGCGCACATTATAACACCGCCCCCATCTCTCTCTGTTGTTAATTGTTAGTGCACACACTCATACTTGCACATGCGTGGTGCACACCCACCCACACTACCCACATGCCACCACCTAGCATGCTTGCTATCACTAAGCCTGGAAACCAATACATTACCCAATGGGATGTCCCTCAAGGCCGTCATTCTTGCAGACCGCGAAAACGCTACCAATGACGGCCCTGGGCTTGGTTTGGTCAGCCCCCGTGGTTCCCATATAATGCGGACACTCTCTCTTTTGCCTGCCTGTGCTGCGGTGACAGACAGACTGTCGAAAACACCCAAGACTCAGCGAAACCGCATAATGGGTTTGATAATATGTTTTATGAAATTCCAATCAAAGCTCATGTTAGATGTGAAGGAATTCCATAGCGCATATTATCAAACCCATTATCACCATTTTAGCGACACTTTCCTGCCGATCAAGTGGCGATAATTTTGTCGCCTAGGCTTGATATTATGGCGCAGAGTGCGTAGTGTACAGCAGCTTCTCTGTAAAATCTATAATTACCTCCGAGCAGTGACAACAGATAGGTTACAACAGTCTGACAAACAGATCCACAACCTTATTACGCCACTTTTGAGTCACTTTTAACATGGGTAAAGTGATGCAAGGAGCTAGTAAATCTACGTCTAACTTTTCAAGAAAAAATCTCAACTCCAGACTCTGCGACACAGTTTTAATGTTGTTTTCTCTCTCTTTCTCTCTCTCCCTCTCTGTGACAACATTTCTCTTTCCCTCTTAAACTTATAGAAACTGCTGTCTGCTTGGACGTGTAGAAGAATTGTTCAAAAGAAGTTGTGAACTCTACTTTCTTATGTGTTTGGCCATAAGGTTTATACAACGGTAAGCACAGAGGCCTAGATCTACAAATTCTTCATAGCAATGCATTAGAAATAAGTCGGCATAACGGGCGTCAGTAACGCAGTAGGCACTTCCATATAGACACCACTTGAACACGGTACTATAACAAGTGAAATGTACCAGGTACACTGCATTCGCAAAACTGTAGTGTAACCTTTATTTGTGAAAGCAGAGAGGACCATTTTATTAAGCCTTGGCGACAAAATTATCGCCAGCAAAGTGCCGCTAAACTGGCGATAATGGGTTTGATAATATGCTCTATGGAATTCCAATCGAAGCTCATGTTAGATGTAAAGGACATCTAACATGAGCTTTGATTGGAATTCCATAGAGCATATTATCAAACCCATTATCGCCACTTTAGCGACACTTTCCTTCCAATAAAATGGCGATAATTTTGTCACCCAGGCTTGATATTATGGCCCAGAGTGCGTAGTGTACAGCAGCTTCTCTCTAAAATCTATAATTACCTCCGAGCA
Source organism: Lissotriton helveticus (assembly GCF_964261635.1). Taxonomy (NCBI): domain Eukaryota; kingdom Metazoa; phylum Chordata; class Amphibia; order Caudata; family Salamandridae; genus Lissotriton; species Lissotriton helveticus. The sequence goes on along the minus strand of NC_136061.1, from coordinate 1,443,981,984 downwards.
GTGACAACAGATAGGTTACAACAGTCTGACAAACAGATCCACAATCTAATTACGCCACTTTTGAGTCACTTTTAACATGGGTAAAGTGATGCAAGGAGCTAGTAAATCTACGTCTGACTTTGCAAGAAAAAATCTAAACTCCAGACTCCGCGACACAGTTTTAATGCTGTTTTCTCTCTCTTTCTCTCTCTCACTCTCTGTGACATAATTTCTCTTTCTCTCTTAAACTTAGGCACTGCTGTCTGCTTGGACGTGTATAAGAATTCTTCAAAACAAGTTGAGACACCAACTGCCTGAAATGTTTAGCCGCAAAGTTTATACAACGGTAAACACAGAGGCCTAGATCTACAAAGCCTTTATAGCAAGGCATTAGAAATAAGTCGGCATAACGGGCGTCAGTAACACAATAGGCACCTCCATATAGACACCACTTGAACGCGGCACTATAACAGAACTGGAATGTACAAGTCACACTGCAGACGTAAAACCATAGAGTTACCAAAACTTCTAGGGGCATATTAGCAAGAACGACAATAAAATGATCGCCGTTTCAGCGGCAGGAAAGCAGCGATAAATGGCTTGATAATATGCCCTTGTGAATTCCCTTAGTAGTCCAGGTTAACACCAGAACCTGGGCTGCTATGGGAATTCACAAGAGCATATTATCAAGCCCATTATCACCGCTTTAGCTGCAGTTTCCTACCGCTAAAACGGCAATAATTTGATCACCGTTCTTGATAATATGCCCCGTAATACTTCAGCTCATTTACTCACATCTACATAATTCTAAACACTAATTTTCTTTTTTCTTTTGCAGATTACCAATCGGACACACTTTTGGAATCCATTTCACAATTTGTTTATAACATTGTTTGTTAAAATTATTTTTCTAGTTCTAATATAGTTATAATTGAGTTTCGTTTATATTTATTGTTTAATAAAAGTTAATTTAAAAAACGACATACTTCTTTTATTTTGTGGGGGAGGGGTATGATGATCCACAATAAAAATAATGTTGAAATACTATTGAAAGATATTCAAGACTAGGATTGAAAACTGCTGAGTTCTAACTAACAGATATAATAAAAACAACGCTGAAAAACTACTAAAATGGCGGTGGACGGAGTACGTAATCAACGTTTGGCGCCTCGGCACTACCTTTCAAATAAATATAGAAAAAATATGATTATTAATACTGTACAAAAGTACAGCAGTGGATGACACAAACGAACCGGGAAAAGAAAGTGACCGATTTACTACCTGAAATAAAGAAAGTTTTGCTTGTTGAACTTGAAGAAAAAGAAAACGTGGGCTCCGAAACGACGCTGCGCATGCATAGAGAGTACAACTGCTACACAAAAAAAGGAAAGCTTTACATACTATCATTAAAATGAAGGAGCATATTATCAACAAAAGGCAATACATTATCGCCGCTTTTATCGACAGGAAACTGCCGATAAGGAGGCGATAAGGTGCTTGATATTAGGACCTTGTAACTTCCCATAGCAGCTCAGGTTCTGTTGTTAACCTGGCCTGCTATGGTTATTCACAAGGGCATATTATCAAGCCCATTATTGCCACTTTATCAGCAGTTTCCTGCCGATAAAAGCGACGATAATGTATCGCCTTTTGTTGATAATATGGCCCATTGCTCTTTTTTTGACCAGTAAACTTCGAAGCATATTATCAAGGACCGGTGTTAAAATTATCGCAGTTTTATTGGCAGGAAACTGCTGATAAAACGGCGATAATGAGCTTGATAATATGGCCTTGTTATTTCCCATAAAAGCCCATGTTAACTCCAGAACATAGACTTCTATGGGAATTAACAAGGACGTATTATCAAGCCCACCCTCCCAACATTAGTAAAAAACCATAGGCCCTTGAAACTCCCATAGCAGCCCAGGTTCTGATGTTAACCTGGGCTGCTATGGTTATTCACAAGGGCATATTATCAAGCCCATTATCGCCGCTTTATCAGCAGTTTCCTGCCGATAAAAGCGACGATAATAAATCGCCTTTTGTTGATAATATGGCCCACTGCTCTCAAGGACCGGTGTTATAATTATCGCCGTTTTATTGGCAGGAAACTGCAGCTAAAACGGCAATAATGAGCTTGATAATACGGCCTTGTTATTTTCCATAGAAGCCCATGTTAACACCAGAACATAGGCTTCTATGGGAATTAACAAGGACGTATTATCAAGCCCACCCTCCCAACATTAATAAAAAACTCCAGACAATGCAGGTACCCGGAGCTGGAGGTCATTTTACAAATCACTACCCCAGAAAGGTGGCGTTCCCCACGACGTGTACGGGGAGAGAAAGAGATAGAGCTCAAAACATATATTTTTTTAAAAAGACCCGAGGGGTGCCGCACACCAAGACTGCGGGGAGTAGGACGTAACCCCCCCGCATCCTAAAAAATAAAACCAGAGGATTGCCGTTCCCCAGTGCTCGGGGCACCTTACAAGCCCCCATTATGCAAAAAAATGGCCCCCATAATTGGTCCCCCGGAACCTAATGAAGAAAACGGACTACTAGTTTTTTTCCACCTTTTTCACCATGTACAAGTACTGTATGAGTACCCCGCCATTTTTTATTTAAAAAAAAAAATTGAGCCTAAAGATCCATGTACCACCCCCTGACCAGGACTTTAGGGTCAGAATGTTTCTACCCTGCCCCCTTTCCTTATTTCTTAACTTCGTTTTACTGTTTTCTTGTGACTCTGCTCTCCCGCCAAACAAGATGGCTGCCAACACTTCCTGGTTTGGAGTATTGACAGCCAACCAGCATGCAGCTCTTGCTCAGAATTGTACGTATTTCCATACGTGTACGCCGCGATTTTACTAAAAAAATACAAATGAAAAATAGAGCCTAAACATTCATGTACGGCCCCCTGAGCAAATCTAGAGGGTCAGAATGTTTCTAGCCTACCCCCTTCCCTTATTTCTCAACTTTGTTTTACTGTTTTCTTGTGACTCAATTTTAGCGAAGCACAAGATGGCCGCCAACACTTCCTGGTTTTGAATGTTGACAGACAGTTCACAGCCAATCAACATGCAGCTCGCGCTCGTAATTGAACAGATATCCGTACGCGTGCTGAACTCCGTCTCTAGATATCGCTATGATTTTACTTGCAATTTTCTCAGAAACTACTCAACGGATTTACACCATTTAACAAAAAGCACAATCTGCGAACAGAACTCTACCTCTCTGCCAAATATCGTGTAATTCCGTTCAGCCGTTCGGCTGTAGCCCTGGCTAAATGTCCCTATGGAAAATTGCATGGGGAAAATACGTTTTGGGACCCCCCTTTTTTCTCGGCCCCCACTTGACGAATCACCCCCAAACTTTCAGGGAAAGAGCGGAACCGAGCAGGCCATTTTCTTGGAGAAATTCACGAAGATTCGTCCACCAGCGCCAACGTTATTCCAAATAGAATGTTGTGGATTTCCTATGGAAACTAGGTCCTAACTATAACTACCTACTGGCGATATATATAGCACAATGAAACACTTCCAACATCCGCTGGCGAAGAAGGAGACTCGAACCACACAGCTTTTCAGGCGAGTTTTTCTTTTATTCAGTAAATCACAGCCTGCAACGGCGCGTTTCGGGCCAACCAGACCCTTGATCACATACAGCTTTTTACTGCGCCATTTTTGCTTTTATAAGTGCATAGCAGTGCACACCCCCATTGCATTTGTAACAATCACATGATCATGGGCATAAAAGAAAGACTTCATTGTATTTTGAAAGACAAAAGTAGTTTGTCTTACATAATGCATGTTTACATATTTGTTAAAATCACAGTGTATTTTTAACAAAAAACAATATTTGCATGTATAAATACATTATTTTATAAAAAAGAACAATTATTTTCAATTATTTAATATTAACTGGAAAAATCCATTAATAAAATGACATGATTTTTTAATTATGCCTATCGATGTTATTTCATGATGTGTACTATGATAGTACAATTATTCCTGGATGAATCCTGAATGCCTATTATACCTAAAGTGCCATAGTGTAAACAATTTTTAAAGTGCAAATACTGTTTTAAAGTGCAATACAAATGTGCAAATTTCAGAAAAAAATCCCTTTTCGACAAAAGAGAAAAGTAAAGTGCAGTAATAAATATCTTAAGACCACAAGTTAATATAATTATATGATATAGCAAACATGCAATCCATCTTCTTAATGGTAAAATTCTCCAGCCGGAAAGAATACCACTGTAAAAATATGTTAAAAAAATAGTTTTAAAAGGACAATTTGCTAAAATTTATCAATCAATATTAACATTGAGTCATAGAGAGAATTATTAATGAGCAATTTACAAATACCGTATATTCATATTACAACACTATAGCAGCTAGCAACCAACTATTTACACATGTGTTATTGATTCAATAATTACAGGTCATTTATAAAAAGGTATGCATATCCTCAGTAGTGTTCAGTTCCTGTGGCCACTTACTGTCTAATTCAAGAATAAATTTTGTTTCTAACTGTCTCAACTGCCTTTCCCTGTTGCCTCCCCTTGTAGATTTTGGTATGGCACTAATTACATAATATGAGAGGCAGTTGATGTCTTTATTATGACATCTAGAAAAATGACGCACCACAGGGTAAGCTGGATCGTTGTGTAGGATAGCTCTAATATGCTGCAATATTCTGATGTGCACCTGCTGCTTCGTACTCCCAACATAATTTAGACCACAGGTGCACGTCAGAACATAAACGGCATACTCCGTTTTACAATTATAATTCCCTTTAATCAGGACAGGAGAAAACTCAAAGGGAGTGCAATACGAAGTTGTACTGCAACCAAATTTACAGGCCCTGCATGATGTACATCTTCTAAAACCATTACTGGATTGTAACCATGAAACTGTTTTCCTCGTTTCAGGACTATTTTTGTCGAGATCTGTTCCCATCGATCTACCCTTTCTGAAGGTGATAGTGGGTGACATGCCTAAACGTCCTTGCAAACTTCTTTCCATCAACAATATAGGCCAATGTTTGCGTGCAATAGATCTCATTTTTATTTCTTGTCTTGAGAAAGTAGTGATGAATCTAGGATTATCCTGTATTTTATCATCATTAACTTTCTTTGTGATTTTATCATGAAAGAGATTATTTCTGGACGGTCATTGGCTTTTTGGATAGCATCCTGAACAATTTTTTCACTGTAGCCTCTCAAATACAAACGTGCACACATGTCTTCATGGCACCTTAAAAAATCTTCCTCACTACCACAGATTCGCTTTAACCTTAAAACTTCACCATACGGTATACTTGATATTAAATGCTGCGGGTGAGAACTCGCAGCATGTAGCGTGATGTTACCTGCCGTAGGTTTCCTGAATAATGTGCTTTCAAGTCTACCATTCCTGACGTGAATCCTCACGTCTAGAAATTCAATCTCTGTTTTATGGATGTGTGAGGTGAAATTAAAATTCATAGAATTGATATTATTATTATTATTATTATTATTATTATTATTATTATTATTATTATTATTATTATTAAAGGCAATTTGTATGGCGCAACTAAGCCCAATGGGCGTCAAGGCGCATAACCAAATAGTAACAGCTGTTAAAAATACCACTATGCAGCTGTACAACTATTATAGTTATACAACTATTGCAGTTATACAGCTATTGTACAGCTATTGCGGGTAAGCCTTGACGAAATACCAGGTTTTAAGGGCCTTTTTAAAAGAGGAGAGAGAGGACTGTGTCTTGATATCTTGGGGGAGGGAATTCCACAACTTAGGTGCAACAATTGAAAATGCCCTATCTCCCCATCGTGCTCTTTTGGCTCTAGGGACAACCAGCAGATTTAGCTCAGCAGATCTAAGCGCTCTCCCCGGCTGGTAGGGAGTAAGCAAGGCGCTTAACGGATGCGTAGATCTTTCTGATAGAGCTCTATAGGCTAAACAGAGAATTTTAAAGGAAATCCTCAACTGAATAGGGAGCCAGTGAAGGGTCCTTCTGGCCATAGTGGCAGATGAAGTATTTGGGAGTGCTAGGACAAAACGGGCCGCAGCATTTTGGACAATTTGTAGTCGCTGGGTGAGCCCTTTGTTGGCATCTGCATATAATACATTGCAGTAATCCAACCTCGAGCCCACCAGTGCTACTACTATCTGCTTCCGTGCTGGGAGAGAGAGATAATGAAGAATTCTCCTGAGTATTTTTATAACTCCCCAGCAGGTAGCAACCGTGCGATTAACCTGTAGGGTCATAGACAGCGAGGTGTCGAAGATAACGCCGAGATTCCTGGCTGACTGGGAAGGAGATGGACAAGTTCCCAGCGTAGACGGCCACCACTCAGTAGACCAAATATCCTGGTCCTTGCCAAAGACCAGGATCTCTGTTTTATCGCCGTTCAACTTCAGAAAATTCTGAAGCATCCAGTCAGACACCGTCTGCATACAGGTTCTGAAGTTGGCGGCAGATGTAGATACTGAGTGGGCTAATGACACCTAATGATCTATTCTATGAATTCTATTCTATGAATTTTTCAGCTTCTAATTGAGTACCTCGCCATAATAAAAACACATCATCAATATATCTAAAGTAAGTAGTGATGTGTCTGTCAAAGTCTGCCTTATGTGTGCGCCTAAGGACCTGTTCCTCCCACCAGCCTACATGCAATCATGCATAACCGGGGGAGAAACAGGCTCCCATGGCTACTCCTCTCTGTTGTTTGTAGATTACGTTGTTAAAAAGAAAAAAATTGTTGTTAAGACACCATCTGATAAGCTCAACAATCAATTTACTATGGCCATAATATTCAATTGATCTATTTGCTAAATAGTGTTCTATGGCCTTAAGTCCTTGTGTGTGATCTATGCTTGTGTATAGTGCTTCTATGTCAAGCGTAATTAGGTATAGATCATCCGTCCAAACTACCTCATTGATTTTCTAAAGGAAATCGCCTGTGTCTTTGATGAAACTGGGGAGAGTTCTGACCAGGTCTTGTAAAAAGTAATCGACATATTGACCTAAGTTCTCCCCAACACTGTCAATAGCTGAGATTATAGGTCTCCCTGAGATAGGCATGATTCCCTTATGAATTTTTGGAATGAGAAATTAGATGGGAAGTTTAGGAAATTCTTTGTTTAAAAATGTAAACTCCTCCATTGAAATGAGACATTCTCTTCTCCATTGAGACAACAGATTCTTGAGTACTTCTCTAGCTTTATCATACTCTTTCATGGTTGATTTATCATAACACTCCCTGTCATTAAGTTGCCTGTTAGCTTCAACGATATAATCTTTCTTGAGCCACAGCACCAAATTACCGCCCTTATCTGATTTTTTCACTACAATCTCACAGTTGTCACCCAATTTTTTAATTAGATTATTATATGCTAATTTCCTAAAGAAAATGCCTCGTTGTTGTTTATTTTTCTTGACACTATGATTTAAACATTTTAAATCTGTAATGATCATATCATGGTACGTGTCAAGTGCATCTTTAGGCATAAGGGGAACAAAAAAGGACTTGGATTTAAAGGGGCTGAGCCCAGCCCCTTTCTGTGCACAGTCAATTCTACGTAACCTTTCCTGGGTAGACATATCTGTCACATCATTAGAATCATTATCAGTTTGCGACCCACCCGAATCATTAAATTCATGCATAATTAGTAAGTTTGTCGCATCTGAAATCACAAGTGGTGGGGTATCTACTCCCACTGACAGATCATTTAGTGATGTAATATTTAGATCTTTATCTGATTTTAAGGCAAAGAACTTTTTGAGTTTGAGTTTTCTAATAAAACAATATACATCTACGCGAGTGCGAGCATAAATAACATTCTCACCCGGACAAAAGTTTAGTCCCAGTGCTAAGAGTTGTTCCTCCGCTTTCGTAAGCTCAACATCACTTAGATTAATCACACTTTTGTCCGTTACTGCCGTTTCTTTTGCCAAAATGTCTTCTTTTTTGTGGTTTGCTTTCCACCTTTTGCACTGATTGCATCTTCTCCGGTTTCTGCGCTTTAGTTTGGCCTCTTTTGCTGCCTTGGACGCAGCGTTTTCAGTCTCTCTGCCACTAAAAAATCCAATTCTTGGCTTACACTTAATATTGTTGTTTTGCTGGATAAATAGTCAGTACTACCACTAGATTCACTTGTCAATGAAACAGTGTCTGCATTGGAGGAATTGTCATTGTGGCTGATTGATGAAATTGCTTGTGGTTTTCTCGCTGTATTCTTTCCTTTTTACAACATCAAACTTTCGGGCAAACGTAAAAATCTGTCCGTTTTCATAATCTGCCAGATCCCTGGCAAATTTATGTACTTTTCTTGCCTTGATTTTTTCTTCGTGTTGTTTAAGCCTTTCTTCTATGGTCGCTTTTGTCTTGGTTATAAAATCTGTGACAGGTAATTTATCCAATTCAACATTGAGTTCCTCTATTTCTTTTATAATTGCCACGTGGTCTATTCTTGCGTATTTTGTAAGAATTTTAACTAGGTTCATGGAAGCGTCTAAGTTGCTTTCCCCCACTCACGAAGCATATCCAGATTGCGTTTTTCGAAGCTGGGGGCTAACAGGATTCTTAAACCAAGTGGCACGCGACCAACTTCAATATATTTAGAAAGGGACTTGTTCTCCCACCATTTGGTGACTTCCAGTTTAGATTGTTTCTCAATATTTTTGAGTATCGTTTTAGCATCCCTGTCCTTATCCGTATTTTCCATTGGTGCTTGCGCTGCATTACGCAATGTAGAGGGCAGGTTCCCGAATAATTCCACTGTCACTAGCTCTCTTTCTCTTTCTTTATCCGCTGACTTGGCAGGCTGTGATTAGTGTATCTTGAATTAAACGGACAGCCATTGCCTCTCCAATATATATATATATATATGGACTCACTGTAGAAAACAAAGGTTACAGTTACTTTATAGTAAGGAGAAGTATTCATTAACAATGTAGCACTTTAAATTAAAAAAAAACTGAAATTCACCAGTTATAGTTATCTCTAGTAACTATACCTCGTGCTCTAAGGTAACTATAACTTGTGCTTGCCATGCCTGGTCTTACCATTTATGATGTCATTTCACATGTTGTAGTCATGTTATAAATTACATCATAGATCATGTCATGAGTTATAGAATATGTAGGATAATAAGCTGTGCATGGCAAGTTACCCTAGAGCACAAGTTATGTTCACTAGTGCAAACTAAGGGCCACTCAGGGCCCCGGGGCGCCCATCCACTGGGACCTTTTTCAAACTAAGGGGAGTGGGGCATGAAGCCCCACTCCTTAAGGTTTTGAGGGCACCCAGAACTCTATCTTCCAGTGCCTTTCCTATATTAAGGGTAGGGGGTGTAGAACCCTCCATCACCCCTGGGGTCTTTCATAAATTAAGGAAAGGGGTTGTGTGTTGCCTCCCTCCGTAAGCATTTATGGCCCTAGGGACCCCATCCCCTGCAGCCTCCAGTGGGTGACCCAGTGCCCACCCACGGCCCCCACAAAACACTATTTTGAGGACCAAAATGGGAGCCCTAGGGTCCCCACTGGCCCACCTGGCAACCCAGCTGGCACCATGCTGGTGATGGTGGGACTTTGTACTTTGTCTTTCCTCCAGAGTCCCTAGGATTACAGAACAGGGATGGCAGCACATGGTCCTCCTCCGATTTTTTATACATGTTTGGCCCTGGGGGATGTGATCCCCAGGGCCCAATACTGGTTTGGGTAGAAAGGCTTCTTGCCTGCCTCCATTCTATTTAAAAATTGGGGGTGGGGTCGCAGAGGCCATTAGGGGCTCAGAAGGGGGTATGGGTGCCGCCCCCTTGATTTAGTATTTGGCTCCCAGGGAAGGGGTCACCACGGCCCAAAAGAGGCGGGGGAGGGGTTGAATGCCCTCATCCCCTTAATTTAGCATTCACCTTCAAAAAATGGGTTTCCCAAGGCCCAATAATGTCTCAATTAGTGGTTCCACTCACTACCCCTCCCCAAATATCTTTAATAATGGTCCTATTTTAGTAATGGCCCTGGCCCACCCTGGGGGTCAATATGATAACATACAAAATGTCTGTTAGGCTGGATCACCATATACTATACCACAGAGAGGTATAGTGTGTAGTGAGTTCAGTGGATCTCCAGAGGTTGCACAGAGGCTAAATGGATAACACTAATGATACTTTTTGTGGTATCGTGGTCGAGCAGTTAGGCTTATCAGAGGGTTGGGTTGATGCATTTGTTGTACAGACAGTGGCAATAAACAAGACCCACACTCAATAAATGAAATCCAAGACAAACATATAAAATAGTACTTTGATATTTTTATTTACTATGACCACAAAACTTTCATAGAAGCATGTATGTTTTTACCTAAAAATAGTTTTCATAGTGCAGTTTCAGTCTTTGCAATCAATCAATCATTTTAAAGCACACTACATACCCGTGAGGGTCTCAAGGTGCAGGGGTTGATCGAACAGCCAGGTCTTGAGTATCCTCTTGAAGGTCAGCAGGTCTTGGGTCTGTCGTAGGCTCAGTGGGAGGGTGTTCCATGTCTTGGTGGCGAGGTGGGAGAAGGATCTCCCACCGGTGGTTGTTCTTCAGATGCGCGGGACAGTGGCGAGTGAGAGGTCGGCGGAGCGTAGCTGGCGGTTGGGGATGTAGAAGGAGAACCGTCTGTTGAGGTAGGCTGGGCTGGCCTTGTGGAGTGCCTTGTGTGCGTGGTTGAGGAGGACGAAGGATATCCTCTTGTTGACGGGGAGCCAGTGCAGGTTTCTCAGGTGGGGGGTGATGTGGCCTGGCGTGGGATGTCAAGGATCAGTCCTGCAATGTTAACCTATAGGAGGAAAACAATAATATGGGTTTGCAGGTAAGTACACAACTTATAGTTCCAGTCTTCAGGGTTGGAGGTCAGCAGAGGACAGGGTTCAGGTAAGCACAAGCACTGCATCACCATCAGCACAGGTGTAGCCGGGTGCAGATGTCAAATCTGGAGTTAGGGCCCTAAGTTAACCAAGGAGACAGTGGGTGCTTGAAGACACACTGCTTGCAGGTAAGTAAAGCGGCTGCTGGGTTCAAGCTTTGGAGGTTTAGGCAAGCATAGGGGGAGCTCTAGGCAGTACCAAACATAACCCACCAGCAGCACAGGGGCGGCCAGTTGCAGGGTACAAACACAGTGTCAGGCACCAAATGTGAGTAAATGGAGGAACTCGTTTTTGAAAACAGGCAGCAGATGTCAAACGGGAGGCTGCACGAAGAACACCAGCGACAGCAGAGGTAAGTTGGGATTCTGTGGGATGCAGGGACACCATTGGTCAAGCTCCCCAAGGCCCAGGGGTATCGAGCATAGGTGTGTCCTTTGATGTCGGATTTATACTCCAGGTGTCCTCATGGTGTCCAGAAGGGATCAGCCAGTGCTGGACATGGACTCAGGTTCTCTGGGGAACCTTTTTCTGGACTGGTTGGCCATCTCAGGTAGGAGGCGTTAGGGGGAGAGTAGTCAGGGATCATGGTTCCGAAGGGCACCAGAGTCTTTTGTCTTGATTTCATCAGGACAGGTCCGCTGTCCTCGGGAGTTCTGGTAATTTCTGAAGGCAGGCAGCCCTCCCTGGGGTTTTGGGGGTCACTGGCTGCAGGGCAGGTGTCATTTTCTTTGCAGTCAAGCCGTTGGGGCTGGGACCAAGTCAGTATATGTCTTCAGTCTTCTCTGTACGGCTTTTTCGTCATCCTCTCGCTCTCCTTAGGTAAGCAGGAACTGGTTTCAGGGTTTGGGGAGCTGCCCAAATACTAGCTTTAGGGGCATTACAGAGACCAATGGGTTCCTTACCTGGGGTGGCTACATCCACCATTATGCCACCCTCCTGTGAGAGGGGGCATAGTCCTAGCCCTGATTGAATAAGTCCCACCATCTTCAAGATGGTGGGCACTGAAAAATTTCCTTTATTTTACCTCCTGCACCTGAGGGGTGGAGTTTAGTGAAGGAGGGCACACATCCTATTCTTCCTAAGTTACCACTGGTTCAACAACCAAACATGGGGGTTGGGCCGAAGGCTGCCATCTGCAGAGGCAGGACTCACAACACAATGGTGGCAGGCCTTTGAAGCTTCCCTCTCAAGCACTGTACCCATCGTGGGGGAGGAGGTGTGACACCTCTGCTCAGCATGTGCTTTGTTTCTGGCCACAGAGAGCAGTGGCTCTTGACCTAGGGGTCCAAAAACATGTCTTGTGGTGGCAGGCTGTCTAAAGTCAGTTAAAGATCACACCAGGGTTAGTAGGTTTTCAGGGGGCACCTCTGAGATGCCCTCTGAGTACACAGTTTAATGAATCCAACACTTGCATCAGTGTGGGTTGATAAACGGGAGTTGTTTGGTACCAAACACTCTTGGGTTCAGAGAAGCCATTATGGTGCTGGGTAACTCGAGTTTATAGCCCATGTACTCTCTTTGGCTGTCTTGGCAGTTGCAATATCTAAGAACAGGCTTAAATATTGTAAGGGCTCATGCAGATATGCCTGCACCTGTGATATAGTTCACCCTGCCTTAGGGGTGTTAGGCCTGGTAGAGGGGTGACTTACCTAAACTTTAGGCAGTTATTTTTTGGCTTGGCACACAGGTAGCGTGCCATGTAGACTTTGTAATTTTTTACTGCACCAGCTGCAGGGGCAGTAGCATGGCCCTGGTGAGATGTCCCTAGGGGATCCACCTCAGTTACCATGCCCTAGGTACCAAGGGTAACATTTACTAGGGTTTTACAGGGAGCTTAAGTTGCCAATTGTGGAACAGTTTTATGGAAGCAGCACTGGCAGAGGGAACCTGCTTGGCAGGGACTGTGCACTACAATCTAACCCACATCATTTTACAGACAAAAATAGTAGTGCTAACCATGTCAAAAGAGGCACTTTCTACCAATGTCAAAAAGTGGTTTCCTTTTTTTAAAGCTGCAATCCCATATGTGAACGATGGAATTGAGCTTCAAAAAAAGAAAACAAATGAAGAGAAACTTGAAGGTGTAAAGATAAGGAAAATGGAAACTGTTAATGAGATTGTAGGATACCAGTTGGGAAATAGTTCAGGTATCAACTGCTGTGCTAATGTGATTCTGAATGTTGTGTTTTATCTAGAAGATCCTTATTGTGAAATCATAGGAAATACTGACAGAAGATTCTGGGGCTTATTTACAAGGCCCTTGTGCCACTTTTGCGTCACTTTTTCCATGTTAAAAATGATGCAAAAGTGGAGCAAGGGCCTCGTAAATCTGCCCCTCTGTTCCTTATTACATCATGTATTTCAACAGGTGGTAACTGACAGAAGTAAAATCCATACTGACTCTGGCTTTCAGCATCTTTTGGATATATGTACTGGTTCATTCACATTTACTCTTAATGTACAACAATATGCCGAAGAATGTCTAATGCTTATGCTTGGAGTGTTAGAACATGAAGGAATAGAGATTGAACACTTATTTGGACTAATTTACAGATGGGATCATAAATGTGGAGTGTTCATTTACTACCATCACTGAAATACAACCAAAACGATTCATATACTTGACGATACCAGACTGCAAATCAGTACCTTTTAAAAACTGATTAAAACAGCCAATCAGGACATGAAATGTTCCCATTGTAGATCAGAGAAGTTGCCTACATTACATATAGAAGGATTTGGAAAATATCTAATTTTAATGCTACAATGTTGTAAAGCAAATGGAAAATTAGAAATGAAAAGTAAACTTTTTAATGCAAGTCAAATATCTATTAGAACTTTTTTAGCAGTGGCTATTATTTTCCATGATGGACCTACTACAAAATCAGGACACTACACAGTGTATTTGACGTGTTATAAAGGATGGACATATTGCAATGATGCCCACTTGGAATTTAAACCTAGATTGCCTTATGTATGATCAAATTCATATTTGTTATTTTTGAAGCCAAGTTTTTGAGTACATCATTTCGCCAATTGGGAAGATGTGAACAGAAACTAAACAGGAATGCAAACTGTTAGCATTTATAATTAGTGTTTGGATTCTTATTTGTGGTAATTGCTATTGCATTTAGAAAATTCTGTTGAAAAGGAAATAGTTGATTTATTTGTTGTTTATATTGTACCAGATGTAAATGAGAGTCTATATTTTGACAAATGTATTTGAGATAAATTAGTTTATGTAGATGAAGAAAGTAATTAACAAAGTTTAGATAGAAAAGTGCATAGCTGCACATATTGATAATGATGCTTTATGATGATTTTCATTTTTTTCTACAATCAATTAAATCGTTTTTTTCCCCACTGTTCAATGATGATACCACATTGAAATCACTGTGTCTGTTGGAATCTGAGAACAGCACCGAAGGGAATCTGACAATGTTATTTAGTTCTAAATATATGTTGAGTTGCTAAAAATATAATCTTACAATTTCAGTAATATATTATCATTAAATACCAGTAGGTAGTGTTGAAGTTTGAGAAGAGTTTTAATGCTACTCTTAAATATTTCTACTGAGTAATGTATCAAAATTATTTAAAGGTTTAAAGGTTGGAATGCATAATATAATATGCATGATAACGTGTAAACATGTTTAAAGTTTAATTATATGTTATTTGTTTCTAATATAAATAATGTTGATCCTTTAGACTACTTCCAAATGTGCATTCTGTTGCTAATGTAATCAAGAAGGAAGTTATCCTTAGATGTAGACACTACCCATACACCTATGCATTATCTAAAGCACAAGTTTTGTACTAATAGCAAAACACAGTCATTACCCTTGCATTCTTTCTTTTACATAGGCACTACCCATGCAGTCTTTCAATGACCCAGGCATTAGCCTTGCACTCATATTTCCACTCAGCTACTTCTCATGCCCTCATCTAATCACCCAGGCACTACCCCTGCACTCATGCAATCACCCAAGCACTACCCATGTACTTATGCAATCACCCAGGCTCTACTATTGCACTCATCCATTCACTCAGCCACTACCCATGCATTCATCTATTCTCTCATGCACTACCCGTGTCCTCATCCAATGACCTAGGCATTATATTGCACCCATCCTGCCACTCAAGCACTATCATATATTCATCCAATCACCTAGGCACTACCCATGCACTCATGTAATCACTCAGGCACTACTCTTTCAGTCAACCATTCACTTAGGGAGTACGTATGCACTCATCGATTCACTCAGGCACGACCTATGCACTCATCCAATGACCCAGGCATTAGCTTTCCATCCATCCTTCCACACAGGCACTACACATATACTCATCCAATCACCCAGGCACTACCACTGAGCTCATGCAATCACCCATACACTACCCATCCACTCATGCAATCACTCTAGCACTACTCTTTTACTCAACCATTCACTCAGGCACTACCCATGCACTCATACAATCCCTCAAGCACTACTCATGTAGTCATCCAATGACCCAGGGATTACTCTTGCACTCATACTTTAACTCAGGTACTTTTTATGCACTCATACAATCACCCAGGTACTATCCCTGCTCTCGTTCAATCACCCAGACACTACCTATGTACTTATGCAAGCACTCAGGCACTACTCTTGCACTCAACCATTCAAGTCAAGTCAATACAAGCTTTATTCGATTAATTAAAATCATAAAAGCATTTCCAACAAAATATACAAATAACAATTTCATATGGTAAAAACATTTCATATAAATAATTTAGTTAAAAAAGAGGACCATATAAGAGAACAATTTCATATAATTACATGGGATAGTACAGTAGTGCAATTCATCAGAACAGCTAATGGTCAGTTGATTAAAATGCATATCATGGAACGATTAACTTCAATTGTTTAGATTTAATACGTGTAGCTGCAACCAAAAAGCTGGCTACCCCGAATATTACTTTAGTGCTACTTAGAAGCTGTAGGTAACGGAGAGTGGGACGAACTTGTATAAACCCTGCTTCTCTCAGAATAGGTAGTAAAAACTGTTTCCTACATTCCTCGTAGTAGCTACAAAACATAATAAAGTGCATCAGGGTTTGTTCAGAAAAATTATCGCAGCTACAGGGGATAGAAGGATCTAATTTACCCCATACTGGGTAATTCCCCAAGGAATATTGAATAATATTCAGTCTAAATCTTACAAGGAGATTACGATGGAAGGGTCGAGACACAATGGACAAGTAGGGTTCCAATTTCGGGGTAGTCTGCAGTATGTAATTAGCTCTTATTCCCGATTTTTGGAGCTCTACTTCCTCCCGTTCCATCTCCCTACGTTCCAGAAAATTATTCTTAATCCATAGCACACCACCTCTCTTGATGGTATTCGGGGCGAAATATAGTTCAGGCCTACCCAATTTGTAAAACATATTTTTAATATAGACCAACCATGGAATTTTGTTCGCTTTATCCAGTGCTAAACAGTCTGTTAGAATAGAGTGATTTAGATTGATTTCTGCGTTCAGCCAGGTCTTGGCCTAACAGATCAGAGGTGCTAGCTGTAATTGATCACTGATGAAGCCAAGAACCAACTCTGTATGGACTGAACCATTCACTCTGGCACTATCCATACACTTATCCATTCCCTCAAGCAATGCCCATGCACTCATCCAATGATCCAGCCATTAGCCTTTCACTCTAACTTTCACTCAGGTTCTTCTCATGCACTCATGCAATCACCCAGGCACTACCCCTACACTCATGCAATCACCCAGACACTATCCATACACTCATGCAAATACTCTGGCACTACTCTTGCACTCAACCATTCACTCAGGTACTACCCATGCACTCATCCATTCCCTCAAGCATTACTCATACAGTCATCCAATGACCCAGGGATTACTCTTGCACTCATACTTTTACTCAGGTACTTTGTATGCACTCATACAATCACCCAGGTACTATCCCTGCACTCATTCAATCACCCAGTCACGACCTATGTACTTATGCAATCACCCAGGCAGTTCTCTGGCACTCAACCATTCACTCAGGCACTACCCATGCACTCATTTATTCTCTCAGGTACTACCCATGCACTCATTAAATGGCCCAAGCATTACTCTTGCAGTCATTGTTTTATTCAGGCGCTACCCATGCACTGATCTAAGCACCCAGATATTACTCTTGCACTCATGAAGTCACTCAGGCACTACCCATGCACTCATCCAATGACCCAAGCAGTTTGCCTGCACTTATGCAATCACCCAGGTACTGACCATGCATTCATGCAATCACGTAGGGACTACCCATGCAGTTATGCAATCCCTCAGCCACTACTTTTATACTCAACCATTCACTCAGGCACTACCCATGCATCCATCCATTCCCTCAAGCACTACTTGTGCAGTCATCCAATGACTCAGGGATTATTCTAGCACTCATACTTTCACTCAGGTACTTTGTATGCACTCATTCAATCATCCATGTACTATCTCTGAACTTGTGCAATCACCCAGGCACTACCTATGTACTTATGCAACCACTCAGACACTACTTTTGCACTCAACCATCCACTCTGGCACAACCCATGCACTTATCTTTTCCCTCAAACAGTACCCATGCACTCATCCAATGACCCAGGCATTACTCTTGCAGACATCATTTTACTCAGACACTACCCATGTACTGATCTAAGCACCCAGAGATTACCATGGCACTCATGAAGTGACTCAGGCACTACTCATTTACTCATCCAATTACCCAGGCACTACCACTGTACTCATACAATCACCCAGGCCCTACCAATGCACTTATGCAAGCATTCAAGCACTACTCTTCCACTCAACCATTTACTCAGGCACTACCCATGCACTCACCTATTCACTCAGGCACTACTCATCCACTCGTCCAATGACCTAGGCATTACCCTTGTACTCACACTTTCACTCAAGTACTTCCTATGCACTCATACAGGCACCCAGGCATTACCCTTGCACTTAAACTTTCAGTCATGGTACTTTTGATACACAAATCATCCAGATACTACCCCTGCAGTCATGCAATCACCAAGGCACTACCCTTGCACTCAACCATTCACTCAGGCATTACCAATGTACTCATCCATTCACTCAGGCACTACCTATACACTCATCCAATGACCCAGGCATTACTCTTGCACCCATCCTTCTACTCAAACACTACTCATACACTCATCCAATCACTCAGGCACTACCCCTGCTCTCATGCAAGCACTCAGGCACAACTCTTGCACTCAGCCATTCACTTAGGCAGTGCCCAAGCACTCATCCATTCACTCAGGCACTACCTATGTACTCATCCAATGATGCAGGCATTAGCATTGCATCTATCCTTGCACTGAGGCACTGCCCATACACTCATCCAATCACTCAGGCACTTCAACTGCGCTCATGCAATCACCCAGGCCCTTCCAATGCACTCATGCACTCAGGCACTACTCTTCTATTCAACCATTCACTCAAGCACTACCCATGCACTCATCTATTCAATCAGGCACTACTCATGCACTCATCAAATGACCCAGGCATTACCCTTGCACTGATACTTTCACTCAGGTACATCCTATGCACGCATGCAATCACGCATGCATTACTGTAGAACTCATCCATTCCCTCAAATACTACCAAGGCACTCATTCACTCACTGAGACACTACTTAAAAACAATTCTAACATGAATCATATGAACATTCGTACAATCAATCACTTTCATTACGTAAAATGTTTCTATTTTTTACCAGTTTAGGTAGTACCATTAGAACCTTTTTTTAATGGAATTATTTTATATATTTTCTGTATTTTCTGAACTTTTTTTGTGGATGTTTTTAACAATAAATAAAAGTAAAAGTGTCCAACTCTGTTGTTTCTGTTGAACATAGATATGAAAGCAATAAAACAAAAACAAAAAAAATAAGCATTTGTGATCTCTGAGGAGCATCTTGAGAGCGTCAATAGACAGTTCATCCACACACAGTGTTGTAAGACAGTGGCAGCAGTGGATGGCACCATCTGTCAACTCAGGAACCCCTGCAGATGTTGATGGTTTTTGTCCATCATTGTTGGCTGCTTCCTTCTCTCTTCGTCGCTTCACCTCACGTGCCAGGTGAATAGGATGCCTGTGGTCCAGATGTTTTTTCATCGAAGAAGTACCACAAGAGTACTTCTTCTCTGACCCTCTTGATAATACCCTGTGACAGATAGAACATGTCACTTTTCTTGCATTTACTTTCTTTTCGCCTTCCGGCACAGTGACGTTTGCCCATACCACACTCTCTTTCATCTTCTTCACCAGCTCCTGCACATCGTCCATCTCCTCCTCCTGGTCCTCAGGGAATGTTGATGCCATTTTTTGATGTTAATAAATGAAAAACACCACAAACAAATCTAAATTCTCAGAGCCTATAAAATAGGTAGTGTTCAATCAGACACACCCAAAAAGAAAGGACAGTAAGAGGTATTGGTTCCACCCAATAAAAGAATGAAAAGCTGTTCAACCAATAAGAAGATTTCTTTCTTTGTCACATGGAGTTGTGTAGGGGTCCCGTACCCTATCCAAATCAGGTGCATGCCCGTAAAATGTACTAAATGTCATATACAACTGTAAATTCAAATCAGGATATTGTGTTTCAAAGTATTTCAATGAAAACTCTTTATGCAAAACCAATATTTAAATGATAAGCAGTCATATTTCATACATTTGAAATTACGCCTGAGTTGTGTCTCCTATGTGAACCCAGAAATACGTGACAGCAGGATTCGTGCACCCACCACGTAGAACCATGGCCCATACACGCTACAAATACATCCACAAAAATCTGTTAAAAACATTTGAAAGCAAATTTAAAAGACTTTTATTACAATTTTTATGTACACAGTAATACATCTCTACGTCTCAAACATATATTAATTCATTATAAAGGTTTTTTTTAGAGTGAGATACCTGATCTGTGCACCCATCACGTACAGTGCGCCAACCTTTTATGTAAATTAAAAAAAATAGATACAAAATATAGTTATCATAAGAAAACAACAAAACAACTTTCATAATATTAAAATAAATCCTACAAAATGTAACTTAGCAAAAAGTACTTGAAAAAAAGCAGTATTTGTTTTTTTTACATTTTCTTTATCAATTTTAAATTCTATTATACAATATCACATTGATCAAAATTACAAACAATAAAACTGTGTTAATTTAAGTAGATAACACTATACATCTTTCATCTGCTGTGTTATATATATTTTTATAAACAGATTATAATTATTTTAGTTCATAATAAAAATACTTTAAAAGACAGACAAAAAACTAAAAAGATTGTTACAAACATCTTTACATAAATTAAATGATCTACAAAAAATTATAAATTCATTGAAAGAAACATAGGTTTCAGGGACTTTATAGTTAAAAATTAGCATTTAAAAAAAGTTAGAAATTCACTGAAATACCCAAAGGTTTCAGGGTCGTTATAGTTAGGCCGACATTGTACTAATACAAAACCAGAGAAATTCGGCCGCTATAGTTACCTGAGCTAACTATAACTCACGACCCTGCAATGCACTGCTGATGACGTCAGATATTACATCACTCATGACATGGTCAGTGACATCACTTATGACTTCACTGATGTCATTTGAGATGTCATGAGTGATGTAATGAGTGATGTCATGACCATGTCATGAGTGATATAATGTGTAACGTCATCAGCAGTGCATTGTGGGAGCGTGAGTTACAGTTAGGTAAGCTAAGTATAACAGCTGAATTTCTCTGGTTTTGCATGACTGAAAGTCAGCCTAACTATAACGTCCCTGAAACCTCTGGGTTTTTTCAATGAATATCTAAGGTTTTTTTAAATGCTAATTACTAACTATAACATCCCAGAAACCTGTGTTTTTTTTCAGAGACTTTCTAAGGTTCTTTGAATGCTATTTTCTAACATTCCCTCCATAGGTAAGATGTTCAGAAAGAGGCAGAAAGGTGCAGAAAGAAGCAAGAGAAGTGCAGAAAGAGGCAAGAGAAATGTAGAACGAGGAGGAAAGGTGCAAAAAGAAGCAAGAGAAGTGCAGAAAGAAGAAAGAGGCCTACTTCAACTGTACCTTTCCACAGATTCATACAAAGTAACCTAGTCACTAATCCTTCTCCCAAGATGTCTTAAACCTTACTTTTCTCTTGAAGGTTCACTTTTTATCGACTGCTCAGAATGTTACGTGTACCAAATAAAAAACAGCAATCCTAACCATATCAATGTTGTAAGTCTCACCAAGTTTGTGAAGGTGTGCATACCTGTGTATGTACTTTTACCTAGTGACAAGTTACATAAAAATAAACATGCAAATACTTTAATACCTGTGTTTGAAACAGCATACTCTGTAATTGTGTATATAGGAAGGTGCATGTATTTCTTTCTGCTCATAATACAGGGTACATGAGTATTAAAAAGTATATTTGAGGGGCTCTATAATAACCACATACATAAGTCATGTCTGCCTGTGCAACCGACTGACAGAGTAGAACTGAGAAGATTTGACCACCTATAGGAGAAGCTACCCACTTTTTGAGCTACCATCTTCAGATCATTAACTAATGTGAGAATACATGTACAAGTAGACATACCTCAGTCACAAGAGCATGCATACCTTTAAACTTGACAGCTTGCACTTGACAATTTGACTACAGAAAGAGGCAGGAGAAGTGCAGAGAGAGACAAGAGAGGTGTGGAAAGAGGGACAAGTGGTACAGAAAGAAGCAAGAGAGATGCAGAAAGGTGCAACAAAATGTGCAGAAAGAAGCATCAAAGGTACAAAAAAAGGGTAGGGGTGCAGAAAGAGGCAAGAGGGGTACAGAAACAAGCAAGAGAGGTGCAGAAAGTAACAAAAGAAGTGAAGAAAGAAGTAACTGAGGTAGACAAAAAGGCAAGATGGGTGCACAAAGAGGCAAGAGAAGAGCAGAAAGAATCAACAGAGATGCAGGAAAGGGGAAGAGGGGTGAAGAAAGAAGCAAGAGGGGTGCAGAAAGTAGCAAGTGAGGTGCAGAAAGACACAAAAAGTACAGAAAGAAGCAATAGCGGTGCAGAAAGAGGAAAGAGTGGTACAGAAAGAAGCAACAGAGGTGTGGAAAGGGGGAAGAGGGGTGCAAAAATAGGCAAGAGTGGTACAGAAAGAACAAACAGAGGAGCAGGAAGAGATAAGATGGGTGAGGAAAGAGGCAAGAGCAGGAGAGATGCAGAGAGAGGGAAACGGGGTTGAGAAAGAGGCAAGAGGGGTGCAGAAAGAAGCAAGAGAGGTGCAGAAAGAAGCTAGAGAAGTACAGAAAGAACAAACAGAGGAGCAGGTGGAGGTAAGATGGGTGAGGAAAGAGGCAAGAGCAGCAGAGATGCAGAGAGAGGGAAACGGGATTGAGAAAGAGGCAAGAGGGGTGCAGAAAGAAGCACGAGAGGTCCAGAAAGAAAAAAGAGAAGTGCAGAAAGAAGCAACAGAGGTAGAGAAAGAGTCAAAAGGGGTGCAGAAAGATGGAAGAGGGGTACAGAAAGAGGCATGAGGAGTGCAGAAATAAGCAACAGAGATGCCGAAGGGGAAGAGGGGTAGAGAAAGAGGCATGAAGGTTGCAGAAAGAAGAAAGAGAGGTATAGAAAGAAACAAAAGAAGTGCAGAAAGATGGAACAGAGGTGCAGAAATAGGTAGGAGGGGCTCGAGAATGAGGCAAGCAAAATGCAGAAAGAAGCAACAGAGATGCAAAAAGGGTAAGAGGGGTGGAGAAAGAGGCAAGTGTGGTGAAGAAATAAGTTAGAGAGGTATAGAAAAAACAAAAGAAGTGCAGAAATAAGGAATAGATATGCAGAAAGAGGCAAGAAGAGTGCAGAAAGAGGGGAGAGGGATGCAAAAAGAGGCACAAGGGATGCAGAAAGAAACAAGAGAGGTGCAGAAGAAAGCAAGAGAAGTGCAGAAAGCAGCAACAGAGGTGCAGAAAGAAGCAACAGAGATGCACAAAGAGGGAAGAGGGGTACAGGAAGAGAGAAGAACGATGCAGAAAGAAGCAAGAGAGGTGCAAAAAGAAACAAAAGTACAGAAAGAAAGAACACAAGTGCAGAAAGAGGCACGAGGAGTGATAAAAGAGGGAAAAGTGGTGCAGAAAGAGGCACAAGGGGTGCAGAAAGAAGCAAGAGAAATGCAGAACGAGGAGGAAAGGTGCAAAAAGAAGCAAGAGAAGTGCAGAAAGAAGCAACAGAGGTGTAGAAAGAAGCAAGATAAGTGTAGAAAGAAGCAAGAGCACTGCAGAAAGAACCAACAGAGGTGCAAAAAGAGGCAAGAGAGGGGCAGAAAGTAACAAAAGAAGTGAAGAAAGAAGTAACTTAGGTAGACAAAATGGCAAGATGGGTGCACAAAGAGGCAAGAGAAGAGCAGAAAGAATCAACAGAGATGCAGGAAAGGGGAAGAGGGGTGAAGAAAGAAGCAAGAGGGGTGCAGAAAGTAGCAAGTGAGGTGCAGAAAGACACAAAAAGTACAGAAAGAAGCAATAGCGGTGCAGAAAGAGGAAAGAGTGGTACAGAAAGAAGCAACAGAGGTGTGGAAAGGGGGAAGAGGGGTGCAAAAAGAGGCAAGAGTGGTACAGAAAGAAGCAAGAGAGGTGCAGAAAGAAGCTAGAGAAGTACAGAAAGAACAAACAGAGGAGCAGGAAGAGGTAAGATGGGTGAGGAAAGAGGCAAGAGCAGGAGAGATGCAGAGAGAGGGAAACGGGGTTGAGAAAGAGGCAAGAGGGGTGCAGAAAGAAGCAAGAGAGGTGCAGAAAGAAGCTAGAGAAGTACAGAAAGAACAAACAGAGGAGCAGGTGGAGGTAAGATGGGTGAGGAAAGAGGCAAGAGCAGCAGAGATGCAGAGAGAGGGAAACGGGGTTGAGAAAGAGGCAAGAGGGGTGCAGAAAGAAGCACGAAAGGTCCAGAAAGAAAAAAGAGAAGTGCAGAAAGAAGCAACAGAGGTAGAGAAAGAGTCAAAAGGGGTGCAGAAAGATGGAAGAGGGGTACAGAAAGAGGCATGAGGAGTGAAGAAATAAGCAACAGAGATGCCGAATGGGAAGAGGGGTAGAGAAAGAGGCATGAAGGTTGCAGAAAGAAGAAAGAGAGGTATAGAAAGAAACAAAAGAAGTGCAGAAAGATGGAACAGAGGTGCAGAAATAGGTAGGAGGGGCTCGAGAATGAGGCAAGCAAAATGCAGAAAGAAGCAACAGAGATGCAAAAAGGGTAAGAGGGGTGGAGAAAGAGGCAAGTGTGGTGAAGAAATAAGTTAGAGAGGTATAGAAAAAACAAAAGAAGTGCAGAAAGAAGGAATAGAGATGCAGAAAGAGGCAAGAAGAGTGCAGAAAGAGGGGAGAGGGATGCAAAAAGAGGCACAAGGGATGCAGAAAGAAACAAGAGAGGTGCAGAAGAAAGCAAGAGAAGTGCAGAAAGCAGCAACAGAGGTGCAGAAAGAGGGAAGATGGGTACAGGAAAAGAGAAGAACGATGCAGAAAGAAGCAAGAGAGGTGCAAAAAGAAACAAAAGTACAGAAAGAAAGAACACAAGTGCAGAAAGAGGCACGAGGAGTGATAAAAGAGGGAAAAGTGGTGCAGAAAGAGGCACAAGGGGTGCAGAAAGAAGCAAGAGAAATGCAGAACGAGGAGGAAAGGTGCAAAAAGAAGCAAGAGAAGTGCAGAAAGAAGCAACAGAGGTGTAGAAAGAAGCAAGATAAGTGTAGAAAGAAGCAAGAGCACTGCAGAAAGAACCAACAGAGGTGCAAAAAGAGGCAAGAGAGGGGCAGAAAGAGAAAAGAGGGGTGCAGAAAGAGGCAAGTGGGATGCAGATAGAAGCAAGAGCAGTGCAGAATGGGGCAAGAGGGGTGTAGAAAAGGGTAGGAGAGGTGCACAAAGGGGCAGGAGAGGTACATAAGGAGGCAGGAAGGGTGCTGAATGAAGGAAGAGAAGTGTAGAAAGAAGCAACAGAGGTTCTGAAATAGGCACGAAGTATTCAGAAAGAGGTAGGCGAGGTGCACAAAGAGAACATGGCGGCAGCGTAGTGCGCAGGTCACAAGCTCTGCTGTTCCCGGCCATTAGTTTTAGGATACGTGATGCTGTGTGTCCTGTAAATCATGGAATATGTTCCGGCTCCGGCTTTTGTATTTAATACATTAAATATATTTATTAATGAAATTAAAAAAAAGGTAACTAATGTGCCGTACTGCCGCGACTGCTCTAGGTCCACTGCTTTTGCCCCCGATTTTGGGGGCCGGTCCGCGCTGCTTCTCGGCCGCCCTGGAGCTTAGGAAGTGTCGCAGGGCCGCCGCACGAAGATTCTTCAGACCGGCAGGAGGCAGCATCAGCACATGCACTGCAGCCACCCGTACTCCGTGACACGGAGTACCAGCGGAGAGGAACTGCCTGCCAATGCCATTGATACCAGTGAAGCCCAGAACACAAGAGGTAGGGGGCTAGCGCGGGGGGCATTTGCAGTGCATTAGGAGGGCAGAGAGTCATGGCGGCAGCCTTGGAGAGGGTCAGAGGGACTTCAGTTAGTTATAGCCTGTCACAGAGTCAGGCTCTGGATCTGGACCCAGCACTTTCATCGGCCCCAGCGCTTTCATCGGCTCCTGCTTCTCCCATTCCCACTCCTACAACAAGTATTAAAAAAAAAGTCTCCCCTCAGTAAAACCTAAGAAGGAAGTAAAGAAAAGGGGCAAAAAAAAGAAACAAAGAGAACCATTACCGAGTCACAAACTAAAGATTTCTCAATCTCTGCGCACCTTATTTAAAGTGCAACCAGCAGTATTATCATTAAAGAGACCACCGCGTATAGAGCTCCTTAGCCCTAGACTTGAACAAGAGAATATGGAATCCACAGATCCTGGAGCTACTAGAGAAGGTTTGATACAGAAATGGAGAGTACAGAACAGCCTGGCCAGGGTAGTATCCAAGAGAGCAGTATGGCTACAAATATAGATAGAATTTT
This sequence comes from Lissotriton helveticus, assembly GCF_964261635.1. Classification (NCBI taxonomy): domain Eukaryota; kingdom Metazoa; phylum Chordata; class Amphibia; order Caudata; family Salamandridae; genus Lissotriton; species Lissotriton helveticus. The sequence goes on along the minus strand of NC_136061.1, from coordinate 1,443,956,076 downwards.
GAATAATAACGCTGTTGAGTCTCAGGAATACTCCCTTACTAATGACTCCACAGTTTGTGGTGGGCTTACATCTGTTCAAAATACAAATTTGGACAGTAGAACCCCAAGTGAATCACAGCACAGCGCATTGGAAGCACTGTTAGGATCACTAACGCTAGATATCAAAAAAGGATTTTCTGTGTCAGAAGCTAACCAGCATGAAATACAGGGGTTTTGTGAGACATTGGATAAAAAGTTAGATTCTTTAACTGAGAGAACCAAAGTACTTGAAAACACAGTGGAGGAACTAAAAAAGGCGTAGAGAGGAGCAGAGTCTGCAGGAAAAATTGGAACAGTTAGAGAATAATTTGAAAAGGAACAATTTGGGGATTCTAAATATTTTTAAGGAAATGAGAGGGATGATTTAAAATCACATGTAGTGACTTTCATTAAAGCTGCAGTTCAGTTAGATGAAAGTGAAGCCGACATTCTAAAAGACATACAAAGAATACACAGAGACCCATTTCGAAAAGCGCCGGGTAGAGTGTAGCCAAGAAAGATCCTTATCAATTTTCTGACGTATGCCCTGAAAGAGAAAATTCTTACATCTGCATTAAAGTTAAAATCATTGTAAGACCCTGATTATACATTTGAAATAAGATCAGACCTATCACATGCTACCTTAAACAGACAGTGGGAGCTGGATAAATGTATGGATGACTTTAGGAAGCTAGGGGCAACAGTACAACTTAAATTCCCAGCCTCGCTCCGAATAATGTATAACAATAAAATGCACATAATAAGGAGCATAAGGGAGGCAGATGAGTTGTTAGAAAATATTAAGGGTGCTGATGGGAGTGGTTAAGGAGGAAGTTACCATCCCAAGAATCATATTTGTATAAACTTATAGATAGACACACAATACGTCTTTTAGTGCATTGGGAACAGCAGAGCAAAGAAAGAATTTGGACTAAGATCAGGTCTAAGAAGAAGAAGCAGTGGTGGGTTCTCAAGGGCAATGGGTGGGAGGGTTGGGAAGTAGATCAGCACCGGGTGGGGAACATATGGGAAAAAAATATCCTCAAACACCATGGAATGAGAAAATGGCACTTAAATAGTAAGGATATGCCCATTTAAATGTTGACCTGGATTATCAATGGGTTGTGAGTAAAGGGTCGTAGGGATAGGATACTACAATATCTTAGAGACTCCTCTGCTCAAATCCTCATCTTACAGGAGGCACATTTAATAAAAAAGGAATGTGTTGATCTTTTTAAAAAACAAAGATGGGTACAGCAGGTGACATGCACTGATCAGAGTGGGAACATTAGAGGAGGTCCCATAATTGTGAAAAAACAAGCAAAATTATGGGGGACAAAATCAAGGGTGGATAAAGTAGGAAGGTGGATCATAGCAGAAGTAAAAATCGAGAATAACCCATTAACGCTAGTAGGCTACTATGGTCCAAACCAGGACAACTGTGAACCTTTAAAAAATCTCTTTACGTATCCCTTAGAATTCCCTGCCCCAATTATACTGGGGGGAGATTTTAATGTGGTTTTAGACTTAACATTAGATAAGTCAAGTAGGACAAGAACAATACCAACACCAAATTCACGAGCATTTTTAAAAACTATGATGGCGCAGCACACCCTCTGTGATCTTTGGAGAGAATTTTAGGTAATCAACAGGGTATATCTTTTTATAATAAAAAATATCGAAGTATGTCTAGAATAGACTACTTCTTAGTAGACTGGAGCCTTAGGGAAGATATTTTATATATATCGATTATAAGCCAGCCCACCTTTCAGATCACTCGGTTGTTTTATTAACATTAATAAATAACACGAGCTGTCAGGAAAAGAGGTGGACCCTAGATCGCACAATACTGACTGATAGTGAGATAATGGGTAAATTGAAAGAGGAGGTTCGGGAGTTCATCACAATTAATAGTGGCTCAGCTGCAAATGCAATAGTTTGGGATTCCCTAAAAGCATTCATCAGAGGAAAAATGACCAGTGCAACCTGCTATAGAAACAAACAATACAAAAGGGAAACCACAGGGCTGGAGGAAAAAATGGAGCGATTGAATATAGAGTTGAAAGGTATAGTTTCAGAGGAGCAAAAGGTAGAACTAGAGAAGAAGCAACTAGCGCAGAAAAACCAACTATCAGAGATTCTCCAGACAAAGGTTAAAAATAGGTGGGAAGCTAGTAAACTAGCTCACTTTGAATATGGAGAGAGAGCAAGTAAACCCCTAGCCTGGAAGGTTAAGACAGATCTGAATAATAACAGGATTAAGGAGATCAAAAAGAATCACTCTAATATTGTTTTAAACAGAGATACGGACATTAGAGAAGCCTTTAAAGAGTTGTATTGTATCCTATACACACAAGAGAAAGAAGGATTATTGGATGCTGAGATAGAGGGCTGGCTAGCGGATTCAATGCAACCCATAGATCTTAACCAACAAGATCTCTTAAATCAAGGGATTACTCAGGAGGAAGTAATCAGGGCGATTCAATCAAGTAAAGGGGGTAAAGCAGCTGGACCCAATGGCATTCCCATGGAGCTTTATAAAACACTAGTAGAAGTACTGTCGCCTATATTGACAACAGTTATGGGTGAAGTTCTAGAACAGGGCATGCAGTTATCGAAGTCCTGGAATGAGGCTACAGTTATTCTGATCCTGAAACCAGATAAAGATCCGACGGTTTGTGAATCATACAGACTGATATCACTTCTTAATTCAGACTACAAAATCTTCTAAAAAATATTGGCTTGAAGACCAGCCAAAATTGCAGTCTGTTCAATACATGAAGATCAGAAAGGGTTTGTGAAGGGGAGGTACTTGCACGAACTCACTTATGAGTCAATCGGAGCTATTGATATAGCAACATCCTTTAATATTCCCTTAGCAATAACAACATTGGATGCCTCAAAAGCTGTCGACAAGGTGAGATGGTCTTACCTATTAGCTGTATTAAAAAGATATACCCTTGGTGATAAATTCTGTGGAGCTATACAGTTAATATATCAGGAACCTGTAGCAAGGGTTTTAGTAAATGGGATGTTATCCTCACCTTTTGATATACTCAGGGGCACAAGACAGGGCTGCCCCCTCTCCCCGCTACTTTTTAATTATTATATGGAGCCTTTTGCATCCAGACTTAGATGTGCAACAGATATCCCTCCATTTTAACAGGGAGACTGGGTTAGAAAGGTTGCGCATTACGCCGACGATTTAATTGTGTACTCATCTGATCTGAGCATTGCCTTACCCACCATTCTAAGAATAGCGCTAGAATTTGGAGAAGTGTCGGGGTACTCAGTCAATGAGCATAAAACAGAAATCATGGTATGGAATCAAATAAGCAGCAGCAAGGGAAATGCGATATCTTGGGTTAAGGGTATTTCAAGATATCAATGAAATTGCAGAAACTAATCTGAGAAGGGTCTTTAAAGAGATCATTCAATTAATGAAGAGCTGGGTGCACCTTCGTTAACGATCTTAGGAAGAGTTAGTTTGGTTAAGATGACCATATTGCCTAAGATAACTTTTTTGTTTAATTCCATACCATTGCACTTCGACAGAAATACTATTCACAAAATACAGCAGGCGATAAATTCATTTATTTGAGCCAACAAAGGGATAAGGATTTCCTGGAAAAAGTTGCGGAGGAGGAGGGAGAAGGGTGGCTTAACTTTACCTGACATACAATACTATGCATGGGCCTTCCAATTAAAAAACTCTAGAATGCTCGCAAAGTCACCAGACGGCTCTATAATAGGTTCAATGTTTTTAGCAATGTTAAAATCATCCAGAGTAAATACAGACGGATTCTTTTTCAAATTTGGTGCTCCAATCGATGGTGAAAATGTGGTATCACATTATACGCGTATCAAAACTGAATTACTACTCTTACTTTGCTCCGGTTTGGGAATCACCTGGGACTCCTGAGTGCCTAGACAATAAACTGGTGGCGCCCATTAAAAACTCTAACCTAAATGTTTGGGGGGACCTAACCAGGGATGGGAACTTGCTATCCTGGCAAGATCTTATTGGGATGACGAAAAATACACTGTCAATGTTTAAATATATTCAACTAAAAAGCTGGCAGCAAAGTAGAAAATAGGCACTTGGTATCGGCAACATATTAGAGGAGCAACTGGTAACAAAACCCTTTGGAATCAAGGAAGTAGCAATCTGGTACTGGCACCTTATGGATACCATGGACGAAGCGTTCACGCTGGCTGAGGAACATACTTGCTGAGGGAGCAACTGCAGAATATTTGGCAAGTATCTATGAGCACACTTTACCTCACTGTCAACCCTGCTGTTTATAAGAAGGAACCACCTTTTTTCGCTCCACAGGGCTTATATATCACCCGAAAAGCTATCAAAGATGGGGAACGGGAGTCGAACAAGTTGTGGTAAATGTGGTTTAGAAAAGGCGTTGGAAGTGCACATGTTCTATCAATGTCCTGAGATCAGAGGATTTTGGGATAAAGTGGAGTCATCAATGTCAGGTATTTTGAACCAGCAAATAAAGGAGCGCCTGTCTTTGGTCATCTTTGGAGTGGGGATGTTTTTACGGGCCTCACAAGAAATTTGCTGTTTTATGCAATGCTACTTGAAAGAAGAGAGATCTGTCGTAAATGGGTGAGCAACATACCTCCGCAGCATTCTGAATGGTTGGATTCCCTTGTGTATATGTCCAGGATGGATTTATTAGGGAAAAAATCTAAGAAGAAAAATTTATGGAATTTGTTGTTGCCATGGATGGAGATCCCAGATAGGACGGTGTAGAATTTGAAGGGTATTGTAGATCCTAGAACATAGCTATGTCCAATGATTACACCAGCATTTCTACTCTGGACTGCTAAAGAGTATTTTTTCCCCTACATTCCAAATCCTAAAGCAGCTCCGGTGTATGCCCTTACGCTGTGTGAGAGATATAGCCGTTAGAAGGAATATGCCCATTGTAGTAAGCCCAACAGTGGTCAGTATCTTTCTCAGTTAAAGGGCTGAAAAATTTGGACATTGGAACCTTCTGAGATGAATAAGTACAAAAAAAAAGAGGGGTGCAGAACAAAGCAAGTGAGGTGCAGAAAGACGGAAGAGAGGTGCAGAAACAGGCAAGAGAAGTGCAGAAATAGGCAAGAGATGAGCAGAAATAGACAGGAAAGGTGCAGAAAGAGGGAGCACAGGTGCAGAAAGAAGCAAACGAGGTACAGAAAGAGAAAAGAGGGGTACAGAAAGAGGTAAGAGGGATGCAGAAAGAAACACGAGCAGAGCAGAATGAACCAACAGAGGTGCAAAAAGAGGCAAGAGGAGTACAGAAAAAGGTAGGAGAGGTACACAAAGAGGGACGAGTGGTACCGAAAGAGGCAAGAGGGGTGAAAAAAAGAAGGAACAGAAGTGCAGAAAGAAGCAACAGAGATGCTGGAAGAGGCAAGAGGATTGAAGAAAGAGGTAGGAGAGGTACACAGACAGGCAAGAGAGGTACAGAAAGAGGCAGGAGGTATACAGAGAAAAGGAAGAGGATTGCAGAAAGAGGCAAAATAATTGCTGAAAGAGGCAACAGAGGTGTAGAAAGAAGCAAGAGAAGTGCAGAAAGAACCAGCAGAGGTGCAAAAAGAAGCAGGAGCGGTACAGAAAAAGGTAGAAGAGGTGCACAAACAGGCAAGAGAGGTACAGAAAAAGGCAGGAGGGGTGCAGAAAGAGAGAAGAAAAGTGCAGAAAGAAGCAACAGAGGTAGAGAAAGCGGCAAGATAGTTGCAGAAATAGGCAGGAAAGGTGCAGCAACAGGCAAGAGAGGTGCAGAAAGAGAAATGAAGGATGCAGAAAGAGGCAAGAGGTATGCAGAAAGAAGCAAGTGAGGTGTAGAAAGAGGCAACAGAGGTGCATAAAGACGCAAGAGAGGTACAGAAACAAGCATAAGAAGTATAGCAAGACGCAAGAGAACTGCTGAAAGAAGCATCAGAGGTGTGGAAAGAAGTAAGAGAAGTACAGAAAGAGGCAAGTGAGGTGCAGAAAGGGGCAAGAGATGTGCAGAAAATGGCAAGAGAACAGCAGCAAGAGGCAAGAGGGATGGGGAGAAGGGTGCAAAAAAAGCAAGAGAGGTACAGAAAGAAGCAAGAGAAGTGCAGAAAGAGGCAGGAGAGGTACAGAAAGAGGCAAGGGAAGTGCAGAAAAAGTCAAGAGAAATGTACAAAAAGGCAAGAGAGGAGTAGAAAGAGGCGAGAGAGGTGTAGAAAGAAGCAAGAGAAGTGGAGAAAAAGGCAGGAGGGGTGCAGAAAGAAGCAAGAGAAGTGCAGAAAGAGGCATATGAATTGCTGAAAGAAGCAACAGAGATGTATAAAGAATCAAGAGAAGTGCAGAAAGAGGCATGAGAGGTTCAGAAAGAAGCAGGAAGGGTGCAAAAAGAAGGAAGGGAAGTGCAGAAAGAAGCAACATAGGTGCTGAAATAAGCAGGAAGGGTGCAGAAAGAGCAAAGGAGCTGCAGAAAGAACCAACATAGGTACAGAAAGACACAACAGAGGTGCAGAAAGACGCAAGGGAGGTGAAGAAACAAGTAGGAGAAGTGCATAAAGAAGCAACACAGATATAGTAAGGGAGAAGTAGGGTGGAGAAGGAGGCAAGAGGGATACAGAAAGAAACAAGGGAGAGGCAGAAAGAGGGAAGAGGGTGCAGAAAGAAGCAACAGAAATGTAGAAAGAGGCAAGAGAAGTGCAGAAAGAAGCAAGAGTGGTTTACACACCATTAGTACCAATGTAATCCCCACATTTAGAAATAAGTTACAGGTGACCATTCTAGGTTTACACAGGGCCTTCCACCACACTTGTCACTGCATTTTGGGAAATGGTTGAGCTGTTTGAGCTAGAAACAATGTTTTTTGTTCAACTCTGCAGATTATGCAGCAGATGGTGGATTATGTGGCAAATAAGGTAAATGTATACGTGTGCAAAAGTCGGTGCAGCCAAGCAGTCACATAATTCCAGTGGCCCTCCCCATGCCTCTGACTAGGTCCAGAAGTGCTCCTCAGTTGTTCCTTCTTTTTTTTGGTCTCATTGAGTTCATAGTTTAGCTTCTATGGAAACAGGGAAGACTAAACCTGAGGTCACAACTCCACAACACAGACTATCATACCACGCAATTACTCTCCAGAACACATATTCCCACTCTACATAATTTCTACAAACTAAATACTACAGACTTTCTATCCACATAATTTCACTGCACAACATACCACATAATTCCACTACATACAACCCACATCCACTCCAAGAAACATTATGAAACACTTTTACATTTACAACGCCACTAGCTCTAACTCTCATAAATGCTAAACCTATTACATTGCAAATGCTTCTTTAACTAGTAGTCACATTTGCAGAGTGGTAGAGAAAAGGTGCTGGGCCTCCGACCAGCTCTCTGGAATTCCGCTGCGTAGGACTTACAGGAGGTACCAGGACAGCTTTGTAGCCCCAAAAGCCCCTCAGGAGTAAAGTAGACTTCATTCCCCATCCCGTAATCTGCCAGGAGGCACCTTTGAAGAGTGGTGGAGAAAGGGGGTGTGGCCTCTGAAGATGTCTTAGTAATCCTACTGTATGGGACTTACTGGAGGTAACAAGAGGGGTAGGTGGCCCACAAGTACATCCTTGGGTGCCAAATACAACTCCTATTACCTCTATTAGGTCCCACAAAGCAGGATTGCTAAGTTCTCATAGCAGGCTATTCCCCTTTTTCCCACCACTCTTCAAACGCACTCCATGGTGCTCTATTGGATGGGGGCCAACTAGCCTATCTGTTACCTCCAGTAAGGCCCACACAATGGGATTGCTGAGAGGTGGACACATGCCACGTCCCCTTTGTCCTCCACTCTACAAACGCGCCTCCTGGTGCACTGCTGCTTGGGGGATGAAGTCCATTTTAGTTCTGAGGTCCTCAAGATACAAGAGGACCTCATCACCCCACCAGCAGAGCACCAAGAGGTGCATTTGCAGAGTGGTGTAAAAAGGGGCGTGGCCTCAGGCCACCTCTCAGCATTCCCACTGTGTGGGGATTTCTGAAGTTCCCTGGTGGGCTAGTTGGCCCCCAGGGACCCTCAGGAATGAAGGGGACAAAATCCCCCAACTTAGAACGTGCCAGGGGGTGCATTTGCGGAGTATTGCAGGGAGGGGTACGGGGCATCAGGTAAGATGCCGACTATTCTTTAAAAAAAAAAATTTAGAAGGGGGCTTTGTGGCCCTCCTTCTTTTACTATTTATTGAGCCCTGAGGACCCCATCTCCCAGGGCCTAAGCCTTTTTTATTTAAAAAGTAATCGGAAGGGGCCAACAGCCTTCCTGTTGGCCCCGGGGACCCAATCCCCTGGGGCCTGTCATTGTCTTATAAAATATTTTTCCCAGGAGGGGGGCTGCGTATATATATATATATATATATATATCTATATCTATATATATATATATATAGATATAGATATATATATATATATATATATATATATATATACACACACACACATATTCAATAAACAAAAAAGTTAAAGTATTGTTATAGTTAGGTTAAATGTTCAGTTACAACGTAACGTTTGAAACTATAAAAATCACAGAAATTTCTCAGTTATGGTCAAGTAACTATAATTCATGCCCTAAGGTAATTATAACATGCCAAGCACATATTTTTACTGCAAATGTTGCAGTGATAATATCATTGATATCATAGAAGATGTCATGAGTGATCTAATGTGTGGGTCAGTGAATTCGACCTACATGTGAAAAGTTACTAGTAGTAATTTCACACGTATAAATGCAGTCTTAGATATGTCCACTTCTTGAACTGAGGGGATGAAGACATGTAAGTCTACAACTAGGTGTAACTTTACTCTCAGACTATCTGAATCAAAAATGTAATTTTACACTTTTCAGTAATTTAGACTTTTGCGTATGTACACTACTTGTGGCTTCTCACAAAATATGAGTGTAAGTTACTAAAAACACAAATGTTGTAATTGCAGCAACACACATAACCAACAGCTTGTACTGTTAAATACCCTCCAATAGCAAATTATGGAGAAAGGGCAATAAAATAAAATTATATAGGAAATAAAGTTACATTAAAAAAAAACATTTTAAAGCTTAAAATATAAATAATCACAATTTAATGTTGAGCAAATAGATTCAAATGTAATATGTATTATTTATTTATGAAATATTTTAGCATCCTGTTTTGAATTTAAGAGTTAATATAGCAATATTTTGCATTAAAAGAGAATTATATTCATTTTATACATCACTTTTAATAACTCGTAATGGTTAATAAAAATAGATTTTTGCTATCGGTAAACCTCAGAAAAATACATTGTATTTAATTTAATAGACGTAAATCTAAATTTATTTCAAAGTTGTTAATATTATTTAAGTTAACACTGCTGTTGCATTTTTTATTTTGTTCTACATTTTAAATACGTTTATATTATTATTTATTACCTACTGGCGGTCGCCAGTAGGTATATATAGTTAGGATTTTTTCCCTATGGGATTTTTGAAAATTCTATGTCTAATAACTTTGGCGTTTGTGGACGGAATTGGATGAAATTTTCTGGAAAATGGAACATTTTGTTTCTGAGCAGCCCCTGAAAATTTGGGGGGTGTTCGTCCAGGGGGGGCCGAGAAAAAAGGGGGGTCCCAAAACGTGTTTTTAACATTGAGTTTTCCATAGGGCGGTTGGCCTCACTTTTAGCCCGAACGGCTGAATGGATTTCCATGAAACTTGGCAAAATTGTAGGGACTGGTAGCCCGATGTGCCTTTTCTAGGTCTCAATATATGTGCTCCAGTGGATTTTGAGAAATTAACGTTTAAAAAAAGATATATATCTGTAAGCGCGCTCCGGGCAGCGCTCCGGTCCGCGGACCTTAAGCGTACCGGAACTTCGCGTAGCTAAGCTGATTGGCTCTCCGGTGTCTGTCAACATTCTAAACAGTCCGGAGCGGCCGCCATCTTGTCTCTCGGTAGGATTGAGAGACAAGAGGAGGCCAAAACAAAGGCGAAAATGACCATAAGGGGGCATACTAGATCCTCCCTGACCCCCTAGGTTTAATGTGGAGGTTTTAAAAGGGCCCCGCGGGGCAAAAAAAACAAAAAAAAATTTTTTTGCGTGGGGAGCGCCCGGTCCGCGAACCGGGAAGCGTTCTGGGCAGCGTACTGCAATGAAAAATGAATGATAGACTTTTCAAATGCTGTATGTTAATTGATTGTTGTTTTTGTTGATTATTTTTTATTTTCTTTATTTTTTAAGCATTTTTTTTAATGTGATTGTGTTTCATAATTTATTAAACTTTCTAACATTTCATTGTCAGAAATTTCATAATTATCATGGAATATACATTGTAGTCTCTGAGGGTGTAAAATGTCCTCATTTGCAAGGAGGTTATCTACTGCTTGTACACATTGCATTAGTTCATTGTCCCAAGTTTCATCGAAAAATTCAATGTCAATTTGATCAATTGTATCAATCAATTCTTGGCTGCTCTCTTGCAGGTCCATTTCAAAAGAAACTTGGTTTTCGCCTTCCATTTTGCCTGAAATTTGGATTAAAAAAATATATATTAGTAGAGATAGGGCAATGTTGGGAATAATTTTAGATAGGCATTTTTTATCAGTGAATTTATCTTTGGGCAGTGTATAGTATCAGAGTGGAAGTAGGAATATAAAAAAGTGTATGTGATTTAACGTAAGTAAATTCATAATTATACAAGAGAAGCCTAACTCCATCCATAACTATAACAGAGAAGTCTCTCTAAATCTATAACTACTACAGAGGGATAGTATATATCTATCAGAAAAAGTTTACCATATTAACTTATAGTGCACAATATACTTCAGTTTTAAAAATAAAAACTTACCTTTAGAAAGAAGTTGAAGGAATTAGTGAAAATACTATTGAAATGTACAGCAAGAAGTAGTAGTCAAAATGGCTGTGTTTTCTTCTCTTCCTTTATATATATTCAGGTATATAACCAATGAAATGTCAGGTAAAAAAAATAGAAAATTAAAGTAACATTTTCATTGGTTGTCAATTCCAACACTTCAGATGTGTTTTGTGAAGTAATTTACCTCAGGGTATTTAGAGAGGTCTACAGGCTAAATGACTAAATGGAATTCCAATCAAATTTGTGAAAATGGTAGGGATTGGTATGTAGTATGAGCTAATCTATATTTGGTGAAATTGTCTCCAGTGGCTTTTCTGTGAACTACTTTCCCACCTTTTTTGATGGTGCGCTTCCCAGAGAGCGACCCGGTACGCGAACCGTTGAGCGCCCCGGTTCGCGAACCTTAAGCGTTCCGGGAGTCCACCATTTTGTGTTTCGGTCGAATTAAGATACAAGATGGAGGGCAAATAATGTTCAGAATGGGTAGAAGGGGGCACGGTAGAGTTATCTTGACCCCCTAGGTTTTCTGAGGGTGGCTGAGGAGGCTTATATGTGCGAAAAAAAAACATTTTTAAAAAAAAAATCGCGAGGTTAGCTCCCGGTTCGCGTACCGGGTAGCGCCCCAGGGAGCGTACTTTGTTGGAAATTAGTGAAAAATGTTAGAGTAAAATAATAATTGTGAGTGATCAGATGTAGGGTAGCTCTGAGAAGAGCTTTTGGGTTTATGGTACATTTAGGTACTTATAAGTAGGTACCAATGCACATTCTTAAATTCAGAGTGAAAACTCTGTTGCCCTCATCTGAGAAGTGAACTCCATCCCCTCTGTAGATATCTTGCATGTAGTAACGCAAGTTATTGTTGTACAGGGAGCCCATTCCATGGTCTCTCATGTAAGCTGAAACAGATTTGTTTACATGCTTCCTCGACTTCTCAATTTGTGGACAAAATTGGTTTGACCACCTCCATTTCTGTCTTTGGTATATATTTGAATATACCAAGGCAGTCTGAGGAAAAAGTGCCATTAATTGCTCAAAGGTGTCCTTTAAAAGCATTTCCAGACCTACACCAGTCAAAGTGCCCAAGTCATTACCTCCACAGTGCACAATTAACAGGTCAGGTTTGGGCAAATGCATAAAGGTTTTCACCAATGGTATCAATTGGTGACATTTTAATCCTCTGTGGCCAAACCACTTAATTTCCACATCTTGTAAATTGAGGTTAGGTAATTTCCTGTTTTCAACGTACCTTTGAGCCCAGTGAATATAACTATGTCCAACAATCCAGACAGAAAACATGGTGAGAGAAGGTTCTCCTGCAGTCAGATGAAGTGTGGCAATGAAATGGCAGTTGAAAAAATGAGAGTTTAAAATGAAAAAAACTGTGGAGTTTCTGTGTTCATGAAGCAGTAACAGTGATTGGTGGATTTTGATTGCTGAAAACAGAAAGTTAGGGTGCACGGATGTGTTCTTTGAAAGATGTATTTTGAATGGTCAATAAAAAATCATTAAATGAAAGAATGCACTGGATATGCAGGTGCACTGAGAGTTCAGAGTTCAATTGCAACAAAGTTGTGTGAACTTGCAAACACCAGAAGTCTTCCAAGAGGTGGTTGCCATGCAGAAAAGACAGAAAGGGCAGAGGGGGGAAGGGTTTTCATTTGAAAAAAAGTGAGGGAAGAGTTTTGATTGGGTGACATGAGAAATATGTGTGAAGAATTACAGCATTTCTGTGCTTTTGATAGCTGCAGACTCTGGAGTGCATACCTTTTGCTCTGCTGAAGACAAATTGGTGTGTTTCTGAGACTGTTTTCAAACTCAAGGTATTTGCTAAGGTGAGAAAATATTTCTTTAATTTAGATAGAGAATAGTGTGCTTTAAGGAGAAAATTATGAATTATGTGGCGCAAATTGCTTGTAAATATGCTCCCACCTGTGCATGGAAAATTTAGATTTTGAATGTTTGTGTTACATAGCCATGTTAAAAGTGACCCAACCATGCAGGAAAGGCAATCAAAAAACGCTTTTATGTGTCTTAAGGACATTTTAAGTAATTTTCCCATGTGCAGTGTTTTGAAATTATGATTTGAAAATCGTTTTTGAGGTAAAGGAATTGTTTTTAAATTTATGACAAGGACATAATGGTGTATGCTTCTTTATAAGGCAATTGACTGTCCCTGATGTTATTTTTCCCATTTTAATGTAAGACTTTTCTCTGTGGCGCAAATTGCTTGTAAATATGCTCCCACCTGTGCATGGTAAATTTAGATTTTAAATGTTTGTGTTACATAGCCATGTTAAAAGTGACCCAACCATGCTGGAAAGGCAATCAAAAAACGCTTTCATGTGTCTTAAGGACATTTTAAGTCATTTTCCCATGTGCAGTGTTTTGAAATTATGATTTGAAAATCGTTTTTGGGGAAAAGGAATTGTTTTTAAATTTATGACAAGGACATAATGGTGTATGCTTCTTTATAAGGCAATTGACTGTCCCTGATGTTATTTTTCCCATTTTAGTGTAAGACCTTTGTCTGTGGCGCAAATTGCTTGTAAATATGCTCCCACCTGTGCATGGCAAATTTAGATTTTGAATGTTTGTGTTACATAGCCATGTTAAAAGTGATACAAACATGCTGCAAAGGCAATCAAAAAACGCTTTTATGTGTCTTAAGGACATTTTAAGTAATTTTCCCATGTGCAGTGTTTTGAAATTATGATTTGAAAATCGTTTTTGAGGTAAAGGAATGTTGTTAAAATTTATGTGCGCCATATGCCCCCAAATTTCTTTTTCAGGGGTGCAGCAGGGTGTTATTGAGACACCCCTGCAGCTTTGGAAAAATTCCTAATTTGCGATGAGCAAATTGTTAATCGCAAATTGCACCTTCATTTATATGAGCCTCCTAGCCCATGGAAATGAATGGGTAATTTGCAATTAGCAATTTGCTCATCGCAAATTTGGAATGGTAAAGAATCGCTATTTATTCCTTAAAATTCGCTATTTTGGAAATGCAAAATAGTTATATGATACATATGGCGGTTGATGTCTAAGAAGATAAGAAGCTTAGGGATACATTTATGATGACTGGCGCAATGAAGTTGACATCACTTACTTCATTGGTAGAGCTTTACATGTATTATGTCCTCTGTATTCTTCATCAAGCGTAACTTTAATCTGCAATCCTGAGTAGGCCTCACCTTAAACAAACCTCTGGATAGGCCACATCTTATTGTCATCCTGAATTAATCATTTAAAATGCTAGGGACAGATTTATGATAGGTGTATGCCTCTTTTGCGCCACTTAGAAAACACTGTCCATGGGGAAATGACTTAAAATGTCCTTAAGACACATGAATGTGTTTTTTTAAAACGTTTGCAATTTTTTTGGGTCACTTTTAACATGGTTATGTGACTCAAACAGTCAAAATCTAAATTCGCCATGCTCAGGTGGGAGCATATTTACAAGGAATGTGCTCCATGGGGAAAGGTCTTATAATGTAATATGGGAAAAATGACATCAGAGACACTGAAATGCCTTATAGAGAAGCATACACCATTATGTCCTTGTCATAAATTTGCAAACCATTACTTTTCCCCAAAAACGATTTTCAAATCATAATTTCAAAACACTGCACATATGGAAATGACTTAAAATGTCCTTAATTCAAAATTTGCTATTCCTTATTTTGCGATTGCACTGAAGGATTTGCAAATTTTACGATTCCTTAAATGCAATGTATCAAACAAAAAATATGTAAAAAATGATATTAAGGATTTGGAAACTACCACCAACTTCTAGTTTGTGGTAATTTGCGAATTCTTTTCAAAAAGCATTTTTTTCTAAAAAACAAAAGGTCCCATATGACGCCCATACATGTCCTTAGGGCATGTATGTGTGCCATATGCCCCCAAATTTCTTTTTCAGGGGTGCAGCAGGGTGTTCTTGAGATACCCCTGCACGCTTGAAAAAATTCCATTTTTTGTGATGAGCTAATTGCTAATCGCAAATTGCAACCTTCATTCCTATGAGCCTCCTAGCCCATGGAAATGAATGGGTAATTTGCAATTAGCAATTTGCTCATTGCAAATTAGGAATGGTAAAGAATTGCTATTTATTCCTTAAAATTTGCTATTTAGGAAATGCAAAATAGTTTGATGGTACATATGGTGGTTCATCTGTAACAAGATAAGAAGCTTAGGGATACATTTATGATGACTGGTGCAATAAAGTGGACATTACTTACTTCATTGGTAGGCCTTTACATGTATTATCTCCTCTGTATTTTTCATCAAGCGTAACTTTAATCTGCAATCCTGAGTAGGCCTCAACTTAAACAAACCTTTGGATAGGCCACACCTTATTGTCATCCTGGATTAATCATTTAAAATGCTAGGGACAGATTTATGATAGGTGTATGCCTCTTTTCTGCCACTGTGCGTCACTTTTATGATGCAGCGGCGGTGGAAAAGATTTGCTATGAGGCGACAACATTACAAATTGATGCATTTAGGCAGATATGTCATGGTGTAAAAAAAACGTACCACATGAAACCGATGCAGCAGTGATGCAAAAGATGCACCATGTCGCAAGACAGGCCTCACTTGGGGCCATATGTATCAAGCTAATTAGCATTCGCAAAGATCAAAATTCTACCAATTTCGGCCTTTGCAAATGTAAATTAGATAAATGGTATGTATCAAACAAGTTTGATGCAAAATAAGGAGTAGCAAAATTTGCTATTCCTTATTTTGCAATTGCACTGAAGGATTTGCAAATTTTGTGACTACTTAAATGCAATGTATCAAACAAAAAATATGTAAAAATGACATTAAGGATTTGGAAACTATTGTGGTAAATTGGTGGTAATTTGTGAATTCTTTTCAAAAAGCTTTTTTTTAAAAAAACAAAAGGTCCCATATGACGCCAACACATGCCCTTAGGGCATGTATGTGTGCCATATGCCCCCAAATTTCTTTTTCAGGGGTGCAGCAGGGTGTTCTTGAGACACCCCTGCACCCTTGGAAAAATTCCTAATTTGTGATGAGCAAATTGCTAATCGCAAATTAAACCTTCATTCCTATGAGCCTACTAGCCCATGGAAATGAATGGGTAACTTGCAATTAGCAATTTGCTCATTGCAAATTAGGAATGGTAAAGAATCGCTATTTATTCCTTAAAATTCGCTATTTAGGAAATGCAAAATATTTTGAAGATCACTGTTATTGTTTTACTGTTTGGTAATAATGGTTAATAACATTTTTTAATATATTTTACCACAGATTCAACTGCAGATTATTTCAAGATTTCACCATGCCTACAATAGAAAGACAGAGAAAGGCTGCAAAACGTCAAAGACAGCAGGTGAAAAAAAATAAGCAGCAGTCCTCTAACAAAAAGATTTGTCAAGTCACGAAGAAAGCACCGGGTAAGAGCACAAAACAATTCATAAGAAATATGTGTAGTAAAAAAAATATTACTACAGAAAATGTTTCAGTCCATAAAACGAGAAGGAAATCAAATGGAAAGGAAAGGCCAATGAAAAATGTTACTGCTAGAGCAAGAGATAACTCTGTGCATGATAGTAGAAGGAAACAACAGTTTAGGGAGATTCGTAAACGAATGTTCCGCAACAGGATAATTGGCAATTTGTTAAAAAATATTAAGAAACGTCAACAGAAACTGGTTTTTTATAAGAGAAAAAAAAAGTTGAGAAAGTTATTGATCAGGCATTTGAAATTAAACGTAAGTTATTTATTTTGATAATCAATAGAATTAGGAAGCTAAACAAGGCAATTTATGATTTCAAAAGAAATAGTAGATGGAAGAGAATAGTTAATCGTAGTAATTTTTGTGAAGTTTTTTCTGGAGAATGGATGCATAGTTCAAGCTGTGAGGCATTTTTTAATGAGGAGAGTTATTTCCAGGATAATGATTTGGTGCATGCAGTTGACACCAGTGGTCGTGCTTATGAAGTGAAAGATGGTTGTCCAGTTGAAAAAGAAAAACTTGTGACAACAGAGGCAGAAGAGGTGTTAGGTAATGAGGTTTTAGGAAGACGTGCTAAGGGTCCTGTGTACACCTGGAAGTGTAGTAGTATTTGCAGTGTGCGACAGGATTCCATCAATTTGCTTTGTGATTTTGTACGGTCATTTAATAAGAAAAGTTTGAAGCAGAAAATAAGGTTGTTGCAAGAATTAGATCCTTGCAGAGTGAGAGAAGTGACAGGTTTGCATGGTCATTCACTGGCTTGTCTTTCCAGGAGAGTATGCCAGAGTGTTTTTCATCATTTCAGGATGCTAGCAGTGCATCATAATAAAGTGAGGAAATTAGTTAGAATGTTGTATTATGCTAAGAGTCCAGCAATTATGCTTAAAAAATTATGCGCTGCTCTTTTGCATGGTTCTGAAATAGATGTGAAGAATATATGTGAAGAAATTGAGTTTTGTTACTTTGGAAGTAAAGAGGAGAATGTTGAAATTGAGCAAGAAGAAGAGGGTCATGTGGAAGATAGTGTACAGGTTTCCAGTACAGATAATTTCCAGAGGGAAATTGCGACATTTGAGGTGAAATCAAGTGAGAGGCCTAATTTCACTTGTGTGTGTTGTCGACGCACTTATTATAAGAATCAGACTAAGTTAGTGGATTTATATGCAAAAAGTGAAAGGGAAAATAATAGTGAATGGAAGGATTTCGCAACATACTTGATGGTAGAAAATTGTTTTGATTTGGGATTGGATCAACGTGTGCGTACTTATTGTTGTTGCAAATTAAATCAAAACCAGATGCCTGCTAGAGCAGTTCATAATAATCTGGAATTGGTTGAGATTCCTTCTGAATTGAAGGATTTAAATACTTATGAATCTATTTTGATTCAAAGTATCCATCCCTTTCAGGCTATTGTAAGAATGGAGCCAAAGACAGGGAAAATGCCTCCATCAGATTTACAGAGAGGATTAAAGGGAAGAGTTGTTTATTTGCCTCTAGATTTGAAGAAAAACATTAACACAATTGGAGTAGAAAAAGTGGAAGAGGAACCTCTGGTTATCTTAGTTAATGGGGTTCCGACAAAGAATAAGAAAATATGGCAAGATTTAGTAGATGTTAGGAAAGTTAAAAAGGCAACATTGTATTTGAAAAAAAATAATAAATACTATAAGAATGTATATGTTGCAGAAGAGGAAGTAAGTGAGGAAGAGGATAGCGATTTGTGTGCTGGTCAAATTGAGAAAGTAGAACCCTCTACTAGTGAAGAAATATATGAACATTATAGTGTTCATCCTTTGCATTCCAAGGAAGTCATGGGGAATGCTATTGAGTTGTTTCAAATGAAACAAGCCAAAGGGAGTCCCATTAGTGTTTGGGAGGAAAGTTTGGAAGCTCGGTGTTTCCCACAGCTTTTTCCAACAGGTCAGGGAGGAAGATATGATGAGCGACCTCATCAAATTCCTGCTTCTGAATACCGGACTTTGCGATTGTATGCAGGAGATGCTAGGTTTCGACAATGCATTCCCTATTTGTTTCATCTCCTGTTTGAAAGCGATCTGTCTGGACTGTCATATGCAGTGAACCACATCTTGAAAAGTGGTATACACATGCAAAACATCTCGGCAAGTGACTTTATGGATAAAGTCAATGTCCAAGACAGTATTTTGGATTCTCACCTGATTAATCTCATGGCGTGTCAGCGTGGTACTAATGAGTACTGGTACCGTCATCATGGTGATTTAAAATGTATGCTGAGGAACTTAGGTACTCCCACATAGTTCCTCACTCTGAGCTGTGCCGAGTATGGCTGGGAAGACTTACTTGAATTTCTACGAGAGGCAAATGCTAACGTAGATAACATCGAATTCAAGACACCTGGAGAACTGTGCTCTTTGGATCCAGTCAATGTATGTAGGTACTTCAATCATAGATTTGAAGCTATGATGTCTTTCATCATGAATAAGAAGAATCCACCTCTTGGAGAGCTGTTGGATTTCTTCTGGAGAAAGGAGTACCAAGCAAGAGGTGCTCCTCATATACATATGTTGCTGTGGATCAAGGATGCACCTAAATTTGGAACGGATCCAGAAGACTCAGTGATGAGTTTCATCCAACAGTATTCTACGTGTGCTGTTCCAAACGCAAAGGAGAAGAAAAGCCTAAGAGAAAAAGTTCTGCGTTTCCAAAGCCATCGATGTGGAAAGTACTGCCGTCGTAAATTCCGAAATAAGGACAAGTTCTACACTAAATGTCGTTTCGGCTTTCCACGACCGGTGATTTCTAAAGGAAGAGTAAACAGTTTGATGTCTTCGCTGCGACACAATGTCATGAAGAAATCACCTAAAAACACTTACAATTTGAAGAGGAACCAAGAGTCCAAGTACATCAACGACTACAACCCGGTGATTTTGTCCATGTGGAATGCTAACATGGATATACAGTTTGTGGCTGATAACTGTATGGCTGTGGCTCGGTATGTGACGTCTTACATCACCAAAAAAGAGAAGACAGAATTGAAGGATATGTGGGAGGACATTTCCCATGAAAAGAGCCTCAGCAAGAAGTTGTACAGTTTCAGTCTGAAGATGTTGTCGCATCGAGAAATCGGAGCGTACGAATGTTCTGACCGGTTGTCTTCAGCAAGTCTCTATGCCAAGTCCAGGAGTATCGTTTGGGCGAGTCTTGGTCTTGCAGCAACGCGTAATCGAGTTCTCAAACCTGTGCGGGAAATTGAGTATTTGGCGGAAAAGGAGCCAAACAGTACCGACATTTTGAAGACAAACATGTTGGATACATATTATCCAAATCGAAGCAGTCACCTCGAGAATGTTTGTCTGTATGAGGTTCTGCAAAATTACATATTCAAGAGGAACATCAAAGAAGATACTGAGAAAGGAGTGTATGCTGTAATAGGAAGTGAGGGATGTCTGGTCAAGCAAAGAAAATGCCACTTGGTAAACCATCGAAAATTGAGTGGCGAATCTCCTGAAAAAAAGGAGTTTTTCTATTTAGCACTTTTGCAACTTTTCAAGCCTTGGCGTGCAGAAGAGGAACTGCTTGGAGATTTCCTCTGTTACGAAGACTCTTTCAATGCCGCCAAGGAGACCATAGAATGTCCTGCTTTTCCCAAATATGTAGAAATGTTGAATGCGGAAATTGAGCAGGAAGCAACGATTGCAGCCGAGATTGCCAGAGACAGTTCTCAGGACAGTCAGAGTTCTGCTTCATTGAGTCAGGATCCACTAGGAGGACCTGTTATCGAAAATGAAGCTGCCACTGCTATGAATGAAGTGGAAAGAGCCATGGCACATGCTCAAGAGGATGCGGTTAACTTAGAAGAGTTGGAAAGACAACTCAACGTTGAGCAGAGGAAAATATATGACGAAGTTACCATGCAAATTGATCATGGATTAAGTCATGATAAGAAAGAGTGCTCATGTACGTCGTTGAAGCCTGTCCGACTGTACGTGAGTGGAGAAGCGGGAACTGGAAAAAGTTTCCTCATTAAAGCAATTTCATGCTATTTGCAGGAAAGGACAGAGTCATCGCTGTCTTGTGTTGTCACTGCTCCAACTGGACTGGCAGCACATAATATTAAAGGGATTACTTTACATCGTTTACTGATGCTGCCAGTGGAGCATGACAACAAATTACAATATCACAAGCTATCTGGAGATGCTTGTTTTGAAGTTTCAAGAATCTTGAGGAAAATGAAACTTCTTATCATTGACGAAGTAAGCATGGTTTCCAATGTCATGCTTGCCTTTGTGCATTTGAGAATGCAAGAAGTTCTCAAAACAGAGTATGATGTGTTATTTGGTGGCAAACACATCATTGTTTTCGGAGATCTTCTGCAGCTGACACCAGTGAAAGGGCAACCTGTGTTCAAAAGGCTCACGCATGAAGATACCAGGAAGTGCCTAGGCAGCATTGGCAACGTCAATATATGGTTAAACTTCAATTATGCTGAACTGCATGAAAATATGCGTCAGGCGAAGGATGAAGTTTACAAGACTATTCTACAAGATGTTAGAATTGGAAAAGTGACCGAGCATGGGAAAGAAGCTTTACATGCACGATTACTGTCAAATTTATATCCAGAACAAGATGTTGTGCCTGAGAATATTTTTCAGAAAATTACTGAGAAGAAATCTGGAATATGTTTGATGCCAACTCTTGCAGAATGTGCCAAATTTAACAACAAAATGTTGCATTTAGAAAAGCAAGAGATTGTGAAACTGGAAGCTATTGATAGAGTAGAGCATATGGGATCAACAATTATTTTGTCTGAGAATCTGAAAACAAAATTGGATTCATTAGAGAAGAGTATATCTAAAACTGCAGGTTTTGAAAAGACTCTGAATGTGTGCTTGAACTGCCGTATAATTTTAAGAAGGAATTTACATGTTGAAAGAGGTCTGGTAAATGGATCAATGGGTAATGTTGTTGATTTTGTGAAATACAGAAATAGAGATGGAATTGAATTTTTAAAAATTAAATTTGATGGCATTGAGGAAGTACAGCTAATTGCTCGTTGTTCTGCTAGATTTTTGCTTGTAAAAGACTTATATGTTCGCCGTAAGCAGTTTCCTGTTTGCTTGGCATATGCGGTGACAATTCATAAATCGCAAGGTTTAAGTGTAGACAGTGCATTGGTGAATATTGGCAGTTCTGTGTTCAAGGAGGGTATGGCATATGTGGCATTGTCACGAGTTAGAACTTTATCGGGATTGTACTTGATTGAGTGTGATGTCACAAACATTTGTGCGGATCTAGATTGTGTTAAGGAATACAATAGGTTAAGAAGAGAGTATGCGCCACATTTGCCTCAGTATCCTTTGTTTGAGAAACGTGTGGTAGGCCGGAAACGAAGAAATGAAAACAATACTGGGGAGGTTGTAGCAAAAAGACAAAAAGTCAATGAACCTAAAATTACAAGCAGAAACAAAAAGGATTCTCTTGAAGATGTTGTTGGTTTTCAGTTTGAAAACAGTTCTGGTGTCAACTGCTATGCTAATGTAGTGGTTAATGTTTTGTTTTCTCTAAAAAATGTAAAAGAAGAGATTGTGGTCAATTCTGATCAAAGATTTTGCAGTTTGTTAAATTCTGTGTTAGAGAAATGTACCACTGATAGAAGAAACATAGAAAGTGTGTCTGAAATTCGAAATCTGTTAGACAGATGTTCAGGCCAAACACAATTCTCTCAAAATATTCAGCAAGATTGTCAGGAGTTTTTAATGTATATGCTTGATGTATTGCATGCTGAAGGTGTAGATGTAGATCAGCTGTTTGGGCTTTCTTATCAATGGCAGCATGACTGCGAGAACTGTATGGTATCAAGTACTACTAGTGTAGACTCAGAAAGATTTATATATTTAACTTTGCCAGACAGTAAATCAGTCTCCTTTAATAAGCTAGTAAAAGCAGCTGATCACAACATGGAGTGTAGCCAATGTAAATCTGAAATGATGTCCACATTATTTATACGAACATATGGCCAGTATGTCATTTTAATGTTCCAACGATGTAGGCCTGATGGAACAAAATTGACAACTTTAATTAAAAATTTTGTAGCTTCGCAGTTGTCAATATCAGGAAGGACTTTTGTAACTGCAGCAATTATATATCATGACGGCCCTTCAATAACATCAGGACATTACACAGCTTATTTAAAGTCTAGAAATGGCTGGTCATTCTGCAATGATTCTGTTTTAATTTTCAAAAAAAAATTGCCGTATGACCTTAAAAACTCTTACCTGGTGTTTTTAAAACCAAAATTTTAGGGAAATAAGCTTGGGATGTGCTCTGTGGAATTTCAAGAAGTTCTAATGGCTCCTACACAATTTGGCCTTGAGGATAAGTGTAGTTCAGAGACATAACTTCTAACCATAGGACTGGACGTCATGGAGAAATACATGCACTTTCAATGAGTTCAGAAAAACTGTTTCTTTTTATAAGCTAATTGAAGCAGCCAATCAAAACATGGAGTAGAGGGAATGTAAGTCTGCAATGCTGTCTACTGTTTTACATTGCTTTGTGATTAAAAGTGATGTAGAGAATTAAATAATTGTAGTAGTCATAGAGGTAGTGTAAGTCTGCTTCATAGTAAGCAGTATCAGTGTCATAGGAAATGTAGAACATGACTGAGCAAGAAGGGGAAGATATTACTATTCCAGGATTGTGAAAATGATCTTCAACATTTTAATTCTGAAAGTTGCGGAAATGCCAAATGACGGGATTGGCTTACAAGAAATCCAAGAGTTATAAATGGCTCTGACCAGATTTGGCCTTGTGGAAAATTGTGGTAGAGAGCAAGAAGTCATTTATTGCATGTAATGTGTTTTTAAAAACGATGGAGATTTTCTTTCAGAAAGTGGCGGGCTGAAAGTAATAACAGCACAAAAGAATGTAAGCTGTTCATAGGACATCCTTGGACGTCATGAAAAGTAAGTTAACTTTAACGAGTTCTGAATTTTGATTTCTGATGTTGTATGGGTTTTTTAAACACAATCATTTTGATTGTGTTTTTTTTTCCCCGCTGTTACATGATGAATACCTTCAAGTCACTGTTTTTAGTGAAATTTGATACATTCTGAGAACAGCAAAAATAAACCATTTAACATGTATAATTAATTCTGTACTGTTTGCATTTATGATGTATATGTAGAACTGTGTAGGAGGCATGGAGAAGGTGAGGCTTCTGTAAGTGTCAAAGTTGTTGCATGCAGTGCTGCACTTCTGCGTATTCTTTCATATGCTAGACTACATCTGCACAATGAGATACCTAAGCAAAGGAAACACAAGTGATGTGATTGTGAAATGAGCAAAATAAATTGCACGTATTTCAATTACATCACCTGTGTTTCCTATCATTATGAATCACATTGTGCAGATCAAGTTTAGGTCTGTCCAGGGAAACATAGGAGATTTGGACTTTGTTGAAGAGTGCAGTGGACATGACTCACTTCATTGGTAGACCTTCACATGTATTATCTCCTCTGTACTCTTCAACAAGTGTAAATCTCATCTGCAACCCTGAGTAGGCCTCACCTGAAACAAACCTCTGGATAGTAGACATCTTATTGGCATCCTGAAGCAATTATTTAAAATTTTAGTGTCTTGCGACACTTTTCTGAAACAACAGCAATGCAAAAGATGCACCATGTTTTAAGATAGGCCTCACTTCATCTGCATCAAGATACTGTTAGTTTAAAATGTATATCTTTAGGACTGTGTAGGGGGCCTGGAGAAGCAGAAGCTTCTGTAAGTGTCAAAGTTGTTGAAAAACTGTTTGACCTTCAATCTTTTCCCTTGTCTTTTCTAATTTTTAAATACATTTTTTAATATTTTTCAAATGTTTGTTCTCTCTTTCACAGATTGAAAGTATAAAAACAAAAAGTGAGTAATTTAACGACAATTATAAGGTAAATATTTTGTACTGTTTTCGTTACATTTCTATCACATTTAACTACTATTAGTTCCACTGCTTCATTTCTTTAACCCTCAGTTTCCTGCCTTTGCTACTTCCCTCATTCCTTTCTCTATTACCTACTTACTCAACTCCTTCCACTCTTTTTCTCAGTCCCTCTCTTCTCATAGTTCCTCACTCTTGTTCACTCACTGCGTCTCTATTACTCTTAGTGTCTTTGACTGATCACTCTATCACTACTTGTTCATAATGCTTTCTCTGTGTAGTTGAAGCACACTAAGGGTAATATTATGAACACAGCCAATAAAATTATTGCTCTTTTTATTGGCAGAAAACTGGTGCAAAAGTGGTTTTAGTGGCAGTTTTCTGCCACAAAAGCAGCTTTAGCGACACATTTCTGTCAATAAAAGCTGCAAAACTTTTATTGCCTATGTTGATGATATGGCTCTATGTTAATTAAATTTCTTTGCTGTTTCAATTAATCTTTTTCTATTATTTTTTGTTTTCTGTTTTCTATTTTTTCTCCCTGTTATTCCTCATTTTTTAATCTTATTTTGAACATTCACTCACATTCTCCAAGAAACTCTTCTTTGTTAATGTTATACTCTCTTTTTTTTTTTCTTTCACTTCGTTATCTATTTTGTTTTTCACAATTATACCCTCTTCTGTCTTTTCTTCGGTAAATAGATCTATTAAACAGTATCTCTTCTTTACTCCCTATAGCTGTCTTTCTTTTAACGTCACTCTCTGTTTCCTTTCCTTATACTTACACTTTTTTTTTTTTTTTTTTTTTTTTGGTTAGCTCCCGGTCCGCGTACCGGGAAGCTAACCCGAAAGCGAACCAAAAGAAATAGAGCTTGCCAGAGTGCTAAACATTCTAGCAATTTTTTTGGAAAGGGAAGGTAGTTCTGAAAAGAACTTTTTTTTTAATATTTTTGTTGTTTTATATTTTTTTTTTATTTTTTGAACATTTTTTGTTTTTTTTGTATTTTTTGAACGATTTTATATTTTTTTGGGGGTTTTTTGGGGGGGGGAAACAACAAAAAACAGACGTTGAAAAGGGCTCAACAGGAGCAAAAAAAAATTACTGGGGGCGGTTAGGGCAATCATGGTGTTCATACGCCAGGTTCAGTGCATTGATGCTCATGTTGCCACAAGCTAATAATGCACGACAGTGCATACATAAGTGGATCATGTGCCCAAAATGTTGTTGAATATTTGGCACAGTTTCCCGTGCCTCTTCTGGTGATAGAGAAACCGGTATTGTTGGTCTGGCCACAGGAGTTGGTCTGGGATTGTCGTGCATATCCCTTAATTCCGCCCGGCTGTAATTTAGGGGATGTTTCCTCGTCATGTGCCTGTGCATAGTGTGATTGCCAAAGCTATATTTTTTGTCCGTCCCTCTGGACAATTGTTCCTTGCATATCAGGCAGGTGACATACCTCGCGTTGACTTTTTTTTGCCCACGAGGTATTGAAAAAAACTGCCAGATGAAACTGGCTTTCTTTCTGGAAACCCGGGGCAACTCTTCTAAAAATTGTGGTTCTTCTCCCTCCTCATCCATTTCTTCCTCTTCCTCCTCAGTGTTGGTAAGGACCTGGGGAGGTGGTCCTTTCTTCCCATGAGGAGGTGGTGGTGGTGGTGGGGGTCCACCAGCTGAAGCTACCAATGAAGCCATTTTCCAAGAAGCAAAATAGGTCTTCCTCTCACAATGATGAAAGTCAGAGTGAGGAAAGAAGGAAGGGTTTTCATCATTTGGGAAAAAACAATACTTCTCAACCAATGAAAAGTGTTATTTTTAAGTCACCTGACCTAGCCTTCCATCATTATGAAACCAAAAGTGAAATGAACCAATGAAAAGTTTTATTAACAAGTCACATGACCTCTCACGCTCATGTTACGCGCTGCGGAACGCTCCCCGGTTAGCTTCCGGTTCGCTCCGCTTCGCGCCTCGGTACGCGCCCCGGGACACTTCCGGGTGCGCTAACGCGATACGTCACAAGACGCATTTCGCGGCAATGCGATACGTCGCGCTTTCGCGCCGCGGATCGCTTCCGGGGAGCTGCGTTTCGTGCCTCGGTCCGCGCCCCGGGGCACTTCCGGGTGCGCTAACGCAGTACGTCATAAGACGCATTACGTGGCAACGCGATACCGGCACTATGTTGATTTCTTACCGGTTCACGGACCGGGTCGCGGAATCAAAGTGAGCTAACGGGAAGCTTCCCAGTTCGCGGACCGGGAGCGAAACAAAAAAAATATTTAAAAAAAATTATTAATAAACATATAAAATATATTTTGGGATTTAAAGAAGAATACATTTTACAGCTATAGATATTAGCTTTTAAAAAACCAATGAAATTCACTGAAAAACCATAGGTTATAGACCATATATAGTTAGGAATTAGCATTTACAAAACCTTGAAAATTCACTGAAAAAACCATAGGTTATAGACCATATATAGTTAGGAATTAGCATTTAAAAAACCTTATTTTACTCACACAAAACCATTGAAATTCCATATATAGTTAGTTGTACTAACTATATATCGCGCACCCGCAATCCACTGCTGATCATGTCACATATTACATCATTCATGACATGGTCAGTGACATCACTGATGACATCACTGATGACATCTCAAATGACATCACTGATGACATCACTGATGACATCTCAAATGACATCACTGATGACATCACTGATGACATCTCAAATGACATCACTGATGACATCACTGATAACATCTCAAATGACATCACTGATAACATCTCAAATGACATCACTGATGACATCTCATTTGAAATCAATGGTCACATCACTGATGATATCATTCATGTGACAATACAATGCATCTCCTCACACTTTAATATAACCTCTGTTACACCCAGTGTTAAATACAGAACATATTTTTTTAAACAATTGACACACCAATACTAGTTACTACATACGCACTCACTGATTCCTACGTCTACACACACATTCACTCATTCACCCATACAATCATTCATACATACAATCACTCATCTTTACAACACTATCATATGCACTCATACACCCTATACAGACACTCACACTCTGCCACTCATCCTTGGAGTTACTCACACACCTAGTCAGTCCTATAAAGAATCAATCACACTTCCATTTTCTAATCTATACAGTTAAATATAGAGTACCTTACATTTTCAAACATATTCTAACACATACTTACTCTCTTATAAATCATTGATACAAGAATACATTGATCTGCACAGAGTCACACATCTCCCAGCCAGCCACACACACACTCAGTCTCCCATTACAAATACTTGGACAATCAATCAATAACCCATATAGTTACTCATATAGCTACTGATCAACACATGCAGCAGTTTACAGAATACCAGACATAATAATGCACAAATTAAGACAGTTTAGTCACTAACCTATGCATTCAGTGAGACACATTTAATCACTCACTCATACAGTCAGTCACGCACCTACTAAAACCTTCATTCAGACACTTATACATCCACTCATTTAGTTGTGATGTGATGTCATCAGTGATGTCATTTGAGATGTCATCAGTGATGTCATCAGTGATATCACTGACCATGTCATGAATGATGTAATATGTGACATGATCAGCAGTGGATTGCGGGTGCGCGATATATAGTTAGTACAACTAACTATATATGGAATTTCAATGGTTTTGTGTGAGTAAAATAAGGTTTTTTAAATGCTAATTCCTAACTATATATGGTCTATAACCTATGGTTTTTTCAGTGAATTTTCAAGGTTTTGTAAATGCTAATTCCTAACTATATATGGTCTATAACCTATGGTTTTTTCAGTGAATTATATAAATAGTTGTAATATTTTTTTGAGTCAAATGATTTTTTAATCTGTAATATTTACTTTTGAGGTAAATACATCTTTTTACCTGTGGAGATCTCTAGCCCGACTCTTGAGTCTCCCATTGGTAGAAGGAAAATTGTTAACTGGAGGGTTTCATGGGGAAAGGCTTAAGGAGGGGTTTATGGCCGGATGTCACCCAATAACACAAAAGAGAGGGGTTTATTTAGGAAGATGTTGCATCGCCCTTGTGCCACGCAAGGGGGCACAAGGCCAACGCAAAACCCGAAATCAGATTGATCAAGCCATGCAAGGCCAGCATACATGGCCCTGAGTGGCTTGATAAATCTCGAGTAACGCAAGGCGTGCAAATTGCTGTCTTGCGTTACTCTGCAGCAAGGAAGTGTGCCATTGGTGGAACATGGGTTTTCCCACGTGTTAACCCATGGATTTTGCTGCGTAATCAAGAGAGAGAGGTAGGACCAGAAAGCTAGTCCATGTCCCCGGTTAATATATGATTAAATCAAAAAGAGACTAGCTCAAGTTACTTTAGGGGAGGGGGAAGACTCTGGTATGTTTTGTCACGGAGTGTGAACACCCAACAGGTGTGTTCAAAAAGCCCTCACCCACCAACCTAGTTGGTGGCATGCTTCATCATCGGGCCCACCCAGTGGCACCTAGCGTGCCCCGGGTGTGCTTCAACGCCTGACTACAGCGGAGCTGGTATTTTACTGAGTGTGCGGTGAAGATAGTTAAGGAAGTGATGTTAAAACGGCTGAACGGTGGTCCCAGTACCCGAAGGTAAAATTAGACTTTAATACCTGGGCCTCCGTCAGCGGTTAAAAATAAGGCAAGGGGATGTAAGGGGCGAGTTACGACCTCTCACATCCAATGGGTCAACATGTTTCAGCCAGTGCCTTATGACTAGACTGGCTTTCTTCAGGACCTAAAATAAGTGAGTGCAAATTACCTAGTGGGGGTGTAGGGGAGACTATGTGTCTACACACCCTAAAGTGTATCTACGTGTGAGAGGGGGATTCCCTTCTCAAGACCACCTGTACACATAACATGGAAGGACAAAACAAAACACACAGGGAGAAGGTAGAGTCATTAGGATGTACAGTTTTACGCACATCTGATGCCGTCACTATAGCGAGTGCTGGTGGGCTATAGGCGGCTATGGTGTGATGGTATTGGTGGTACCATCACAGTGGGAATCGCACTGATAACTCGAGAGTGAGGTGATTTAAGAGACGGAGTAAAACAGGGTGCATTAGTGAAAATGCGGCGCAAGGAGGGATTCTTACGCAAGTTATTTGCTCAGTCTGACCTCAAGGTTGGGAGGTGGCAAAGGCTTGACCCTGGGGGGACAAACATTTACCATGCTGATTAGGGAGACCTGTTAGGAAAGAAAATAGCGCTTACCAGGAGTCGTGATGGTAGTTTCTCATACTCACAGTACTTCTGGGTTGAGCCTGCTCTGGACCTGTAGTGCCTCCTTCGCATACCGGTGGGGAATGAGAGTTTTCCCAGGTCTTAAGTAGTCTTGTTAATTGGTCTAATTAAGTGCACCTGTGGTGTGGAGGGCAATGGTGAAAAGACTCACAAGCCTGAGTCATGCTGCCTGGAGTAAGTATGGGCGCCTTAGGTGCGCGCGCGCTCTAGCGCCCTGTCGCGCTGGGAGGCATCGTTATGGGCCACTGGGGAACCACCCAGGCGCTCGCGTCTATAGTTAGCGCATGCGCGATAGGTCCAAGTGCATGCTTCTCAGGGGAACAGCCTGGAGGGTAGTGTTAGTTGTTCGCGCATGCGCATTGTGACCGGGCTGGTCTGCGCATGTGCGGCGTATGACGGGTGATCGCCCGCGCATGCGCGGTGTGTTGTTCACCGGGCACATTTGATTTCGTCCATTGAGTGGACCTGAGGCATGTAGATAATTTCGTTTCGTCCATTTAGTGGACGTCGGGCATATAAAAAACATTTAGACAAGTGCATTGTGAATAAATGGGGGACAATCTTTAGCAATTACAGGAGAAAGACTGCTTAGAGGACGTAGTCGTTCCAGTGAAACTGCGCCCAAACATATGTAGTTTGATGATGGGGGTAGTGTAATCACTGGCGGGTCAGGGAATTCCACGGGATGGCATCATTCAATCCCTGGGTGGATGTGGAAAGGCGGTAGATCCACCGTTGTTCTGCCTGCAGTAGTTTTTGGTCATTGTCCATAGCGCCTGAGGTGATCTGCTCTATCACCGTCCATGATAGGTCATTTGGTGTGTGGCCTTCGGTGATGAAATGGTTGGTCATCTTGCTTATGTTCTTTTTGCATCTGATGGTACTGCGGTGTTCGGTTATGCGGGTTTTTATTTTCCGTGTGGTCATCCCAATGTACCGGAGTCCACATCTACATGTAATTAAGTAGATGACATTGCGGGAGTTGCAGTTAGTGTGGCTACGCTGGGTCCACATCTTGTTTGGTTCCAAATCCAAGGTTTTGGTGTGAGAGGTGAGGTGGCACACGCTGCAGTCATTGCACGGATAGTGCCCGCTGACATTGGGGAGGCCCCATATGTTGCGGAGGGTGTTGGTGGCAGGTGGGGGTGGTGGTCTGGGACGGGTATTGACAAGGCGGTCTTTTAGATTGGAGTTTCGCTTGTATGCGAATCTTGGAAGGTCCCATTTCCTCTGTCCTGAAGTGATGATTTTCCAATGTTTTTTTATAATTTTCGACACCTCATTCGATGCTGTGTTATAGGTCGTAACGCAGGTGATGGGTGGGTTATCTTGGACTTTGGTGACAGTCTCGAGGAGGGCCTCCCGATTTTGGTTTCTTGCTCTTTTCTGTGTTTTGTTGATGATTGGTCTTGGATAGCCCCGTTGTGACAGCTTGTTGGTCAAGTCCATAGCCTGTTTTTTATAGTCAGAGATGTTCGTGCAGTTCCTGCGTATACGCAAGAACTGTCCATAGGGCAGGTTCTCTCTGAGGGGGCGTGGGTGGAAACTGGTAAAGTCAAGCAATGAGTTCCTTGCTGTCGGTTTGTAGTACGTGGTAGTGGTCAGAGTGCCATCTTTGGCTCTGATATCCAGGTCTAGGAAGGGGAGATGGCTGTTGCTGGCCGTGCTGGTGAACTTGAGGTAGGGGTCCCTGTTGTTAAGCCATGTCATGAATTCGTCCAGGTCGGAGTGGGAACCTTGCCAGACCACCAGGATATCATCTATATACCTGCGCCAACTCAGGATGTGGTTGATGTAGGGGTTGGTGTCTGTAGTTATATGGCACTCTTCAAAGTGGTGGACGTATAGTCCCGCCACGCTTGGAGCGAAGACACTGCCCATCGATGTCCCGTTGGTCTGTAAGTAGAGAGTGCCGTCGTACTCAAAGAAGTTTTCTTTGAGTGCCAAGGTTGCGCATGACAGTATAAAGGCTCTTGGCGTGTGGTGTTCCCAGTTAGTAGCCATCAGGATGTCATGGAGTACTTGGAGAGTGGCATCTTGTGGGAGGCTGGTGTAGAGGCTCTCCACGTCTAGACCCACCAGCAGTTGTGTGGTAGGGTTGAATTCCTTGTTGTTGAGGACTTGTAAGAGATGCTTGGTGTCCTTGATGTATGTCGGGGTCGACTGTACCAGGGGGTTTAAGAAAAAGTCGCAGTAGCGTGACAGTGGTTCCAATAGGGAGTTGATCCCTGATACTATGGGTCTTCCAGGAGGGGGAGTGACCCCCTTGTGAACTTTAGGCACAGTACCCCATATTTCTATACTGTGCCTAAAGTTCACAAGGGGGTCACTCCCCCTCCTGGAAGACCCATAGTATCAGGGATCAACTCCCTATTGGAACCACTGTCACGCTACTGCGACTTTTTCTTAAACCCCCTGGTACAGTCGACCCCGACATACATCAAGGACACCAAGCATCTCTTACAAGTCCTCAACAACAAGGAATTCAACCCTACCACACAACTGCTGGTGGGTCTAGACGTGGAGAGCCTCTACACCAGCCTCCCACAAGATGCCACTCTCCAAGTACTCCATGACATCCTGATGGCTACTAACTGGGAACACCACACGCCAAGAGCCTTTATACTGTCATGCGCAACCTTGGCACTCAAAGAAAACTTCTTTGAGTACGACGGCACTCTCTACTTACAGACCAACGGGACATCGATGGGCAGTGTCTTCGCTCCAAGCGTGGCGGGACTATACGTCCACCACTTTGAAGAGTGCCATATAACTACAGACACCAACCCCTACATCAACCACATCCTGAGTTGGCGCAGGTATATAGATGATATCCTGGTGGTCTGGCAAGGTTCCCACTCCGACCTGGACGAATTCATGACATGGCTTAACAACAGGGACCCCTACCTCAAGTTCACCAGCACGGCCAGCAACAGCCATCTCCCCTTCCTAGACCTGGATATCAGAGCCAAAGATGGCACTCTGACCACTACCACGTACTACAAACCGACAGCAAGGAACTCATTGCTTGACTTTACCAGTTTCCACCCACGCCCCCTCAGAGAGAACCTGCCCTATGGACAGTTCTTGCGTATACGCAGGAACTGCACGAACATCTCTGACTATAAAAAACAGGCTATGGACTTGACCAACAAGCTGTCACAACGGGGCTATCCAAGACCAATCATCAACAAAACACAGAAAAGAGCAAGAAACCAAAATCGGGAGGCCCTCCTCGAGACTGTCACCAAAGTCCAAGATAACCCACCCATCACCTGCGTTACGACCTATAACACAGCATCGAATGAGGTGTCGAAAATTATAAAAAAACATTGGAAAATCATCACTTCAGGACAGAGGAAATGGGACCTTCCAAGATTCGCATACAAGCGAAACTCCAATCTAAAAGACCGCCTTGTCAATACCCGTCCCAGACCACCACCCCCACCTGCCACCAACACCCTCCGCAACATATGGGGCCTCCCCAATGTCAGCGGGCACTATCCGTGCAATGACTGCAGCGTGTGCCACCTCACCTCTCACACCAAAACCTTGGATTTGGAACCAAACAAGATGTGGACCCAGCGTAGCCACACTAACTGCAACTCCCGCAATGTCATCTACTTAATTACATGTAGATGTGGACTCCGGTACATTGGGATGACCACACGGAAAATAAAAACCCGCATAACCGAACACCGCAGTACCATCAGATGCAAAAAGAACATAAGCAAGATGACCAACCATTTCATCACCGAAGGCCACACACCAAATGACCTATCATGGACGGTGATAGAGCAGATCACCTCAGGCGCTATGGACAATGACCAAAAACTACTGCAGGCAGAACAACGGTGGATCTACCGCCTTTCCACATCCACCCAGGGATTGAATGATGCCATCCCGTGGAATTCCCTGACCCGCCAGTGATTACACTACCCCCATCATCAAACTACATATGTTTGGGCGCAGTTTCACTGGAACGACTACGTCCTCTAAGCAGTCTTTCTCCTGTAATTGCTAAAGATTGTCCCCCATTTATTCACAATGCACTTGTCTAAATGTTTTTTATATGCCCGACGTCCACTAAATGGACGAAACGAAATTATCTACATGCCTCAGGTCCACTCAATGGACGAAATCAAATGTGCCCGGTGAACAACACACCGCGCATGCGCGGGCGATCACCCGTCATACGCCGCACATGCGCAGACCAGCCCGGTCACAATGCGCATGCGCGAACAACTAACACTACCCTCCAGGCTGTTCCCCTGAGAAGCATGCACTTGGACCTATCGCGCATGCGCTAACTATAGACACGAGCGCCTGGGTGGTTCCCCAGTGGCCCATAACGATGCCTCCCAGCGCGACAGAGCGCTAGAGCGCGCGCGCACCTAAGGCGCCCATACTTACTCCAGGCAGCATGACTCAGGCTTGTGAGTCTTTTCACCATTGCCCTCCACACCACAGGTGCACTTAATTAGACCAATTAACAAGACTACTTAAGACCTGGGAAAACTCTCATTCCCCACCGGTATGCGAAGGAGGCACTACAGGTCCAGAGCAGGCTCAACCCAGAAGTACTGTGAGTATGAGAAACTACCATCACGACTCCTGGTAAGCGCTATTTTCTTTCCTAACAGGTCTCCCTAATCAGCATGGTAAATGTTTGTCCCCCCAGGGTCAAGCCTTTGCCACCTCCCAACCTTGAGGTCAGACTGAGCAAATAACTTGCGTAAGAATCCCTCCTTGCGCCGCATTTTCACTAATGCACCCTGTTTTACTCCGTCTCTTAAATCACCTCACTCTCGAGTTATCAGTGCGATTCCCACTGTGATGGTACCACCAATACCATCACACCATAGCCGCCTATAGCCCACCAGCACTCGCTATAGTGACGGCATCAGATGTGCGTAAAACTGTACATCCTAATGACTCTACCTTCTCCCTGTGTGTTTTGTTTTGTCCTTCCATGTTATGTGTACAGGTGGTCTTGAGAAGGGAATCCCCCTCTCACACGTAGATACACTTTAGGGTGTGTAGACACATAGTCTCCCCTACACCCCCACTAGGTAATTTGCACTCACTTATTTTAGGTCCTGAAGAAAGCCAGTCTAGTCATAAGGCACTGGCTGAAACATGTTGACCCATTGGATGTGAGAGGTCGTAACTCGCCCCTTACATCCCCTTGCCTTATTTTTAACCGCTGACGGAGGCCCAGGTATTAAAGTCTAATTTTACCTTCGGGTACTGGGACCACCGTTCAGCCGTTTTAACATCACTTCCTTAACTATCTTCACCGCACACTCAGTAAAATACCAGCTCCGCTGTAGTCAGGCGTTGAAGCACACCCGGGGCACGCTAGGTGCCACTGGGTGGGCCCGATGATGAAGCATGCCACCAACTAGGTTGGTGGGTGAGGGCTTTTTGAACACACCTGTTGGGTGTTCACACTCCGTGACAAAACATACCAGAGTCTTCCCCCTCCCCTAAAGTAACTTGAGCTAGTCTCTTTTTGATTTAATCAACCCATGGATTTTGACATACTCCCAGATTTTTAATCTTTGGCAGGCTTAGGAATACCTCAGAATTGTACGTCTCCCAATCAGAGGTGCAACAAGGAAAAATATCTTTATTTCCCTTCATTGTTTCCTCTTTCTAACTGTGCTGCATTATGCAGCACAATTACAAAGAGGAAACTTCCTCTAAGGATTGCTTTGGTGCAAGGAAGGGGTTCCTGTCTGCATTAAACCAATTCTGCCTGCAATGTAGCCACCCTTGTAACATGACATACGAGTATCTGCCTGCGTTGGTGCTTGGCAGAAAAAAGTGCTCCAGCGCTAGGAAAGGACAGGAATGAAGGATATAATGATAAATATGGTGCATTCCTGCCCTTTCCCTTTCACAAAGCACAAAAAGGTGGCTTGCTGCATTTCATTGCATGAATGTATAATAAATATGACCCCTGGTCCTTTGTTATTCACAAACTGCACTTCTTACTGCAAACAAGCATAAACATAGCAAGTTCAGGACCACACATTGCTAACCATTGGTAGTACAACAACCTCCCATAGAAAATAATGAAGGTAAGGAATTACGATAAAAACCCCATAAAAATAATGCCAAGTTATAGTAAATTATTTTAAATAGTTAAAATTGTGATAAATGTAATATAAGTTTAAAAATATATAACATTTTCATCTATCTAATATTTATTTTTTAAATATTTGAACAAACATTTTCGAAAGTAAACAATCATTTTTGTAATATAAAAAATTTGTTATGATTATTCCATACATCACGTTATAGTTATCAACGCATATTATATCTTTTTCTTTATGGGGAATTTATGACTTAATTTAAACCGGAAAAATTATTATAATTTAATTTCATATATGTAAATCAATTAAATAAATAATTGAACATAAAGGTAATATGGCTGTAGCATTTTCTGTTCAAATCAACTTTTAAAATAAAGATATACAAATATTTTACTTTCATATTTAAGATAAAAATAGTTTTTAATAATTATAATATTCCTAACTCTTGTTTTCAATAGGTTTGTTTTGCAGTACCAGTGTCTGGTCATGTGTGGTGTTGGACTTTTATTTATTTATGCATTTTTAAACAAGACAGCAGTGCACACCCTACTCCCTCTCCCCTTTCACCGCTCTTCATCTCTCAGTAGCACAGCAGTTCCTAGGTGGAGTTGGGGACCTCCATTTCTGCAGCTTGTCGCACTTGACCAGGGCTGATGCAACATCCACCAATGTCAGTTCACCCCTGTTCACTCCTATATCTGCCACGATCTCCAGGAGACCCTTTCTGGGTGTGAGGCCAAAGTGCCTTCCTAGCACTGTTGTAAGTGTTCTAGCTATGACCTCCCAAAATGGCACAAGATCAGGGCATTGCCAGACCACATGGTCAGTTCTCTGACCCAGCTTTACCATTTTTGCTTCAGGGGCTCAAGTAAATCTGGGGCACTGTGTATGAGGGATTGGTACATGGCCATCAGTGAGACTGCCTCTAGCAGGTTTAATTCAGGGTAATCTGTAAGTTCTGAGCAGTGAGCGGCCATAATGAGTTGGACCTGAAGGTATTTGTGAAAATGTGTGTGTCAAAGCTCAAAATGTACCTACAATATGAGCTCTGCTTCAAACATCACCAAAAAACGTGATACCGAGCTAGGCCCATTGACCAAAACCCTCCAGCTGGGCAGTGTGGCAGAGCCAATGTCCACTCACAGAGGGGTCTGTTGCATGAGTTTGTGATCCCAATTCATGAAGCAAAGTGCCACTTGCCAGAACATTAGCACCACCTGTGTGGGTTCCAACGTGTGGACAGGAATGAGATATTCGTACAGGTATCTCAGGACCCTGTCCACACCCAACTGGCTCATTTCCACACTATAGGCTGGATAGCTCCAACCCCCAATCATCCAGTCATTAATGGCCCTGGGGATGTGAGGGCATGTACAAAAAATATGAGTGATAAGTCATGTATGATGAGTGGTGTTAAACTCGTATAGGACACATTGTATTGTGACATATAATGCGAAAAATTGTGTACATATGATTGTATTACAACTACAAAATAGTTTATGGAATGGTTTATGGAATGATTAACTAAAAAACAAAAAATAAATCAGTATATGAAAATAAAATAACTGATTGACTGTTATATTTTGTTTGAGGTTGTTTAAATATATAAGGTGTAGGATCACACCAAGTGTACTGTGCGCAACTAGCTGAGATTATCTCTCACCTTAACCTTCAGTAGTAAAGCTTGACATCAGACAGCCCAATTCCCCCATTGAACACTGAGTGAGTGCGATGCGAGGGGAGTCTCTCTCCCCATAAAAAAGATCGAACAATTTCATTAAGCTGTGTAAACCAAAATGTGTTGATTGGAAGCAGGAAGATTTGCAGGGTGTTGTGATATTTGGGAAGTAACAACATTTTGCATAGGGCCACTCTACCCCAACGGGAGACCAGACAATCACTGTAGAGCTCTTTTGGAGTTTCTGATTAGAGGAGTCAAGTTAAGCTTGACATTCAAGGTTACATTTTTGGATGTGGAATTATATGTAAAAGAGAACATACTACACAGTTGACTATATCGCAAAGAAACATCATGTAATGCTATCTACATGCAGAAAGTTCTCATCCAGTCCATCAAATACAGGCCATTCCATACGGCGAATTTGTCAGAGCCAGAAGAAACTGCAGCGAGGAAACTGAATTCCAGAATTGCATTGCAGACATGAGTAACAGGTTCACAAAAAGAAGTTACAGACCACACACCATAAACAAAGCTGCACTGAAAATTGGTAAGATCAGGAGGGACACTACACTTCGTGAAAAAAAAACATACAGTCAAAAAATACAACCAGTCAGAATCATCACAGACTACAATGACATGAGCTTAGTGATTAGAAAAACTCTCAATAGCCAGTGGGGGATTCTACTTGCTGACAGATCACTAAGGGAGGTCATCACCACTAGACCCAAAATCACTAACAGACGTGGCCGAAAACTGAGAAACAGACTCAGCCCCCGCCACAACCTCTAACTCTTAGCTCACACCCCACATGAAAGGTTTGTTTAAATGTGTTTGCTGCGGAGTCTGTAGATGGGCTCTGAATGGAGTCAAGAATTTCACTGGCTTTAACAAAAAGAACTACCAAATCAATTGCAGCATCAATTGCAATACCAAGTATGTTGTGTACATTCTTGAATGCACTTGCAAGAGACAATATGTTGGAAACACAATCAGGCCCCTGAAGGAACGAATCAGTGAACATGCTAGAGCAATCCACCATCAAGATGCTACATACTCTATGGCTCTACATGCAGTTTCATGTCCATAACAGGGTCATCACAAATGATTCACATTCTTTGGTATTGATGTGACTCAGTCAAACATCAGAGGAGGAAACAGTGAACTGAGACTCAGAAGGCTGGATGCAACTTGGATCATGCGTCTCTACACCATGAGGCACGGGCTAAACATTGAACACGAACAACAATATTTCTTGGGCACCTGATGCCAGGAACTACAATAACTTTTGGACAACTGATGCCACACACTGTGCAGTCCAATGCTCTAGAAACTGTGAATCTCTTACAACAATGATCGTACAGTTTAATATGTTTCAATTTCCAGGTGCCATGTTCTGCACCCTTCATCATTCTAGTAACTGTCTTTTGTCTGTACCATGATGCAATTTACTGAACCTTTGATGCAATTTACTGAACCTTTCATCATTCCACAAACTGTTGTTTATCTGTTTGCAAAAACATTTCTTCACATTCCTTTGCTACACACACAGCAGATGATTGTGTCAGTCTATTTTCATACTGGCCCCCTTTTGTTCCTTTCCATCTTTTCCTCCCCTTCACTCGCTTCTCTCTTGTTTTGTCTTCAGCCTTGTAATTAAATACATTGTTACTAGGCTGACTATTTTTACGCTTGCATCCAGCCCAGTAATCCCGGCATCCTGTGACCTACAGTCACTTGTCGGTTTGCCCTCTAGCTTTTTTCGATACGAGGTTGGCGCTTTCTTAAGCTCACTTCCGCCTGAGTAATCACTGCATCTTGTGACCAACGGTCACGTGTTGGTGAGCGTTCTAGCCTTTCTTTCCACTGTTGCTACATTTAGCACTTCCTGTTTGTGTCTACTCATTCCGCAACAGGAAAGCGAGACGGATCCTTTACGTACTCCGCTGCCACCACGGACTTAGGTAAGCTCTGCCACGGTGTTCCTTTTTCACTCCATCCATCAACTTGGGAGTGAGCCTTGTTGTATGACCTGAATATCCTTTTCCATCCAGTATCACACCTAAGACGGACGCACCTGCCCGCTTACTCCTTATGGATCTGTTTTAACACGAACCTCCACGGACATAGGTAAGCGCTGACCCAGCGTTCCTTCTTTCACTCCATCCATCGACTTAGGAGTGCAGCAATATTTTATGACTTGGACACTCTTTCTTTCATTCAGG
This sequence comes from Lissotriton helveticus, assembly GCF_964261635.1. NCBI lineage: Eukaryota > Metazoa > Chordata > Amphibia > Caudata > Salamandridae > Lissotriton > Lissotriton helveticus. The sequence goes on along the minus strand of NC_136061.1, from coordinate 1,443,916,460 downwards.
ACTACCCACTTGACAGACGTACCCGCCCGTTCACTCTTTTTGGATCTGACAAACGGGGCTTGTGACCTACCCGTCCTCCCTGTTTCTGTTACTTTTGCACTCTCACCGTTTCTATAGTCGATACTGTGCTCTTTACACCCTTTCTGACCGGGTTGGTATTATCACCAGTCTAGCGGTGTGTTTGCTTCGGAAGATTTTTATCCTGGTGTTTGGTATTATATTTTTTTCAACATCTGTCGTTTGCCCCTTGTTAATGTCCATTACCTTGCATTTTCCTTACCCCGACACTCTCTCCTTTCTCTCCCCATATATCGTACTTTTGGTATCTTCCAGTACAGGTAGCTTACCATACTATTACCTTCGCACCCTCGCATTGCGTTTGTGCGTCACTCTTTTCTCCCGTTAGGGCAATTGCTTAGAGGATGACAACTTAGCCTCAACTTTGGCGAATTCCTTTAGATGTATCCATTTCCTCTTGTGATTGTGCTCCCTTTAATCTCCTGTAACTATAGACTCCTCTGTCCTACTCTCTTTTATGAAATAGGGCGATTACGATTTTACAGGTTACTTACTCATTCATTTTGTACTTTGTGTACTGTACCTAAATACAATCGAGCGATTAGCTTTCCTATTCACTGTTTGTCGGACTCACCCACATGTCACTCTTCAAATGCCCCTTTTAGTTTAGGTATGCTGTAAATACGCTTATGAGCATCCTTTGTTTCTCATTCATAATGATCACTTCATTTCCCGACATACCTTTTCTCCCTGTTACTGTGAAGTCACTAATTTTGCCTTGCCACAATTCCTGTTGGGTTTCCACACTATATGGGTGCCTTCTATTTGTTTTGCACACATGCCTAGCTCAAATGACCTACAGACTATGTGCATTTTCCCTTTATTATACCACACCTCTTATGTTTTTCCCAGCCCTGAAGAGTCATGGGATAATTCCCAGGTGACAAAACACGTGTTGGGTGGTTGTGTTTTCCTTTATTTTTCCAAGTGTTTTAAAGCTGCAAACGGAAAGCGAGACAGATCCTTCACGTACTTCCCTGCCACCACGTACTTAGGATCACCCATAAGACGGATGCACCCGTCTGCTTACTCCTGATGGATCTGTTTTAACACGAACCACCACGGACATAGGACTACTCACTAGACGGAGGTACCTGCCCATTCACTCTTTTTTGAGCCGCCAAAAGGGACTTGTGACCTACCCGTCCTCCCCGTTTCTGTTACTTTTGCATTATCACCGTTACTATTATCGATTCTGTGCTCTTTACACCGATTCTGACCGGGTGGAATTATCACTGGTCCAGCGATATCGTACTTTCGGAATCTTCCCGTACAGCAGTGAAGAGTCATGGGATAATTCCCAGGTGACGAAACACGTGTTGGCTGGTTGTGTTTTCCTTTATTTTTCCAAGGATTATAAAATTCAACATAAAGAACCTACTGGTGTCGACCACAGCTTACTGTAAAACAAATAAGAAAAAGCTAATTGTGCATTTATACTTTAAATGTGTGCCCGGGACTTTGTTTCATGTTTCAATGTGGATCCATATCAACATATTGACAGGGGTTATTTTGGTTTTCATCTGACCTGGCCGCACCGTAGTAATTTTCTTGTTTCCCATACTTATCGTGAATTAGCTTGAGCGCCATTCTTTCTGCCTTACTCAAAACCCCACGCAGAATCAGTAAGTTAAGTTTATGTGCCAAGTCCAGTAAGAGCAAAATGTGGACCCCAAGTATTTAAAATGCAAGCACTGAACAGGGATTGTGGTCGGTCAGCTCACTATTGCAATGTCACCCTTTAGTGAAACCAGAACAGACTTCTGACAGTTTTTATGGAGGCCAGGGTCCTCTTCAAAGACCTCCATAGTGTTGAGGACCCGAAGGCCTGAGAGCTGTGGTTGGGTCGGGAAAGGAGCACATCATCAGCATATAGGGCAATTTTATCGTCTGTACCCTCCTTCAATCTCCACCCTCACACCTAAGCATTGCACAGGATAGCTGTAGACAGGGGTTCTATTGCTAGGTCAAAGAGGAGGGGTGAGGGTGAATATCCCTGCCTTGGGACTCTGCCCATATGATTTGAGGTAGAGAATGGTCCTTTGATAAGGATCTGAGTGGAGGGCTTCCTAAAATGATGTTTGACGTGCCTATGGTTCCTTGGACCAAAGCCCATGTAGTGTAGGACCTGGTCTAAATAGGACCAGTCCAATGGTGTCCAATGCCTTCTTGAAATTGACTGATAGGAGTGCGCTGTGATCAGTTATCTTGTACAGATAAGTGAGCACAATGTTGACTCGTGTAAAATAGTGACGAATTCCTCGATTGGGCATTAAGCCAAATGGATAGGTCAGAATGACATAGGATAGCACCCGCATAGACCTGTTTGCCAGAGCTTTGTCAACAATCTTGAGTTATGCATTGATCAGCAAGATGGGCCGGTATAAGGTGCAGGTGTCGACCATTTGTCCCTTTTTGGGTAAGACCACTAGGGTGGCAACCTCCCGCTCTGAGGGAAAGGAGCACTGTCGTTCCAGTATAGGTTTGTCAGGTGAGGTGTAAACACAGAAAAAAACACGGATAATGCTTCATTGAGAATCCGTCAGTCCCTGGGGTCTTACCAGTGTTCAAGTCTTGCATTGCCGTCTCTATTTCTTCTGTGGTAATGGCAGCCTCGAGGTCTGCTCTTTGGGACACTGTAAATTTAATCAAGGTTATGACCTTGAAAAGTGGCGAGACACACTCCCGCTCGGGTAGAGAGTGGTGGGCATACAGAGCTTGGTAATAGGCAGCAAACGCTTCTGCCATATCCTCAGCAGTGGTAACATAATGTCCCTCTGTGATTCTAACACCCGGAATTATGTGTGATCTAAGTTTGCTTTACTTTATTTTGGCTTAGGAGCCTTAAAACCAAATGCAACCTTCACATAAATACATCAAGCAATCAAACCAGCCATACATGAGTGTATCAATATGACCTAAAACATATCAAATACTCAGCTATTATACATGAGTAATAAAATAAGTTTAGATAACATCACAATTGATATATACCCCTAGCACCAAAGTTTAAAAACATTACAGAACGGTATGCCTGGTAGCATTTTCATTCTATTAACAATCATTCAATGCTACAAAGTCATGGCAGTTATATCTCCCAATACCATTTGGGATTAGGGATTACCAACAGGGAGCCCTGTTGATCTGATTAGCCATGCCCGCTGTAAGAATCTGGCCCCTGCAAAGACTATCGTACCCCTTGTATACCTTTTCAAAAGTTTCAAAGCCTCCCAGTAGTGGCTTACGCCCAGCAGCTTCCACAGGGCAATGATCCAGTTCTTAAGTGGAGTCAACTATATAGGGCAAAAGAAGATAAAATAAACTTCTGTTTCTTTTAGCTGTGGGCACTATGAACATTGAGTCAGATGAGCATCTGGAAGAGAATGAGCTTAAAAGTAGGGCACCACATCTGAACTGTACATTCAGTCATTCTGCATGACTTTTTTTTAACATATTTTACCTATGGGGTGCCAACTTGCTGGTCACATGAAATCAATTCAGCTACCATTTAGACGGTCAACTCCGGTGTTGACCAAAGTCGCACCCAGTACGTCAATGGTTTTATGCCTGCAAACGTGTTTACAGTTTGGTGCAAACTCCAACCTCAGGGGCATAAGGGGAGTATTCACAGGTAGATTAAAATGTCCTGTATTACATTTTTTCTCATTTAGGCTAAGAGCAGGTACATCACCGTACTCTGTGGCTGCGTCCACCACCATAGCTCTATATCTCTATATATGTTGAGGGCCTTATAATTTCTCATGATTAGCAACATTCTCTGATTAAGAAGAGTTTTACTCTTTTCCAATTGCACCCCCCCCCCACCCATCCCCCACCCCAGGTCTGAGTTTCTGTACATTTTTACTCCAGGGTAATCCAAGGTAATCAAAATCTTTGACCTTTCCATTGAGACTCCTCAGGGAATTTAGATAAGGTACCCACACCTTGGGGTGTGATGAAAATAGATCGCGAGGGATGCCATCCAATCCAGGACCCTTTTATTTCTCCATTAACTTAAAGGCCTGTGCCGTTTTCATAAGGGAAAAAGTTGCAGACCCCCTGTCCTCCTTAGCCTCTCCCTGGCATTAGTAATTGGATTTGGCAGTCCCCCTAGCGGAGTCCATCCTCATATTCTCAGCTTGGGACTCATCTGGGTCCCACTCACAATTGAGGGCTCCAAAATGGTTAGCTCCTTTGTCTGACTGCACTACTGCCTCTATGTGGTTATCAATAATTTAAGAGCCATCTGCATCTAATTCCCAGAAAGCCTTTGTATTCCCATTCTCCAGTGTGTTGGCTAACTCTTGCCACTGTTCCAGTTCCCTTTTTGCATTAGTTAGTGTGTTGTTATAATTCTTCCTAGCTGATACTATTATATATCAAATCCCTCTTGTTTATGGCTTCTATCAAATGTTTTTCCCCAAGCCTGTACTCTTTAGTAAGTCACCCAGGTGTGTTTTTTAATGTTTCCCCCTCCTTTTTACTCCTTTCATAAAAAACAGCCTCAATTGCTTCATTAACTGGCAGTGTAAAATGACAAAATCCACCATTGGCATGTGTGTTATGTCTATCGAAGACAGTTTTTCTGGAAAAATCTCATATATTTACATCTGGTTTGCAGGGTTAGTCAATATTTCTATCCGTTTGACATTTCTCAACTTATTCACTGTCTCAATGGTACCTTCCATAATGAACCTTGGAAAACTTGAGAATGCAAAACATCAATCACAAATTTTACTTTCAGGCTTTTGCGATCACTAGCAGGTCCTGATACAATTTTCTTATCAACTAAGAATGGGCATAATGCCTGATCCAGGAGTATATAATCAATGGTACTAGTGTAGAGCCCTCTTTGAAGGGTTGGACAAGAGGGGAGTCAGACCTGGTATTACCATTAACTATTCTTAAGCTATACTCCAGAACCATGTCCTCCAGCTCTACTGCCACAGCAGTTGGTTTTGTTACAACCTGCTCAGGAACTCCAGATCTAGTTGGTGATTCAAGAAAATAGGGAAACTATCCCAGCTTCTTCTGCTCAGTAGTGAGTCTTGTGTAACAATCGCAGCAATGATTTTAGGGCACTCTTCGAAAAGCTTCACAACCAATCTATGAGATAATACACAGTGGGAGATTTGATGTTATAGGGGACTGATCTAATATACATTTTAGACCTGGCATCCTTGGCGTTGTTTCCCCTGTCTTTTTGCCTCTACATCCTGTATTTTTGACTGTATAGACTTTAGTTTTTTCTGGTTTGTGTACTCGGGGCACTTTCCTACTGCTGATCAGTGCTAAAGTGCAAACACAACCTGTGTAAATTGTGATTATGATTGATTATCCATGAGTGGAATATTAGATTTACTGGAAAGTCCCTAGTAAAGTGCACTGTGTGTGCCCAGGGCCTGTAAATCAAATGCTACTACTGGCCATGCAGCACTGATTGTGCCACCCACATGAGTAGCCCTGTAAACATGTCTCAGGCCTGCCAATGCAGCGTCTGTGAGGGTAGTTTTAAACTGCCATGTTGACCAGGCAAGTATACCCACTTGCCAGAGCCAAACCGTATATTTTTCTACATGTAATGTACCCATAAGGTAGGTCCCATGTAGCTCCATGGGCAGGGTGCTATGTATTTGAAAGGTAGGACATGTGCAGGTGTGTTTTGCATGTCCTGAATGTGAAATAATGCCAATTTAGTTTTTCACTATTGTAAGTTCTATCTCATCCATGGGCTATCATTGGATCTGCCTTGTAACATCTTACAAGTGTAAATTTCAATTGGGAAGAGCTAGGCATTTGGAGTTTGAGGTCCATAAACTCAGGATTTAAAACATATAATTTAGTGAAGTTGGTGTATAAATTGTTTGTTTGAAAATGCCCCCTGTAGAAATTAGGCATTTTCTTGCTTGGCCATTCTGTGTCTTCCTGCCTGTGGAATCAACCTTATGTTTAGACTAATAGTTGGGCAGTTTATGCATTCATTCTAGACAGTCACATAAAGGGAGCTGAGGTGTGCCATGCATATCCTGATGGCCTATCACCTGGATAATGGGTCTTCTTGAGGTAGTGAGGTGAGATGAGTTGTCACTGACACCTGAATAGGGCAATGCCTGTCCTCTCGCAGTGCTGTCTACAACCCCCTGTAGTGTGTCTGGAGCCAAGACAGTGCAAGGAAAGATCTTGTGAACTACAAAGACTTTCCCTTGAAATATGCCTACTTCAAAGGCAAACAGGGGTAAAAGTATTGGACCTGTAACCCCATATTTTGAGAACTCTTCTGGACTGAGGACTCTGCCAAGATGAACGGCTAAAGAGCAGGCAGGATGAGTACTGCCCCATTGCTATGTGTTGCTTTGCTGGGTTGGCCTGCAGTTGATGCTTCTGTCTGTGGGCAGTGAAAGAACTGGAATTTGCTTTCTTGTATTCTGCTTTTCCAAAGTTCTCCAATGTCTTGTGTGTGCTTGCCACGTGTTAGAAGTCTCAGGGTCTTCAAAAACGGCATCTGCAGCATCTCTGAACTCTTCTGCTGGGATTTCCGACCTACCAAGGGATGTCAACTCCAGGTCTGGTCCCTTTGAGGTGCTGTTTCAAGACTCAAACATCCATGCGTTACCCTTCCAGTGCCATTTTTCCATCTGCAAGCATGCCATGTGGTTGAAAAACCAACACATCGGCGACACTTGACCTCCTGGTAGGTCGCTCCCCCTCCCGCCGCAGCTCCTGTGGCGGTGCTGCTGCCTTGCCGCTCCTGAAGACTGCCTGCTTCTTCCGTTCCAGTGCCCGTGCATCCTGCCCTTTACTGCCACGATTGCCCCTGGTCGCTGTCTCCCGCTCCTGCTGCCGTTTCCTGGGCCTGTCGTTCCGCTGCCCTTCCTGTGTAGCCCCTCTGTCCTGTTCCACCCTGTCCCCGCTGCCTCGATGCTCATCCCTTAGCCCTGCCCTCCCAACCCCCGAGCCCCGCGCTTCCCCTGCTTTCCCGCCACTGCCCCCCTGAGGCCCTGCCCCCTTGAGGCCCCGCCCCCCCAGCACTCATTGGCCGTGCTGCCCCTCCTCCCGCTTCCCAGCTGAGCCTCCCTCCCCTCCTTCCCTAAAAGCCAGCCGCCGCGAGGAGAGGAGAGCGACCCTTGACCTCCTGGTAGGTCGCTCCCCCTTCCGCCGCAGCTCCTGTGCTGGTTCTGCTGCCTTGCAGCTCCTGAAGACTGCCTACTTCTTCCGCTCCCGTGCCCGCGCCTCCTGCTCTGTACCGCCGCGACTGCACCTGGTCACTGTCTCCCACTCCTGCTGCCCTGGGCCCGTCGTTCCACTGCCCTTCCTGTGTAGCCCCTCTGCCGTGTTCCCCCCTGTCCCCGCTGCTTGACGCTCATCCCTTAGCCCCTCTCCCCCTTGCCCGGGAGCCCCACGCTTCTCCTGCTTTCCTGCCGCTGCCCCCCCTGCGACCCTGCCCCCTAGCACCCATTGGCCGTTCCACCCCTCCTCCCGCCTCCCAGCTGAGCCTCCCTCGATTCCTTCCCTTAAATGCCAGCTGCTGCGAGGCCGCGCAGCGGGCGCTCCACTGGCGTGCCAAAGGCACGCCTAAGGCAAGCCCGTCTGCGCCCGTCCGCGCCTGAACTGTGCCCAGCGCCAGAACCCCTGGACCACGCACCATCCACGAAGGCCGCATCCGGTACGATGCCAACACCCTCCTCGTACTCAACCACGGACGACTATTCAGCTGCCACAAGGCCGCCCCTAAGCGCACCCACTGCCCCTTCACCTGCCGGAACTGCAGCTTCTCCTGCATCAAAGACGCCGAGGCTCCCACAACAACAGAGCCGAACCAGCTCTGATGCATCCTGTTCAACACCAGCTCCGCACACAAACACGCCGTCGAGCTCTGGGACCTACTCGACTCCACATCACCAGACATCGCCTTCCTGACCGAGACCTGGATGAATGGAGCCTCAGCCCCAGACATCGCAGTGGCCATCCCTGACGGTTACAAGATCACCCGCAGAGACTGGACCAACGGAGTCGGCGGAGGAATCGCCATCATCCACAAGAACACCATCAGGATCTCCACACCGCCGACACCCTCAACACCGCCAAACACATGCACTTCCAGATACACACGGACCCCAAGACCACCCTAAGAGGCACCCTCGTCTACAGACCACCCGGACCCCGCCCCCAATTCTGCAACTCCATCGCCGACTTCATCAGTACACACGCACTAACCTCCACCGACTACATCCTCCTCGGCGACCTGAACTACTACCTGGAAAACAACAACAACAGCAACTCCTCCACCCTGATTGACAACCTCGCTACCCTCTGATTGAAACAGATCGTCACGACACCGACCCACATCGCCTGTCACAAGCTCGACGCCATCTTCTCCTCCAGCCCCCATCTTGCCTTCAGCCACGCCGCCGAACTCACCTGGAGCGATCACCACTGCGTACACTTCACCTTCCGGAAACTCGTCATACGTCACCGCGACTAGCAGATCCCCGGACGTCGCTGGGGCAAGGTCACCAAGAAACCCCTACAAACACACCTCACACTCAACCCACCGACCAACCCCACCAACCCAGAGGAGGGGGCCTGCACCCTCAGACTCTGGTTGGAAGACTTTGCCAACACGCTAGCCCCACTGAGACAGCACGCCAACGGCGACACCAGCCAGAGAGCCAGCTGGTTCCTCCCGGAACAACTAGCCTCCAAACGTACCTGTCGGAAACTAGAAAACATCTGCCACAAAGAGAAGACGCCCGACAGCCGCGCAGCCCACAAAGACGCCATCCGCAACCACCACCACCTCATCAGGACCACCAAAAAGGCCTCCTTTAAAGACCGCCTTGGAAACAACGCACACAACAGCAAGGAGCTCTTCAACATCGTTAAGGAACTCTCAAACCCCAGCTCCTGCACCAACGACATCCCTCCGTCACAAGCCCTGTGCGACACCCTTGCTGCCTTCTTCCTCCGCAAGATCACCGACATCCACGACAGCTTCAAACCTTGAACAAACCCGGCTAACCCCACCACACCAGACCCACCGAACCCCACCAACCACGACCTCCTCACTACTTGGACCAACGTAAACACAGAGGACACTATCAAGACCATGAGCACCATCCACTCAGGCGCCCCATCCGACCCTCTCCCCCACCACATCGTCAACAAAGCTGACAGCTCCATCGCACCCCACCTGTGTAACATTATCAACCATTCCTTCAAGACGGCGACCTTCCCTGAGAGCTGGAAGCACGCCGAGATCAACGCCCTACTGAAAAAACCCAAGGCGGACCCAAGCGACCTCAAGAACTTCCGACCCATCTCCCTGCTTCCGTTCCCAGCTAAGGTCATCGAGAAGATCGTCAACACCCAACTCACCTGCTACCTAGAAGGCAACCGCATCCTCGACCCCTCCCAGTCAGGCTTCCGCAAGAACCACAGCACCAAGACCGCCCTCATCGCCGCCACAGACGACATCTTAATCCTGCTCGACAACGGCGAGACTGCAGCCCTCATCCTCCTGGACCTCTCCGCCGCCTTCGACACCGTCTGCCATCACACACTACACACACTCCTCCACGACACAGGAATACGCAACAAGGCTCTGGACTGGGTTACGTCCTTCTTCTCCGACTGAACGCAAAGAGTCCTCCTCCCCCCGTTCTACTCTGCAATCACCAAGACCATCAGCGGCGTCCCGCAAGACTCTTCCCTCAGCCCGACGCTATTCAACGTCTACATGGCACCTCTTGCACGCATCAGCAGACTACACGACCTCAACATATTCTCCTACACCGACGACAACCAGCTGATCCTCTCCCTCACCAAGGATCCCCTCACCGCCAAAGCAAACCTCCACCGGGGCATGAAGGCCGTCGCCGACTGGATGAAAGAAAGCCGTCTCAAACTGAAAATGGACAAGAGGGAGATCCTCATCCTTGGGCCCAACCCCTCAGCCTGGGACGACTCCTGGTGGCCCGCATCACTGTGCTCCCCCCCTGCACCTACAAACCACGCATGCAACCTTGGAGACATCCTCGAATCAAAACTCAGCATGACCAACCAAATCAACGCAGTATCCTCCACCTGCTTCCACACCCTCCGCATGCTCCGCAAGATATACAGATGGATCCCAACAGACGCGCGAAAAACCGTCACCCACGCCCTCGTCAGCAGCAGACTCGACTACGGCAACGTCCTCTACGCCGGAACCCCATCCAAACTGATCAACAGACTTCAAAGAATCCAGAACGCCTCCGCACGCCTGATCCTCGACGTACTACGCCGAGACCACATCACCCCCACCTCAGAAACCTGCACTGGCTCCCCATCGACAGGAGAATCAGATTCAAACTCCTGACCCACGCACACAAGGAACTCCACAACACCAGCCCGGCCTACCTCATTGACAGACTCTCACGTTACACACCCAACAGAAAACTCCGTTCCGCCGACCTGTAACTGGCCGCCGTCCCACGCATCCGCAGAACCACCTACGGGGGTAGGTCCTTCTCCCACCTCGCTGCTAAGACCTGGAACTTCCTCCCTCTCCTACTACGACAGACTGAAGACCCCCTGTCCTTCAGGAGACTACTCAAGACCTGGCTTTTCGACCACTAGCTGCTGCGACCCCCTCCCCTAGCACCTTGTGACCCTCGCAGGTATGTAGTGCACTCTATAAATTTTCTGATTGATTGATTGATTGAGGTGCGGCTCAAAAATTGACAAAGAGCCAGTTTGTGGCCTGATGATCCTCCACAGCCCTAGTCCAGAGCAACGAGTCTCCGATGCCCGAGACACCCTTTGAGATTTTGACGCAGGCTCTACTGTGCAGCTGAAGGAATCAAAGAAGCTTCTGTCTGCAGCTGTGGAAATTAAGGCAGTGCCTGTTTTGATGTCACATTGATCCGCAGCACCTTGATTTTCCTACACATCTCACCTGTGCGCCAAATCTTCCATCGCATCACCCCACTGAAAGAAGCCACCTCCAGAAATTGATGTTTCGCTTCTCTTCTCAATAAGGAATTGACCCAACACTCCTCCTGTGTGCAGCACAGCTGACGCCTCTCTTTCCCTGGGACTCAGGAACGGATGCATCGCTGTGTTTTCTGATGCTTACCTCCTTGCTGCTTTTTTTCATTTTGGATTCTGGTGCATCAAAGGTACTTTGTGCTAAAATCAACACATCCATAGAGTTCTATAGACAGAATTGCTTAAACCTTTTAAAAGGGATATTTTGATATATGTGTGTTGGATTTTTGTTGTTTTGGTCTTGTTTCATTTAGATAAAGTGTTTTTATTTTTCAAAACTAGTACGGTGTCCATTTGTAGTATTTTCACTGTGTTACTGTGTTACTGTGTGTGCTATGTACACATTGCCTCTGAGATAGGCTTGGCTGCTCATGCCAAGCTACCAAGGGGGTGAGCAGGGGTTAACTTAGATGTGTAACTCCCTTACCCTAACTTGAAGGAAGAGTCCCTACTTTGACAGGGTGCATACTAATGCCATCTAGAGACCCTCTTTTCTAACAATGCATGTTTGTAATTGTAATATGCCTGGCCCCTTGGGGTCTGTGTTAGAACTGGAGGTCTCTAGTTGGCAATGGTATACACCTTTGACCAAATAGGGACCCTTGCTTCTAAGTCAGGGAAAGGGGATTACACTACTGGATAACCCCTGCTCACCCCCTTGGCACCTTGGCATGAGCAGACAGGTATATCTCAGAGGCAGTGTGTTAAGCATTTGTGAACACATACAGTAATACAGTAAAAACACTACAGATGGACACAACACAGGTTTTATAAAAAATAAGTATTCTTTATATAGACTTAACACAAGACCACAAACAACAAAAATCCACAATACTGTACTTAAAATAGACTTAAAGATGGTAGAAGTCACTTAATTCAAGTTGATGGTAAATGCGGCACAGTTGCGCAGGGTAGGGGATGCGTCTTGGTCCTTACCGGAGAGGAGGTGATGCGTAGATCCTCGTACTGCGGCCCGGTTACGATGCGGCAAGATGGCGCCTCAATGCGACAATCCGTTGCAAAGCGATAAAATGGCGCCCTCGATGAGATGACGTGAAGACGATGCATGCACGCCCGGCGGCCGTGCGGAGAGCTCTGTAACTTTGGAGCCGCAACTGGCCCTGCGACACACTTCCACGGTGATGCAACCGCATCCTCTGCGGCAGCGACAAGCTTCTCCCGTGATGCGTTGGGTAACAGCTTTGACGAAGGTACGCTTCTCTGGTGATACGGAGGTGACCTCTGTGACGGCAACACGCTTCTCCGGTGATGCGAGGGCAACTGCTGCGACTACGACATGCTTCTTCTTGATGCGCCACGCTTCCAGCTCCCAGCGATACGCAGGCTTCACAGACAGAATTCCCAGAAAGGAAATTCAAAGGGGAGCTGGTGGTGAAGTCTTTTGTCCCTGAGACCTCAGCAGGAGGCAAGCATCAGTTCAAGCCCTTGGAGTAATATTCTGCAAGATGATGAAAGTTCTTCAAAAGTTCCTTCTCCTCTACTTGGCACTGAAGACACCGCTGTATGCCAACCCAACAACACAGCACACTGGTAGGGGGCAGTGCAACTCCTACAGCTTCCTTGATTCTTCTCCGTTGCAGAGGTTTGTCTTGTTGTTCCAGAAGTGATCTAAAGTCTTGGGGTCTGGGTCCCCATATTTATACTGCAAAATCCTTTGTCCTCTGAAGGCAGAGGGGCCTGTACCTAGTCCAAACCAGCTCTGTGCAGTCCTAGTATGCTTTGTTTACAGGACTCCTTCTTTCCTTTGGCAGGGTGGGCCAGGGTCATCAGACACACCACAGGAGGTGATTCCAGCATTGTGGAAGACAGGCACAACCCTATTCAGACTCATGTGCTGCTCCTCCCACCCATCTACATGCAGATTGGTCTATTCAGCCTTGTGCTGACTCACCCGTTCTCCCGGATCCAATTCAGCCCCTGTCACTCACAAACCAGACATACAAAACACAAGCTAGCAGAGGCAGACTGGATGGTTAGGTAAGGAAATACCTACTTTCTAGAAGTGTTTTTTTCAAACACAGAATATTAAAACCAACTTCCCTAAAAAATGTATTTTATCATTCTGAGTTCAGGCATACTAAACTCGAATTTCTACCATGTTCCTTGGGTCAGTTAGGATTATAAGGTGTTTAATCAAATTGCCCATTCTGGCCTATGGGGACTGGTAGCTTTGCAATAGTAAAAAACGAAAATGGTTGTAATTCACTATTAGGACATGCCACACACACCAGGGCATGTCCTACCTTATACTTACAATGCACCCTGCCCTTGGGCCTACCTTAGGGGTGTCTGATATGAAAATAATGGAAGGATTAGAGACTGGCAAGTGGGTGCTCTTAACAAGTCGACATGGCAGCCCCAGGCTGCACACAGGCTCTGCAATGGCAGGTCTGAGTCACATTGTACAAGCTGCTTCTTTTGGTGGCACAACCAGTGCTGTAAGCCCACCAGCAGTATTTGATTTTTAGGCCCTGGGCACACATGGTGCACTGTACTAGGGTCTGACAAGTAAATCAAATAAGTCAATCATGTAGTCACTAATCAATACAACAATTTACAATAGAGAGCATATGCCCTTTAGCACTGATCCGCAGCGGTAAAGTACCCAGAGTCACAAAACCAACAAAAACAGGTCAGAAGAAATACAGGAGGAAGGCAATAAGTTTAGGGATGATCCTGCAAAAAGGCCCAAGTCCAACACAACCCCCTTCTAGCCAAAATGCAGGGTAGACCAATCACTACCTTGATGGGATTCCCTGCTTTGGGCAATAGAACAGGGACCCTGGCACGCAACAGCAGGGGCATATTCCAGTTCTACGCCAATCTGAACCCATTTGGATCCAGCTGTTCATACTCTCAGGGCCGACCAAGCTAACCCATGGGGAACCCTTCTCCTCACCTGTGGACACCATCTGTGCAGCACCTAACAGGTGTGTCCCAACAGACATTTGAGGGAAAAATATTTAGGAAACAGAATATTAAGTGGACCATTAAAATATCTGCATCAATATATATAACAGATGCAATTACCGTGTACAAATATTTTTATTATTTATTTAGCAATGTAAATATTTTTTCTCAATTTTCTGCCATTATTTAGTGCTGGAAAATAAACATTTTTATTTCATTATTTATATACAACTTAAAATACAGTAAATCACATTTCATTCCATAGGTACCATTCTTTAATGACCTAATCCTATTCACACTTTCCTCCACATTCAAGCACTATAGATCAATAAATGTCTACATATACCTAATTTTGAATAACATGCTCAATTTAGAATAAAGGTCTAGTTATCCATTTAGTACATAGATGTCAATGATGACTAGATTTGTACATGATTTGCATCATCGCTTAATGTCGGACTTTTTTAATAAAGTGCTAAGGATAGGTTTTCACCAGTGGACATATGGTGTCTGTTTTATTCAATATCATCATGGCTAAAGTAGGTAGTGTCCTATGCGCGTTTCGGCTTTAAGCCTTCATCAGGAAGCCATGTCTGATTCGAATCCTTGGATCGAGAACTGACTGATGCGATTGACCAATTGACGCAGTGCAAGTAATTAAAGAACAAATATGAATCTTCTTGAAGGGCACGAGTCACAATTGACGAATAAAAGCAGCATGACCCTAAAATGCGTTGATAGGGGGCTATCCAATGGTGGATTCTGCTGCACCTGCACGCAGACTTCGGCCGATTTATGTGACCCGATGGCTAGGCATGTGCCAACTTTCACATACGGCTGCCGGTTCAGTAATTCTGTTTGGCTGTAACAGTCAGTCCCTCATGTGGCTGGTGGCTCAATGTTACTGTTTGTCAATGGTGGTCCCAACAGACATACAGCAAGCCACAGTGGCCCCTGACAGTGGTCACTGATGAGACCCAGGCCTTATGCCTCTCAGGGCTCTCAACCCTCTTTGGTGCCAGAGAGTGGGGGGCAGTAGACCCAGGTGCTTGGAACCCTTTGTCCACTCTCCGTCCTGTCAGGTCAGGTATGACATCCTGACACTGACCCACCAACTCTGGGCCTGTACCCGGTGGTTGTACAGGGGACTGGGGTGGTCTTTCCCATACCCGGTCCTCCTCCTCCTCGGGTCTCTGGACCCTCCCCCCTGGAGTGGTACCCCCTTCCAGAATTGTCAGGGCACCTGTTGCAGGTGTCCTGCACGATTTGCTCACCAGTTCAGGGGTTATATCCTGCACCTGGGAACCCAGCCTTGCATCTGTACCCTTAGACTGGGCAGAGGTCAGTGGTGAGGCTGTCCTCTCCCTGCCCTCCTTTCTGGGGCCCTGCACCCTCCCACCGGGAGTGGTGCTCCAAGAAGGCAAGCCGGTTGGGATACTGATTACAGTTATCCTTCCCTCCAGGTCAGACAACACCTGAACCTGGCTTCCCCACCCAGGGACCAACGCCTGTGTCTGAACACTTGCCTGGCAAACCAGGACTTCCTGGGGAATACATATACCCTCCCCGAAGGTGACACATAACTCATGTGTTGTGTGACAGACTGCCTGGTGCAGATCTCCCGACGCCTGTCCATCTGACAGTGAGAGAAGATCCCCCAGGACAGAAGTGGTGTCACCATGGTCACTCCTTGGTGACTCAGCCCTTCTGCTGGCCCCTGACCCACTGGATCTTCCACTGCGGACTATTTCCCCCTCTCACTCCTAAATCTGGACTTCTGCACCCTCCATTTATGAGTGGCACTGCCACACACCAGAACTGATGGAGGTCTGATTACAGACACTCCCAGTTTACCAGACACTAGGGGATCCCCTCAATGGGCAGTCCATCAGGACATACTAGGTTCCTTACCTGGTGTTCCCTTAAGGAATCTTCCAGGCTCTTAGACTGAGGTTGGGCACTATTGGGACATATCCCAGTCTCACTCCTTCCCCTTAAAGATAGGACGTGAGGCCCTACACCGCTCCCACTACCAGAGGACCTAGCTGGGCTACTCTGAACCTCTCCCACCACTCTGGGTTGGAAGATACCTGAACCACGCCTCTTAGGATCACTCTCCAATGCCTCTCCAGACCCTCTGGATTCCACCAAAAGGACTGCCTCCAATGTGAGTTCCCTGGGGTTAGAGAACTCACTCTCCAACATGTGTTGACATAGCTCTGGAAAACAGGTACTTACAATATGCTCTCCCACAATTCGATCACACAGCCCCCAACGAGGGTTAACCAAACTCTCCTTTACCTCAACATTCAGTGCCTCGCACACATACTCCACCCCACTTTCCTGAGATTGGCAAGACAGTATCTGACTGTCTCTGTCACTCAACCCACACTCTTCTGGGTGGTCTTTACACTCACATACCAGGACTTCAACCTTGGTGGAACCCCTCTCCCTGTACCTCTCATCTAGAGTCAGTAGAGTGTCCCTCCCACCACTAGGACCATGAACCCCTGAGTCAGTTTCCCTATTTACCTCAGAGATACTGTGTACCACTGGAGCTACCTCATGTCCTTGAACCTCCTGGTGTATGTTAACCCCTTCCTTCAAGTCAGGCGCCACATCTCTGGGCGTGTGTACTACTCTCTCAGCACTAGAAAATTAAATTTTGCTGCCACCATCTGACCTGGATTCCACCTCCAACTTAGCAAAGCTCGTCTCCTGGGCTATACAAAATTCTTGTTGCTGGGCTGAGACACTCATAGCCTCAAGCCTCTCGAGCTCCAAATCAAGCTCTCTCATTCTCAACTCATGCTCCAATCTCATTCTCTCTCTCTCTCTCTCCAAGGACAACCTGTTATTCTCTAGTTCCCTTTGACCCCTCCATCTTAAGATTAGCCATCTCCGGCTTCTGCATCCTATTCCTCTCCCTGTCTTTCAGCTCTCTGGGGACAGGTCTTTGGAAGAGACGCTACTGCCAGGTGGGGATGGTACCCCTTCCCTAGCTTGAAACACTGGCCTATCCAGCTGCCCATCTGCATCCCTAGCTGGCTCCACCACCAGCTCAGGGGCATTTCCCTGCTACTACCCAGGCCCTCAGCCCTTTTTGCTAGTCATCCTTTTTGGAAATGCCTGTGTAGCAACTTTCAATTTTCTGCAGAGGTGCTTGAGCTGTTTCAAATTGTAGGTTTCCAACCTCTCTTCCTCAAAATTTAGATACATAGATGCAACAGATGCTGGTCTGCTCATGGCAGTAAGAATTGACCGTTCTCAGGAAAAATAACAGTCCAAGGAAAAAGTTCTACCAAAAAAAAGTGTGTGGTCGCGTTTGGTCTGTACTCACTAGTACTGTACACCAGTTACTGTATATGAGTCACAAATGCAAGTCCAAATCCCACTGCTGCCACCAATGTTAGAACTGTGGGTCTCTAGTTGGCAATGGTATACACCTTTGACCAAATAGGGACCCTTGCTTCTAAGTCAGGGAAAGGGGATTACACTACTAGATAACCCCCTGCTCACCCCCTTGGTAGCTTGGCACAAGCAGACAGGCTTTTCTCAGAGGCAGTGTGTTAAGCCTTTGTGAACACATACAGTAATACAGTGAAAACACTACAGATGGACACAACACAGGTTTTATAAAATATAAGTATTATTTATATTTACTTAACACAAGACCACAAACAACAAAAATTCACAATACTTTACTTAAAATAGACCTAAAGATGGTAGAATCACTTAGTTCAAGTTGATGGTCAATGCGACACAGTTCTCACTTTTTCAATTTCAAATAAGCTTTATTCGATTTTTAGATTAAAAATCATAAAAGCATAAACAATACAGGAATAAAAAAAAATAAAAAAAACTTAGACATTTCATTTCATAGACACAGTAAAAAACCATCATTCAACAATTATTGTGCAAGATTCAGTTACCATTAAAAGCTTAGAAGTTAGTCCTATGTAATGTGAGGGGAGCTCGGGTAAAAATCATACAGATCCCAAATGCGAATTGTGCCTTGTCTTTCTTTGGGGGTACAAACTCGTAAAAAGGGGGCAACATTGGTGTTTTTAAATTTAATTAGTACCAGATCCCCAGCAGTGCATTTGGGCAGCGTCCCTAACCATCCCACCCTCCTGACACTCAAAATACCCCCGTCGAACCCCGGCGGCAAGGGTCTATTCTTTTTTAGCCAATAGATTGTTTTATTTAGCAGATCCTGCTGGGATTCGCGTGTTCCCTGGGTGAGGGCAGGGACCCCAGAGAGGACAGACACATACGGGGCGGCCTCGGGGCAGGTTGATATGTGGCATTCTTGCCAAGGCGGATCTAGCCACTGTATGGGTTTTTGGAGCAGGTTTGACAAATACTTTGGGGCCTATTAGAATAGGTGTGCATGATGGCTGTATTTGGGTGGCACCATTGCCAGATTTATACATTTCGGGGGCGATGGTAGGTTTAGGGCAGACGCATGTGGCCATAATAGTAGCTGGAAGCGGGTGCTTTCTTATTACTGACTCAATATTGGTCAGCCTTTCCCCTAAATCATTCATTTTTGTGACCAAGGGAGAGATGGTAGCAACCAGCAGTTGCTCAATTTTGGCCAATAAAGTCGTATTTAGAGACAAAAGAGGATCCTCTAGTTTGTCCGCGGCCGGGTCCTCGATAAATGCTATTGGATTAGCAGGTGATGGTATAACATTGGTGCACAGTATTTGTTTACTTGTATTGTTCCCAAAGTTAGTTTCGATGTCATGCTTCCATCTATTGTAGGAACCCAGGGGCGCAGCATTCACTTGGTTGTACGCTATATCAGCAGGGCTATTTGCTTTGAGACAAAAAGAATCCACAGTTGGGGAGGTTATAGGATCAGGGACGTACTTTGTACCACACAGGGCGTTGAGTTCTTCCCATATAGACATCGTGTTTATAATAGTTTAAAGAAATGCCAAAAAAAGTCAAATGATATTGAAGCACGATACCTCCCTATGTGATGGAACACAGTGGGGTGGCCTGTCCCGGCCTCCTCAGGCCTCTGAGGGCCACAGAGGGCCCGCCCTTTGCCCGGGCTTAGCCCGGCGCTGCCCCGCGCGCTCCCGCGTCGCGGGGGGTTGTGCTGGTTTTCAAGCGCCGCCTGGCGCCAAATCGCGGTGCGCAGCTTCCGGCCGCAGGGAATGCTGGGGGCTGTAGTTTGGTGACCCCTGGTTCCCGCTGGCTCCCGCACTCTGCTCTGCGTCGGCACTCGGCAATGGAGGGCGCCGCTGCTGCAGGCAGGCGGTGACAGTCCCCACAGGAGGAATCCCCGGCCAAGGAACGGCAATCCTGGCTGCCCTGGTGAGCACAAATGATTCCCCCGCTCTGCCGGGGGTTGTGCTGGTTTTCAAGCGCCGCCTGGCGCCAAATCGCGGTGCGCGGCTTCCGGCCGCAGGGAATGCTGGGGGCTGTAGTTTGGTGACCCCTGGTTCCCGCTGGCTCCCGCACTCTGCTCTGCATCGGCACTCGGCAATGGAGGGCGCCGCTGCTGCAGGCAGGAGGTGACAGTCCCCACAGGAGGAATCCCCGGCCAAGGAACGGCAATCCCGGCTGCCCTGGTGAGCACAAATGATTCCCAGTTCTCACAAAAGTACCTGGATGCATAACGCAAACCAAACAAAAGCCTCACAGAGTTGTAGATGCGTCGGTTCCTTGCTTTGGGGGAGATGATGCGTCGTGCCTCAATGCTTGCGCAGAGCAGGGGATGCGTCTTGGTCCTTACCGGAGAGGAGATGATGTGTTCTTCTTAATGCGTCACGCTTCCAGCTCCCATTGAGACGCAGGCTTCTGCAGACAGAATTCCCAGCAAGGAAATTCAGTGAGAAGCTGGTGATGAAGTATTTTGTCCTGAGACTTCAGCATGAGGCAAGCACCAGCTCAAGCCCTTGGAGTAATGTCTGTATTTGTAGATCTACTTCCATCAGGTTCTACTCATGTAGATTACCTTAGCTACTGGAAAACAATCCAGCCTAAGCCATATAAAAAGACCACCTGATGTTCTCTCCAACAAAGATGACGCAACATTACCACTAAATGTAACATAGATAGATCTGAAGACCGGTTTCACCACCCAAGTCTCATGGAAGAGTATAGTTGGTACTGGTTTACAAACCACCAATTCTGGGTCTGCTATCTTAGCTCTATTTCCCTTCAGGATCCACGATAAGAAACGGAGGAAATCCTCCTGCGTGATCTAATTGCATGCATGGCCAGCTAGTAGAGGAATTTTCCAGTTTCATTGCTGTGTTCATATAACCGCTGTGTGGATGCTCCCCAACACTGGTGGGCCTCATCAAGCGCAAACTGCCCCAATGAGGCCCAGTCAACTTTGAGTTGCCTATGGATCCCTCAAGCATGTCAGCAGAGCAGTGCTTCTCTAGTTTCATCATTCAGGTTTCCAGACAAGTGAACTCATCCCCTTTGACCATTTCTACCCTGTGGAGGTAGGATTTGACGATCTCCTAATCACGGTTTTGCTGGCTTCCCAAAGCGACTCAAAGCAGGTCACTGAGTCTGCGTTAATCTTAAAATACAGGTCAATTTCTGGATGAAAGTGTTCTCAAAATTTCTAATCCAAAGGACACCAGGCATTGAGCAGCCACACTGGGTGCCAGAGCCCTGAGACTTACAATCACTGGGGAGTGGTCAAAAATACCTCTGGAGAGTATACGTGCTGCCATCTTGTGGAGCAGATCGATCAGTGAGAAATTCTTGGTCATGGTCACTGTGTGCATGTATTTCCTGCCAGTGGCATGCCAGCGTCACCACACTTTGCAGAAGCTCAGGGAATCCATGCAGGACTTCAAGTAACATGCCCCTCTCTGATGGTGTTCCGTCAGGGGGTCAGATGAATCTAGCTCAAGGTAGGGAGTTGAGGTGAATTCCTTCCTAGAAAGGTGGTCCCATGGAAAAGCCCAGAGACAACCCCAGTGAGTGTCATGTGGCTATGTGTCAGGAGGTGAGGAGGTATGTAAATGCTCAGGAGGTAGATTTGTTTGCTTTCTAAAGTGCCCTCCACTGCTACGAAGTGGTCCCGTTGGTTTGGGTTCATCTGAGTCACCACCAAGGGGAACGTTTTGTGCAGGAGTGAGGCCCAGCCTTGGAACCCCAGTCCTGCCCTGATTGATAGGCCTGGTCACATTCAAATCTACAGAAAAAGGAACAGTTGGTGCCCAGAATATGGCATGTTTTTTTTGCACATAGAATGACTGCCATTTGCTTGATCTAATCTAGCAGGTCATTGACATTCAATGTCAATACTTGAAAGCGAACCATTCCAGGAGCTGGGAATCCGAATGGTGATGATGGTCCAGAACATATCAAAATCGCATCCACCATCTTAGCCTCCCTGCCTACACCTCACATGTGGTGTGGAACTTACTACTACTTTATCAGAAGTATTTACACTCATACATTTGGCTCCATCTCCTTTTTCTAGGCCAGGCAAATTACTCAAACATGTAAATTACTCAAAATTGTCCGTTGCCTTTGTCAATCAGCCCCAGAAATGATGACTAACAAAAATTTGTATGATTACTCCTACATGTAGCAGCAAATTTATTGTGTAATTTTACCTTTTTGAATAGCCTCTTAAATTTTCTGCAAGATGTGGGCGCAGATTTAGCAGGCACTGTTCTTCACATATTTATTATCTGTCCATTAGTTGAAAGGAACACTTATACATAAATGCATTGTTCTGGAAAGCAATTCCAGACGTCCATGAGGTAATGAATCTTTTGTTCACAGAAGGGTTGATTTACCTATTCTACTATATGAAGGAGGTATTTTTGATTAAAAAGTAACATATTCCAAGGTATAATAATGCATGTTTAAGCTTGGCAGCTTTGCCAGAAGAGAGCATCATTTATTGTTTGTTCTGGGATGGGGCTGTTGTTTTTATAGCAATAGGAGAAGCAGTTTGAGTTTTTATGAGCTGAATAACAGTTATGTTATCTATTTCTGTTATAGTTCAGTTTTTTGCATGCACGTTTATATACACGGTTTCTTTCTTAACTTGTTTAAAATATGTCTATGCTTAAAATGTTTCATTTTCGAAGGATTATTTGTTTATTTTTTTAAGAAATTATTGTGACTAAATTGTACAACTTCTGCATTATGAGATCATTTCTTGTGTATAATATGTGCTATTCTTGGTTTAGATTCCAGTTATGACTCACCGGCAATGCAGAGTGCAGACCAAAATCTACAAGGCCACGCAAAACCACTTAACGTGGCTTTTCATGTCTTCATAGATATGGATTAAGGCAAAGCAGTACAAGTTGCTGTAAAGACAAAGGTGGGGTGGTTTTGGGTAAGTGTGGTATTGATGCTTCCTAAGTATACTCTTTATGCGGTGCACGAGGTGAGGGAATACACACCCTGAACCCTCTTCCTGGACCATCTATACAATCAAAAATTCAACAGTACCACTTGTCCTATGCACACGCTGATATCAATGACATTATTGTTGATTCACACATCTCCTGTCTCTGTATCATTTTTGCATTCAAGATAACACAGTAAGATCAGTTATTTCCAATGATAAGTCGTTCGGGTGTTCTGTTGTTCTTCTATTTCATGCGAAAATGCCCAGCCAACACGTGTTTCGTTGTGGGAAGTTTCCCAATCGAGTTCTTCAGGGCTACAAGAAAGAAAATGCGTATGGGATCCAATGATCAATATAGTTCTTCCAAAGAATCTTATTTTGTGATAGTGAGCATGCAGTGACTTTTTAGATGAGAACATGTTACATAACATTGTGACCCATTTCCTATACCGTTAGCCACGTGAGCCTAAGTGTTGTCCCTTGACTATAGCTCCAAAAGGTTGGAAGTCTTGACATATTTCAATAGTGCTCCGTATTGCAAAAGTGCATTGCCTCCGTGAGTCACACGTGTGAAAATAAATATACATGGGATCACATTATGTCCCAGGAACCTTGAGTTTCTAAGGAAGCAGAAATCTTGTGGCATACAATACAGGTTTTAAAAAGGGGGTGGTGGGCACGACCAAAAAGTCCTGTGTAATTTATTACAATCTTTGAGTGGTATTCATGTTCTTAATGGTCTAGTGCTGTTTAGGCCGAATGTGATAGATATTAAAAAGTGTCTTTCCTACCTGACAACAAAGTGGAAGAAGTTGTCCCGTTCTATAAGATAAGAGATTGAGGGGTTTTATCAGAACAGTGTATAATTCCACTGTTAACCTAGCCTCTAACATATATATCACTTGAGTCAGTGAGATGCTACTCAAGTCAAAAAGTCAAAAAGTACTTTATTCGGTTAAAAGATAATAACCATAAAAGTTCACAACATGATTTACAATTTACACAGGGCAATTTTTAAAAGAACCATTTCATTATATTTCATTAAAATCAATTGTTTTCCGCAATTTAAAAACGAGTTTAAAAAAGCCTAAAACTACATCAACAGTTAAAACAGTGTCCATTCTCTGAAGTTCTAAAAATGCTGTGCGGCATCTATTTAGATTTATTTCTTTAAGAATTGGGATAAGGAATTTTCTACGAGGTAAAATATAAAATTTACAGAAAAATAGGATATGAATATCAGATTGGGACGATAAATCATTACATGGACACATAGGCAAATTTTGAGACCATGAATTCATTACTGGGAAGGACAAGAGTCTAAAAACAATATTTAGTCTAAAGCGGGTCAAGAGAAATCGTTCATAGTTAGACATCGGTAGCGTTAAATACGGCTGTATCTTATCACCAGTTATTACTAGGAGATGCGAGGTAACAGTCTTTTTTTTCATTTCATCTCCCCTTCTCCTCTCCTCTAGGTATTCCATGCATTGCTTACTCAACACTTTCCTAGATATGTGAACCATAGTGAGTGGATCGTCATAATATTGTTGGCAACCAATTTCAATGAGGAAACATTTTACGTACTCTAGCCACTCGAACTTACCAATTTTCCAACTTTAACATATCCTGGAGCATAGCCCGGTTCATAGGACACTCATTCGTTGTCCACACCCTGTGCCACAAAAGGATGGGTTGTGTTCTAATTATGTCCGATATATGAGGTTGTCCTAGCTCAGTGTGGCAGATATAAGTCGCCACACTTTGTGGCACTGCTAGCACATCCCTCATAAACTTGTTTTCGGCTTTTTGGATTGAGTTTATGTTCGCATATCCCCATAGGCCCGAGCCATACAAAGCTACCGATCTACACGCGGCATTATATATAGTTAAAATTTCTCTTATCGGCTTTTTACCCAACTTTTTTATAAAATTCTTTAATGCCATTATTGTTTTTAAGAACAAGAGCGTTCTGGCCTTGACTGCACTTGTCCAACCCCCCGATTCATGGAACAAAATGCCAAGATAAGGGAAAGAAGCGGTATTTTCCAAGGGAATATTTTTCATATACATTCTTCTCATTTGCTTTCCAGTTCTTTTACCACAGTTCATGGAGAAGGTTTTACTACAATTTATTTTCAAGTCCAAACTCATCATGAACTTTTCAAAGGCTATTATCAACTTTTGGAGGGCCAAGGGGGACCGAGCCATCAGGACTGTATCATCAGCATACAAGAGTGCAGGGATAGGCCTCTGGCCAACCCTAGGCACATCCCTGCACCCCTGAAGCAGATGACACTCAAGTCCATTAATGTAGATCAGAAATAAAAAGGGAGCCAGGACACACCCCTGGCGTACTCCTCTTTCAACACCAAAATTTCTGGTACATTCGCCCCCCTTTCCATAGCGAACCGAAGCCGTAGCTCCCGCATATAATTCTCTTAGAAAGCAAATGATTGAGGGTTCCACACCCACATCTTTTAAAATTTCCCACAGTTTCGCATGCGACACACAGTCGAATGCTGACGTAAGGTCAACAAACGTAAGATACAAGCGTTCGCCCTTTACCCTTGTGTATTTTTGTTGGACAATCATTAAATTTAAACATTGTTCTATTGTCCCTATGCCCTTCTGAAATCCAAACTGTAGATCACTCATTATCTCATTCTCTTCAGCCCAGCTTTGGAGTCTTGCCAGGATGATTCTGCCAAGGATTTTTATGGAGGAGTCCAAGAGGGAGATTGTTCTGTAGCAGGCACAATCTTGCTTATCTCCCTTCTTGTATATCGGTACAATGACTGAAGTAAACCAAGACGGGTTCAGCCCCCTTGCTAGTGCTGCATTAAAAAGTTGTACTAGCATAGGGCCCCAGATCTCGCAGTTGGCTTTATATAGGTCTGCTGGGATACCGTCAGGACCTGCGTCCTTGCCTCCTTTAGTTGCTTTCAGGCCCGACATCACTTCCTCCAATGTTACCACCAGTTTCTCAACCCTTGGCACTATATTGTCCATTTTAGTTGGGCCTATTATAGGACTGTCATCTTGGCACCTATAAAGGTTAGAAAAATGTTTCACCCAGTCCTCCTCAGCAATAGCAATCTCTATTTTTGCCTTGCAATTGTCATAAAGAAGAGGGGCATTTACGGCCCTCCAAAAAGCAGATACATCATTTGACTGTGATGCTGCGCATAACGCTTCTAGGGCCTCCTTCTTTATAACATCTTTCTTTTTCTTTAGGGCCTCATTATATATTTTCCTAAGGGCTCTTATTTGTAGGGGATCTCGGGGCGTGCTATGAATAGCATGTTTCTAGTCAGTTAGTGCCCTTGTACATGCTTTATCAAACCAACTTTTATTACCCTTCACCTTATTTTTTGCCTCCACCCGCAAGCAGTTTCTGATTTTGGAAGCTATAATGTTGAAATGCTTTATAATCTGTTCATTGTTAGACTGCTCATTCAAGCATATTGCAAAGCTGTCCGAGCAGGCATTCAACAATTTTTCTAGGAGCGTTTCTGGAACCACCTTTCCCCAATTTAGGGTATACCCCTTTTGTCTCCCGAGGACTACATCTGGATCTATACATGGAGGGTGGATGTCATCATGCTGCTCCCGAAATTGGTTTTCAACCTCCATTATTTGGGGCAGATGGTCACTTAAAGGTACCTCCATAATCTTTAGCCCCTTGATATTATGGCTATAGCTATTTGAAGAAATAATGAAATCAATTGTGGTTAGAGCTCCTCTACCTATAAATGTGGGGGCAAAAGAGCTTGGTTTTTGGGCAATTTCATTAGCATAACCCATATTGTACATAAACAGTATTTCGTTTAAACTATCCCCCAACAAAGAGTGATCAAAGTGCCTTAAGTTGATATCCTGTTCTAGCATTAGGCCACAGATGCCCTGTTTGCCCTTTTTACAGAGTGGACAATTAAAATCCCCCCCCCATAAGATTGTTACTTCCCTGTCCTTTTTATCAATTTCATGTTGTATATCTTCCCTCAGCATTGTTAAAGTGCTGAGGGTTTCGTTTTTAGGGATATTATTATAAAAGTTTATCAAGACCAAGTTAATTCCCTTATTATTTAACCATATAACTTGATAATAACTGGATTTGGACATAAAATGTGCCTGCTCATACTTAAGCCGATTCGAGAGGAACGTAATTAAACCGCCCTTTGCTCTCCCACATTGCCCCCCAATGGCCGGAGTAAAAAAGGTTCTATACCCATTTAAGAATACTGGATCAGTGGTCCAGGTTTCTTGTAGAGCCAGAATGTCTGATCCATTTATGACGCTTTCCCATGTTGGGTTACGAATTTTCTGCCTCAATACTGCCACATTCCAGAATAAAAATGTACAGGGTTTTTTATTCTCTTTTACTGGGCGGTCACCCACTGGTACATTACTCAGATCCCTGCGTCCTATCGAGTGGCATACTATTCTGCGCGTCCCCTCTTCTTTTAAGTCGTGGTTACTGGATATCATGCAGCCTTCCTCCTCATTGTGACCATAGATCACAGTGGGTACAGTGGCAGTGGCAGGTTGAGTAGTGTTTTCGTCGCCCTCCCGTGCCTCCTGATCTCTTCTATTCTCCTTAAGTTTGTCACTATCCTCCCCTAATCCTGATATATTGATGGGAGAAATAGCCTGTTTTTGTCAATCCACATAATCAAGACCCGAGAATACGTCAAATTGATTGTGGACACAAATGTTATAAACGCATGGATCTATAACTCTGTTATCCCACAAATAATTATTCCTAGAATTAAGACTAGGGGTTAGTGGATAATGCTGCCTAGAATAGAAGTTGGGTAATCTCTGAGTTTGGAAGGAAAGATTCTGAGTATATCCTAAGTGATTGGAACCAAACCTTTTAGTAAACTGTCTTTCTGGTTCATGAATTTTAGCATATTGGGCTGAAACGTATGGATAGAAGTAGCTAAGATAGTGTGTAGAAATAGATTCACTACTTCTTGTCTCATACCAATCCCCAATATGCCTGACAGCTCTGTGATCTTTAAAGTTTATAATGATTACATCCCCTTTCCTGTCTTTTGGTCGAGAGCCCACTCATATTGACCGCCTAACATTTAGAATTTCCCCATTAATATGGGCAGGCAAGGGTCTGTTGTTACGAAACCAATAAATAACTTTATTTCTTAAGGCTCCGTGACCTTTTTTAGTGACTATAGGAAGCTCAGGGACACCCGCCATGACAATCACATAAGGCGCAGCATCAGGCGGTAAATCTACTATTCTACGTGTTTGCCATTTTATATTATCCGTGTTCCTGGCCCCATTTTCCTTTATAGCCTTACTTTGCGGGAGTTCTACCTTATCTTTTGTATTCAAATTATTCCCCTCGATCAGCGTCTGGTCACTCGCTTTAATTGTGGGTTGGGCTATAATTTCTGGCTTTTTCTTTGGTGGAAAGAGAGTCTGCACCTTTTTGGGGGGGACACTGGATGGTTTTTTTCCCGCCAGGGCAAACTTTTGTAGGGAGGGTAGAATGTACTGGGACTTGATCTGCTTGTGGCAACGTTTTCCCGGGCTTTACTATAGTGTTTACATTAGTCAGCCCCTTCATTAAATCTGACAGTAGGTTTGTATTTCGTTCTACTTTTTTATCATTTAAGTCTAGGTGTGTGTTAATCATCCTAGTCTTTTCTAGGACGGGGTGCATAAATGTTTTTATCAGAGTTTCAATTTTTTCCAGCAGGCCATCCTCCCCAGAGTGGCGATGTGTTGTAAATAAGGGGGACTTATTGGGAGTCGGTAAGTCAACCGCATTCAGCGATGTTGAGGTCAACGCCTTCTTTTGTATTTTAGCTTCCCTGGTTTTTAAGGGTCCACCCCCTCTTTTTTTAGTTTTCGCCTTAAGTAGAGTAATCTCACTGGTATTAGAAGGGGATGGAGATGGAGTAGAAAATCTCGAGGAATTTGATAGACCTTCGTCATCCATACTATTAAACGATTCGGGAATGGTGGGCGAACACAACAGAGGAACATCAATGTTAGAATTAGAAAACATTTCTACTCTACCCTCCATGTCTCCAGGATTCACCAGCCCACTATGTCCCCCTGCATGGTTTGTAGAATTTGGCGACGTCATGGTCCCTATTTGCCCCAAGGATGATTGTTTTCCAATCATTGAGTTAGGAGCAGGTCCCCTCTTTGGTTCAACTACATCCACTCTTTTCTTGCAGTACTTCCCCCCACGTCTCACACGTGCTTTTCTATATTTTCTCACCGATTTAGGAGCTGACGGAGTATGCTCAAGAACTTTAATAGCAATCTCAGGCCGGTCTTGATGCCTCTCAGCATGCACTTGTGCTGCAATCGTCATGACCTTCCTTACTCCGATTTCAAGTTTAGTAGGCGTAACTTTATCCACCACTATGAGGGGGGTGTCTTCTTGTGCCATATTAGGACTCCTTCGACCTAGTGATGCCCTTCTATCATGGTTGATCTGATTAACTTTTTTAATAAGATAATTATCCGAAGTGCCTAAGCCAGGAGCAATATTATCATTTTTAAGCCGAGACATCTAGGAACCTTATGGATACAGATAGTGTGTCTTCAAGTGTAGGAGTACAATACCAAATCGTGCAAATACGCTACGGCACCGACACCATATGTAAGATACAATCACTTCAATATATGTAAATCTCCCTACCAGGATCAAAGTCTATGGCCCAGTCCAGTCCCTTCAGGCCTCTGAGGGCCTGCTCTTTGCCCAGGCTTAGCCCGGCATGTCCCGCGCGCGTTCCCGCGACGCGGGGAGTGCGCGCAATTTCAAGCGCCTCCGGTGGCGGGTAATGACGATGGCGGCTCCTGCCGCAATGCCCCCAGGGAGTTGTAGTTCTCCTCGCTGCGGCCGCTGAGATGGTGTGTGGCGGCGGGAGAACTACCGGCAGTGATGGCGAGTTCTGCGGTGTCACGGGCAGCAGGACCACAGGTTCCAAGAGTTCGCCCCAAAAAGCCAGGTGAGCAGGCTTACACCCGCTCCACCAAAGTGCGCGCAATTTCCAGCGCCTCCGGTGGCGGGAAATGACGATGGCAGCTCCTGCCGCAATGCCCCCAGGGAGTTGTAGTTCTCCTCGCTGCGGCCGCTAAGATGGTGTGCAGTGGCAGGAGAACTACCGGCAGTGATGGCGAGTTCTGCGGTGTCACGGGCAGCAGGACCACAGGTTCCAAGACTTCACCCCAAAAAGCAAGGTGAGCAGGCTTACACCCGCTCCACCGGGAGTGCGCGCAATTTCAAGCGCCTCCGGTGGCGGGAAATGACGATGGCGGCTCCTGCCGCAATGCCACCAGTGAGTTGTAGTTCTCCTCGCTGCGGCCGCTGAGGTGGTGTGCGGCGGCGGGAGAACTACCGGCAGTGATGGCGAGTTCTGCGGTGTCACGGGCAGCAGGACCACAGGTTCCAAGAGTTCGCCCCAAAAAGCCAGGTGAGCAGGCTTACACCCGCTCCACCGGGAGTGCGCGCAATTTCAAGCGCCTCCGGTGGCGTGAAATGACGATGGCAGCTCCTGCCGCAATGCCCCCAGGGAGTTGTAGTTCTCCTTGCTGCGGCCGCTGAGATGGTGTGCGGCGGCGGGAGAACTACCGGCAGTGATGGCGAGTTCTGCGGTGTCACGGGCAGCAGGACCACAGGTTCCAAGAGTTCACCCCAAAAAGCAAGGTGATGGTCATAATTTTGTGGCTGAAATCACGTCAAAATGTGCAGGCAATCGTCGTCGTTTAAGACGCTACTCACCTCCCCGCCGGTTCTACTTCTGTCCCGGCTGTTTCTAAGTATTCCTTTGTATCGGATCGGTAAATTGTTATCGCAAGATTAGCGTTATATCTTAAAATTAAAAGATAATTTCATTGTAATTGAGCCTCAACCTAATGGTTAAACAACTCTCCACAAACATCACTTATTATGCTTAAACGATGTTAAGCTCTTACCTATCGCAGGCTCAATGTAGAGAAAAAATTAGCCTACTCCGTAGTCTTCCGGTCTATGTGTATGCTTGCGGTCCGTAGTAGGCTTAAGTCACTAGAACGAGAACCCGAGTGTGGAGGTCGGTTCTACCCCTCCCTCTATGCGCTTCTTACTCCTATTTTCTTGTTTCAGAACTACTGTCCAACGTCGTTATTTCAAATTCTATGCACTCATTTCTGTAGTTAGCCTATTTTAGAAATAGTCTCCATTATTCTAATTCCAAGGGATACCATTACGACCACGAATATCTCCAAGATATGGAATGTCAATTCGTATAAGACGTCACCATTCCAAATGACAGGTCTTAGGGTTTAACATCAGGGAATAGTCTATCGCAATACCCACTGATATGCAGTATTTGTTTAAGATGTATTGCAATCACTCTTTCGAAGACAAGGAAATAAAAAACACAAAATCGAAATATAAAAGAGACTTCAGGGCGATTCCAGCAAGACTCTTATGTTCCTGATTGCGAGGAAGTTGCATTTCAATACTTTTGGATGAAGAACACAAACAGTAATTATGTTCCTATTAGCTATCTAGAGTAAACGTTTTCTGTAAAAGTATTCTTTTCTTCTGTTCAATGAAGCTACATTTCAATACTTTTGTATTAAGATCACAGAAAGTAATTATGTTCCTACTAGCTATCTAGAGTAAAAGTTTTCGGTAAAAGTATTCTATTTTTCTGTCAAAAACTTTATCCAAGCCAAGAGCTCATTATGTTCATATGATGCAGAAGACTTGCATAAAACAGTCACACATTGTTTTACATGATATAGAAAACGGATCAGTCTGTTGTGTTCTCTTATTTCAATATGTCACATATATTTTTCATGCAAGGACGTGTACATCCTTAAGTCTCATATATCTGTTGTTGTTCATTGGTACCTCAATCGTGTTAACCTATTCTGCATGCAATAACCAATTTCTATGTTATATCCAGTTCATCCTCTGGAGGATCAATACCCAGGAAATATTGCATTTCATGGTCTGAGTTTAACCCTCTCTACCATTTTCAGGCACATGATCCATTTTGCCCCTGTGCAGTGCAGTCTCAATTCTCTGTTGCCACCCCTTTGGTTTTGTTGGACTTGATCCATTCCAAACAACGAGAACAGTTTATAGGGCCCCTGAGATTCACAGTTACTTGCATGTGTGGTCATAGGGTATCTCTTGTCTCCCTGTTTCAGGGCCCTAACATGCTCACTGATCCTTTCCCTCAATGTCCTGATTGTACTCCTAATGTACATCTTGTTGCATTTGCACTGGATCGCATATTCCACAAATTTGGATGTACAATTGATATTCTGATTGTGTATGTTTGTCCATCAATTCCTGTGAAACTTTTTTTCTTGTCCTCTGCCCATCTGCATACTCCATAGCACCCACATTTGTAGAAACCAAAATTTATTTGGTGAGCCAATTCATATCATTCCTGGCCTGCGGGATGCTGGGGCTGGGAATAGTTTTTAATGTCCTAATCATCCTGTATGTAACTAGGGGTAGTCCAGTAGGGATTTCTTTCAGAGTCTTGTCCGTCCTGAGAATACCCGGGTTTATTCCTGTTTCTAACCATTGATTTGGTCTGGTTGTTTATTGTCAGTGTCTCTATTCCTGTCCTTTAGTGTATCAAACCTTTGTGTAGCTAAGATTCTTCGATCTGCCCTCTTGAGTGTCTGTGGGGTATATCCCCTCTTTTTGAACCTTTCTTTCATTTCCTCAAGGCAGGAGAGAAACTCTTGCTCTTCGCTGGCTTGTTTTTGGTGTGAGGGGTCAGAACTACTTGTATGTAATACTGAATTGAACGCCGTTGTCTTTAGATATAATCTACTGTGGAGTGTATTGTAACTGACATAGAGACATAGAGTTCTATATCTAAGAACTCAATTTGTGTACTGCTGTGTTTTGAGATGAATTTCATTTGCATATTGTTGGAATTCAAATGCCGTCAGAAGCCCATTAGTTCTTCTTCTGAGCCAGTCCACAGAAGAAGGCAGTCGTCCATATATTGCCCCCGATACATGCTATGTTCACTCCACTGACTGCCCTCTGTACACCAAACCCAAATGTTCTTCCAATGGCCCATGAAAAAGTTGCCAAATGATGGGGAAATTTTCGATCCCATCAGCACTCCTTGTCTTTGTCTAGACCAAACATTGTTGAAAAGGTATACGTTATTATTGAGGATAAGGTTCATCATTGTCAGTAGCATCTCTGTGTGTTTCCACAGTGGTGCTGGTCTCTTTTCTAACTGGTGTTTAATAGCTTGATACCCCAGATCAGGTTGGATGCTGGTGTACAGAGCCACCACGTCTAATGTCACAAGCCACATTGGTTCTTCCCATGTAAGGTCTGACAAAATGCTTAAGATATGCTTGGTGTCACTTGTGTGAGGGGAGGTTTTGTACCATGGGTTGGAGGAATAAGTTTATGTACTCAGAAAGTCTTTCAGTGGGACCTCCAATGCCCGACACAATTGGTCTACCCGAGGGGAAAGGGAGATCCTTATGTACCTTTGGTAGGGTGTGCATGCAAGGGTGAGTGGGTCTGAATATCTTGAGATATAGGTATTCCTCCTCTTCTAAAAGTCTCTCTGTGTGCCAGTTACCCAAGTGTTTGTTAATGTTCACAAAAAGTGGCCCCATGGGATTCCTATCCAGTTTTTCATAGCATTCTGTAGTGTTCAACTGCGAGAGTATTTCTTTGTTATAGTCATCTTTGTCCATGATCACTATTTTCCCCCCATTGCCGGCTTCCGTAATGACTATCTGGTCATATGATGTCATTAGTTTGATGGCTTTGCATTCCCCACTCTTAAGGTTGTCCACCCTCTGTGTTTTCTCTTTCTTTTTCTAGTGTCTGCTTGGTCCAAGTCCTCTAACACCAATTTGGAGAAAGTACCTATGGAGTTACCCCCTACTAGAGTTGGTGACCACCTAGATTTCGATTTGAGCCCTCTTGCTACGCTGTAGTATGTGTCAATGTCTAATTCCCTCAGTAATGTTTCCATACTGATTGATGAGTCTTCCTCATTGGTAATTGACGGATCACTGAAAGAATATCGATGACACAAATATAGACTTACCAAAATATCGAGTAAAAAATATAGAATGCAAAAATATCGAATCCCTATCTCCAAACAGGTAAGTACAAAAATATCGAATCAAAAATATCGGTGTAAAAAATATAGTTAGTCAAAATATCGAATTTTTAAAAGTCTTAAAAGTAATTAAAAATTAACGAAATAATAAATATAATTAACTCAAACATACTTAAAATACTTTCAGTCAGTCAAAAACAACTTTATTTGGTTTTTTACAACCATAAAAGTACAATTTACCTCTTATCTTACTAAAACAGGAGAAAATAAAAACACAATAATACATAGCACAGCGGTATCAATATCATCTTACAACTTCATATACATATACTTTAACTATCATTTTAAAATCGGAGTATTATAACAATTAATTTAATTAAAAATACTTATTTCATACCTATACAACACCTCCTTAATCGTGCAGCACTATCTTAAACACTAGTTGTTTCACACTTGTTTAATGTCGAGGACTTATATTGTTAGATCTTACTCTGTGCAATTGAGGGACACCTTAACTTTTTTCATATATTTCCCCAAGACACAGGCTATATCTAAGTTCTCCATTTCCAACAACAATTTAGCGGCTTGCATCCTATTTGTAATATTATAATTTTTAAAAATCGGACATAAAAACTTCTTTCGTAAATCTAAAAACCACATACAATCCAGTAAAATGTGTATAATATTACAGGTAGTGCCTAAAGTGCAGGTGCAGATCCCGTTACAACTTATCATTTGATTTCGAGGTCCATTATTAACATAACATGGGTTTATTCCAATTCTCATTTTTAGGACTTCCCGCCTTAAATCATGACTTGGTAGTCGGTCCACATACGGAAAATGTTGGTCAAGCTCCCATACAGCTATCATGTGGGCTACCAAACTTTTTTGTAAAAGGTACTCCCGGTCATAAGAACGGGACATATCGGTTCCTTGAAGCCTTAGTTCTTTCTTACCTATTATTGTATGATCATTAGCGGGCAGACCTTTAAATCGAGCACCCTGTAAGCATTCCTTATTGATGCTCTTGTCTCTTTGGCCCAGGGTAAGTCGCTCTTTACAATTTCCACTTTAGTCCACTGGGAGATTTTGAGGAGCTCATCTGCTCCCAATCGCTGCCAGAACCGTACAAGGGCCATACAGCCAGTTATCGCCCACGAGGTAATTCCCAACTCAAGTCTGGCCGCCTGTACCATGGAAGATTTGGGCAGTACAAAAATACTTTTTAATATATTTCCCTCCTCTCTATCCCAGGCTGTCTTACCGCTTAAATAAATAACTTCGGCTCCATACAAGAATTGGGGGGGCACTATTGCTTGATAGGCTTTCAGGACTGGTCTGTCCGACATTTCTCCATAAATATTGTTGAATCTTTTTAGACCTTTCACTGAAGCCAATGCCCTCATTTTTAAAGCTTGCTAATGAGTGTACCATTTCAGGGTACCAGAGAACTACATTCCCAGATACCTGTAATCAGCTACCCTCTCAAGCAATACTGTACCCAGGTATCAAGAAAACTTTGTTTTTCTCCTGCCAAAGCAAACAACTTTTGTTTTCTCCATGTTTACTACGAGTTTTTTGGTATTACAGTATTCTTTGAATCGATTTAGTTTTCTTTGGAGCCCAATCTCCGTCTGATCCATAATTACCAGATCATCAGCGTAGAGGAGGCATGATATCTGGTTTCCTCCTAATTTTGGGTTTGCCCCTCTAACCTCTCTTAATTTTTGAGGTAGGTCAGCTAAAAACAGAGAGAATAGTAGGGGGGCAAGTACACATCCCTGCCTTAAACCGTTCCCAATTGGTATTCTCTTCGCCAATCCTCCCTCCTTATCCAGAATTATCTGTGCCCAGTTTTCTGTATGCAGTTCTTTAATTAGGGCTAGCAGGTCGCCCTGTATTTCATACCCGACCAATGTTGACCACAGTTGCTCCCGGTCCACCAGATCAAAAGCTGCATGGAAGTCCACGAAACAGGCGAATAATTTTCCCCCCTGATCGATCGACTTCCGTGCAATGGACCAAAGAGCAAAACAGTGGTCAACAGTTGAGTGGCCTTCTTTGAACCCCCCCCTGTTCTGGTGGTACTACGTGTTTGTTGTCCACCCAGACCTTTAAAATACCCAGAATTGATTTAGAAAAGACCTTTTCTCCTATATCCAACAGGTTTATTAGGCGGTAATTTTTCGGGGAGTTTACATCGCCTTTATTATGTATTGGCCTGATAATTGCCCCTTTCCAATTATCTGGGAACTTGCCTGTGTTTAGGATTTCTTGGAACATATTAGAAAAAAACACCGCCCACCAATCTATATTCGTTCTTATTATAATCGCTGGTAAATTATCGGGTCCTGCAGCCCGTGTTAGGTTTAGTCTCTTTATTATACCTCTAATGGCCTCTGGGGAGAAGTATACTTTAATTTCTTCCCTTATTCCAGGCCAATCATTGGCCGTTTTTCCCTCCCTATCTGGCCATATGCCATAGATTTCTTCCAGATATGTCACCCACTTGGCCTCTGGCACCGAGCAGTGTAGGGTTCCTGAGACTTTCCCCGTACATTCCTGAATTAACTTCCAAAAGCCTCTCACATCCTTTTCTTCAATTGTCTCAAGTAAATTCCCCCAACATTTGTCTTTAAAGGTCCTTTTTTTATCTCTAATAGTGGACTTATATTTTATTTTTAGTTTCTTAAGTTCTATTACCGCTTCATCACTATAATTTACACTTAGGTATCTCTCCTGTTTCCTAATACTAGCCTTTATCTTCCGACATTCATCATCGAACCAATGGAAGGTACTACTGGGGTATGGTTTCACATTATTTACTACTTTACGATTAACGAGTTTTAGTTTTATCCTGAGGCATTCCACCATATCCCTTATTGTATCCTCATACCAGGTTATGCCCTCCTCTGGTGCTAGATTATCTAGTTCCATGGTTAACTGGTGTGCACTCAGTTTGTTTATATATTCATCGGTGATTCTCGTAGTGAGTCGTTTGGGGTATTCCACCTCTACCGATAGCACTTTTTGTCTATGTGGGGAGCTAAGTACCTGGAGTTCTACCTGCAGTGGGTAATGATCACTACCCTCCAGCCTAAGAATTTCAAATTGATTAATTAGATAAAAATTCCAGACCTGAATAAATGCATAATCTATTGGGCACAGTTGTTGTCCTACCTTAAAAGTACGATTCGCTGGCCGGTCTGCTTCCTTTCTTCCATTTATACAGACCTGACCCATAGCCCCTAGCAATTGCCCAAGCTCATCATCTTGAGTTGATATCTCACAGCAGGGAAATTGTGCGGGCTCTATTTTATATATTCCCAGCATATCCCTCAACCAGGGGTCCGTTTTAATGATATTTAATCTATGATTGAAGTCCCCCAGTATCATTAACACATCTCTTGGATAGCGATCGCATAGGTATTCCAGGTCTGATTTTAAACATTCTAGATCAGCCTTATATTCGTTAGTTTTCCCTTTCTGTATGTACACATTTATAATACATAGATTTTCGACCCCCAACATATTGTTTAGTGTACGTACGTACGTACCCAAAGCCCAATTACACTTGAGTTCAAGGGAGTCCATGTCTTTGGCTATCCTTCTTGAGACCAGCGTCATCTGGCCACCGGATGGTCTAACTGATAGGTTCTTTTTTGCTGGCTTTACGTGGTGAGTGAAGCCTTCCGTGACAGGGGTTTCGTCGCACAGCCATGTTTCCTGGAGGCATACAATGTAATTTTTCTTCAAGATGTTTTTGAAATCTTCCTGTGACATTATTCTATTGTATCCATTTACATTCCATGACAGAATGGATAGGCTGTGCAACGACCCTTCTTCCTAGTCAATGTTGCTCATGTAGCCGTCTTCCTCGCCATTCATGTACGCTAGTTCTCTATATCTATTCCCAGCAAGGACATCTTCCACATCCCACCTCTGATCTTTTGGTTTTATCGTAATTTCAAGGGCATCTTTCTTGCCTCTCCCCAGGCTGATCATTTTTATTTGTCTTTCACCTAGGGCTGCATGGTTCCTAAGAAAAGAGTTCCCTGTTTTATTCAGTAACACCTCTTCCCTTTTTACTATTCTAATTCCTTCCCAAAGCATCTCAGGCTCTGCCTTTTCTATTGCATCTTTTGTTAAGGCTGAGTGGAGTAGGACCTTAGTTATTTCCTCCCCCTTACTATTCGCCATAAATCCAACTTCTTTTAGGTCTGCAGTACTGACATATCTTAAGCTGGGGCACTTTGCAAAAGATGATAGGAGCTGTGAGTGATTTAGAGGGATTAATTTCCTAGTTCTTTCCCCCCCCCCTTTTCCTGTGCTAAAGGTTCTACAAAAACCCAGTTGTCTGTAGGCAGTTCTGGCTGCCGATGTTGTAAAATACCATCTTGCATCTCTCCCCTAGTAAGCCTGCTTACTTCTTCTCTGACTCTGTCTCTATCCCCCTTCACCTGGCTTGGGTTTGAGGGCCCTGCACTTACAGACGTGTCCATCCCCCAATCTACTACTATACTCTCCTTTACCCCTGGTTGGGTCCTCCTGGTAGCCTTTTCACCTTTTCCCAAACTATTCCTTGTTATCCTCCTGCTTTGATCGTCAGAGTTATTACTACTTGCTCTTATTTCAGCGAAGTTTCGTTTTTTGGCTCCTTGCCTTAACTCCTTATCCTTTGTCTTATGGGCTGGAGGGGCCCCTCTCCCATACTCCTGTTGCTTTTCGGGGTTGCAATTAGCTGGGGCCTTTTTCCCCCTCTTTTGCTTTGTTGTTTTCTGCATTCTATAGCTCCTTCCCCCATACCTTCTTATTAACATTGGGCAATAGGATATGTATTCTATGGGTGCATCCTCCGAATGGCTACTCGCCCTTCTTGCTACTTCCTCACTATCCACTGTATTCTCTTCCTGAGCTTCTACTGGTCTTACTAATGCGGGCATCAAGTTTTTAATCTGTACCAATTCTCCAATTATATCCTTGTATTGGTCACCTTGTCTTTTTATAATATCATTATTCAGGACTGAAACCTCTAGAATACCCTGCAAAGTCTTTTGAAGCATTAACATAACTTCAAGCATGGATAAGCTGGTTGATCCAGTCACCTCCAAACTGCATAAAGGCACCCCTGTAGCATTAAGGCTGATAGCATTTGGGCTCTTTATACTTTGTTGTCCATTAAAACTGAACTCCCGCTCGACAGAATTCCCTTCACCCAAGTGATTGCTGCTGGTTATTACATCTTTGTTCACCGCCTCTACGCCTATGTCCTGAGTGAATAATGACTGCCACATCCTTGGTGAGGAAGACAGTCGAGGTTCCAATGGTATCTCAGCGATATTGAAGTCTGACTGGTTCAGGGGTTCCGTGCTGGATTCTGCCGAGTCTTCAATGGTTTGCGGGATCTCTAAAACACTTTTCTCCTTGCATACTGTCTCTTTCCCTTTAAAATGTTTCCCGATAAAATCCTTAATGGATTTTGATACTGCTGACCCCCCTTTTGCGCCGGCTGACTTAGAGGATGCAGGCGCTGGCAAAGGGGTTGAACTCGGGGGTGTAGTTTCTCCATTGACCATTACTCTGCTCCCGGTTGGTGTTGCCATATCTTTATTTACGTTCTCCAGGCTTTTCGATACATTGGTCACATCCACCATTCCGGATTTATTTCCTGCTTTTTTTGAGTTTTTCTGGGCCTTACGTGGTTTTGTTTTCCCTAAGGCCATTTGTCTTTTCAAGTTCTTTCTTAAGTACGTGGCCGGGGGTGCAAGGGTGCTTTGTTACACTGGAAGGTATGTGCAACTACCCTCACCCCCAGTTAACTTCCCTTTTTTATTTACTTTTTAGGGTAAAATAAACAAATTAGGGAGGGTTGCCCCTTTCACTTACCTCTGTTTCTGTGAGCCCACACTCCCTCCTCACCTCACCATTCGAAATCCAGGCACCTCTACTACTTCAATGGCAGTATTCTCCTCTCCATGTAATTTGTGGCTTTACTTCCACCACCACCCGCCTCTGTTATATGTGCATAATGGGTTTCACACCAGGCAGTCCCCTTCTTGCTGACTCAGACTGTCCCAAACTGTCCAGTCCACGCTCCGCCCCTCGCACGGTTAGAGCCTTCCTTAGCTCCTCACACGCTGCAAAGCTCAATCAGCGCGTCGTGTTCCAAGGCCCCCCACAGAGGGGTGCGGGCGCCGGGCAATACAACGCGGCTTCCGTACTTGCCGCTCAAATGCCAATGAAATTCGGATTTGGATCCGCAGAGATGAAAGCGGCGGTTGCGGCGGGCGAAGGCACGGCTGGTGTTGCGTGCACCGCTCGGGGAAGCCGGATCTGGAAGTTGGAGGACGAGCGCCGAGAAGTTCCGAGGTGGGCGGACCGACGGGAGTGCTGCAGTCGGGCGGACACAGAAACAGAGTCCAATGTCTGCCAATGTCTGTCTTAAAATACTTAAATAACCTTAACAATAATAAATAATTTATGTAACTTAAAAAAAAATTACTTTTTTAATACATATATATATATATCTAAACATAATAGTAATACAAAATATACAATATTTTTACCGTAGGATAGCGGGAGGGTTAAATGTACTATTACCACTCCAGTGAGTCCAACAGCATAGAGAACATTGGATAGCGTAGCAGTAACAATTACTATTCCCACTCCAGTGAGTGCAACAGTAGGGAAAGCGTTAGATAGCGGGAGGGTAAAAATTACTATTCCCACTCCAGTGAGTGCAACAGTAGGGAAAGCGTTGGATAGTGTAGACGTAAAATTTACTATTCCCACTCCAGTGAGTGCAACAGTGGCGAAAGCGTTGCATAGGTAGGGGTAAAAATTACTATGCCCACTCCAGAGAGTGCAACAGTAGGGAAAGCGTTGGATAGCGTAGGGGTAAAATTTACTATTCCCACTCCAGAGAGTGCAACAGTATGGAAAGCATTGGATAGCGGGAGGATAAAAATTACTATTCCCACTCCAGAGAGTGCAACAGTAGGGAAATCATTCGATAGCGTAGAGGTAAAAATTACTATTCCCACTCCAGTGAGTGCAACAGTAGGGAAAGCGTTAGATAGCGGGAGGGTAAAAATTACTATTCCTACTCCTGTGAGTGCAACAGTAGGGAAAGCGTTGGATAGCGTAGGGGTAAAAATGACTATTCCCACTCCAGTGAGTGCAACAGTAGGGAAAGCGTTGGATAGCGTAGGGGTAAAAATTACGATTCCCATTCCAGAGAGTGCAACAGTAGGGAAAGCGTTGGAGAGTGTAGACATAAAATGTACTATTCCCACTCCAGTGAGTGTAACAGTAGGGAAAGAATTGGATAGCGTAGAGGTAAAATTTACTATTCCCACTCCAGTGAGTGCAACAGTGGCGAAAGCGTTGCATAGGTAGGGGTAAAAATGACTATGCCCACTCCAGAGAGTGCAACAGTAGGGAAAGCGTTGGATAGCGTAGGGGTAAAATTTACTATTCCCACTCCAGTGAGTGCAACAATAGGGAAAGCATTGGATAGCGGGAGGATAAAAATTACTATTGCCACTCCAGAGAGTGCAACAGTAGGCAAAGCATTGGATAGCGTAGAGGTAAAAATTACTTTTCCCACTCCAGTGAGTGCAACAGTAGGGAAAGCGTTGGATAGCGTAGGGGTAAAAATTACTATTCCCCTCCAATGAGTGCAACAGTAGGGAAATCGTTGGATAGCGGGAGGGTAAAAATTACTATTCCCAATCCAAAGAGTGCAACAGTAAGGAAAGTAAATACTTCATATATGAATAAAAATAAATTAAATATTAATACCAATTACAAATTAATCAAAAGTAATTAACAAT
Source organism: Lissotriton helveticus (assembly GCF_964261635.1). Lineage (NCBI taxonomy): Eukaryota > Metazoa > Chordata > Amphibia > Caudata > Salamandridae > Lissotriton > Lissotriton helveticus. The sequence continues at coordinate 1,443,875,136 of NC_136061.1, read as the reverse complement.
TTAATATAATTTAATAATTAATCAATAAAAATACAAATACAAATTAATTATTAAAAATTATTACCTATTAATACAAATTATTTACCAATTAACAATTAAATAATGAACAATTAAAAAATAATTAAAAATTACAACAACAAAAAACAATAAATAAATACAAATATTTAATTAATTACAATTAAATTACTTCCCCCCATTCCCCTATAAACCCACAACCCGCTACAGAAAATAAATTAATACAATTAACATAATTATCAATTAATTAAAATTAATTACCCATTATATTTTAATGAATTAACAATTAGCAATTAATTAACCATTAATTCAAAATAAATACCAATAAATAAATTAAAACATTTAATTAATTATAATTAAATTACTGCCCACCCTATTCCCCTATAAACCCACAACCCGCTACAAAAAATAAATTAATAAAATTAACATAATTATCAATTAATCAATTAATTAAAATTAATTACCAATTATATTTTAATTAATTGCCAATTACCAATTAATTAACAATTATTCAAAATAAATACCAATAAATAAATGAACATATTTAATTAATTATAATTAAATTACTTCCCACCCTATTCCCCTATAAACCCACGACCCGCTACAGAATTATATTTGGCAAAAATTAAATACCATAAAATTAATTAATTAAAATAAATTATTAAATAAATATACACTTTTCACACATATACTGACATAAAAAATCGCTTAAAAAATTGGATATTATAAAAGAATTGATTTTAACTTACTTACCTCAAATTCAATATTTTGTCCATTCTATATTTTGAATTCGATATTACTGCTATCGTATTCGATATTTTTGTAGTCTATATTCTGTCCATTCGATATTGTGTCCATTCTATATTTTTAATTCGATATTAATGCAAATCGATATTAAAAACTCGATATTTTGAGTGTATACCGTAATTGACAGTTGCAGTTGAGGATCCCGAATTTTTTGTATACGTTGTACATCTGATATTAAACAAACAGGAATATTCTTGTTGAATTTGTTTATTCTTGGATTATTTAGAAAAAAAATAGGTTTTAAACCTCTAATGAACTTAAACAGATCAATTTTTGATTTGCACACATCACCCTCCTCCACAGGACACAATCTCAGCCCTTTCACCAATACAGTAATCATGTCTTTTGTAAATACTTTCGAGAACAAATTCATTACCTTTACTTCTTTGTTTAGTCTCTCTTCTAAATTCTCTTGTCTCCATACCTAAGGTACATCGTGAAACCTTCTTGAGCCTGATCTATTCCACCTGCGAGTTTTTCTGTAGTGTCCACCCGCTTTGGTTGTATTCTGTTCCCTTTTTTATCATCTGTATTTCCCTTAAAAAAGAGTTACCCTGTTTATACACCCCTGATGTTCCTGCCACCCTTTCCACTTTGCTTTCACTGCTAAGAGGAGCACTCAAAGATGTGGAACTTGAGGATATAGAGATGGTGTCTGGTGCTGTTTGTATCACCCCTGTTTTCTCATTATGTGTGATCTGATCATATTTCATAACAAATGTAAAAATTCTCCCATAGTCTATCTCATTCCCTTCTCAGTTTTCTTGTTTTGCGCTGTTTGATATCTTTCTTGTGTCTCTCCAACACTTCTGTCAGAATCACATAATTTTTGGCTGTTGCCTCTTTCAGGCCTAAATCTTTAATCTCCCCCTCTAACGTGTTAATTACTAGCTGGAGTTTTGGGACTTTGCGGTCCGCATTGTCGATTAAGATACCTATTAGTGTTTTAGAGTGTTGTGTCAGTGCATCCTCCCACTCTTTTAGATGATCGTCATCCAAATCGTCGTATGTCAGGAATATTTGGGCCCTCAGGCCCCTCGGTATTCTATTCAACCTGAGGTACTGTCTTAGCGTGACCCATGGCAGTGAATACTAACAACCTAAGTGCATTGGACACTACAGAGTCAGACACTTTTTTCTCTACATTGAGCCGACGATAGGTAAGAGCTTAACGCCATTTAGGCATAATAAGAGACGTTTGTGGAGAGTTATTTAACCATTAGGTCGAGGCTCAAACAATTACAATGAAATTATCTATTTAATTTTTAGATATACCGCTAATCTTGGGATAACACTTTACCTATCCGATACGAAGGAATAGTAAGAAACAGCCAGGAAGGAAGTAGAACCGGCGGGGAGGTGAGTAGCATCTCACTGACTCAAGTTATATATATGTTTGAGACTTGGTTAACAGTGGAATGATATGCTGGTCTGATAAAACCCCTCAATTTCTATCTTATAGAACGGGACAAATTAGTCCACTTTGTCAGCAGGTAGGAAAGACACTTTTTAATATCTATCATAGTCGGCCTCAACAGCACAAGACCATTATGAACATGAACACTACTCAAAGATTGTAATATATTACACAGGACTTTTTGGTTGTGTCCACCACCCCATTTTTATAACCTGTATTGTATGCCACAAGATTTCGGCTTCCTTAGAAACTCAAGGTCCCTGGGACATAATGTGATCCCTTGTATATTTATTTTCATGTGTGTGACTCACAGAGGCAATCACTTATGCAATATGGAGCACTATTGAAATATGTCAAGACTTCCCACCTTTTGGGGCTATAGTCAAGGGACAACACTTAGTCTCATGTGGGTCACAATGTTATGTAACATGTTCTCATCTAAAAAGTCACTGGGTGTTCACTATCACAAAATAAGATTCTTTCGAAAAACTAAATTGGATCATTGGATCCCAGACGCATTTTCTTTCTTGTAGCACTGAAGAAGTCGATTGGGAAACTTCCCACGACGAAACACGTGTTGACTGGGCCTTTTTGTATGAAATAAAAGAACAACAGAACACCCGAACGACTTATCTTTGGAAATGACTGATCTTACTGTGTTATCTTGAATGCAAGAATGATATAGTGACAGGAGATGTGTGAATAGACAATAATGTCATTTATATCAGCGTGTGAATAGGACAAGTGTTACAGCACAAGTTGCTGTGTTGCCTTTCTCACGTCAAAGAGGCATTCCATGGAAACTGCAGAATGAGGAAAACACCTCCATTGATTGGTTTTGTGCAGGAAGGTGTACTTTCCTGCACAAAAACAATCAATCACTCCGGCATTGGCGCGAGGCAGCCAGTTTTGTAAAAGTGCAATGGAAGAGGACAAAAATGCACTCTATCCAGTGCTTAATTTGAGCTGGTGGTTTTCGGTTTTCAGCACTGGCACTTAATTGTGAACACTGGCATTTAGAACAGTCTGCCAGATGGTGGCACTGTTTGTCTAATTTACAAATAAGTGCAACAACAGTTGCTTATTAATTTAATATGTATAAAAATTACAAAGACCTGCTGCCCAAGCCATTGTTATAGCTCTGCGGCCTGGAATCGTCTGATTGGTCCATTTGTAGAACAGTGATAGTCGTTGTGTTGGTACTTTCACTGGCACTGATGGCAGGGGCAATGGGTGGTGTAAGCTACAGTGGCCTCCTGAGAAAGGTCCTGGCACTTATTTGTTTACAAATTAAGGACTGGCCATATCACCCTGTTCTTTTGATGCAGGCCAGTGCAAAGTGACTTGCTGCGCTGCCCTGCATCACAAATTAGTAAATAGGCTCCTGGGGGCCGCATTTACAAGAGGCCTGCGCTGCCTGAGCATCACTTTGTAGGACACCCTGTTGGCACAGGCATCTCGGACATATATTTTTGAGGCGGCGGAAAGCCACCCTGCGCGGCTTTGCATGGCCTCATAGATATGGAGTAAGGCAAGGCAGCGCAAAGAGCTGCTTTGCTTTGCTCTGCATCAAGGAAGTATTCCCTGGGCATTGCGGTGGATTTTCCACGCAGCACCCATAAGTTTTGACACACTCCCAGATTTATAAGGATCTGTAAACCTAGGAATGCTAACAATTGTGCTCCTCCCCAGGAGAGGCATAATAAGGAGAAATAACTTTATTTCTCCTGGTTTTTTCCTCTTTCTATTGCAGCACACATAGAAGGAGTAAAACTCTTCTATTGATTGTTTCTGTGAAATCAATCATTCAATACAAAGCAGGGACCATTGCACCATGGTGCAAGGATGCCTGTGTTGGCGCCAGGCACCAAATTGTGCCCTGTTGCTGGCTGAAAGGACAGAAGTGCATCCTATCTTGTAAATACATTGCATTCCTGTCCTTTCGATTTGATGTAGGACAGTGCAGCAAAAAGATTTGTGACTCTGTCCTAGCTTAAATCTGTGTAAATGAGGCCCTTTTGAAAGTGAGATAAAAAAGAAAACAAGATATTCACTTTTGAACAGCATTACAGTAAAAATACCTACGTGAATGCACACAGAATTAATGCACATTTAAAAGTACTCTTAAATGGATTCCTATGCTTGTGTTCATAAATCGTGTTTTTGTTAAGTGACACACATGTGAAGCGCACTCGCTGAAACACGATCATTTCTGCATCACAGCAGCTTCTGTTTTGTAGATTGCCCTATCCATTCACGAGTATAAAAAGTAAATATCACTGTAAAGGGTTTCTCGGGACAAATGTTAAAATGTGTTGATACAAATTGAAGGCCAGAGAAAACAGGCGACTCGCTGCTTTATCAAAATGTCAGTGTCAGATCAGACCCTTCAACCGTAACCTTTTCTGCAATGAAAAGTATTGTTTATTTGACAATATCATTGCAGTTTTTTGTCTGGTATTGTGAAAGTTAACATTACACAGGAATTGATTTTCCTGTTTTTCACTAGTTTCCCGGAGGGAGTCTGAATCACAAAAGTCACTGTTTTTTTTGATTGAATGGAAATAAGGAATCTTTTTATACACAGTGATTTCAGTTGACAGAAATAATTTCGCATAGAACTCATGACTGTTTTGTGGGGAGTGTAATGTGGTTTAAAGGAAAGTATTAAAACTCAACTAAATCTCCATCTTTCCAGCCACAGCTAGTCCCCCCACGCTGGAGGGAGAAACGGCTTCCCTCTGCCTCAATATGTAAGTGTTTCTCCGAGAATCAAACCTTAATTTTACAGAGAGCGAGCCGTAAAGATAGGGAGAAAAAGACAGAGTGAGAGTGAGAAAGATACTCAAGAGCACACGTCATACTGTTGTTGGTCATTGAAGTTCAGCTTACACATGCAAATGGCTTGATTTACGAGGGCAAGTACTTCCCAAATGGTGACTTAAAACCCATAAAGTGATTTTCTCATGTACAATATTACCTAGTATAGTATATTCTACCAGGAGAGGGGATATGGTGTTCATGAATGGGGTGCCTTGAAATTTTGTGAGCGCACACTATCTCAAGGGTCATGAGTTTGAGGTTTTTCACAAACTTGCCCAAGAACCTCACCCATTCTGCAAGCAGTTGCATTTTATTCATGCCAAGAGCCAAATAAAATCCTATACAGGGTGGGAAGGAGCAAGAAATGTAATTGCCTTAAAAGTGTTGGCGTAGTAGTGTAAGAAAGTAAGTAAAATTGTATTCGATCATTTTTATGACCATAACAAAATAGAAACATCACAGTCCATTGTTAAAACCGATTACTTCATAAAAAAAGGACAACATTTAAGAAAAAGAGATACCACCATATACATTTAAAAACTATTAAAACACGATCCCTATAATATATTCACAAGCAAAAATGCATTACTTAGTATAGTATTAATCACAATTTGTTTGCCTTTTTCCACATGCTTTTGTTATCACAATTCATAATCACAATTTACCAGCATAGGCAGTTTTTAATGGCCTTCGCTCTCCTCCACCAAGCATATAGCAAAAATCTCGAAAGCGCAAAGATCATCCATCTAGTCGTCTCTGATTTAAAAATTCTCATTGCATCTATTGGGCTTCCACATGATAACAAGCGACACATTGGTGCAATTTAGTTCCTACGAAAGTCTGCATAATCTGTACAATAAAGAATAAAATGATTACCAGGCTCTGTGGCAGAATGACACATAGGACATGTCGAAGGGAGTAAATCGTGTCCCCATTTACTCTTTTACTGAGTTTAAAGGCGGAGTGCCATACCTAAATTGTAAAAACAACATTCTCGCCTGGGGTGGTTCGACCTCATCAAAGAACAGTTCAAAGCTATAATTGGATTTAATTTCGAGAAAGGCAGCGATCAATGTACCATGAGCACTAAGATTTATATTACACTGGTCTTGGTAATCTCAGAACCTCTTTTTCAGTGTAAAAACCATCTCTTTCTTAATGCCTTCAGGAGAATCCCAAACAAAACCCATATTAAGTTTATAAAACCAATCTCTGATCTCTCCAAGCCATTTAACATGCCCATTCATTTTATGTGGATTGATTGGCTCTGTTAAACAGCTTCTGAGAGGGACTTGAGAATTGTTAACCCAAATCCTGATCCAGAAAATTAGTACCCTCAAGATCGCAAAATGGGCAATGGATCTGAGGCCAAGGTCCAATCTCAAGGTTAAAAGAGGTGTGTTCATAGGAAGATTTGAAATTGTCCTAATGAACCTGTTTTCCGCTAAAACTAGGCTTTTTAGGTTTTCCAAACCCCAAAGTTCCGCTCCATAGAGCGCTGCACCTAGCACTTTTGCTCTGTGCAGTTCTATCAATGGGGATATTGGAAAATATGAAGAAGCTTTGACCCTCTTGTTTATTACACTATCTACATGTTGGAGTGTTAAAGTGCTCTTTTCTATTGGTCAGACCAAACAAGATTTTCATTAATTCGAACCCCATGATAATCAAAAGATTTTACCCGTTCCAAACTTTGGAAATTAAGGGGCAACTTTCCCTTTTGGTGCTTATAGGGGTTGAACACCATATATTTGGTCCTACTACAATTGATTACCAGCCCCCTAGAATGACAGGCCCCTTCAAATCTATTGAGGAGGTTCTGGATTCCCCTTGGTGTTCTTGCAATCAAAACGGTGTTGTCCGAATTAGCAAGCAGGGAACAGTTCTACCCGCCATTTTGGGGGGATCTCATCTCACTTGAAAAGCTCATCTATAACCCCATTTACAAATGGTGTAAATAAAGTAGGGGGCAGGACGCACGCCTGGTGGACACCTTTTTGAATATTTATGCTGCCCATGAGTCCACCATTCAAATTCCATCTAACCTATGCAAAGTTGTTTACATGCAAGCGAACCAAGATGTTAAGCAGGTATGGTGGTAGACCCATATCTCTCAGGACGGACCACAGTTGGGATCTATTAATAGAATCAAAAGCTGTTTTTAAGTCCATGAACACAACGTACAGGTGACATCTATTGATGACCACTTCCTTCCAGATTAACATAAGGAATCTGAGGAGCTGATCCATTGAACTCGTGGACTCCCTGAAACCCGCCTGGAGGTTAGAGAGTACCTGATTTATCTCCATCCACTGTTGGCTTCTGGCCAATATAACCTTCCCAAAGATTTTTTGGGAGACATCAATGAGGCTGACGGGTCTGTAATTTTCAGGGGAGCCCATTTCTCCTTTCTTGAATATGGGGATAATTTCAGCACCCCTCCAGGACAGTGGGACCTCTCTCCCTTCCAGGATGGCGTTGAAGACTCTAGTTAATAATACCCCCTATATTTCAGGCTCTGCCCTATACATATCTCCTGGCAGTTTGCCATGCCAGGGGCCTTCCCTTTCTGAATTGAGTTTATGGCCAGAATAGTCTCTTCAACCGTAATGTATGTATCTTCCCTTAGGGGCAAAGAGATCGGGCTTCCAGGGTATCTGTTTTTTCCTCCCCCCTCGGGGCTGCATACAGGATCCCAAAGTACTCCTGCTAAAATTTGGGGCTGTAAGTGGAAACTATTTTCTATTTTCAGGCTACTAGAGCCTTTGGCCATTAAGTGCCAGAATGTTAGACTGTTTCTCATTTTTGAGGCTTCCACAAGAACTCTCCATTTCTCATTCTCCCAATCTTTTTAGGCGTTTTTCTGATTGCAAAGGTAATTTTTCCTGCAAGCTCTTATGTTGTCTAGGGATTTGGTCTTTACCGCCTTCATTAGGGTTTCCTTAGCCTGTCTACATGATTGATTATACCATGGCTTGGTATGCTTACGTGGGAGAATATTATCATTTATTTTGAAAAAAAAGGGTTTTATGGCATCATTTAGTTCCCTAAATATGTGCAAAGTATTAACCCTATTCTCATTTGTTGGGGCTAGTTCCACGAGGGCTACCTCTACCCTTTTGTAAATTTTTGGGAGGGCTGTTTGATCTAAAAGAATCATCGGCCATTTAACACTTCTCTCTTTATTAATTGTAATCACTGGAGCATTATTTTGTGATGTAGGACCATGGTAATCCAACATATTAACCATTGTTAAAAATAGGGCGTTATGGTCACTGTCATCTCTGTCTACAACCACCATATCTTTTATATTTCCCCAAAGTTCAATATCGACTAAAAAATAGTTGATTCTGAATTTACATGCCCCTCTCTTAAAAGTAAATCCGGCTCTTCTATCGGTGTCAGTCCTACCATTGCATGCTCGTAACCCATGATCAATGGTCAGAGAATTTACTTGTTGAACTGCCCTAGTACACTTTTTTATTGGTGGCATTTCCAGTTTTGGGATTCCTCTTGCGTCATCCTCCTCTTCAGTAAGTTCCTGGATATAATCGACAGGCTCAAAATTAATATTTAAATCACCAGAAATTATTAGTCGATGCCTCCCTCTTACTAAGTCAAGACGGTTCCCCAAGAGTGTCAATGTTTCAGAGGGCCTAGGTGGACTGGTCAACCGGTTATATACATTCAAGATCTTTAGGGGGGGCGCCTCCCATTGGGCGAAGCATTTCCAACCCAAGTATGCCATCGCATCCAAGGTTGAGGCTTGTGATTTGGCCCATTGGTCCCTTCTTTGCCTCAATACTGAGGGTGGTGAAATCCAGTTTATATACTTTCTCGACTGCCCAGGTCTCCTGAAATAAGCATATATGGTATTTATCAATAAAAGTGCACCATTCAGGATCATTAAGCTTTGAGTTGATACCCGCCACGTTCCAAGACAGAATTGTTAGATCGCTAGCATTTGCAATATTTATCTGGGGGTCTCTGTTGTTCAGTTGTTTTCCCCCTTCCTCAGGATACATATTGGGCTGGGCGATTGTACTTGAGCGATTTAAATTATCCTTTACCTGTTCATTTGGTTGTGCCCCATTTATTACAATAAGGCCCTTACCTTCACCCAACATTTGTCTAGGGACTCCATTGAGTCAATCTAGATCGTCTAGATTTGAAAGTGGCTGGTATCTATTTCTAAGTTCAAAAGCCCTGGGCCCTCTAATAATGGCTTCATACAAGGGGCCATGCCTACTCGTCATCAGTACCCCTCATTGGGTGCTAAATTCCTGTAAAAACAGGCCAGTGGCAGTCGTTTGGAGCCTTGTCCTGAGCTTTGATTTGCTAGTACCAAACCCCGGTCAGTCAGCCACTTTGCTAGCGAGCGGGATCTACAGCTAATTACAATGCTTTCCCCTTTCCTCTGCTGTGCAATCTAACTTGTTGGCCGTTTCTAGGATATTCTTTAATACAGGTTCTATTTCCGTTTGAACCGTAGCACCAGTGTACAGCTCCAAGTGACGGTTGGTTTGGTCCCTAGCCTCCCTAGCTTCCGTCCCCCGTTTGCGATGGTCATGGTCATGGTGTGTTAATAAAGCATCTTCTGCACCGACCCTCCTATTGTACCCAGCTTTCCGCTCCCTATCCATTCCCACCCTAATCCCTGTTACAGCATTTAACAACAGTTCAATGTCAGCCTCTAATTTTTCCAGTCTCAAGATTAATGGGCAGAGGGTTCTTGCCAAGGATTCTTCTAAGAGGCATGTTAACATCTCAAGGGAGATGGAGGGTGGAAACTCTGCATTCTTGGTTTTATCAGTAAGCTTACTCCGGGCCAGAGGCCCATCCCTGGTAACCACAATTAGGCCTTTACTGTTTTTCTTTGACCTGGTATGGGTAGAGCAGGAGGGTTCAGAATGTTTAGTCTATCTCCTTTTTTTCAGGGCCGTAATGTTCTCTGATTGGGCAGGTGCCTGTTCAGGAGTCCCCTGGCTGTGCATTAACTCCAGGTCCACTATAGGGAGTGATGGAGATTTATTAAGTGGTTCACTAACAGTGATAACCTCAGTTACATTAATAGTACCTGTTTCCACTAGGATGTTAGCAGTTGCACAGCCACCTTCTACTGATAACCTTCTTTCTGCTGTTTGTATCTCTTTTTCTATCGCCTTCGTTGCTCGTAATACGTATCCATCTAGTGTCGATGTCCCCAATGTCTTTGGGGTTGTGAACTTTGTGCCTCCTGATCCCTGCTTTGCTGCCATTTGTTAATGTCTCATGCAATAGGTATGAACCCAGAGCCAAGTGGTATGGCCCCGCCCGCTCCTCCTGGCTGTGCATGTTTTTAAGCGCCCCCTGGCACTTGAAGATGATGCCTGTGCGCTGCGCCCAGTGAGGATGCCGGGAACAGTAGTTCACGACCGTCCACGTCACCATCAGCGGAACGGTCTCCCCAAAAGATGTTGCAGGGCGGCGAGAGGGACTTCAAAAAACAATGCCCGCCAGGTGGGAGAGCAAGGTATCCAGCAATAGAATTCGCGGACCTGCGCCACGGGAGGCTCGGCGTGGTGGAAGTATTTTTTCCATTGTGAAAAACATCGCCCTTTTGGAGACAAAAATAAATAATAAAAAAAGTACAATCCAAACACTACTTTATGTGTTCTGGAAACCTTTACTTGTTGCATGTTTCCAGAAGTACACTTGGAAAAGTTTGTAAATTGCACATATACATACATCTGCAGCCAGGCAAGCGTGTACACCTGCTGGTACACATTTGCAAATCATTTTGTGAAGTTGAAACTTATAGGGAGACTGGGTGTAAGCGGGCGAGTGTACACGTGAGAGAGAGGGAGAGACAGAACCCTCAAAATAAAGAGGGATTTGGTGTTGTATGACAATATTTACTTTGAAATGTCGAACTGCAACAATATTGACCGGAAGAAATTGACTTGCATAATATTGGTAATGTAATTGAATATGGAGTTAAAATAGTAAATCTATAGTCTTATAAGTTTGTGTTGAAGGTCATTATTTCTTGCCGTCAATCTTCTGACATGCAGCTGACGGTGAGGGATTGAGAAGCCAGGGAGAGATCTGTGGAGAGAAAGAAAAAAGGAGAGAAATCATGGAAACACTGAGAGAGAGTAAGAGAAACAGGAATTTATCAGCAGCTTTTCATCCATGCCTTTTCCTTGGGATGTGCACTGCCAGGGTGCCAGCAAGGACAGTTGTGTCTGCACCCATGCTCAAGTTGCTCAGGTTCAGTCAGTTCTGTCTTTTGATGCAGCAGATGTTGTAAGTATCAATATGTTCCTCACATGGAAATACTGCTCTTTCTCTTCCAAGCGCTACACAGGCTTCTATGTAAGTTATAGAAAGCTGACCAGAAAGGTGGTTTCTCGTGCTGGAGACAAAGTTGAACACTATTTCAGCAGATACATGCCTTGTCCGTGTCGTGATACTATTCTCTTTGTGAGGCTCCTTCTTGTGGCTTTTGGACCATCCTGGTTTACCGGATATTACTCTTTGTGGGTGATGCTGTTTACCCTTGTGTCCCATGGCACATTTCTAGTACAGCAATTTTCTCTCTATTATGGTAATCAGAGGAAGCCCGCAAGGCATATACCATGAGGAAGGGGAACTTAGAGAAATAGATGCACTATGAAAGTATACATAACAATCAATAACTTCAATATTGAGGCATGAAAATTACTTGAATTAGCAGGTAAGTAAAATCTACATTTAGAATTATTGTAAGTAAAGACAACCAGAATGCCATTACATCTTCTGGGCCTAGGTTACAGCCCCACAATTTTTTTAGCCCAGGCACACCGAGGACTAGATTTGTGCTGAAGATTGCTTCTAATAGCCAATGATCTGTAATAGTGGGTGTTTCAGTTTGACTTTGTCGTTTCTGAAGTATTTGATATCTCAGAAACGATAGAGATTTATTGATGGGATACAGGAAATTATACTGCTTCCTGGGATTCATCTTGGTGTAGCCATTGTGGTCCCCAAGGATGCTTATAAACAAAATAAGGCACCTACAAAATTGACATTAAAAAGTCACTTAAACATCAAAAATATCCGATCTCAAAAACCCACCATCCAAACAACAAGGACTCTACTTCTACGTGTTTCATGTCTTGTATCTTGTATTGACATTTTAAACACAGGCTGATAAGACAACACCAGGAAACACTATTCGCAGACATATACCACTGCTTCTCTAAAGGCCAGCAGAAAATGAATCTCATTTCCCACACCCAGAGCCCTGCGAAATGGAACACCATTCTTAGATCCCACCTCCACATACCTAAAACAACTTGCACCCCTCCCAGCTGCAAACTATCATTCCTAATCTCAAACCACCACAAATGCAATGGCAACACCTTTGCAACCATCTACAGCAATGGCACAGTTCTGATCCAAGCCAACAATGACAACCTGGACTTGTTTTACTCCCTACTACCCTTTCTATGCAACGCCTTCACTTATTTACTCTACTCCCACTCGAACAACACCCTATTCTCAAACAAACCGACCCTCCTGGAAAACTCTCAAAACATTCCCACAACCCGCCCCAACAACCTATCACCCCCAGCACCACCGCCCCACCTCCTCCAACCCCTCTCCCAACTCGCACAATACATTGCTCTTATCCAGAACAAACATGAGGTGCGCCCCGGATGAGACACTACAGTCTTCTCCCAGCCTCCTCCTCTCCCCCACTCTATTCAATACTACTCCAATTAAGCAACAAAGGAAACTGACCTGCAGACAAAAGCCACTAACTCTCTCCGTACACCAAAACCAGTGAAGCTGCCGCTCAATTCTTGAAGTACTTTTTCACAACAAATCCCCACTACTATCCTGAAGAACCACATAGGCATCAGCAACACTGTGACCACACCTCCACCAAAAAATTCTCTCCAGCCATAGACATAGGCATCAGCAACACTGTGAGCCACTCCTCCAATGACAAGCTCTCTCCATCCATAGACTGCCCCGCTCAGGACATACGGATAACAAACTCCCCTACACCTTACTCTATGAATACAACTCAAAGACTGGCATGGCTGGAATACCAGCTTGAGATCGTAATACAGGGTATAAATAAAATCTTAACGAACTGCACCACACCTATGGAGCCCACCCAACGCCTACCCCCCAAAGCCATTTTCAATAAACACACAAGTCTCCACAAGGTCAAAAGGCTCAGATGGAACACAACCCCCTTCATTAACCAGCCCCAGAGAACCAGAAAAACAGGGCACTGCAATGTCCATGAAAGAGGCGAGGGATCTCGCCGAATTCTATAAAGCAACTTCAGCTATCTTTCCCAGCTCTGAGATTCAGGTAATCACAGGATTTGGAAGAGACCACATCGTACTGAGAACGTTGAGACTTCCAGCCTACCTCACCAATATCCCCATGGCTCCCCCAAAGGAGAAGCGCAGCAATAAGAGGGTGACCAACTGCATGCTCATAAACTGCAGATCTGCCACCAAACAGGCAACAGAACTGGCATAAACCATCCTCTCCCATGACATAGACATCACGTTCATCACAGAAACCTGGTTGAATGAATCCTCATCCCCATCATCGATATGCTTGTACTCCCGGGATTCTCATTCATCAATAAAGACAGAGAGAAACAGCGAGGCGGGGGGTACCACAATCATCCACAAGAGTAACATCTCTGTAACAGAATCGGACTCCTTCAAATATAATACATTTGAATACCTAACAGCCACCATTAAGACGACAGACAAAAAAACGCTCTACTGCCACCTCCTTTACCATCCACTAGGCAACACCCCTGCATTTTGAGAACACATTTCTGACCTGACAACACAATGCTCACTCTCAGACGCGAACAACCTAATACTAGGCAACCTAAACCTACACTGGAATGACGAAGCAACTCTCTGATACAATCCATGAATGAGCTTCTTTGTAATAATAACCTGATCCAACACTGCACAGAGCAAACCCACAACAGAGGAGAAATACTGGATGCCATCATAGCACATAAAGTCTCAGTCACCATTCACCTTATCCTCCCTGTTGACTGGTCAGACCACCATATCATTCTATTTCACATCAATCAAAAGACCCAATGCCTTCCTCGCAAAAATGAACCCCCTCATTGGGCGAGAAACCTAAGCCGGATCCCCCTCGCTGAACTAGAAGAAAAGATAAGTGCACTCCTCCCCATCACCGCAGGCGACAGTTCCACAACAGAACTTATATCACATTACAATGCAACAATACCCGCCATACTAAAACAATTAGCTCCCCTGAAACAAAAAAAGTCAAGAACATTCCATCGAGATCGTGCTTCAACACAGACCTAAACTCAGAAAGCAGACAACTAAGAGCTGCAGAAAGACTCTGTTGAAACAACCCATTGAGCAATCCACCTTGATAAACTCAAAACAGAACCCAGGAAATATAAAGAACACATCAAAAATTAAAAAACCTCCTTCTTCTTTGGTAAACAATACCACAAACCTCCCCAAAGAACTCTTTGATATCATGAGACAGCAAACATCCAACCCCCCGCCGCCTTCTGCAATGCCGGCTTCCAAAGATCTATGTAACAACTTTGCGAATTTCTTTAACGAAAAAATCTCCGAGATTGAGCTCTCACCGGAGGACCACCTCCACCCACCCAATGAAAGCCCGCCCCCCTACAAAGTAGAATATAACCCACCCAGAAAACCTCCCATCACCTGGAAATCATTCAAACCCACCTTCAGAACAGAAATCATTGAAATGACTACCGGAATCAAGCCCTCGTCACACGTTGAAGACCCCCTCCCTGCCCCACTGGCCAAAATGCTCAAACTCTGCCTAGGCCCGCTCTGGACAAAGATTATAAATAGCTCCCTGGAAATAGGAGTCATGCCAGAATACCTCAAAATCGGTTAAGTAACAGCATTACTGAAAAAATCGGGCTCTGACCCAAACGATATCAGTAACTTCAGGCCTGTCTCCAATCTCCCATTCTTAGCCAAATTACTAGAAAAATGTGTTCTCCTTGAACTTACCCATCACATGGACAACAACAAACTTCTAGACCCTCACCAATCGGGTTTCAGAAAAGGTTGCAGCACAGAGACAGCTATCTTGAATGTCATATATGATGTCTACAAATCACTCAACAAGGACCCCTGCTGTCTACTCATACTCCTGGACCTAGCAGCAGCCTTCGACACAGTTGACCACAAACTGCTCATCAATTTACTCCGTGAAAGGGTAGGAGCAGAAGAGGTGGTCCTACAGTAGCTCACCTCCTTTCTGTAGAACAGCTCCAAAAGAATAAAAATCAGAAACTTCACATCTGACCTAGCCCCATAAGCAGGGGCATCCCCCAAGGATCAGTTCTCTCGCCCGCACTGTGCAACTTCTACATGGAGCCCCTCACCCCCATACTAAAAAAAAAGCCAACATACCCTTCCACCTCTATGCTGACGACACACAGATCTACCTAGAAACTTACTCAATAGCTGACATGCAAAGAGTTAATGACACTTTAATAGAAGTCCAACTATGGCTATCCCACAGCCACCTGAAACTCAACCAGGATAAAACTGAAACCCTGCTCATAGCCAGCAAAGAGCAGACCACCCAAATCACAGAATGGCAAAAAACTAGTGATGCTCTCTACTGCACTCTCATCCCGGCTGACTCTGTTAAATCACTTGGAATCACTCTGGACCCTAACGTAGACATGATCAAACACATCAAGAACAATGCAAAGAGTGCCTTCTTCAACCTAAAACTGCTCAACAAAATGAAACCCTTCATCCCTCCAAATGACCTTAAGCAAGCCACTCAATCCCTTATGCTGCTATCCAGATTGGACTACAGGAACGCTACCCTCAAAGGCATGGCAATATCTCACCTTGCTCCTCTCAGAGCAACTCTAAATGCAGCAGCCAGAATGGAGACTGGAGTAAAGAAATACGATCATATCTCCCTCGCTCTCAGAGAGCTAAACTGGCTCCCAATCGAAATGCGTGCCAACATCAGAACCGCCTGTCTCACACACAAAGATCTGCACACTGGAAAACCTGCCTATCTGGCCTCCAAAGTCAACAAAGCTGGGCAGACAAGGAATCTCAGGAGTACCAACACTCTACTTTTCATCTCTCCGAAAACTCGCAAAAAAAAACCTTATAATGCTCCTTCTCTGGAAATGCACCCAAATTGTGGAATGCCATCCCAGTCCATATCAGGACTAACCCATCCTTCAAAAAACTCAAAAGCCAGCTCAAAGTCCTCTTCCTCAATCGAACTCTTACGAAGTTGATAGATTACACACATGGCAGAATCGTGCCCACCTGAGCATCCAGTCACGGTGATAAAAATAATCTTTAACAGCATCTACCTCTTGACTCGCAACTATGCCCCCCCCCCTGAACAAGACCCATCACGAATCAATGTGTTTACTACTGTTATACTTTGTACTCTAGTCTTAAATGACAAATGCTCCAATACTTTCAGGACTGTCCAGGTCTATATAAAATGCTTAAATAATGAACGAATGACCGTCGTACTTTGTTCCCTTGATTCACAGTTTTGATTCCTCTAGCACAGACAGCACTATTTGGAGGTGCCCCAAATGCTCTTCCCAGGTATTGCTGACTAAATCACAGTTATTCATTACAGCAAACAACATGACTCTAGACTATTCATGAATAATATCATCACATCTTTAATGTGTGCAGGCCAGAATTTAATCCAATTTAAAACAGGCAAAGACCATCATTGGTGGGGAATATTGTGTTCTCCATAGCTCTAGGTGCCAGTGTGATGTACCAGAAGCTACTGGTCAAGTCAAAGGTACTGAAGGGCGAGATGCGGGGGCGTGGCTTGCGCGCCGGCGGGTGAGGACGGCTTCCCCGTGAGCTCCGCTACGGACCAACTCTGCGGATGCCGTGAGAGCTGTTTACCCTGTCCAAATCGGACCTGAAACTGCAGCAGATGAGGCGGAATACACAGAGAACGTGAGGATGCTGTTTTCGGATGTTTTATGCAGCGGTGGTGTTACTAAGCCTCCACGGTAATTCATCTCTTCTTCCTGACACGATCAGCCGCCATTTTGGGACACAGCGCGCCCGTCTGACTTTTCTCTCTAATTTTTTTCTTTCTACCGACATGAGGGATTCCTGGATTTATCGCCTCATTATTGGGATGCCTACATTTGTTGCTTGGTTCTCATAGCATTTTCTGCTCGGCACTGCATGTCCTTTGCCGTTTTTTCCTCATGTTTTGCTATGTGCCTCACAAGATTGCGTGCCGCCATTTTGTAATGCTTCCTCTGCTGGTTGTCAGAGTCTCTCATGAATGCTCCCACCCAAAGCAGTGTCTTTACTAATTTGGTTATACCTCCGGAGCTACTACTTCAATGACACTTCATTTATATCATTCCTTATGGTGGCGCTTACGTTCTGTCAATGCTCTTTTATGACTCTTTTTTGAGATTTCCCCCCAAAGTTCTATTTTTGCTGTGCATGTGCTCTCTCGCTTCTTGCTCTATATAGGGGCTCTGGGTCACTCGACTTGTGTGCCATTTTCCTTCGCTTTCACGAGGTGTTTTGCTCTCAAGTCATACCACGTACTTACCTGAGCTGTGTCATCTTGCGTTCCCAGCCTTTCTAGTTCATCTATTGTGGCAGACATGGCTACTGACTCCCATACTTCGAAACTATCTCAAACAGGTACCAAACCTAAAAGACTTAAAAATGACCCGCCTTCCCCCATAAAATCGTCACCAAACCCGGTGTTAGACTCCATTCTTGAGGAAGTTCGAGGTCTCCAACCATTCATGTCTGCTACTAATGACCGTCTCAAGCAAATTGAGGACCGCTGGGTGCTTATGGAGAGCAAGGTTTTAAACTTAGAGCAAAGAGTGAGCGACATCCAGGATGCTTCAGTTAAAATTCCACTATTAGAGCAAGAGATCCATAAGCTTAAGCTACATACAGAGGATTTGGAAAATCGTAATCGGAGAAATAACCTACGTGTTTACGGTGTTCCAGAAAATCTGGAAGGGCCTGACATGGTGTCTTTCATCCGCAAATTTTTACAGGAACTTTTGAATCTCCAACCTGCGTCACATCCCCTCAACATCCAGAGGGCACACCGTCTAGGCCGCGTCAACTCGAACTCTAGTAAACCTCGTGGCATCATCATGCTTTTCCTAGAATTCACGGAGTTGATGTCTGTCTTAAAAGCCGCTAGACTTAAGAGACGCCTTCAATGGTCCGGCCATAATATTTTTATCGCACAGGATCTTTCATCAGCGACGAATGCTCGGCGCAAGGAATTTCTGAACGTTCGTCCTCTTATGCGACAGCTCAACATTCAATACGGCATCCTTCACCCATGTTTTTGCAAGATCACGCACAATGGGCGTACCTCCTCCTATGACGACCCTCAAAAGCTCCATGCTTATCTTCAGATTGTCGCTCCTTCAAACATGGACAGTGCCAGTGCCATCTAATGTTCCTCCTGCACACTTCCTCTTTTTGACACTTTTTTCTACACTGCAGCTATTCTCGTCTTCTTTTCATCCTCTTTTCTGTATTACTTATTATCTTTGTTCTCATTTATAAGGCTTTGCTCTTACATTTTGCTCTCTTTTTCTATTTGTGTCCTTTTGTGGATGCTCATGGGCACAAGTCCCCTGTCTGGTGTATCCATGCTTCCTTCGTTTTGGTTGTTCTCTCTTTCTTCGATCAGGCTTCTGTGCCTTGATCAGTTTCTTCTTTCTTTGCTCTGTCTCCTCTACTCCTCAACTCTCTCCTTTTTTCTCTTTCTCTCCCTTTTTCTTCTTTTCTAGATTGCCTTTTCTTCTTTTTGTTTCTTCTTTGCTTCTCTGTTCCCATGCGGTCTTTTCTTAGAATGTTCTCCTTCATGATGTCCTTTTTGAATTGTAATCAGTCTTGTTTTTGTGCTGAGTGCTTTATGGGAATATCCACCTCATGTGTTTTGTGTCTTTGCTATTCCCCTTTTCGTAGTTGTTCCCTTACCATGTGGTCCATTCGTGTGTCGCCCATCTCCTCATTCCTCCATGGTTTGTAAATTTGTCTCCTGGAACGTGAGAGGTCTTGGTCATCCTGTCAAGCGTCAAAAGGTATTGTCTCATTTATCTAAACTTACTTCACAGGTTGCTTTCCTTCAAGAAACGCATTGTTCTGATGTTGAATCTCTAAAGTTGAAGAGACAGAGGGTGGGTCAAGTTGTATTTTCTCCTGCTGTTAATAAAAAAGGGGGGGGTTGCTATCCTATTTCATAAAGCTTTAAATGTTCAGATTATATCTACTCAAAATGATGGTGAAGGACGCTGGGCAATGGCTAAGGTGATTATCCATAACAAGACACTGGTGTTGTTAAATATTTACGGTCCGACTCGTCCTGACCCTAGATTTAGGAACGATATTAAAACTTTGATTGCCTCCATTGATTCCCCTGACTTCATTATTGCCGGTGATTTTAACCAATGGTTAGACCCTTTCTCTGATAGACTATCTTCCAGTAAGTTTCAACCCGATAAATCCCATAAAGCTTTTCAATCAGCCATTGCCTCGCGTCCTTTATTTGATTCATGGAAATTATGTAATCCAGATGTGTTGGAATATACCTTTTTTTCTACTGTTCATCACACCCGCTCTAGGATTGACTATATTATGGTTAGCAAATCATTACTCCCCTCAATTCAGAACTCTGTAATTGGCTCAATATTTATTTCTGACCACGCCCCTGTCTTTACCTCCCTTGACCTCTCCCTTATCTCTTCCAAATTTAGTCGTTGGAAATTTAACTCCTAAGGCTGCTTTTAGGGCGTTTACTATCTCCTATGTGGCTACCAAAAAGAAACTTAATAGGAAGAAATACGAGGATCAACTGCAGAAAATCAAAACCCTAGAACACATATATTTTTCTTCTAAATCCCCTTCCGCCCTTCAAGATTTAATTTTGGCCAAATCTGAACTGAATAAGATTCTTACTAATGAAGCTTGTAACACTCTTCTCAAAATTAAGTCCAAATTTCATGGTGGCCAAAATAAAGCGGGGAAAATGCTGGCAAATTATTAGAAAGTAAAGTCTGAACGTAAAAATGTAGGTCCTATTTTTAATGACTCTCTTCACAAACCGGTGTCAGCAGATGAAGACATTGCTGAAGTTTTTCATAATTATTATCAATCCCTATATACTGATGATACACATCCGTCGGATGTTAATTTAACATCCTTTTTTGAAGGTCTTCCTTCTCCCCCAGCCATCCCAGATGAGTTCGCTCTTTTGGAAAAGGACATTACTATCCAAGAAGTGACTCTGGCCATTAATTCGCTTAAAAAATCCAAGGCACCTGGTCCGGATGGCCTTCCCATTGAATTTTATTCTCCTTTTCATACTGTCTTTGCTCCAAAACTATTGCAACTTTTTAACTCCTTTATTTTACATGCGAAGGCATCTGGTTCATTTTTGTATGCATTAATCATTATCATTCCCAAGCCTGATAAGGATCACTCCCAATGTAAAAATTATCGCCCTATTTCTTTAATTAATTATGATTGTAAAATGTTTGCAAAAATTTTGGCTTTACGTCTTGATTCCATCATCCCCCGTTTAATCAAAACTGATCAGGTTGGATTTGTAAAGGGTCGCCTTGCTGCTGATAACGCTCGCTTGTTCTCCAATGTCATTTCTCATAGTAAAAAACTTAAAATCCCCCTGGCAGCTCTTTCATTAGACGCTGAAAAGGCGTTTGACCGCATTAACTGGCAATTTTTGTTCCACACCTTACAATGTTTTGGTTTTGGTCCTTCCTTTATTTCAATGGTCAAACTTCTTTATTCCTCACCACGTGCTAGTATTTTTGTTAATAATCAATTTTCAAAATTTTTCTCCCTGTCTAGAGGTACTAGACAAGGATGCCCCTTATCCCCCTTGTTATTTATTTTCTGTCTTGAACCTTTCCTAGAAAGAATTAGATCTAATCCCAAGATTTCTGGTTTTAAGTTGTTCTCTAATGAAATTAAATTGTCAGCTTATGCTGATGATGTGTTGGTTTATATGTCTAACCCTGAATCCTCTCTTCCCCCCTTTTTGGAGGAGGTCCGTTTATATTCCTCTATATCGGGTTATAAACTGAACCTATCCAAAACTGAAGTGTTACCACTTAATGCGTCCTGTTTACAATTCATGTTTGATAACACGGATTTTGCTTGGTGTCCCACCAAAATTAAATATCTGGGTATCTGGTTTGCACCTTCCCTGAAAGAAACCCTCCGACTTACCTTTGCCTCTCTCACACAGAAACTCCAATCCCTTCTTCAAGGTTGGTCACCCTTATTTCTCTCATGGTGGGGTCGTCTAGACACAATTAAAATGATGATTGCTCCACATGTTTTATATACTGTTTCTATGCTCCCCTTTAAAATTCCCCTTTTTTATTTCTCCCGTATAAATTCTCTTTGCTCCAAATTCCTATGGAATAACAAACACCCCCGTATAGCCATGCATAAGCTAATGCCCATCAAATCTGAAGGTGGCATTCGATTTCCTAATTTTAAATCATATCATTTGGCCTTCCTGATTAGACAAGCTTTTTCTTTGGCCTATGACTTTCAGGATAATCCCATACCTGCTTGGGTTCTCCTTGAACGCTCTCTCCTGAAGGATTTTTCCTTTCAGCACACTGTTTTTATGTCAAATTGTTCTTTTTTGACTAAATTCCCTATTCTAAAATATTCCCAATTTGTGTTATCCAAAGTCTTTTCTTCTCACCTTTCTCCAATGCAGTGTTTCTTAGCTTCAGTCGTTTGGTATAACAAATTCCTTCGGTACAAAGGTAAAACTTTTTATTTCAAACACTGGAAAGAAAAGAATATTATATTTATTCATCAGTTTTTTGTTGATGGCTCTCTACTTCCCTTTTTGCAATTACAAGTCTTAAATGACCTGCCCTCTTCCTCACTTAATGAATACACTATTATAACATCTGCTATTCTATCTCATTTACCCTCCCTTTCACCTCCAGCTACATTTCCTTCTTTTACCCCTACATCCCCTTTATATCCTTTATTTTCCGGCCATCAACCTAAAGCTGCTTATGTTTACTCAATTTTGAATTCAATTGTTGGCGATCGTCCCAAATCTTCTGTTGAGATTGCATGGGAATGTGACTTGGATTCTAATTTTCCTGTTTCGCTGTGGGACCGTATCTGGTCTAAATTGTTTAAGACATCTGTTGCTGCTCGAATTACGCAATCTTTGTTTTTTATTTATCATAGAGTTATAATTACACCTGTTACTGTTCATAAGTTTTCCAAAACTTCATCTTCACTGTGTTGGTCATGTTCTAAAGAGACTGGTACACTTAAACACTTATTATATACATGTCCTCTTGTTCTCTCCTTTTGGAAGACGGTTTGGAGGACTTGTATGTGCATATTCTCTTGTTCCGCTCAGTTATCCTTACAAAATGTTTTCCTAGGCTCATTATCTGATGATGTTGATATTTTATCTCCCTCTGCCAGATTGTTAGACCTGTTCATCGCTATTGCATTCAAAGTCATTCTATTGTGTTGGAAAGATAATTCTAAGATTTCTATTCATACTTGGTGGAATTTTGTATGTGATGAACATAGGATCTCTATTGCTGCCTCCTCTTCTATTCCCCTAAAAATTAAATCTGATCTTCTTTGGCTTCCTTTAACATCCTATCTATCTTCTAATTCTCCTTTTTGAATGCTTTATACTTTATTCCCACGTACATTTCTCCTTTGCTTTTCTTTTATTATTCTTTCCCTTCTCTCTCTTTTTCGTCTCTTTTCTATTTTCAATCTTTTTGTTCTTTTTCTCCTCCTTTTTCCTATCTCCTTCTTTCTCCTTCTACTATATCCCTCTTATCATCTGTCATTAGTTTTTAGTACATGGGTTATGTATTCATTATTTATAAGTATTATTTGCCTGCTTTCCGCAACGTCATAACTTGTGTACTGTTATATCTGTAAAATACTCAATAAAAATTTCTTAAACAAAAAAAAAAAAAGAAAACATTAAAGGTACTGAAGGGCGTTGCTGCATCCCGCTTCCCCCTTATACGTCACCAGCACAAATAAGACTGGAATTCGGTATCTACAGACAGGCCTTGGCCCGCATGTGGGCATTTTTAATCAGCTGCCACAAGCCTAGGGCGTCAAAGGAAGGCAGTCTGGCACACCATCTATGGAAACAGGTGTTCTCAAGTCGATGGCCAGCAGGCAACTACTATTTGTCTTGTGAACTCGGTACTCTTGGCTTGAGTAGCCTTTGGGACCTAGAAGTCAGCCAACAGGAATTCAAGAGGCTAGCAAAAATCAGCACAAAACGACTTTCTTCATAAGAAGATAGCGACAACCTCTCTGCACAGTGTCATGGTTGGATGACCCTACACACCTACTCACAGCTGAAACCCCAGGGCTATCTAATGATTACCTATAATGCACGCACCAAGCTCCAGTTCCTAAAGCTGAGAATGGGGGTGATTCTTACGATCTGTCACCTCCCAAAAAAGGGTAAGCGCCTGCACCCAGGAAATGTGTCGGCTTTGCGGACAACACAGGGAAGACATAACTCATATGTTATGCTTGTGCCCCAATCTCCTAGAACACAGAAGAACCTTGCTACAAAGGATGTTTGATCTTGCAGGGGAGTGGTGCTGGCCTGCTTTGACCCTATGAACATTACCCTCAATTGAGCCTTGGTTAGGTTAGGTTCATGGATCGCTTCACAAAAAAGTTAGGGAAGGCAAGACGTGCAAAGGTGGGTCGGCCAGCAAGTCAGAGTCTCTGCCTCTCTGCGATTGCCGTCCCTAGCAACTGACTTACAGTCATGATTTAGACCCATTACCAATGCATGGCACACGTAGCAGAGCCTATTTGGTTGCATTATCTTTTTTCTTTCTGTTTTTGAACATATACATAGTGCATTACGGACTGCTTCAAGCTGCAGGGCTTTTTATAACACAATGACTTTTGTTTCTAACTTTTCAATTTTTAAACTTCAACTGTTACATTGGTCTCTTGTTTTGTTTAGATCAGGCTGTCACGACTTTTAAAAATTCCAATGGAAGTACTTTTCAGTAGCGATATGTAGCATCATGTAGTACTGCTAGGATTTTTAATTAATTTTCTTTATTTAATTTTCCTTTTTTTAACTGTATTTATATATTTTCAAAGAGAAAAAATATAGATAAAGGCAATGTATCATATCCAATGTACAGGCTTCGGCAAAATATTAAAGGCAATGAGGCAGATGTTAAGGCCAGGTTAAAAAGAAGTGAATCAAAGAGCAATACCTGATGTCAGAGGCAATACAATGATTCTAACAATAAATCAAATACACTGGAAGTCTCTATTACATCAGGTGGTTCAATGAATTGCAAACAGTCAAATTGGAAGGGGGTCTGTAAGAGTGAATGGGCATTCATAATTTTGGTGGTCACCACATTGTTGATCTGTGTATTGTCGACATCGTCGAGTGAATGAGAGAGTGAGTATGTCGTAAGGGGTCCCCAGTTGTTGAGGGGACGGGAGATAGGGGGAAGCAGTTCGGCAAATGCATACATTTGTTCCTGCCAGAATACCAAGTCTCGGATCTAATCCTTAAATTTAGGTGCCCTGCCCCACCCCATCTGCACGCTATATGCCGTTTAGCTAAGAGGAGGCTGAAGGAGAAGAATTTCCGGTGTGTCACCACTAGTTTCTCAGTGTACCCTAGTAAGGCGAGAAGGGGAGAACGCTGGTGGCGTACTGATGTCATTTGTTCAAGGGCCGTAAGTACCTGGTGCCAGGACTCCTGTACAGCACGCAGTCCCAGGCCTAGTGTATGAAATCAGTCCCTATGGCACTACAACGATCACATCTGTCATTGTCATGCAATTGAAAGTGGTGGAGCTTGGCCGGTGTATAAAAAGTGAGATGAAGGAACTTATAATGTAGGATGCGGAGTCGGCTACTGGACGTGCTTTGTTCTGTCTGCTTGCAGCAGTAAGTCCACTGCTCGTCTGTGAGGACAAAACCCACCTCCACGCACCATTTGTTGCGAGCTGCACTCTGTGTTGGGTCTTGAGTGGTGTGAAGAGTATGATAAAGTGAAGAAACTAAGTGTGATGCTGCATCACTACGCAGTATTAGGAGCAATGGGGCAGTCTCCGGATGCTCCTGAGGATAAGTAGGTGTATGCTCCTCGAAGCCCTGTCGCAAGCGGACATAGAGAAAGATGTCCATATGAGAGGGCGGTGTGTGGAGAAGAGTTGTTGCAATGAGCGAAATTTACCATGAAGGTAAAGATCCCCCGCAAGTCTTAATACCATATTTTGTTTGAGTTTTCCTAAAATCTCTTTCCTGAAGGACAGGCATTTTTGTATGGTACACTAGGGGAAGCAGGGGCGAGTACAGCATAGGAGCCTGGGATCGTATGACAATGGTTTGCCATGCCTTCACAGTGCTGGTGATTAGAGATGGGTCCTCGGTGTGTGGTGCAGTGGCGGTAAATATGGCGCCCTCTAGTGGTATGGGATCAGATAACCAATGTTCGGTAGCTACTTGTGGCATGTGCTTGGGAGGATGGAACCAGAAGTGAGCATAGTGAGCCTGTGCACATGTATAAGAGTTCAAAATGTGGTATATCGAACCCCCCTTGTGAATATGCCCTAGTGAGAATGTCCCATTGTATTCTGGGTTGTTTGCCACCCCAGATAAGGCATATCAGCTCTGAACGAAGCAAAGATAAAAAATATCATATGATATGTTCATAAATAAGTAAAGGAGTTTACGGAGGATAACCATTTTTATAAGGGAGATGCGTCCTGCAGAGGAGAGTGGCAGGGCGATCCAACGTGTGACGTTATCTCGGTTTGCAGCCATTGTCACGCATTTTTTATCCCGCGGACTTTCAGTCCGCATACCATTATCCCGCAAGGTCATTGACCTCGCATACCATTATCCCGCATTTTTTCAAAACACATGTGCATTTATCAAGCATGCCTTTACAACGAATTACGTTTTAAAGGCATGTATGGTAAATGCATTTGCGTTGTGAAAACCACGATGACGAGAGAGGTAAGTGGGTTTGGGTTAATTTTTTCATTGTGCTGGGTTAGGGATTGTGTAGTGTAGTGTTGTGTTAGTGTAGTATAGAGTTGTGGTGGTTGTTTAGTGTAGGGTCGTGCTGGGGGAAGTGTTATAGGGTTTAGGGTAGTGTTGTAGTGTTTGTTTAGTGTAGGGTCGTGCTGGGGGAAGTGTTATAGGGTTTAGGGTAGTGTTGTAGTGTTTGTGTAGTGTAGGGTCATGCTGGGGGTAGTGTTTTAGGGTTTAGGGTAGTGTTGTAGTGTTTGCGTAGTGTAGGGTCATGCTGGGGGTAGTGTTTTAGGGTTTAGGGTAGTGTTTGCGTAGTGTAGGGTCATGCTGGGGGTAGTGTTTTAGGGTTTAGGGTAGTGTTGTAGTGTTTGCGTAGTGAAGGGTCATGCTGGGGTGTAGTGGTTTAGGGTTTAGGGTAGTGTTGTAGTGTTTGTGTAGTGTAGGGTCATGCTGGGGGTAGTGTTTTAGGGTTTTGGGTAGTGTTGTAGTGTTTGTGTAGTGTAGGATCAGGCTGGGGTGTAGTGGCTTAGGGTTTAGGGTAGTGTTGTAGTGTTTGTGTAGTGTAGGGTCATGCTGGGGTGTAGTGGTTTAGGGTTTAGGGTAGTGTTGAAGTGTTTGTGTAGTGTAGGGTAATGCTGGGCTATAGTGGTTTAGGGTTTGGGTAGTGTTGTAGTGTAGGGTCATGCTGGGGGTAGTGTTTTAGGGTTTAGGGGGTGTAGTGGTTTAGTGTAGTATTGTAGTGTTTGTGTAGGGTCATGTTGGGGGTAGTGTATTAAGGTACTGTTGTAGTGTTTGTGTAGGGAAGTAAAGTGCTTTATGGTAGTGTTGGGGGATCGTGCTGGGTAGTGTAAATGTAGAAAAAGGACTGTGTGTAAGGGTGGGTGGTGCAGGGGTACTACATTAGAGTGTAGGGTAGTGTAGGGTAGGGTAGTGTACTTTTACTTACCTTTATAACTTTTACAACGAGTATACCTTTAACATGCATGCCTTTATGTTGTAAAGGCATGCGTGCTAAAGGCATATTCGTTCTAAAAGTTTTCGTTCTTTTAATTTGCGGGATAATAGTACATGCGGGATTATTTTTGCGGACTGATGGTGTGCGGGCTGTTTGTCTGCGGGATAACGTCATATATTCGTTATCTCTGATCCCATCTAGGGTGTGACAGTAATTAACCGGCATCAGTTCTTAGCGGTTTTCAGTGACATATATACCAAGATACCTTACTTCCTCAGTGCACCACTCTATGGGGAAGTCAGGGACGAGTCCCTTGACTTATGAGGTAAGAGGGAAAATATTGGATTTTTTCTAGTTTATATGAATACCAGAAAGCCCACCAAATCGCATAAATTCTCGGAGCAACGGATTGAGGTTAAGTTGTGGCTCCCTAACAGAGAACGGTATGTCGTTCGCGTATAGGGAGATCAGGAGAAGTTGGAGTGGGCACCGAAGGGCTTTTGTTGTGAATCTATCTAGGACCCTAATTAGATATCCCCGATTCATGCCCTTATGTGGTCGTAACAAAACATACCCTTATAAAGGCATAAGAATCATGTCCATATTTAGGCATAGCCAATGCAGTCCAAATACGGCAAGGCTACTCCCATAGACTCCTAGAAAGTACAACGCGTTCTTTAAATAAACCAAGCCTCTAGCAGCCCGGGAATTCCCCCTGCTTTTGTTTTGATTTGCACAAGAACTCCTGGAGACCAGAAAGAACTGTTAGTTCTTAGTGATGTCTTATGTCCAACCTTACGTCAAACTCGGCACCTTTCAGGTATAAATATACCAACACTTGCCTTAAGCATACACACGGTGGTTTGGAGCAGAGCGGCTATCTACTTGCCCGACGCCCAGCTGATGCGAGTGCTGAAGGAAGCCGACCCTCCCATTTGACGCACTGAGAGAGACGCTGTTGTTTCTTCTGCCGAGAAATCCAGCTCCGGTGTTTCCAGTCACCCTTGCGGGTTGCTGGGAGATCGAGTCCTGAGAGAGAGATACAAGACCTCCTTCATTCTATAAACCAAGGTACGGAGCTGATTAAAACCTTAAGAGAATTCTTGATTCAGATTCTTGGCAAAAAAACAACTTAAATTAAACTGCAACTTACTTCCTCCTTCCCACGTATTAGGCTTAGGTCAGGTACACCGGGGTAGGCATATATTAGAAGCACCAGTTGAGTACGTTAGTCAATGTTTTTATGTATGTATATATTTTATCCGTTTTAAAGTATCATATGGCTAAGAAACCATTTCAATGCTTTTACTGTATTATTTCATAATACTATTTTTACTGTACGCACTTTACTTCATGATAAGTATTGCAATTGTGGCAATTCATTTCTCTTGCATGAGAAAGAAGACTGCTCAATAAATAACAACTTTTATTGAAAACGCCCGTCTCTCTATTTCTCTGCACTCCTGGTGAAATTAAGCATGCACGATTGACTGAGTAAAATAGCTGTCTATTGTTTTCACACAACTCTGGAGATATACTCTTTATTCTGAGGGAGCAAAGTTGTCATGTTTATGCGGTTCTCAGAAACTAATCCCTTCTTGTCTAAACAGGAAAGTTAACTCCTCCCTGAACATTCAAGAAAGTTTCTAGTGACCTCTGAGCTAGCTGGCAAACCTAATTAAGTCTAACATATTCAGCAGAGACCTAGATGACCTCAGTCCTACGTCTAAACTGCCGTTTATGTTATTCCAATGCGCAGAACCTATTGGGAATATAGGAACTACACTACATGGCGCCCAACGTTTGGTAAGGCGATAATCTAACGCAACACTCTAGAGTAACTCAGTCGTGCTTTTCACACAGACCCCTTATTCCATAAATACTCCAAAAGACGTCTGGAGTGGGTAAAAGGTTAAGATCCGCCGGAACTTAGTAGGAAGAGATTCCTATGTATTAGTTTTTGGTTTAGTCAACGTTGAAGGATACAGCGTTCCAAAATATTGTGCACCTAATCTTTGTTTTCCTTGAAACTTGCTCTGCAAAGCAACAAAACTTTCGGTCAGCAAATGGCGGAAAGTGACGATGAAAGGGAGAAAGCTAGAATAGCAGCTCAACTCCTAGCGGATGACACAAGTCTCCGAGATGAAGACCCGAATGCTATAATCATTCTGGTAAACGTAAGAAGAACTATATCTCTTAAACTTATAGAAAATGGACTATCAACAAGAGGTGGTACAGTCATATTTGTGGTAGGGGCCCATGAATATCGGCAGACAAAGGTATTCTATTCATGGATACATTTTCCAGCAGCACACGCTGTGACACAAGATTTTCATTATTACAAAGTAGAGGAACCTCCGGATGAATATGCTCCTTTCGAGGACGTTCAAATCCCACTAACATACCAAGAGCACCTGCTCTGGTTTAATGGCGCCCTAAAACATCAAAATCACATCACCAGGCTCTGTCCACTAGGTAGACCAGGAGCCACATGGCCAGTTCTAGCCAGCTACACACCACATCCCGACATTGAAAAGATGTCAGACCGAGAACTCTTAGCTCAGCTAAAACTATTAATTAAAATACACAGACAATTGGTTCAATATGTCATGCGGACTGCAACAGTCCAACCAGCAATAAAAATTCCACAGACCACCCCTCACCAGGGGAACACAAATAAAATCACACCACAGAATATACAATCAGCCATTGGCAAAATTCCCGCAAAACGGGAACAGATTCCATTCTGGTTAGCTCAGAAAATCACTCAAATAGAGGCGATATTTCCTGATACTACACCTCATGAGAAACACAGAATTCTGACTATCTGTCTTCCAATGGGGATCACACCACATGTGGAGGACTGTGACACTTGGGGCACAGACTTTGCTTCAATTTACACAAAAACACATGGTGTTCCGTCCATGGCGATTATACCAAACGTACTAAGACAAATTCAAAATGAATACGGTCCAGAACCTAATTTAACTCTAGGTATGAAATTACTGAAAGACTTTAAGCAAGTCTCGGCTATACTACTAGCCAACATAAAAGGAGAAGCAGCATATGTGGCGATCATCCAGAAATTGAAGGAAACAGATATAGCAGAACAACCTTTTGAACTTGCCAGAATCATAGAAAAATCCTATGAAGAACTAGGTAGAGATAGTTTGGGTAGGAACCCACTAAAACCCCAACTAATTGAAAATCCTGAAAAAACCTTTATTAAAAATAATCTCAACACTCCAACAAAGAGTTTGGAGGGTAATAAACAAACTACTCCCATAGAAAACCGGTTTCAGTCCAGAGGATGGTCTCCTCAACGAAGAGATAGATCTCCAGAACGAGGAGGCAAGTCTCCCCAGAGGGAGCCCTCTGAGAAAAGAGACAACCTTAGAGATAGGGATAAATTAAGAAAACCTAACAGATATCAAGATAATGATACACGTCCCTCTCGATCTTTTCAGACTTCCTCACAGAAATCGGAAAGAAGAGGACGGTCAGAACACAAGGAAGAGCACGTCAAGTCCAAAGACAAGGAACCTGCTCATCAAAGTAAAAAATTACAATTTCCAAAGAAGAAGGTAGCTAGTATTAAAATAAAACATGCCGAGGATTCTGAGGACACAACTGAAAAATGGAGAGTGGGCCCAGACAGTGCTAGACAGCGCAGCAGAAGTAACCATAGCTCGCAAGATCCTGATGAATCATCTGGAGACAGTGGACACGAATGAATACATTCAAGTGGAAACTGCAGACACCAGAGTTAGCAAACCCCATAAATTATACGAAATACCATTGCGTATAGAGGGGGACAAAACTAGGAAAATAAGAGGTCTCTTTTGGGAGAACCTATCAAAAGGCTATGATATCCTTCTAGCAGAAAAAGACTGGCCACCAGAGTTTGTCAGGGAGTGCCCTCATGGCGAAGACATGATTATGCCTGCCTTCTCAAATCACATTCCAATTCATAAAAAATACATATTTGCTAGAAAATGGGCAGTAGCCCAAGCTCCTGCATTATATAAAAATCATGTAGGATGGGATGAGGATTCTCCTCACCACAAAATCCAGTTAAAAAATCAACCCACTGCACAAAGGCAGTATCCTGTTAATCAAGAAGCTAAAAAACAAGTCAGGGAGATCTTAGATCAACTTGAATATCAGGGGGTGATTGAAACATGCACCTCACAAATGAACAATCCTTTGTTTCCTGTCTCCAAGCCAGATGATACATATCGTCTACTTTTGGACTACAGACACCTAAACTCCTGCTGCAAAACTTTTGCAGTACAAAACTCACACAGTGCAGCACTAATGAATAACATCGTGCGCAAAACATATAAAACGATATTAGGTATCTCAAATGGCTTCTTTTGTCAAAACATTGCACCTGAAAGCAGGTATTTGACCGCTTTCTCAACAATGGGAGCGCAAAAACAATTCTGTCGACTCCCACAGGGATTCAAGAATAGCCCAGGATTATTCTCAGCAAGGGTAACAGAGTTACTACAAATGTATGATGATGAGGCATTATCATATGTCGATGACATCTTTCTTACAGACAACGACCTGGAGACACACTTGAAAAGAGTGAACACCATAATACTGGGATCGCAGCTGAAGGGTAAAAATTCAACTTTAAAAAGTCACAAATTGCCCATCTTACTGTCCTGTTTTTAGGATATGAATTATCAAGTGAAGGCAAAAGCCTAGCAGACAACTTCTTAGAGAAGTGCGCTGTACTCCAAGCTCCAAAAACGCTGAAGAACTTACAATCTATACTAGGTTTCCTGAATTTCGGAAGAACATACATTCTATATTATGCAGAGAGGGTTAAACCTCTCTATGAATTAATAAAACCTGATTTCAAACCAATTAATTGGACTCAGAAGCACACAGAAATTTTAAGATGATTACAAACAGACATGTTAACTAAAAACAAAACTGCAAACACGCGCAAATGAACGCAACCTTGTAATCCGAGTCATCCCAGGAAGATGCGGATTCACGTACCTGACCTCTAATGAGGGAGAAACGGTAACAATAGCTTATAAATCACACTTGTACAAACAAACTGAAATGAAATTCAATTCTACTGAAAAAATTCTAACTGCGGTTCAAACTGCTGTAGCAAAAGAAAGAGCCCTCGCACAAGGTAAACGAATAATAATTGTTACACCAGTACCTGCCCTAGAAGCAGTAACAAGAGCAAGCATTCCAAATGCTAAAGCTCTACATCCGAGATGGATACAATGGGTTAATTCTCTTGCTGCATCAGACGTATTATACGAATTTGATCCTAATTTAAAAACACAAGAATTTCTCCAATATGAATATTAATGTCCTCTGCCGACCAAAATCCTGCCTCTCGAACAATACAGCTACGTAATCTTCACAGACAGATTTGCACAACACTACGTTGTGGATAAAAAATCTTACAGTGCTGCGTGCACGATTGTTAAAGGTCGTTGGCACGAAGGAAAATTTAGACCACTGGTCACTAAAACTGAATCACTCAGAAACTGTACAGCTCAGCGAGCTGAAATAAGATCTCTAGGGATGGCGCTTGAAAATGCTGATCGCGAATTCCCCACACTAATAGTGTGCGATTTGCATTACTGTGTCCGGTCTTACAATAATGACATACAGACTTGAGTCAAAAACGGTTACAAAGATGAGACAGGTGCCACAATAAAGCATAAAAAGCTCTGGGAACAAGTAGTTCTTTTGAAGAAAGAACTAGAAAAGACTCACGTGATACATACACTGAGTAATGAACTCGATGGCGTTCACGTTGCAGGGAAGTCATTGGCTAATAGAGCCACAGCGGCAGCTGTCAAACCGGCTTCCGTAGCCAAAAAAAAAACGGTCTAAAAAACACATAGATGGAGAAACCATGCTGGCAGTAAAAGCCTCACTAAAAGGCGACTATGCAGCATTACCTCTCAACTATCCACTCAGTAATACATACATAATTGATGCAAACACCGTTCCTTTTGCTCAAATCCCTGGAGTGGGGGACAGAGTAATTCCAAACACAAACCGGAGGGCTTACTTGATTCAAGAAGCACACATGGGACAGGGTCTGAGGCACCAAGAGATCGTGAAATCTCTAAAAGAATTAGAATCAGAATACTAGTGGCCGGGGATGAGCCTGCAAATTTACAACTTTGCAATAGATTGTCAAGACTGCAACAGAGATCGCAGTTGTGAACCGGACCAGACTGTTGCCAGCACAACGTTATTAGAAAGCATCAGGCTATCTATACGCAGATATCCAGCCGGAAAAATGCGTTCCCATAATTTTTAAGACTAGCTTCACTTAGAAAGTAGGCCCCAGCACTTGGCTGACGCCAGAACTGTTATAAAAGATTTGCGAGTCTTTATCGGCACATACCCAATTGGCATGCTTCATTCTGACCAGGGTCCTGCGTTTAGCTCTTGAGCTTACAAAGAGGCCATGACCAGCATGGGCATTGCATTGCGGTACTCTTCTCCCTTCCATCCTGAGGGAAATGCGGTAGTGGAAAGAAAAAACTGTGACATAAAGCAATCTATAACGGCGAGGGTATTAGGTTCGGGTGATGGGTGGGTCAAACATCTAACAAGTGTCCAACGCAGTCTCGACAATCTGCCAAGAAATTCCCTAAAAGGTATCACTCCTTACGAACTATTGTTCAGCACTAGAATGAAAATCCAGGACTTAGATTGTCAGACTTCAGTGGTAAAAGAAAAAACCTTTGATATTAAAGATCGTTTGGCTGTCTTACAGGACTTAAATGAAACAAGAAGAAGGCTAAGTAACATAAAGTTAAAGCCAACAGCCACTGAAGACAAACCACCTGTCCCAGCAAGACCTGTCTGGATTCCAAAGATTGGGGATCTAGTCAGAGAAAAGATCGCGGTGAAGAAGGAATGTGGGCCTTCTTACAGAAAAGCAGTACCTGTCTTAGCTGTCAGCGGAACAAGATCAGTAGTACTACTGCCCCTTGCTTGTAAAAAGGAGAACAGAGTTGTATCCATCGACCTGGTAAAACCACAATCATGTGGCCAATAATAAGTAGTAGGCCCAGTGGACTCCCAAGAAATAGCAGAAGACCAAATCTTGCTACAATCCAAGAGGTTCAAACTGAGAGACTTATCACATTTGATAAACCTGCAGTGAACAAAAAAGGACTATGCAACAAAGCCATAGAACTTGTGCCTCTTGAAACCCAAATTGCAACAGTTCATCAAGAAACACCTGTCTACAACGATGTAGCCTCAGACTATGCTAATGAAACAAAGAAAAATGCAAAGACTAAAGAGAATCCGGAAGCAATTCCAACAATTGACAGAACTGCATCTGGCTACTTCATCAATTTCGATGACTTTTCTGATGATCCAAGTGAGCATGAAGAAACGCCAGCAACAGAAACTTTTAAAGAAAAAATGACTGAACTCTTTCATCAACTAAAAGAAACATATCTGATTTCACCATGGATTGAATTATGGATTGTGTTAGGTGTACTTTTCCTCCTGCTTTGTCTCATCATGGTTTTATGTTTGGGTAGATTTATTGATGGAAAATATAGTACAATGGACACAGCAAGTCAGAACATCAACTTGGTCCTAAAGCCTCACAGATCTTCACACATCGAAAAAAGAGAAATGTCATCAGTAAACATCACAGCCAATCCTATACCCGGTGGGGTAGCATGTGACAAAACGGATTATGAAATCTATGGCCCGATTGAGCTCTGGAAATATCCACATCAATTCAAGGTTTCCTTAAGTGACTTTGTGACACCAAGTACTTTTTCTGATGATTGGGACTTTGAAAATATTAATAATAAGATGTCAGATTTAGTAATGTCAGCAAAATTTACAGAACATGATTACTTACAAGGTTCATCGAACTATGAAGAAATGTACTGTTTTAACCACTATGGTCATCACTATTTGCATAAATCTGCTCAACCTAGAAATGTTTCAACTTATAATCAATGGGAACATTGTCCAACACCGCCAAAAGGCAGCTCAAAAACATTTTATGAGAAATTCACATACTTCTCAGGATTTAACAACAGTGATCCAGAAACGTTTTATTTTAAAATGTTAAATAGGATAGGAATGAAAACAATGTTGACAAATACTAAATTGATTTATTCTGAAATTTTTTATGATAAAATGTCTACATTTGGTTTTGAATTTTGGAAAAACAACATTGAAACAACAACATTCTGAGGTTCAAAAGACTGGCAGGTACAAGGTCTAGAAGCATTATTTAGAGCTGGCATGATCCCAGAACAGATAATATTCCTGAATGACACCATTCAACAAACAACCTGTCCTGGTTTAGCCAAGATAAAAGACTTAAACAAACCGCCTATTCCGAAGCCCATACCTGATAGTAATAGCACTACAGATGTGGAGATAGACGTATCCCATATTTTACAGCAAAACAGAACAAATTCTGATTGGAAAAAATGGCTGATCTGGCCCACAGACACAAATAACTGTCAAGATAGATTCCTGAACAAAATACAGGGGTTCATACAGAACAGGCCAGACCCAAGATATCCCCAGAGACAACATCCAGGGATAGTTACAACATATAGTGTAGGAAAACTATGCCTTGAGTGGCTACAGAAATCCACACTGCCAGAAATTAAGCAGCACTTGACTTTACTTAAAGAAGGTGCTGACTTGCGAGATTTCATATTGGGACCTCGCAAACAGCGTCAAAAACGTTTCATATACGCCGGTATATACGTTGCTTACAACGAAGCTTGGAAAGTAACACAAATTGAAACTGCAGAAAAAATGCGAGAAATTGATCGTATAAATTTGGAAAAATCCCTTTCTGTAGTGGACAATGGGTTAACGACTCTGTCCTCCAGAATTTATTCACTGGACAGCATTGTATCATCTGCTATTGATATAATAGAGCAGGACTTGCTAATGTTACAACATGGTCAGTCCCAATTACGTTCTATTGTACAGCTAGGCTGGACGTTGCAAAACCTGCGTTCAGGCTACGTGCCATGGCGTCTAATCAACACAACGTCATTATTTTATATCTTTAACCTTACTGATAAACAAATCAGTTTGGCACAAAAAGGAGCAGACTATATGATTCTGAGCATTGAAAAACTTGAGAGATTACCATTGACAATGTTAGAGAGACCTGTCATTGAATGGATAATACATGGAACGATTACAATCCCAATAACAACTTTCCAGTTTAAATATTGCCAAAAGTATATACCAGCAGGCCTGTATGAAAGGTTGGGTAAAGGATACATCTAATCAACCTGGAATTTATAGTTTAGGGAAAAAAGAGGTATTCCTTAGTGGTGACAATTGTAAAAAATCACTAAGTGGTACACTTCTGTGTCAAGGTATTAACTTGCATGGAGCCTGCGAAGGTTCATCAAATAACCTTTTTAATGTCACCTGCACGGCACTCCTGCAACACAGATAGAGCCTTTTTTCAGACAGCTTTCCAACTGCAGTTATGGTCTAATAATTGACCACAGCTGTTGTGGCATGGTGTCAGGAAAAGCCTATCTCGTAACCGTTACTTCCAGGGTCATTTGCTGTATGCAAGTATTGTATCCAAACAGCAATCCAGACATGGAGGCGGCAATATGGCCTTCTTTGAATATCTCTTCTATTCGAATTGATACTTTAAGCAGAAAGAAGTCTATTCTTTTACAGACAACTGTGCCTTTAACCTCATCCAAAGAGACGTATGATCTGCAAGTTGCAAGGACAACGGCAGAGATACATACCCTATTATCAACAAATTGCCCCGTACATTTCATAGAAATGTTAGGTCAAATTTTAAACATGTCTGATACCAGTGGCATCACACATGTATTTAAGACAATTTTTTCGGGACTGTTAGCACCCTTTGAAACAAGTTCTGGGCATCTTCCCGAATTTTGTGCATTCTGTATTTGGCGGCCTCTTCTTTTGGGACTCGTAGCAGGAATTTTATTTTTGTTCCTTCTGCTTCGATATGGCAAGCCAAGCGACAGACAAAACTCAGGCTACAATGGAAGAAACGATGCTGGCCATACATTACAGAGAACGGATCACTAAAGTCCTCGGCTTTGCCCGGCTAAGAGATCTGAGTACTACCTGGTTTCTTTCATTCAGACCCATCTCACAAGATTGCATCTTACCTGTGCTTCGATGTCTGCTATGCGGAGAAGAATGCGTGTTGGACGTCTGTCTTACACTACCATCAGCAGTACCTATGGATATCGATACTTTGCTTGGTTCGGTAACTGCTCATGCAACGTGTTGTCCCCAGCGGCTACCTATTCTGATGACGGCATTCGTTGAGACTTCACCATTACGACTAGGTGGCAGTGAAGTACAAGATGAAAGCAGCACCACACAGGTACAACCTTCTGTGAGCATTGCTGATCCAGACATCGATGATAGCAATGATTCTCACATTTGCACAATTTCAGCTTTTCCGAACTTGGTTGAACTTTCACCTACTGTTGTAGACCAATTTTTTGCAAGCCTGTCTTATCTGATGTTCTCTCCTAACAACGAGAATAACTTTCGAAACAAACAAGCACACAGCGTGTCCTGAACTCTGAATTCAGCCTACAGTTTTTGATAAACAAACCTACTGAAAACAATTGGAGCTATTTTTTCCCCTGAAAAGCGAAATTATTTTTCACGTTCCCAAAATATTTACCTTTTTTCTGGCACACGGTACTCTGCTTAAAGTAGAACTATTCTTAGAGAACAGAACTTCTATTTTGAAACTCTAGAGACAATATTTTGATACAGCCTCTAGCACATGTATAGTATTGTATAAATATGTGATGAAATGGTCTCGACCTTCTTTTCTGTATTAAGAGCCATTTCATAAATGTAATATTCGCAATTCATTCAGCCAATATTTATGTATGCATTATCTGAATGATACCGCTGCTTGAAAACCGTACAGTACAAATACTCATTTTCGTGTATATACCATATACCATTTCAAATGCAACTCATGTATTTTGGGGTGGGTTGGAAAACACATGCATCATTATATGTTTAGTATTGCTTAGTATTTAGTAATGATGGACATTAATACGTGGAGTGGGTGTTGTGAATCTATCTAGGACCCTAATTAGATATCCCCGATTCATGCCCTTATGTGGTTATAACAAAACATACCCTTATAAAGGCATAAGAATCATGTCCATATTTAGGCATAGCCAATGCAGTCCAAATACGGCAAGGCTACTCCCATAGACTCCTAGAAAGTACAACGCATTCTTTAAACAAACCAAGCCTCCAGCAGCCTGGGAATTCCCCCTGCTTTTGTTTTGATTTGCACAAGAACTCCTGGAGTCCAGAAAGAACTGTTAGTTATTAGTGACGTCTTATGTCCAACCTTACGTCAAACTCAGCACCTTTCAGGTATAAATATACCAACACTTGCCTTAAGCAAACACACAGTGGTTTGGAGCAGAGCGGCTATCTACTTGCCGACGCCCAGCTGATGCGAGTGCTGAAGGAAGCCGACCCTCCCATTTGACGCACAGAAAGAGACGCGGTCTTTTCTCCTGCCGAGAAATCCAGCTCCGGTGTTTCCAGTCACCCTTGTGGGTTGCTGGGAGATCGAGTCCTGAGAGAGAGATACAAGACCTCCTTCATTCTATAAACCAAGGTACGGAGCTGATTAAAACCTTAAGAGAATTCTTGATTCAGATTCTTGGCAAAAAAACAACTTAACTTAAACTGCAACTTACTTACTCCTTCCCACGTATTAGGCTTAGGTCAGGTACACCGGGGTAGGCGTATATTAGAAGCACCAGTTGAGTACGTTAGTCAATGTTTTTATGTATGTATATATTTTATCCGTTTTAAAGTATCATATGGCTAAGAAACCATATCAATACTTTTACAGTATTATTTCATAATACTACTTTTACTGTACGCACGTTACTTCATGATAAGTATTGCAATTGTGGCAATTCATTTCTCTTGCATGAGAAAGAAGACCGCTCAATAAATACCAACTGTTATTGAAAACGCCCGTCTCTCTATTTCTCTGCACTCCTGGTGAAATTAAGCATGCACAATTGACTGAGTGAAATAGCTGTCTATTGTTTTCACACGACTCTAGAGATATACTCTTTATTATGAGGGAGCAAAGTTGTCATGTTTATGCGGTTGTCAGAAACGAATCCCTTCTTGTCTAAACAGGAAAGTTAACTCCTTCCTGAACATTCGAGAAAGTTTTTAGTGACCTCTGAGCTAGCTGGCAAACCTAATTAAGTCTAACATATTCAGTAGAGACCTAGATGACCTCAGTCCTACGTCTAAACTGCCGTTATGTTATTCCAATGTGCAGAGCCTATTGGGAATATAGGAACTACACTACACTTTATCCTGATGGTATTGCCGTATCTTAGCTGCCAGTGGTTCAACCCCGAGAGCGAAGAGGAGAGGAGAGAGTGAGCAGTCTTGTCGGGTGCCCCGGGTTATGGGGAAGGAAGCAGATGAATGGCCATTGATGAGGACCTTGGCTTCAGCGTTAGTGTATAATAGGCGGACCCATGAGAGGAATCCCCTAGGCATGCCCATGTTTTGGAGGATTACGAATAGGTAGTCCCATTCGACGGAGTCGAATGCCTTCGTGGCATCAAGAAATATGGCTGGTAAGGGCAGCTTTGGGTCTTGCGACTGTAGGATGGGGAAGAGCGTGCGGAGATTGTGCCATGTCACCCTGGCAAGAATAAAACCAGCCTGGTCTGGGAGTACTAACTTCTCCATGAGTAGGCTGAGGCAATTGGCCAGAATGTTGGCAAGGATTTCGGCATCCGTATTGATTAAGGAGAGGGGTCGGTATGAATCACAGCATTCTGCTGGTTTAACGCGTTTCAGGAGAGAGGAGATCAGAGCCAGTCACATGGACAGAGGAAGGCAGCCCAGCTCATGCACCTCGTTGAACACGTGCTTGAGAATGGGGTGCAGCTGGTCAATGTAAGTTTTATAAAAGTTGATGGGAGGCCATACGATACAGGGGCCTGCCCGGATTTAATTTGCATTATTGCCTCAAGTATCTCATCGTTTTCAAAGGGCGCCTCAAGAAACTCCCTCTGCGAATCACCAAGCCAGCCAAGGGTGATATCTCACAGATATGCGGCAAGGTCCAGAGGATCAACTGTGCAGGCACTATATAAATCAGTATAGAATTCAGTGAAGGTATGGAGGATGTCCAGACTGTCTCTATGACGCAAACCAGAAGAGTCCCTAATTTCAAGGACATAGTTGGAGAACTGGGGTAGACGGATGGCTTGCGCCAACATCTTGCCTGGGCATCCACCCTCGCCGTATCTGCGTGCAGTTGCGCAGGGTAATATTTCCCTCTAAATAGTGCCTCTGAATCAGCCGTTTGTTTGTATTCAGAGAGTTTTTCTCTGAATGTCGCCAGGCTTGGCCCAGAGTTATCACCCCAGAGGTCACTCTCCAGCTGTTTAAGCTCACTTTTGAGCGTGTGCAGAGTGCAACAAAGGTCCCGCAATACTCCAAAGCTTTTGGCCATGCAGGAGCCCCGGATGGTGACCTTAAAGGCCTCCCAAACCGTGTCTATCAATGAGACAGAGCCAACTATGGCCTGAAAAAAGTTTGTGATTTCCGTGCGGCTTTCAGCTCTGAAGACGGTATCAAGTAGTGCCTCCGGCATGATTCTCCAGAGTCTAGGAGAAGAGATTGAGTTGGGTGGGGCTATTGTTATGAGCACCAGAAAATGATCTGAGTAAGTTCTAGGGAGGTGAGTTGCCTGCATGATCCACGAGACCACCCCACGGGAGACCACCCAATAGTCCAGGCGAGCTCAGGAAGCATGTAGTGTGGTGTAATGATTACCCTCCCTTCCATACGGGTGGACATGTCACCATGCATCTATGAGTCCGTGAGCTGTGAAAATGCCCGTCAGTACCTCTTGTGTCTTTGTATAGTGCAGGGGTGATGGATTAGATCTGTCTGCAACAGGATTGAATGCGGTGTTGAAGACGTCCCCCTTAATAATGTAAGTGGAGCCTATTTGGAGTATGCGCCCCCATAGTGTGGTATAAAGATCAGGATCATCAATATTAGGCCCGTAGCAGCATACTATTGTGACTGACAGGGTACCCAGTGTGCCGCATATCATGTAATCTTCGCCCAAGAGAATCCTGTTGTGTGCCCCCCAAAATAATGGGAATATTCTGTTTTACAAGGATCAGAGCGCCTCTGGAGTAGGTAAGAGGAGAATTCTGGAATTGCAGCCCACTTGCTGGTAAACGTAAGAGTACGAGCTGGGGCTAGGTGATTCTCCTGCAAAACCGCAATGTGGACGTGATGTCTATCTAGATATGTAAGTTCTTGTCTGCGTTTTCGGGGATCACAAAGACCCCTGAGGTTCCATGTGATTAGATTCAGTTGTAGGGCCTCAGCTTGGATTGACATGACATTTAAACCAAATTGTATCACGGTATGCTCTGCGGAAATAGTGAGAAAGTGCACTTTGGCATATGGAGCCTGTGTCTATCTGTTTGGAAGAAAAACAGCAAATAGCAGAAGAATTAAACCCCCCACCACCCTCACCCACAACAGCACCCCAATCGTGCTGGCATTGTTATCCCTACCCAAACCCTAGAAAAAAATTGCAATAGTGCAATAAAGAGGGAGTCATATATTGAAGACAGGGGGAACACCTGTGCAGGGACGCTAGTGTGCAACAATAACCTCCCCCTTTTGTTGTGTAAAGTTCATCCCCCAATGGCGAGGGGAGATGGAGTGAAAGAGGGGGGGGAGTTGCTTGGCATAGTTCGATTCGTGAGTTATAAACACTCAGAAAAAAGGAAAAATGATACCATAAAGGATTAAAAAAAGAAGTAATGTCCGCTAATAATAACGAAAAATTGCAACTATGAGTTCGTGGCACTTATCTGTTGATGGGTAGCAGTTTGTCAGGAGCTAATCTTCCAGGATGTGATATTATGAGGCATCGATCAGACAACAGGAGAGGTATCGCCGCTATCAAGTAGAAGTCCAGGTCTCATCTAGCCACTGCATCTCCGAAATGGCAATAAGACCACCGGCATCGATGACACCCCAAGGCAGGATCGCCGAAGTTAAGTGGTGTGAAGCGGGGACCTTTAGTCAGAGCTCAGCGATGAAGATTGAGTTAAGCGGTCCCGGGAATCCCTGGAGGGGGAGTTCTTCCTGACAGTGCAAAGGAAATTGTCTACTTGTTGACCATTTGTAAAGAAGTGTTGCTTGCCATGGTGTGTGACCCGCAGCCGAGCAGGGTATAGTAGGGGGTATTCAATCTGCAGTTTCCGAAGCTTCTGTTTGGCAGCCAGGAATTTGCCACGCACCTCTTGGACCGCAATCGTAAAGTCAGGGTATATGGAGAAGCTGACCCCTTCAAATTGCAGGTTTCAGTGCAGAGTCGCGGTCCCTGTAGTTGAGGGTTTGCACCCTGGGATAGACGGGGCCGAGGGAGCTGTGAGCGCGCTCCACAATATGTTGGATGGAGAATGCGTCCACGCCAAAGGTGGTGCGCAGCAGGTGCTCAACAAAGTCCTCCATTCAGCCAG
The DNA here is from genome assembly GCF_964261635.1 of Lissotriton helveticus. Lineage (NCBI taxonomy): Eukaryota > Metazoa > Chordata > Amphibia > Caudata > Salamandridae > Lissotriton > Lissotriton helveticus. The sequence goes on along the minus strand of NC_136061.1, from coordinate 1,443,832,386 downwards.
TGTTTGCGCTATCGGGGATTCCAGTGACGCGAATATTTTTACTCCAGCTGTGAGCCTCTAAATCCTCATTTTTGGCTGCAATTATTTTCATTAGTTTGTCCATCTGTGCCACCTGTTGTGTCACTTGGCTTGTGGCATCCTCAGTGTCAGAGGGGCCGATTCACAGAGCTAATCTGAGACAAAATCCTAAACTTACACACAGAAGGCATTTACTAGTAGTAAAGTTAGGACTATTAACTTTACTACTACTAACTTGAGACAAAATCCTAAACTTACTACTTTTGGAATTCCCAGAAGGCATTTAGTAGTAGTAAAGTTAGTAGTCCTACGTTTACTACTACTAAATGCCATCTGTGAATACCAAAACTAGTAACTTTAGGATTTTGTCTCAAGTTAGTAGTAGTAAATGTAAATGTAAATGTATTTCGATTTATATAGCGCACTAATCACCCAGGGGTCTCAAGGCGCTTGCTTAGGGAACCCGTCCTGGTATTCCCCTGTGAGATACCCAGCAGGGTATTCACAAGGTGAAAGCCAGGCATCCCGCCGCGAGGGGCCGTAGTGGAGATTAAGCAAGCTATTGCCCAGAGTCACAGAGTGTGACCCCGTGAGTCGAGTAGGCACCGGAGCGAGAATTGTCAAGTCTGTGGAATTTTTGAACCTGAGACCCGCCGAGGCGGGGAATCGAACCCTGGTCCACGGCTGATCTCAGCTTCCGGGTCTGCCGCCTCTAACTACTGAGCCACGCGTAGTGAAGTTAGTAGTCCTAACTTTACTACTACTAAATGCCTTCTGTGAATACCAAAAGTAGTAAGTTGGGGATTTTGTCTCAGATTAGTTCTGTGAATCTGCCCCAGAAATCCGTCTTGCCGCCTCTTTAAGTTGCTCGCCATGTTTCTTCACTTTCAGCACTATATAGTCCATGCGGGTGCTCACGGAGTCCATTTTGTTTGAGAGATCCGTAAGGCTGTGCTGCATAGCCAGGAGGGGAGTCTTCACTTCATCCACTTGGGTTGGTGGAGGATTTGTTGATTGCGCATCAGCAGGCTGTTCTGGTTCTTCAGTATTAGAAGGTCTGAGAGCTTTTTTTGTGTCAAAAGGGCGTTTGGGCTGTCATCTATCAGCCTTCCCCATGGCGGAAAGTGTACTTGGAGAGAGGATGTGCCAATAACGGGATACTGGTGGTAATCCTTGTGTAAAGGTCGTCGTCTGAGCTGGCTTACTTAGTTAGATCTCCCCTGTGTTGTAACTGTGGGAAGGAGCAGGCGCTTACGATTGTATTTTAAACATATTTAGTGGGTATAGAATGCTTGTAGATCCCCACTTCAGCTGCGAGCTGACCAGGAATGGAGAATTCGCCAGGTGAGGTTAATTGGGTGAGAAGGGAGTCAGCAGTTTGTGGGACTCCGAAGAAGGTTTGACTTCAGTTTGCTCGGCATAGGCACCAGTCTCGTTGCTAGTGAAGGAGGGCACGCAAGTCAGCGGTGGCGCCCACTCGGAGGCTGCAAAAGCAATCTCCGCACCTGACTACTAGCAATCCACAAGCAGCAGGCAGTCAAGGGGCAGCAGGGATCAATGGTGCAACAGGGCGTTGTTGCAGGAGCTGGGGCACCATGGTCAGGATCAGGAGCTGCAGAGGTAGCGGTGCTGGGGAGATCAATGGCGAGCGCCTCGCTAATGGGGTGAATCGCCATGGGAAGTCGGTGTCTAAAGGGAGCAGAATCGGCCAGAAGGAGGTCTCCCAGGATAGCCCCGGGTGTACGAGATGGGGAATACTGCATTCAGCCTCACCGTGCTCAGAGGTTGATCCAGGCTGCGCGAGTCTGCCATTTCAAGTGTTGGGTCAGTGCTGATCAGGTTTCGAGTTGATCTCCTCCCAGCGCTGGGTATGGGTATGTACGAGCCCCGTATGTCTCACGGGGGATATAGGTCGCAGGTTGTTATCGCAGGCGAGCAGAGGAGCAATGTTACAGGCAGATGGCTTGTGACGCTGAGCGGCCTAGTCGCCATGAGGAATCCTCCGCCCTCACCCACCCACTCGAGCAACTGAAAAGGGGGGCCCTCAGCCCCCCGCCCGCATGGCGGCGCGGTGGCCCCCCCTCTCCCCTTGTCTCCCGGTGGTGGGGCGTGACCTCCCGGCATCCAGTGATGACGCGGGGGGTGCGTGCCGCACCACCGGTTGGCTGGCGCCCGACCCCTGACCCGGAAGGCGTTGTGCAGGCTTCCGGGTCGGGGGGCGGGTGGCTGGGGGGTGGGGGGAGGGGGCGTGCCGCCCCCTCCCCACGACCCTAGGTTAAAGGAGGGGGGAGCGCTCAGGTGGCCCCTTGTCGCCTGGACGCTCCCCCACACTGGTCGTGCCCCGCGCTCGGGGCCTCCTAATTTTCCCCACCCACCATCCCTGGAACATTGCAGTGTTTTTGAGCATATGGTATACCTGTCTTATTATGTGTATTGACGTGTATTAATTACTTATTTTCCCGTTTAGGAAGTATTTGAAAGACAAATGTCGGTTGCAATGGTATCTCATGTATATTGTATACCTGTTTTTTATGACGTGTATTGACGTGTATTAACAAATTTTTCCCATTTAGGCAGTAGTGTTGACACATAAAATGTTGGTTGCAATTTTGTTTAGGCCTTTTTCCCCTAGTAGCCTGACGATGGTATTTCATGTCGTGTTGAGTTAGTTAGTGTAGTTGTCCTTTAGTTCTTTTTCCACAGGTAGTCGTATTTATTAGGGTATGGACATGCGGTAAGGTCATGACCGGTGAGCAGCTATTTTAAGGTCTGAGGGGGCGGCATCATCCTTTGGAGGTGTCCGCCCAGGGGGAGGGGTCACTGGCCCCTCCCAGAACTTCAGGGGCAGGTATAACTGGTGCTGCAAAGGGGCGCGGGTAGGAGAGTCACGCTGTCCTTATGGCTGGTAGCCACCCCGCGCGTACTCATGACGTCAGCGAATGGCACGAGTAAGGGCCCTCCTTCAGTGGGTAAATGGAGTTCACGGCGTGGACCGAGTAATTAACGGGCTCGGCTGCGCATGCGCACCTGCGGCAAGGGCGCAGCTAGTAGGACCTCACACCGGTTAGGACCTCACCATATGGCCAGTAATCTTAGTATGCAAAATTTCAGAGGAGGATGTTAGATTCGGTTAGGAAACAAGCTGTATTAGAATCTTGTTAAGGTTAGCATATCATACTTGTTGATATGGTTGTATCTAATGTCCCTGAATAATTTTGCATAAAACGGTATCCTTTGTTTAATAATTTTATTAATTTTGTATCTTAATAAATACGGCCGGGGGGTCTTGCGATCCCCCGCCTTCCAAAGACAGTCATGTTTCGTGTCAGTGTGTCCTGGGTTGATGTGGGTCCACAGGGAGGGGGGCGGTAGCCGTCGCTGACCATGCAGTAGGTCTTCATAGGGAGTCGTCCCACGCCGGGCAGAATGATTCGTCACCTTACAACAACCAGCGGGGTCTTTTGTGCAAATTCAACCCCACGGCCAGGACCAGGCGCTGTAGAGTTGATGGTGCTGGTGAAGTCAAGCGCAAACGATTCGCTGAGGTGGATGAATTGCCGTGGAGGGAGCAGATTTTACAAGCGGGAGGTTCCCCAGTGAGATTATTACATGCAGCCTCACCATGCATGGATGTTGATACAGGCTGCGCGAGTCCGCCAGCTCAACTGTCGGGGAAGTGAGGATCAGGTTCTGAGTCGTCCACCTCTAGTTGCAGGGTATGTATGAGCCTCGTATGGCCCACAGGGGTATAGATCGCTGGGTATGATCGTGGTGTGGTGGGCAGGCAGCGGAGCAGTGCCACGGGTAGATGTCTTATGATTCGAAGAGGCCTGGTCACCACGTTGGATCCTCGGCCCTCACCTGCTGGCTCGAACCCCCAGCAGGTCTCCACAGAGCGCCCGGAGCCTCACAAGCGTGCGGCCATCTTGGTTGTGTGCCACCTAGCGCCCCCCCTTTTCTTTAACTAATTTTCACTGTTAATTATTCAGTTGCCAATTTTTGCTATTGAATACTGTTGCAATGTTTTTGGGGGTTTTTAAATCGCTCAAGAAAGTTTGTTGTTCTTATTATTGTCACTTAGCTTTTTCACTACCTTGTCAGCTTGAACAATTGGATGGATGTCAGTCTTTGTTACAAGACCCAGTTTTCCACACACACAATTATAACCGCAGATTATAACCCTTGCTTGGGCACCATTATCCCTGACATTCAATTGAACTGCATGAATCGTCAATATCCCCAATGTCCATCTCTTGGTTTCCTTATTTTACATTTTTAAGATTTTTCTCTTGACTTTTAGCCCGTCCAATGCCTACGTCATAGACACAAATGGGTATTAACCAATTGAGGAAAGAAAGCAGACAAGCAAAGCCGGTCAACACACCGTACAGTCTGCAATTTATTCATGTGTCAGTTCACATGAAAGATAATCCCTCCACACATCCACCTTTCTCATCTGCTTGTACAGTGTCTCACAGTGCTCCTCAACCTGGTCAGGATTCATGAGTAGCACAAACAAGGCGTCAGTCAAGAATTATGTTTTCAGCTGATTTACATGGAACCCACTGTGGGGATCCCTGGTCACTCCAGCCAAGACAATAGTTGGTATCACTTATCAATTTAGTTTTTTATAGGCTGTTCCACGTATCCTTTCCAAGGGCAACTCATAATGCTTTAGGATAAGAACCTCGTGACCGAAAGGTAAGACCATTGCTTCTTCAGTTCTTGGCTGGGTTAAAGATTATCCTATGCCTTATGCAATATCTGATTCCTAATTTGTATAGCAGCCTAGCACATAGTCCACTACATTGTGGGCATTGGGCCCTGTATAGTCTCCTAATGTTCTCTTTTCAGAGTGAATGTGCTATGAAACTGCTATCCTTAAAGGTGTTCAAAGGCACTCACTGTTACTCTTTTCTGGGCCGCATCTCCACAGGCAAAGAGGAGGTGTTCATCTAGGATGTATACAAGTATGTATGTATATATGTGTATATGCATGCCCACATCTATGCATATATATATTCACTGAAAAAACCATAGGTTATAGACCATATATAGTTAGGAATTAGCATTTAAAAAACCTTATTTTACTCACACAAAACCATTGAAATTCCATATATAGTTAGTTGCACTAACTATATATCGCGCACCCGCAATCCACTGCTGATCATGTCACATATTACATCATTCATGACATGGTCAGTGACATCACTGATGACATCACTGATGACATCTCAAATGACATCACTGATGACATCACTGATGACATCTCATTTGACATCATTCTTGTGCTAATACGATAAACCTCTTCAGACTCGAATATAACCTTAGATACACTCAGTGTATACAGACACTCACACACTGTCACTCATCCATGGAGTTACTCACACACCTAGTCAGTCATGCAAAGAAACAATCTCACCTCCATTTCCTTAACTATACAGTTATACACACCTTACTTATTCAAGCATATACTAACACATATTTACTCTCTTACACAATCCCTGATACAAGTTCACAATGATCCATACAGCCACTCACACATTCAGTGGCTCTCATGCACAGTTAATTATATATGCCAACTCTCACATGTACTGTGTTTTACATATGTACTTACTATGACATGTAGCATTGAGATATCCATTCACTCATCAATACACTCATGCACACAGTCAACTGCCCATGTAGCTGTTTCCACATGCACTCTTGAACTCATACACCTAGTGAATCAACTGCTGACACATCTATGCACAGAGTCACACACCTCCCAGCCACCCCCACACAAACTCAATCTCCCATACAAATACTTGGGCAACCAATCAATAACACATATAGCCTCTCGTATAGCTAATGATCAACACATGCAGCAGTTTACATCACAACAGACATACTGATGCACACATTCAGACTGTTTAGTCACTAACCCATGCATTTAGTACGACACATTTATTCACTCACTCACAGTCAGTCACGCACCTACTAAATCCTTCATCCAGACACTTATACATCCACTCATTCTTCAATATATCAAACATATTTAAACTTTACAGAAACACACAGTCACTGGATGATGTCATCAGTGATGTCATCAGTGATGTCATTTGAGATGTCATCAGTGATGTCATCAGTGATGTCATTTGAGATGTCATCAGTGATGTCATCAGTGATGTCATTTGAGATGTCATCAGTGATGTCATCAGTGATGTCACTGACCATGTCATGAATGATGTAATATGTGACATGATCAGCAGTGGATTGCGGGTGCGCGATATATAGTTAGTGCAACTAACTATATATGGAATTTCAATGGTTTTGTGTGAGTAAAATAAGGTTTTTTAAATGCTAATTCCTAACTATATATGGTCTATAACCTATGGTTTTTTCAGTGAATTTTCAAGGTTTTGTAAATGCTAATTCCTAACTATATATGGTCTATAACCTATGGTTTTTTCAGTGAATTTCAATGGTTTTTTAATAGCAAATATCATAAGCTGTCGAATGTCAAGTACGTGGTAAGTGAAAACATTTTCGTGTTTATGCACACTGATCTGCTTTGAATGGTGCCCCCCCCCCTCATTTCTATTAGGAGTACTCTCTCTTTGCAGATAGTGAAAGGTAGTTAACGCAGGCCTTTGCCCCCATTGTAATCCGTCGTGCCTGCTTCTCTCTCCATTTGATTGATTGTTATCCAAGTATTTACTGTTTTAGAATTAGTTCTCTTTGGTTCATTCTCTATTTACAAACAAACACAGAGTCGCAATACTCTGTTTAGTCTTTGCAGATAACGAAAAATCGTGTAAAAAAAAAGAAAAGGAATCGAGCAAAATCAGTAGGCCACTAATGGGATTTCTTTTTGACCTCGCTAAAATAGAAACATTAGGAACAACCCCTCATGACAAATACAAAACTAGTGAGATGAACTGAACTCCACACAATGATGGCTGCAAAACAGCTCGGCTCCGCCACCCACCCCGCCCAAAATAACGATAAAGAACGGCTGCCATGATTGGTTGCGGAATGACCACGACGGAGCTACGAAATGGTGCTGCTCTCATGCTAACCCCAGCTTCAGTCTGAAACATCCAGAAACACTGTAGACTACCAATTCGATCAGTTCCGGTAGCGCCCCAATGTAACCCGGTAGAGAAGAACTAGCCCTCCCCTCTTTGACTGATGGTTCTTGTTGCCTGTCCCTTCTGTTGTCATTTAACAGAACTATTTAGCCTGCTGAAAGGGGTTGTGTTCCGACCGCTGGTTGGTGGAGACATTTTGACTATATTCTGTACCTGCGTTGTCGCGTAATGCGTCATATGACGCGCCGCGTTAGCGCATCCGGCAGCGCGTAACGTAAGCATAACAAGTCATGTGACTTGTTAATAAAACTTTTCATTGGTTCATTTTACTTTTCTTATTGTAATGATGAAAGGCTTGGTCATATGACCTAAAAATTACGCTTTTCATTACTTCCGAACATTATTTTTTCTTAAATATATGTTATAATGTTCCAGGCTAATGTACTTTCCCGGAAATTTTACAACTGTCCTGCAAGTAAAATATATTCTTTTTTCGAGAAAAAGAGCGTTTCTTCGTCCCATGACGGAGCCGTTGAGCAAAAGAGGGTCGACCTGCTGTCTTAGTCGCCGATAAGCCTGAATATGAGATTCTTATCGATCACTTTATGTTGCAGGAATAGAAAACACAACAGCCCTTGACCATTTATCTTTACTGCGTTCCTTCGTATTATACCTTTTACCCTTCATGTAATTGGTCTGCTTTATTTCACTTGCCTTTTAATGATTCTAAAACAGTCACTATTATTAAAAACTTTACCAATGTATATACTACTACCATGTTTTCTTTTAAAAACCTTTATTGTGAAAATGTCATTATACAAATACGAGCCTATAACCACGTGGGCCTGCCACGGAGCAAACTGTAATCGTATATGAGGAACGTAACGGGTGGGCCATTAGGTTGCAAGAACTAAGGTGTCTAACAGTTACGGAATCGGTGGACGTACATTTTATAATTAATTAAAATACGACAGGGCCAGTTACAATAAAATTATCTAGATATACATTTGCGGGCAAGTACCATGGGTGACGTTAATTCGAACTTTCAACAGTACAGTAATCAATAACACATCAGAACTTAATATCAATAGGGATGTCGAAATATTCAATCAATTCTCGTCCCCGCCCGCCATGTGCTTCAAAACTGCATACGTATCTCGTGATTTCAAGGTTCTGCAACCAGTACACAACAAGGAGTTACGAGTCCCATTTATTCCGGCGCCATTTTGGGCGAGGACGGGCAGGTCCAGGATATAGTCAAAATGTCTCTACCAACCATCGACTATGATGATGTTCATATGCTGTATTTATTAGAGTAACACTCATCTGTCCACATGAAATTAATTTGCCACAATCTAAACATGTCATTTTAATCTTTCCAAAGTTCTTCTAAATATTTGGGACCGTTTCCCTTGCCTCTGAAGCTCTCAGTGCCACTTCTTTGATGAATGTACTAGCAGGTCAGGGGTTCTCCTCCAAATCTCTCTTTTATGCAGCACTATAATTAATTGGTGCCACCTCTCCATATGACGATGCATGGTATAGTTACCACAACTATATTTTTTTTCGGTTCCTCTGGAGAGTTCATCGTGGCAGATGAAGCGTGTAACGTACCGGGCATTTACCTTTTTTTGCATGTACAGGAAAGGAAAAAAAAATCGAGCGTCCGAGTTCTAAGGTGTCCCAGGGCCATTTTAGTGGACCAGGCCCAAATCCAAAGAACAGGCCGCCATTTTGAGAGTCCTCTTGCAGCCGCCTGTCGCTGTAGCATCAAGAGCAGCCGAAACTCAGCTGAATGGCAACTGAAACGGTAAAGGGGCGCCCCACTACAGCAGACGAGCCTTCACCTAGGAAGGCCCATTCACGCCGGCTCCCCCCACCTTCGGGCACCCCACGCCGTTATTCGGAGCAGTATTGTAGGATGGCCACACCAGTGCGGCAACTTGCTAGACATCACCTCGGTGGTAACCGAATCTCAACGCCTTGTGGTGTCTCCTATTCAGAAAACATTGTTATGCTGCCTTCGACCTATTCGCCGCAAGTGCGCACACAACTCAACTGCATAGCTTGCTAGACACCACCTCGGTGCCATCCGGATCTTGGAATGTCAGCACCTTTTGGTGTCTTCTCTTCAGAAAATATTATTGCGCTGCCTTTGGCCCCATTCGCACATCAGTCCGCTACTGACGCCATCTCACAGGCTAATGGGGCGCCCCACGCCGACTTTCAGCATTGTAGAATAACCACACCAGTACAGCAACTTGCTAGACATCACCTCGGTGCCATCCGGATCTCGGCGCCCCACTGCAGATGAAGTGCCTCTCAACTATGAAACCACCACGGTGACATCCGGATCTTGGCGCGTTGTGCTGCCTTCGGCCTATTCGCACATCGGTCCGCTACTGACGCCATCTCACAGGCTAATGGGGCGACCCACGCCGAGTTTCAGCATTGTAGGATGACCACACCAGTACAGCAACTTGCTAGACATCACCTCGGTGCCATCCGGATCTCGGCGCCCCACTGCAGATGAAGTGCCTCTCAACTATGAAACCACCACGGTGACATCCGGATCTTGGCGCGTTGTGCTGCCTTCGGCCTATTCGCACATCGGTCCGCTACTGACGCCATCTCACAGGCTAATGGGGCGACCCACGCCGAGTTTCAGCATTGTAGGATGACCACACCAGTACAGCAACTTGCTAGACATCACCTCAGTGCCATCCGAATCTTGGCATCTCAACGCCTAGTGGTATCTTCCATACAAAAAATATTGTTACGCTGCCTTTGGCCCCATTCGCACATCAGTCCGCAACTTAGACATCACCTCGGTGCCATCCGGATCTTGGCATCTCAGCGCCTTGTGGTGTCAGTCAGAAAATATTGTTGCGCTGCCTTTGGCCCCATTCGCACATCGGTCCGCTACTGACGCCATCTCACAGGCCAACGGGGCGCCCCACGCCGACTTTCAACATTGTAGGATGGCCACAGAAGTGCGACAACTTACTAGACACCACCTCGGTGCCATCCGGATCTTGGCGCGTTGTGCTGCCTTCGGCCTATTCGCACATCGGTCCACTACTGACGCAAACTCACAGGCCAACGGGGCGCCCCACGCCGACTTTCAGCATTGTAGGATGGCCACACCAGTGCTGCAACTTGCTGGACACCACCTCGGTGCCATCCGGATCTTGACGCGTTGTATTGCCTTCGGCCTATTCGCACATCAGTCCGCTACTGACGCCGCCTCACGTGCCAACGTATTTTCTCCGCATTTTATACCCTATGCCGCATAACAGGTCATGTGACTTGTTTATAAAACTTTTCATTGGTTCATTTTACTTTTGGTTTCCTAATGATGGAAGGCTTGATCATATGACCTAAAAACAACACTTTTCATTGGATGAAAACTTTTTTTTTCCCCCAAACGATGAAAGCCCCACCTTGTTTCTGGATGTTTCAGACTAAACTGGCGTCAGCATGAGAGCACCACCATCTCGTAGCTCCGTCGTGGTCATTCCGCGAGCAATCATGGCAGCCGCTCCCCACCAGAAGCCTGCAGGAGTCGGGGCCCCCAAAACTTTTGATGAATTCTCAAGGCGGAGGGGACGCTTTCGAGAATGGGGTCCAAGACCTAGCAGACAAGCGTCCGATTTCCAAGGTGTCCCAGGGCCATTTCAGTGGACCACGCCCAAAAAGGAAAGAGCCTGCCGCCATTTTGAGAGTCCTGTGGCAGCCGCCTATCGCTGCACCGCAAGAGTGGGCGCAACTCAGCTGAATGGCGGATTTTGACACAGTGGACCAAAAGCGGACGGAATGGCAACTGAAACGGTAAAGGGGCGCCCCACTAAAACAGATGAGACTCCACCTGGAGAGGCCCGTTCACGCCGCCTCCCCCGGGGCGCCCCACGCCGTTATTCGGAGCAGCATTGTAGGATACCAAAACCAGTGCGGCAACTTACTGGACATCACCTTGGTGCCATCGTTCTGCTGCCTTGGAACTATTCGCACAACAGTTTGCTACTGATGACCCACCCCCCGCGACGCCCCACGCCGTTATTTGCTGGGTGGCAACTTACTAGACATCACTTTCGTGTCATCTAGATTTCGGCGCGTTCTGCTGCCTTGGAACTATTCGCACAACAGTTTGCTACTGATGACCCACCCCCCGCCGGAAATCTGGACGTTGTGCTGCGTTGGGACTATTCGCACAGCCGACCGCTACTTCGTTGTTTTTCCCTAAAAATGTTTATATGTTATTACTATTTTTGTTTTCTTGTATATATTTATAAATTATTAAAGTTTTATAATCTTACTACTTTGTCGGAGTGCTATATATTTTTAATGTGACACATAATTGTAAAAACTTTGATGTACAAAGAGTCATCCCTGGAATCTTCCGCTTCACGCTCGGTCCCCTCCCCAATCACAATACAGGATGGTTTTCAGATAATAGCAACGCTTCTGCTGTGACGGATCTCATCGAGTGTGGGCCTTGATCTACTATAACTCCTTTGAAGAGGGGTGATTCTTTACAGCTGTGGCCATAAACTACATCTGCAGGGCTAGCTGATAGCCTAGGACCGGCCTGGACAATCGGACACAGAGGAAAAGGAGTGTCAGAGGGTGCGGTAGTGAATAGGGCGAAAGGGAGGTGTCGGGCGGGCACAGGGTGTGATTCTCAGGGAAGAGCAGCGCAGATGGGGGGAGGTTTATTACCCATGCATAAGACAGAGAGCGGGGGTGACCACTGCCTGGGTGAGATGCTTGCGAGGGTGGGGAGCCATGCTAAGGATCGACAGCGTGCACAGAGTGGGTCTAGTCAAGGCATCTAAAATGGCTGCCGTGCACGACAAAAGTGTGGCATTTGAAAAAAGACAAGATGGCGCAGACAATGTTTTTCAACACTTCCTGATTTCCTTCGAATCGAACGTTAACAGACGTTGGGGCATATTACCAAAGTTAAGCGATATTTATCCCTAACGATGCATTGCAAAGATTTTTTTACCGTCAGAAATTATCGCAGATAAACCTTGCTATTATCAAGGTTTATCGCAAATACGATAAAAAACGACCGCAATGCATTAATATCGCTGAAAACTCAGCGATATTCATGCATTACCGAGCTAATGCTCTTAGCCATGTTATCCACCTCCCATTGGATAACATGGCTAAGAACTGCTCAGGGCAGCTGTTACTTTTTGGAGATATTCGCGCTTATCTCGAATATTTCCAAAAGTTGATAATAGGAGATAGCGATGTTAGCGACTGTTTCCAGTCGCTAACATCTTGGCATGCCCACTTTGCATGTCATTAGTGATAAATATCACTCACATGCAAAGTGGGACCCAAGATGGTCGCTATCTCCTACTAGCCGTCGCTAACTGGTGTTAGCAACAGCTAGGTAATACAGATATAATTTTATCTCCGCGAAGCGGAGCGCTGTTACAGATATATATCTTGTTTTTGAACGTTAATTTCTCAAAATGCACTGAAGCACATATATTGAGACATAGCAAAGGCACATCGGGCTACCAGTCCCTAATATTTTACCAAGTTTCGTGCAAATCCATTCAGCCGTTCGATTATTATTATTTTTATTTTTTTTTGCCCCGCGGGGCCCTTTTAAAACCTCCACATCAAACCTAGGGGGTCAGCGAGGATCTACTATGCCCCCTTATGGTCATTTGCCCCTTCGCTTTGGCCTCCTCTTGTCTCTCGATCCTACCGAGAGACAAGATGGCAGCCGCTACGTACTGTTTGGAATGTTTACAGACACCGGAGAGCCAATCAGCTTCGCTTCGCAAAGCTCCGTAACGCGAAAAGTACGCGAAGCGGTGCGCTGTTACAGATATATATCTTTTTTTTAACGTTAATTTCTCAAAATCCACTGGAGCACATATATTGAGACCTAGCAAAGGCACATCGGGCTACCAGTCCCTAATATTTTGCCAAGTTTCGTGCAAATCCATTCAGCCGTTCGATTATTATTATTTTGGTTTTTTTTTGCCCCGCGGGGCCCTTTTAAAACCTCCACATCAAACGTAGGGGGTCAGCGAGGATCTACTATTCCCCCTTATGGTCATTTGCCCCTTCGCTTTGGCCTCCTCTTGTCTCTCGATCCTACCGAGAGACAAGATGGCGGCCGCTACGGACTTTTTGGAATGTTGACAGACGCCAGAGAACCAATCAGCTTCGCTTCACAAAGCTCCGTTGCGCGAAAAGTACGCGTCCTGGGACGCTGCCCGGTCCGCTGTTACAGATATATATCTTTTTTTAAACGTTAATTTCTCAAAATCCACTGGAGCACATATATTGAGACCTACAAAAGGCACATCGGGCTACCAGTCCCTACAATTTTGCCAAGTTTCGTGCAAATCCATTCAGCCGTTCGGGCTAAAAGTGAGGCCAACCGCCCTATGGAAAACTCAATGTTAAAAACACGTTTTGGGACCCCCCTTTTTTCTCGGCCCCCCCTTGACGAACCCCCCCCAAATTTTCAAAGGCTGCTCAGAAACAAAATGTGCCATTTCCTGAAAATTTCAGCCAATTCCGTCCACAAACGGCAAAGTTATTAGACATAGAATTTTCAAAAAACCCATAGATAAAAAATCCTAACTATATATACCTACTGGCGACCGCCAGTAGGTAATATGTATGTGTGTTGTATGTGTAAGCCACAAACCTAGCTAAAAGGCAACAAAGAGTTGTACTGTGAACCACATAACCAACAAAGCGTGCTAAGAGAGGCAGCTGGATGCTGGAAGCATAAGAAGATTTTTAATGCATTGTGGTGAAGTGTTCTTTAATGAGATGTGTCTTTTGCTCTTTCCTAAATTGGAACAGTATTAAAAGTTCTAATGGATAAAGAGATGTTGTCATAGATCCTAGGTGGAGGATGAAGAAGACCTTTTGTCTTGCTTTTCTTTTTTGCAGGTCTTTTCCACCAGCCTGATGGTGTTCTGACTACATGTCTGGCAAGAGCCATCGAAATGGTGATCTTGCCAGCCAGGTAGGCAGAGGGAAAAGTTGCGGTGGCTTTGTAGATGATGCAGTTGTTTCTGAGAATTGTGTGGGCTGGCAAGGGCAGAAAATGGAGTTCCAATATGTTAGTGTTGATGCAAGAGTATGAGTACTTGTATGTCAGTTCTGAAGAAGCTTTCTTAGAGAAATAGCTTCAATTTCTTTAATAAAGATAGCTGGTACATAGCTATCTTAGATTCTAGGAAATATCTTGAGGGGCTGTGTTGGTGAGTAGATTGAATTAAATAAACTTTGCACCAGGTGAAAGTTGGGGCGCAAACCATTCCAGATTCATGCCCCGGATACTGGCTTGGTATACTTTTTACTTTTTGATCTTGGTGAGAAATATTGTGTAAGGTTCACATATGTTCCAAACATCCATGCCTGCGTACGGTGGAAGCAGTGTTTGATGTGTTAAATGACTGAAGGAAAAGAGAATGTTGTGATGATCTATGCACTGCATTGTTGTGGATTGCCACCCTCTACGTTGTAGTTGTTTAATTTGTTTTTGTGTTTATGCTACATTCCAATAAGTAGTTTCTTGTCATAAGCACAAGTCAGTACATACAATGGCCTCACCTCACTTAGGATCTGGCATCTTTGATTCTTAGAGGGTGAGCAGATGTGTGGCATCTTTGATTCTTAGAGGGTGAGCAGATGTGTGTCAGTTAGTAGTAGAGGGGTTGTGATACATGGGGTGTCTCAGGCTTTTGGATTCAGCACTACTGTTGCCTTATATGTTTTACTTTATTTATGTATTTCCTTATGTCCTTAAATGTACTGCCTTTCACTGACCCTTTCTTGTCCGATTCCTTAGATCTCCTATGTGTACGTTAGTTCCTATGAGGACAGACAAACGGTCAAAAAGCAAACTGTAATGTTCACTTAGCGTCTACATTTAGAATTGCAGACAATCCACATTCATGATGGAATTTCTGCCAGCCTATCATGATGGAATTTCTGCTAGCCTATATTCCCTTTGAAAATCACCGAAATTTAAAAAATGTGTGCATTCCTCACTTCTTGGACAATTTTCCTCTAAGCCCTTCTTTCTTTTGTGGATGTGAACCATGTGTTTATTTCAGAGTCTGCAAACCAGGCTTTAGCCGAATGTATGCCTAATGGGTGAATGTTATCCAGTGCTACTAACACTTATGCTTATTGTTAAAATGGTGATCTCATTAGATAAAGTCACAATGACAACTTTAGATATAGGATTAACAGTACTGACTACGTTTGCAGGCAACAGTACTGCATACAACACTTTGCTAATTTGAAACGCCTACTACTGAGTACTGAAATAACAACCATATTGAATGAAAGCACCAAGGGCTCTCTAGTTCCACGTACATATTATCAACAATAAACCTCCTCAAGCTTTTTAAAATGCAGTCATTTTCACCTAAGCTTCAGATTATCTGTTTCTAAAACGTTTTGCACCATAAAATAAACCTCCTCAAGCTTTTTAAAATGCAGTCATTTTCACCTAAGCTTCAGATTATCTGTTTCTAAAACGTTTTGCACCATAAAATACACACCTTTCGTTTGGAATACGTAATCTCAATTCCCTCAAACAGAATTTTGTAATTTTCAATAAATTGTTTTGTTAGCATTGAAATACCAGTTTTTCATTATACGTGAATATACATTTGATTCCTGAACAGTAGATATTTATTTTCATGGCTTCCTTGGATCTGTCTGTAACCGATGCCTCTGTATGACCATCATGTACCATTGGTGGTCACCATAATTTCATGGCTGCCATTTATAAGGGGTAAAATAAAAATGTCCATAATTCCTTCCTTCTCCACAGCTGCACCAAATGTCTCCATGAGGTCTACTGGAAGGCCATAAAAATGTATGTATTGTGGTTGTGTTGGTGGCCCATTCTTCACCAAAAGTTACACCCGGATGCCGGATCTAAGTTGCGCGTGGCCAAGAAATGTTCTCATTCAATTTTTGTGCCAGGGCTACCATTGTGTTTGAGTGAAAACAATAATGCTAATATTAGCATATGTTTGGGAATGATCATTATATGTCAAGATGGGTACAAGTCTGCCCTAGGGCACCAATATTGTATAGATGCCTACCACTATAACACATTGATATAAATTAGGTCATAGATGTTCACAATATGTCAACGAGCACATCAATATGCCAGGTCCACCTCTATGACACAGGTGGCCACCATAATACCGAGAAGAGCCACCACCATTCAAGGGATGGCACCATTATCCCAGCTGTGGTAAATAAATAAATAATACCCTATTTTTGACTAGGCTTATAGCATAACAGATAGCTCAATAAAATAAGAGTCAAGATTCGAGGTAGTAGGAGTTTCTGCAGGTTTATTACAGCATAAGGACAGGATCAGGACAACCTGCATAGGAACAGAATGACAGGGCCCAGCAGGACAACTGGGGCCCAGCAGGGGAAAAGAGGCCCAGCAGCTGCTGGGGCTAGGTCTGGGATGAGCGCGCTAACATTCAATAACAAAACACAGGCATATATACATAGCGCGAACACATAGCATTACATTGCAGTAGGCGTAGCAGTGGGTGGAGCAGAAGGCGTGACGCGTAGCAGTCGCGAGAGATAACAGTAAAAATGGGTGTAACTGGGAGTATACATAGACATGTGATGCAAACGTAACAGAATATGTCATGAGTGGGCGGAAACATAGGAGGGGGCTACCTAAGGAGCCGGGACCTCTAACCTAATGGTGCGCGAAAACTGGCAATGACGTGTTACTAGGAGAAGCTGGGGGCTACGAACTTTGTGCTAAGAGCAGAGACTAGAGTCTGAAGGGTCGGAGCGACATGTACCTAAACCCTATCTGGTATCTGATGTTTAGGGAACATGTTGATATAAACTAGAAGTCATGAGGGGAAAAGCTAACTTGATTCTAAGACTGGACCATGCATTATTCTACATGTAGTGCGTGATGAAGAATACTAAATGACCATTAAATACAGTATTTCTCTAACGTGGAGCCGAGTAGGCTAGACAATGACGGAAACTATTGATGCAGTTCAGTAGCTTAGGAATGCAGAAGAGGAGGACTGAACTGATAGCTGGAATCATAACATACTCTTGGCAGACTCAGAGGCAGAGCCAAGCTGCACCGGGCACTGCGAGGCAGGAAGTAAGTGAAGGGTCGAGGATACAGGTGGGGGCTGTATCGCTCCTCTGCGAGGCTTTCAGGAGACAGAAGCTGAATCCAGGGTCCGGGCCCTTTTGAGGCCTGGAAACGGGGACTTTATAATGGAATAACGTGCACACTGGGAAACGTGGCAACATAACTTTACATAGGCCTGATATTCGTAGTATTCACGAGGACTGGAAAATGACATACTAGAGGTGGACACAACTGGAATTGCGTCATTAATCAGACATGGGGAATAACATATGCATATTGGTCATGCACACATAACATATGATGGATGAGGCGTAGGGACACAGAACATGGCAAAATTTACTTTTCCACATTCCCTCCTTGTCACTACGTTTCCATCAGGAAACATCAATTTTCATGATACCATCTATCATTTCATACAGTATCATTTGCTCGTCTCGAATTGTCTTGGAACGGGATTTAGAACGGGGCTTGGTACTAGGAATACAAGAGGTAGCACACATGCTGCAAATCGCAGGGCCACATTGTATACAGAGGCAGCAGCTAAATATGATCGCTACTGCAATACCTAGAAAGGACAAGACTTTCCATCCCCATGCGGAAATTATATTCCAGAACCAACCGGACCATGTCCAGGTGCCTGGATCTTGATGTAACAGATGGGCAATTTTATGGAGTCTGGTTATAGCTGAATAAACAGACGGCGCGTTATTTGGAATGAAAATGCAGCAACTAGATCCGATGACTCTACAGGCCCCGCCCCTATCGGCCAGTATGACGTCAAGGACGAGACGATTTTGCAAAACAACAAATCTCATAGCAGATTGTTCCTCGGTTAGGTTACCTAGAGCAGAGGCAGTCTCATTTACTACAGCTTCAAGGGTTCTTGTTAACCTACGGATCAGTTTACTATTCTGGACAGGTCCTACAAAGAAGAAGAAACCTTTATTGAAATCTGTATACTGTTCTAGAGTAGTTTCAGTATAATCGACAATTGGGGACTCCCTTCTAGGTCTAATGTGTACTAGATGTGTGTTTCTGTGATAATCAGATGGGGCTAGGAAAACAGGTGGCAGTAGGAAGGCAATGTAACAGGTTCCCTCCCAATCGAGGGGCAGACGGACATATGCGGTCTGACCACAAATAAAATAAGAATGACGTGAAGCTTTGAAAACAGATTTCCCACTGTCACTATACTTGATAACAGTAGTACATTCACTATGACCTACATGTACAGAACCATAATTACGGACACATAATTCGCCTTTGACTGGTAGTACTGAAATAGCAGGTAAGTCTGGAGTAGTATCAGACTGAACATTCAGGACCATGAAATTCGACGAATAATTACCTAAATTATATACTTCATTTTCTAGATCTAAACCTGTTCTGTGGGGGAGACCTTGCTTGTCTGGAAAACATGTACTGTTAAGAAAAGACATATCTGTTGAGGATGACGTTAACGTGGACCATGCTCCACACGAACCATTGTGTGAGAATGGATAAGGAAACAGTGGCAGAACTCCCTTCGGTGTCTGAAAAGGGGGGAGTCGACCACACACCCAAGAATTAGTGGCATTGCTGGTCTGGTGTGAGTAATGTAACATACGGATAAATGTGTTGTTGCGCATAGCGAGGCGGTAAGAATATTCGTGAGGAGGCAGATCACTAAACGTGTGCTCTACTGTAGCATTAGTAGACATATTTACATGAGGAACTGGACAATACAGATAGAACGCATAGCTGGTGCAGGAAATCATTATGCTGATGAATAATATGAAACTCAGAAAAACGATACATCTGATTGAACTTCGACTGACTCTCTCACTATGGGGGTCTATTTTATACATGTCAGAAACAATCTAACCGTTTCACCTAGGGGAGGACTTATACAATCAAACTGACTGACTTATTTTACTAGACCTGAGCTTTAACTTATACTCCTGCTGCGGAGTTTTCTCTAACAAGGGAGGGGTTGTAATAATGTCTTGTGCGGGACAGTCCTTTAAAACAATGTTCTGGCAATCCTTCGAATCCTGGGAAATGTTTTTAGAAATGTTCTTGGAGGCTGGTTTCAATCCTTTGAAAAGTTTTACATGAGAAAGATGGACCCACCCCTTCCTGCCTTCCAACTTGACGGCAGTACGGGTGGTCAAGAGGACCTGGCGTGGCTCCTTCCAACGTGGTTCCAGCGGACTTGATCTGTCGAAATTTCTGATCATCACTAAGGAGCCTGGAACGATCTCGTGCGGTGCCACCTCGGTATTGTCTGGAAATGCGGCAGCAACCTGTGAACGACATGAGTTGAGGGCAGACATCAAGGAAGCTAGGTAATCTGTCAGCATATTACATGAAACATCGGTAATACTTCGGGGTCTAGGAGTACCCCACATGTTAGGGGGGCGGCCGAATACGACCTCATACGGGGACAGACCTGATCTGGAATGTGCGACCATGCGCATATAAAATAAAGCGACTGGCAGAGCTATTAACCAGTCCACACCTTTGTCTTTACAGACTTTTGCAATACGGATTTTCAGAGTCTGATTATGTCTCTCGACCAGACCGGCTGCTTCAGGATGGCGTACACAATGAAACTTCCACTGGTATCCTAACAAAAGGGAAACGTGTTTCATGAGTTCGGATGAGAATGGCTGGCCGTTATCAGAATATACGACTCTAGGGAGTCCATATCTAGGGAAGAATTCACGAACCAACTGCTTAGCAGTGGTCGCGGCTGTGTAATCTGGGACTGGATATGCTTCTGTCCACCTGGACAAAGCGCATACAACTACAAGGACATATTTGAAACCTCGACATCGCTCCATCTGAATATAATCCATCTGGAGGACCTCAAAAGGGTGGTCAGGGGGCTGGAAACCACCTTGTTCCACCGGGACACTTTTACCTGGATTAAACTGACAACATATCATACAGGTACGGACTTTCTGCTTGGCTGCAGCTCGTAAATGCTTGTTGAACCAAATATTCTGGATACTGTCTAACATAGCTTTTTCTCCTAAATGGGCTGGACTATGTGCGGTATTGATAATGACTTGAACCATAGAGTCGGGGAGAAACCATGTGGCTCTACCCTTCGTTAACCATCCTTGATCTGTCTGGACCCCTCCTTGTTCAGACCATTTCTTGATTTCATCAGGAGTAGCATGTAACTGGATATCTATGACATCTTGTGTAGGGTCCTTAACTGTCATGCATGTAATCGGATCTGGAGTATGTGTCATGTTTACTGGAATGTCTGGAGTCTGTGCTGTAAGCTTGGCTGTGCGATCTGCTAGATCATTACCTTGGGAAATAATGTCTGTAACTTTCGTATGTGCTTTGCATTTCATGATAGCAATGGATGTCGGTAAATGTATGGCATCTAACAGGGCTTGAATAAGGAGACCATGCTGAATCTTGGTTCCATGAGAAGTCATGAAACCTCTCTCCTGCCAGAGCACTCCGAAGTCGTGTACAACTCCGAATGCGTAACGTGAATCTGTGTAAACATTAACTTTCAGGTTCTTGGCATGTATACAGGCTTGTGTCAGAGCGACTAGCTCTGCTGCTTGAGCGGACAGGGTGTCAATACGGTGTGTCTTGATAACTTCAGTGTCAGTAGTCACTGCATACGCGGCGACTAGTTCTCCTGTACTAGTTCTCATACATGAACCATCTACATAAAGTGTCAGGTCGGGATCTGATAACGGAATGTCTGTCAGGTCTTGTCTTGGCTTTGTCGTAATGTTAACTACTTCCACACAATCATGTGGGTCTGGATTTTCATTAACTGCTGGTAACAGTGTAGCAGGATTCAGAACGTTGCAGCGTCTGATTTCTATGTGTGGCTGGAACAGTGTCAATTCATAACCTGTCAAACGTGCAATTGTCAAGTGCTGAGTTTGTGTTCGGTTTAAAAGAACTTCTACTGAATGTGGGACTTGTACTGTCAGGGAATGTCCTAAAACTATGGAATCACTTTGTCTGATAGCTAGTGCTGTGGCTGCAACTGACTTGAGGCACGCAGGCAACGCCTGGGCGACTGGATCTAATGTGCTCGAAAAATAAGCACAGGGCTTGTATTGTCCTGCTTGATCTTGTGTGAGAACAGATAATGCTGTACCTTCGCGTTCAGTAACAAAAAGCGTAAAAGGCTTACTGTAGTTCGGTGTAGCTAGAACTGGAGCTTGACATAGGGCTTTCTTTAACTCGTTGAAACTAAGTGTATGGTCAGATGTCCAAGGGAGGACAGTCGATACGGTTGCCTCCTGTGTCGTTAACTGTATCAATGGCTTGGCTAGAAATGCATACTGGGGAATCCATTGTCTACAATAAGAAGTAAGGCCGATAAAGGCACGTACCTCCTTCTGGGTTCTGGGCTGGGGAAGACTCGCTATTAACTGGATACGGTCTGGTGTCAACTGCCTACCCCTCTTGGACAGCAAGTGTCCTAAGTATACCACTTGCTGGACACAGAATTGAAGCTTCGAAGGTGACACTTTGTGCCCCATCTCGGCAAGGAAATACAGAACTGTAAGGGATGCTCGCTCGCAGTCACGTTCAGAACGGGCTGTGATCAGTAGATCATCGACATATTGGAGCAGGGCAGTATCAGTTGGCATGTGAATGTTGTCTAGTTGTCTCTTGAGTGCTTGACTGTAAATACTAGGGCTTTCTGTGAAACCTTGAGGAGCGCGTGTAAACATATAGCTCCTTCCATTTAAACAAAATCCGAAAAGAAACTGGCTGTCTGGATGAATAGGAACACTGAAAAATGCATTCTTGAGGTCAATGACAGTGAAAAACATGGCTTCGGAATCAATGGCTGTCAACAGGGAAGAAATATCTGGGACAACTGGATACTGAGGAATAATACATTTGTTAAGCTCTCGTAAATCAATCACTAATCGATATACTGGGGGTGCATTCGGATCAGTACGTTTCATGACTGGAATGATCGGAGAATTACATACATTGGAGTCAGTTTCTACAACTACTCCTTGAGCCATGAGCTCGTCAATAATTTTGGATAAGGCTGCTACAGCCTCAGGTGGCAATCTGTACTGTCTGATTCGGGGTAACACTACACCTGGCTTGAGAGTCACACGATGGGGTGTGATTTGCATGTAACCTACATCAGTTGGACCTTGCGCCCATAAGTGCTGCGGAACATTAGACAATCTTGAATCAAAATCTCGTAATACATAGTGACCCTTAAAGTCACGTAGGAACAGACGTATTCCCTCTGGGGAACAGCAAATAACTGCACCTAATTCTTTCAGTGTCTTAATACCTAATAGATTTTCTGGACATGACTTAGTAAGTAACAGATCAGTAGTGCGGGACAATGGACCTACTTCTAGAGTGACTGGCTTAGATATCTCATTAACTATTGGTTTTCCTGAAAATCCAAGGGAAACATTTCTTGAGCCTGAGAGCGGAGCCCCTGGAACTTCGGCATGACTAATTGTGGTCCTACTTGCCCCTGTATCGATCAAAAACTTTCTGTCTTTCCCTAATACTTGACTGTGAACATAAGGACCTTCTTGATCTACAGGTATCTCGATGAGAGGCAAGCCTACCTCCCTCTCTAGGCTGTTTCATGAATATGGCTGGTACTCTGGATACTCAGACTGCGCATACTGATACATCTGTGATGTAACGTGCTGTGTTGCAGCGATAGGCTGCGGTACTGTAACTGTCTGTTGTGCATTCTGTGACTGAGGAGTCTGTGAAACTTGTTCTTGTCTAGGCGGACGTGGTCTTTCTTTAGTCTTACCAGTAGCTATGTTATGTTTCAGAACTGCACACTCGTTTATAAAATGACCTGGCTGTTTACAATAATTGCAGTTCCCTTTAACGGGAGCTGCAGGATGACTGGCTTGATTCGGACCCCTCTTCTGACTGTCTTGAGGAACAGTTTGTGCAACTAGCACCTTCATTTTCGTGTCTTTCATACGTTTTCTTTCGTGTTCTTGCTCTTCTCTGATTCTATTCTGGTGGTACTGGAGCATCTGGAGCATCTGGGACGGAGTATTTGCTTGCCAGGTGCTTTCGACTTTCAAAACTCGATTTTTAATTTGTGGACTTGAATTCTCGACTAATTTGGTGACGAAAAGATGAGGGTATGACTCACTACTTGTCTTGAGACCACTATTGATACTAAAACATTTTTCAAATCTAGAATAAAAATCACTAATATCTTCATCTTGTTTCTGTTTACAGGCTGAGATTGCATCCCAGTCTTCTTTCCTAGTTGTCAATAATCTGGGTAAAACTTGAATCAATAATTCTGGTAATTCTTTACATTTATCTCCAAGACCGGTACCTGGTACTCGTGCCTTGTCTTCAGCTTCTAGAGCTGCCCAATCGATCTTTTTCTCTCCCACCTCCCATTCTTTTTCCTTTAACTTTTCATACACCCCTGCGGGTAACAGGACCTTTAACATTTTAATGATATCTGGGTAAGTGTATTCTCCCATACGGAGCATGTCTTTTAATTCTCTATGGAACCCTGCTGGGTCTTTGTCATGACAGGGAATTAATTTCTTCATTTCAAGAAGTTCCATCTTTGAAATCGGAGTGTATACAAACACTCGTTGCATTACGCCACCCGCCCCTTGGACTGGGTGGACTTCTCGTAACGGATTCTGTCTGTCTATGTAAAACGATTTACTTTCTGGAGGTGAGACATGAACAAAATGTGGGTTCAAAAACGTTCTATACTTGTGACGCTGTTCTAGAATGACACTTATTAAATCGGTACCAAGACCTCTCCATCTATACTGGAGTAACTCGTTCAGGATATCATGCAACGGGCCTGGATCAGAATGTTGACCCTCATACAGAGTAATGAGGTACTGGATCATATACATACCCACCAGTCGTTGCTCGGCTGGGGGCAGTTTCAGAAACATTTGTGCCACTATTTCGTCTGGAAAAGTGGTAGAATCAGTAATCCATCGGACTGCTGATCGGGCTAGTTCTTGTTCATGCATAGTACTTAATTCACTGTAACCGATTCGTGATTTCAGAATGTGATCGGTAGCTTGAAATACTTGTTCTAGGGAACCTTGTTCTGGCGCTGAATGATGAAAAATAGACTTGTGTTCTAGGCGTAAATGGCGATCTGGAAATCTAGATTTTCCTACATACGCTATTCTGGCGGGATTCTCGTTCTCTTCCTCTTCAGGATCAGAGATACTTTCTTTCTCGCTTACTTGTGCTGCTTTACGCTGTTCGTGTAACCTTATTATTTCTTTACGAATTTTCTTGTACATACTCTCCATGGCACTGACGGTCTTGTGCTTACCCTCGGCTATATTATCACTCCACCTTGTCAGGATTCTCATTTCGGCGGAATCTTTAGACGGGTAATCTTGCTCTCTTATTAGACAATTGATCAGGAACTTTAATATCATGAGCTGAATCTCGGCTTTCCTTTGAGACATAATCTCACCAATACTTTCTGGATCATCCCCTGTACGGATGAAACGATATATTCTGTCTAGATCTTCTTTCATATTCGGTAAGGTGACTAGATACTCGGTCACCCTCCTTACACGTACGGAATATAAAACCATATTATACTCGCCTGGGACTGCGTCATAGACACATTCGTTAAGGGCTTGTCTGATTTCTGTGACAGACTTATTACTTTTAGGAGTACGCTGTGATGCTTGAGCATGTAATTCGAGTGCTGATAAACGCTTGTGTGGCGGCGGGGTTTGAGGAAGACCTCCTCCCGCGGCCCCTAAACTGGAATCGTCGACTGACATTCTTCGTCCTGGCAGGGTCGGTAATTGTAACGTGGGCTGGACTTGTATAGCGGACTGGACCGGGGGAGCTGTTAAGGGCACCCCGGTGTCTGGAAGAGCAGGAAGTGCCTGATTTACAGGGACTGGCGGAGCGCGAACAGGATTTGCATATTCGGGGACTGTGTCGTCCAGATAGGACGAAATAAAAATATCAGCTGCGGTCGGTTTGTGACGTAGCTTGGTCGGAACTAATGGTGGCGGGAAATTACTGGATGCCTCTGGGGTCGCTTTTGGCAAACCTTCGGCAAGGAGAGGATACATACCCTTAATGAGGGCATGCCTCTGTCTGTCTGACTGTTCGGTTTTGACTTGTTCACCTATCTCGATTAATTCTCTTTCTTGGGCTCGTTCCTGGGATTCTCTACTTAACTCTAACTTTCTGACTTCTTTTTCCGTTCTTCTATGCGCTTCTTTACGCCATAACTCGATGGCATCTTTCTGTGACTGTCTGGCTTTCTTTTTCCATAATGCTTCTTCTACTCGCATGATACATTCGGCATCCCATGTACCCGATACGGGCCATCTATACTTTTCTTCTAACTGTTTGGTATACTCTACCCATAAATCTAGATACATTATGGCGCTTATGCCATGTTTCTGGTACATAAAATGACCTGGACTGTCCCTAGGCGGGACAGGAACCGCTTCCTCTAACAGACCCTTTCTAGTTTTTAACTGACGTAACTTGGAGAATATAGGCATGACTGAACTGTAATCTAGACAAAATACGATACACAATAAAAACACGAAATCACATCGCACTCATACCACAACAGTAAAATACATGAAGAACATTTATAAAATAACAGTTCGAACAGAATTTTACCTGGAATACTGAGAACAGAAATACAAGAATTTTCTCGAGAACGGAACAGGCTAGAGTTACTGGATGCACTGCTGTAACAGTACGGAACATACCGGTCCCATAAAGGAACACATCAAGACCCGTATCCACCTAGGTGAACACTTCGTTTGTGAGTCTGGGCACCACCAACCCACGGACCAGGAGTCAATTTAGATTGGTCCTGTCTAGATACTACCCCAGCAATGGTACTCACCGGGCAGCACGGAACGGAAGGCCTCGGACGGGACTGGACTGCTACGACGACGGACTTCGGACTTCGGACTTCAGTTACGGGTGGGCCTCCGGATACCTCGGACCTTGGACTCTCAGCTTGGGCTCTGGTCGGGACTCGCCGCGTTCCTCCACCGTCTCGTTCGGATGCTGGACCGCCTCCTCCGTCTCCTCCGTGGGCCTGAGGGATACTTGAGCAGAAATATCTGCCACTGCGCAGAAGAGTTCCGTCACGACTGCAGAGGGTCAGGGGGTCGGCGTGGCTTCACCGACGCGTGGGGAAAGGGCAAGTCCCTATTCGGGCGCCATTATGTGGTAAATAAATAAATAATACCCTATTTTTGACTAGGCTTATAGCATAACAGATAGCTCAATAAAATAAGAGTCAAGATTCGAGGTAGTAGGAGTTTCTGCAGGTTTATTACAGCATAAGGACAGGATCAGGACAACCTGCATAGGAACAGAATGACAGGGCCCAGCAGGACAACTGGGGCCCAGCAGGGGAAAAGAGGCCCAGCAGCTGCTGGGGCTAGGTCTGGGATGAGCGCGCTAACATTCAATAACAAAACACAGGCATATATACATAGCGCGAACACATAGCATTACATTGCAGTAGGCGTAGCAGTGGGTGGAGCAGAAGGCGTGACGCGTAGCAGTCGCGAGAGATAACAGTAAAAATGGGTGTAACTGGGAGTATACATAGACATGTGATGCAAACGTAACAGAATATGTCATGAGTGGGCGGAAACATAGGAGGGGGCTACCTAAGGAGCCGGGACCTCTAACCTAATGGTGCGCGAAAACTGGCAATGACGTGTTACTAGGAGAAGCTGGGGGCTACGAACTTTGTGCTAAGAGCAGAGACTAGAGTCTGAAGGGTCGGAGCGACATGTACCTAAACCCTATCTGGTATCTGATGTTTAGGGAACATGTTGATATAAACTAGAAGTCATGAGGGGAAAAGCTAACTTGATTCTAAGACTGGACCATGCATTATTCTACATGTAGTGCGTGATGAAGAATACTAAATGACCATTAAATACAGTATTTCTCTAACGTGGAGCCGAGTAGGCTAGACAATGACGGAAACTATTGATGCAGTTCAGTAGCTTAGGAATGCAGAAGAGGAGGACTGAACTGATAGCTGGAATCATAACATACTCTTGGCAGACTCAGAGGCAGAGCCAAGCTGCACCGGGCACTGCGAGGCAGGAAGTAAGTGAAGGGTCGAGGATACAGGTGGGGGCTGTATCGCTCCTCTGCGAGGCTTTCAGGAGACAGAAGCTGAATCCAGGGTCCGGGCCCTTTTGAGGCCTGGAAACGGGGACTTTATAATGGAATAACGTGCACACTGGGAAACGTGGCAACATAACTTTACATAGGCCTGATATTCGTAGTATTCACGAGGACTGGAAAATGACATACTAGAGGTGGACACAACTGGAATTGCGTCATTAATCAGACATGGGGAATAACATATGCATATTGGTCATGCACACATAACATATGATGGATGAGGCGTAGGGACACAGAACATGGCAAAATTTACTTTTCCACACAGCAGGCACATGATTCTACTGGTGGTGCTAAAGTGATCCCACAGATTGTCACTATGGAGGCAGAGAACAAAGGCACACTAAACCAATGTACATATGCCCTCTCAGGAGCACATGGGCACACAGGGGAACATGAATGCACACATGAGCACACATGTGAGCACATGCACACTGTGTGCCCCGATAGATCACAGGAAGTGAAGCACTTACCTGTTTCCTCTGCTCCGTCTCTGGTTCTCACTGTTCTTAACATTTAAGCCACTCCGACTCATGGCTTTCTGACCTCCACTCTGTCTTCAGCAGGTCTACTTTGCAGGCACTCTGCTCCATGTTATTTCTTCTCTCCCAGACCTGTGCTCACACAGAAACACACAGATACATATAGAAACACATATACCCACAATCTCACATGCTTTAAAAGTATACTATAGAGCTGCCAAACTAGTGTAGCAAGATGATTGAATGCTTGAATTTCATGAAGGGATGTGCATCGATGTATGTATAGGTTTGCTATACGTAGCTCCACATATATGTAAACTGATTAAATCTATACACGTTTAAAGTGCATACATGTGGAGCTACGAATTGTAAATCTATACTAACTTGGATTCTAATTTTAATATTTCAGTGGGGAGTATTACAAACAGATTCGGGTATTGTCACGGCATCATAGTGATATTATTTGGATTGTGGTCGATACACTTTAAACATGGCCGTATTAATCAAATATTGGTCTGAATCCCACTTGGTATGTGTCTGTCCATTGGCTCACCACTTTATCTTCAACTGACTCTCTAACAGAAAACGGTTTTGGTATTATATCGTTTATATGAAACATTTGCAGTAACATTTATCACAAGCTGGGTTTCAGCCTAAACCTTGTAATGAGATTAACTGATCCAACCCCAGAAACCTAGAGGAAGGAAACAGAGAAAGAAAAGGACAGGATGACAGGTACAGGAGAATGAGCAAAGTCTGTGGGATAGGAGAAGGGAAGAGTTTTCACTCTTCAGTAAGTCTTCACTCTTTGTCCTCTGACATTCCTTCTGACAATCCCGAATGCATTAAAAAAGCAACCCTGCCACGTCATTGTATGGGTATGTGCCCCTTGGGTTTAGTCACCTGTCCATAAGTGATCTTTGCTGACATTTACCTGGGATGTTATTGATGATATAAGATTGTCACATCTGCAGACTTGCCATTTTCATGCCCGTTATGTATGATTTGACAATTTACTGGACTTCTGCCAACAGCGTATTATTGATTTGGAAGCCAGAGCAATGAGCAAACCCTTTGTGAAATCATCATTTTTCAAGTGCACATCAGACCTGTCTTCAAAAGGCTCCGATGCAAGACCATAGAGGCTTGAATGTTATTCATGTGTTCATAACAGGATTAATCACAGACACCACGACAGGCCAGAAAGGGTAAATCTTACATTGAGCAATCATATTTAAACCAGAGCCATCTTTTCCTCCACAGTGCAAACAACTCTCTGAGTTAACGTCGACATGTTTATGTGATATCAAAGTAGTGTTTAATTTAAGTGAAATCTTGTTTGCACAATAAAATGTGGACATCAGTTTTAAAAGCTAATTTAAAACAACAGCCAGAAACAATTTTGGCTTACATCCACCTCTGTGGGTTCTAAAAAGGGCATCCGTTTTTGTCACATTATCTGGAATATTTTGAGCCGAGGACATCTATGTGACTAAAATTTTATGAGCCCTGGAATGTAATCTGAAACGTCTTTTAATGTTATTTGGTGTGTCTCAATACGATTTAAATTTGGCTATAGTACTTTTAATCCATAAATGTTCGTGCCCACATTGGAGAGAACATATGTGGACTTGAGCGATTAGAATGCCAAGGGACATCATTCTTCATTAGGGGGTTCATTTAGACTGTGGAAGACACGTGGCATCCACTAAAAAACAGCCGAAGTCCCATTCTCAAACATATTCACTCCATTTACAGTTGGGTGAAGTGTCAGTTTCAATAGCTTAACATCAGAACCCTTTGACAAATTGTATGTCAGCCATCGGACCGTCGGTCAATGTACTTTTGAACGACCGTCCTATGTAGAAGTACCATCTGGACATATATTTTTCCTCTTCAGTACTGCCAAAAAACACCTGCTGCTTCCAAACAGGGAAACAATGACCCCCGTGTGCTAGGAAAAAACTCCCAGTGCCTCAGGGACATTTGTTTTTTGTTTTTCAAGAACAAACAACTGCTTTACGAGTTTATTCAGGGCCAACAAAATTGAAGACAATAAATGTAGTTGGTGCTACTCGACCTCTTCAACTTTTAACCTAAATAGAGATAGTCGCTGTGAAGGCAAAGAGATCCCCACCAGGCAGCGGGGTCTCTGACTATTGCAGGCACTTCTTCATGAAGGGAATAGAGGCCCTAGCCTCTGCTGACCAAGTCTACTGCTGAACCATACTCTAGGTTCTAAATGACCTCCGGGTCTCTGACTATGCAGTTCTCTACTTTCCCCCAAATAATCCAGTCCTCCAATTCTCATGTTTTCTTTATTTCAAACAAATATAATGTCAATGGTTTTCAGCTTATGTTTCTGTCAACATATTAAAGATGTTCAGCCATGTCGATTATAATATTCAATGTAATATTAGGTTTTAGAAAGAAAGTGCTAGAACCGCACTCACTCTCTGATGGCCTGTGACAGGCAGCACTGGCAAAAAGTGGCCTGCCTGCCACCAAAATCTGCACATTAATGCCCACAAAATAAGGGCTGGTTCCATCCAGTGCTTCACTTCTTTTTAAAAATTGCAAATGGTAAGCACACCTATCCCATAATGTTTAAAGCATACAAAAAAGTAATGCATGGAATGCTAGAATCAATCCTGGTATTTACTCGGGGCCACATCCCAGTCCATTGTTATCTTGCACACCATGCCACCCTACTTTACAGCGATATCCTGCAGGAGAGGTGTGGCGCAGCGGCCAGGGCGGCTGACTCTGAAGCAGGGGGCACGTGGTTCGATCCTTGGCACCAGCGGGAGCTCAGCCCAGCACCATGTGACTCTGGGCAATAGCGCGCTAATCTTCACAATGGCCCCCAGCGCCTTGAGACCCTTAGGGGGATTAGTTTGCTCTTTTCAATTACATGGTTATTTATTACTGTTTTGAAAATCAATGTTAACCTTGCTCCAGTCGCAATACTCCAGCCGGAAATGCCCAGCGAGGTCCCCCCTGAGCTGGAACAGAAGTGACCCAAGACAGGTATCAACCTGATTGGGGCTCATCATTTAGTTGCAGCACGGCTCCAGTGGAACAACACGCATGGGACCAGCATTTAACCAAATATTTGCACTTGGGGCATGGAACTGAAGAATACAAAAACTCATGGATGGAAGGCTTGTATTAAACTCAGCCACTGGTAATTACTCGGGCTGCATCAATCTTGATCCTGCTCCAATGAGAACAGTTGTGCCTGATTATTATTTGCAGCAGTGTATCCCATGTCTTGTATTTTAACATCCTTTAGCATCCTTCATCCTAATACCCTTGGTTCACAGCAGATGGCAAATCCTGGAATGCTCTTCGTAGTTCTCAAGTGATGCAGACTCCTGTTTAATGAAAAAGGCCAATACCCCTCCTTTAGATTTATAGGAGGGTATGAACCATCTTACTATATTTTTTAAAGATGTGGTCAAGTAGCCTTGTGATTCATGGTAAGGCCCCATTTCCTGAACTACAAGAGGGGTGAGTGCCAACTCATGACTTGTTCAATGCTTCATTTTTGATCAATTTCTCTTTTGGTTCATGGCTTATTGTAAACCCTCATTGCTCCTTTTTTTGTTGAGTGGAACAATATGTGTCGAAAGTAGGGGTGGACGGAATTGGTAGTATTTGATTCAGAGGAATTCCATGGAAACCCATTTAAATTCTGTGAGATTCTGCTGAACGATGGGGCAGAGTGGTCATTTGGTCCTATTTTCTTAGAGCAAAAATATACCCTGTTGTCCAAAAATAGATGCAAGGATGCACTTTGCTCTAAGAACATATCTCAACCAAGTACCCCTCAGTGTCCTGACATACTTGGCATTCATTACTGCAGAGTATGTGAGGGTGCTGACATCAAGTGGTATGCAGTGGTTTCTAAACTTTAGAAAACGATCACTTTACAGTTCATACCCCTTGGCGGCCTTACCTACTATGCATTAATCACTCCTACCTAGTCCCTCCTATCCCACCACCAGCACAACATGCACCCAACAGACCTACTGAGGCCAAGTACCATCGAGAAGACAGTGAACTCAGGACCCCCATTGCCCCATGCTCCTCCAATCTTCAACCTATGTGGTCCCAAAATCAGCTTTAAACTCACAACCATCATCAATGCCTCCATAGTCACAGCAATCTCTCCAAAAAAAATGGTAACACACAGAGGTCAACACCCCATTGGCTGACTCCAGAGAACTCTAAAACTACTGACCCATCTCCCGACCAACATTCCCGGCAACAGTACTGTAGAAAGCAATCAACCAGTGACTCGCGAAACAAAACAAGAGCCCTGAGGCACCCCTTTGTTAATTTCCATGGTACGTAATCTAAAAGGTCCCAAGTTGATAGTCTGAGTTCCATGAGACAGGAAGTTTCTAAACCACTGCAGAGCCGGTGCTTGAACGGCTAACTCCACCAGTCTCTGGGTGTCCATGACACCTTTCCAGCTGATCTAGGGAGAAAAGTCTACCTTAAAGACACATATTTCTGCCCATTCCTCAGAAAAGGTTTTGATGAAGGAGATTTTTAATGAGTTTTTAAAAATGGTTGCTAGGCCAGTGAAGTGGGTTTTTGGGCTCCTCAAGGCCAGATTTCACTGTCTGGACAAGACCGGTGTAGCCCTCCTCTGCTCACTTGGGAAGTGTCAGATCACTGTAGCCTGTCTTATGCTCCACAACCTTGCACTGCAACGGAACATCTCTCTCATTGCCGAGAATGGAGGCTAGCAGGAGCCACCGGGCTTGGATTCTAAAATGATAAATGATAATGACAGTGGTGAGGAGGAAGAAGTTGACATGCATCAACTGCTCATCAACAACTTCTTCTCATGAGTGTAAGTATGCTCTGAGATGTCTTTACTTCGTCTGTTACAGTGATTGTTGTTGTGTAGCTGTGAGGAGTATGTGCATGGATACATGTTAGGTCTGGACAGGAGTGTTAAACTTTGGGCACGGCTGTTTGTGGAGTAAGGTCTTGACACACGCACACGTTGTTGATGTTGCTTTGTGTAGGTGATATTTATCTATGTACAGTAGAGGTTGACAGCGATTGTCCATGTGCATGGTTTCTGTGCTAATCGGTTTATTTTTTTATGTTTTAGGTACCTTCACCATATTATGCTCATTTGGACATTTCAGAGTTGTGACATCAGCAGGTATATGATGATGTGTTTAAGTATGATGTGGCCATGGATTGTTCCTAGCACAGACTTTGGGTATACAAATCTAGCACAAAGCCTACATGCACATTGATGGGATGGAAGTTGCTACAACTCCATTGGACTTGGTCCCTGTCATGTGGTAGTCCTCTTGCAATGTGTGTGCCATCATGTGCTCCAACACAATGTGGTTGTGGGGCCAAAACATACTAGTCTACCTTTAAATTTGCTAAGTCCTCCATGTGTATGAACTGGATGTAGCAGTTGATGTGACTCATCATTGTATGCCACAGTGCTTGTGGCACACTACTGACATATGTTTGTGACATTCCACAAGATGCACCAAGACTGGAATGGCAAGAACCTGTGCTCAGAAACTGTAGTACTGCCATGTTTAGGTTTATTTTTTATAGTGATGTTGGATACCCTTTGTGAGGTAGTGGATGTGACTCCAGCTGATGACATGAACCAATTATCAGTTGCCTATTCCATTTGTCATTGTCAGATGTGTCTCTTCCTACTACATTTTGAAGTATGCACATGAAGTCTGTGGTCACAGACATAGATATTTTCTGAGATGTCGTTTTTTGCTAAATGTTTGTCAATATGACAGCCTAATATTTGGCACTATGGAATAAAGATGTCCTAAAACTGTACACTTGTATGTCCGTCCTGAGGTGGCATGATTGAGTAAGTGTGCGGCACAATGTTGACAATACACATGTACATGCTTACATAAGTACTCACACTTTCATCAGTGGGATCACATGAGAATTATAATATAGCATGCTAGATGTAAATGATACGACATGAGCTAGTGTTGTGATAAGTGGATTTATTGTAGTGCACTTAGTGAAAAGAAGAGCTCAAACAAAACAGACATAAAATGAACACAATGCAGTGTAGTTGTCAGTGTTGGAATATACAACCATTCATATAAGAGCCACATTGCTGGAGTCCAATGTCCAACACACTTCTCCCATTGGAAGTGGGAAAGTGTACGGAAATAGTCAGCAAAGTGAATGGATTGCACACAATGAAACATCATGAGGACATCCATGAGCTCCTTTCTGACAAAAACCCTGACGTTCTGTTTCTAACAGAAACCTGGCTTACCGAAGATTCCTCGGCCATTTTAGCCCTGGCCCTCCCCCAGGCTACTGTATCTGTGTTCAGAACAGACCCATAGGGAGGGGAGGTGGAATAGCGGCGATTTATAAGTCCAAATTCACCTGCACTTTTGAACCCACTAATGTAGCATACAGTGAATGTGCACTATTTAAGATAAAGGTCTCTGACACCTACACCCTCTCAGGGCTTCTCGTTTACCACCCCCCAGGATCAGTGAGCGCATTCCAAGAGTCGCTGGTACTAACGATTTCATTACTAGCGCTCCAATCAGCCAATTTTAGTGTATTCGGAGACCTCAACCTCCATCTTGAACACCAAGACTCCCCCGCCATATCGAAGTTCCTGGGTGACTTGGAGGCTTGTCAGCTCCACCAGTTAATTGTGGGTCCCTCCCATCAGGCAGGCCATCTTTTGGACCCTGTCTTTACCAACATAGAGGAAGTTATCGCTGAACCCCATAGTTCTCTCAGTTGGACTGATCACTTCCTGGTCTCTGTTTCAGTCGAGATCCGAGCAAGCGGCAAGGAGAATCTTCCCCCTCTCCTATGGAGGCGCCCCTGGAAAAGCCTAGATAATGTTTCATTGGAAGCCATATTGAACCAATCACGCCCTGTTTGGTCGAATAATATGGAGGAAGCAGACTCTGCATACAGAGAGTGGATAAACACTTCACTGGATCATCTCATTCCCATAAAATGTTCTAGGCCTAAGCGAGATTATTCTCACCCCTGGTATTCGGAGACTCTTGCTGATACCAAAAAACAATGTAAACGGTTAGAACGTATTTGGAGACGTTCGTATGACCCTCTGGCCAAAAGCGAGTTTAGGCTGGCCACTAAAGCCTATCATAAACTCATTAAAAAAAACAAAGCCACATACTATACTGATTTGATCACCTCCAGTACCAACCGTTCCAAAACTATCTTCTCCCTGGTAAAAGAAATGACCAAGGCCCCGGATGGTACAGGCAACCCGATAGTGTCAGATACACAGTGTGAGGAACTATCCTGTTTCTTCATTAATAAGGTCAAAGGGATATATGATATATTACAACCAGACGGCCCCTTGGGGTCCCCCAATCCTACTAGTGATCAAGCTATTCTCCCTTACTCCCTCTTAACTATTCCATCTTTAGAGTGGACATGGATGGAACACCTTACACTAAAAGTAAAATCAGGATCCCCAGATGACCCTATTAAACCCAAACTGTTTAGATCTCTTCGCGCTTCCGCCTTGCAGGCAGGACGGGAGCTGATTAATAAGTCATTTCAGCTAGCCTCCATCCCTAAATCATGGAAGCATACCAAAGTAGTGCCCTTCTTGAAGAAACCATCACTCGATCCCTCTCGACCTGATAGTTTCCATCCCATCTCACTGCTTCCCTACCTTGCAAAAGTGGCAGAAGCACATGTCAACCATACTCTGACTGCTTACCTAGAGTCCAATGGGATTCTAGATGAGTCTCAGAATGGTTTCCGTGCGAACCACAGCACGGAGTCTGCCTTGCTAACAGTTACAGAACATCTAAAAGCTTCACTGGATATGGGCGCAACCTCGATTTTGATTCTGCTGGATTGGAGTACGGCCTTTGACACGGTCTCCCACAAGATACTGCTCGAGAGACTGTGGGAGATCGGAGTCAGGGAAACGGCCCTGGACTGGTTTGCGTCTTTTCTATCTGACCGTTCCTTCCAGGTGCATGCCCCCCCCGTACTCATCCAGCAGGCTCCCCCTTGAATGTGGGGTGCCTCAGGGGTCTGCGCTCAGCCCCACATTGTTTAATGTGTACGTCCGCCCCCTGGCCGTGATGGCTCGGGAACGCAAGATACAACTAATATCATATGCGGACGATACACAACTCATCTTTAATTTCTCTAATAACAATGTGATAGACCAAATGAAGTTTCAAGAAGACATTTTGGCCATATCTAGGTGGCTATCCAACAACTGTCTTCAATTAAACTCCTCCAAAACAGAGGTACTCCTGATTGGCAACGGCACGCAGACATGGGACGAGCATTGGTGGCCTCCGGCGCTGGGATCAGCTCCTATACCTAAGGAGCTAGTAAAAAATCTAGGAGTGATGCTTGACAACTCGCTCAATTTGGAATCCCATGCCAAAAAAGTGGCGGGCATCTGTTATGGCGTCTGCGCTCTCTCAGACCCATTCTGGGTTTCTTCGAGCCCCCTACCCGTCAGCTTATAGTCCAGGCGTCAGTCCTTTCTCATCTGGACTATTGTAACTCCCTCATGTTAGGCTCCAACACGACCACAATAAACAGGATGCAAAGAGCACAAAATGCTGCCGCCCGTGTTTTGTTTGCTCTACCCAAAACCTGTCACACCTCCCCCTTTCTCCGGTGACTACATTGGTTGCCTATAAAGCAACGCATTCAATTCAAAACCCTCTGTCTTACCCACAAAATCTTGTACAGCGCTGGCCCCCAAACTCTTCAAGGACTATGCTCCTTTTATACTCCTACGCGCGTACTCCGCTCAGCGAATCTTTCTTTAGCACGTACCATTAAGATTCGGAGGAGCAGAGCCGGTGGCCGTTCCTTCAGGTACCTGGCCCCTAAGCTTTGGAACTCCATCCCCTTAAAAGCTCAAGCCACTTCAAACCATCTGCTATTTCGCAAACTTATAAAAACTTGGTTGTTTGCGTCCATCTGGTACATCCTCTGTCACACTAGTTTTAGGCATGTCCGCAAGCACTGGGACGCCCGGTTGCTGGGGTAGCCATGCGCTATACAAGATTCCATAACATAACATAACATAACAAAGGAGGAAACCAGGTGCACCGTTTCCTACTGGCGGTGGTGGGTGTCTTCCCATCCGACGTTCCTGGATGTTTCCTTGGATGTCCCACCCTACGTCAGGTGGAGGATCCACAACTGTAGGGTCCGGGATGTCTGAGGAGTCTCCCACTGACACAGAGTCCCTCACTGTGGTGGCTGCAGATGTAAAAAAGAACAGATGTAGTTGTACCACAGGGAGGGGCATGTGATCATCTAAAATCCCTGCAGGTGGTGGTATTAATGACCCTCAGCACCCTTATGACCTGGTCCATTTTGTCATTATATCTCTCCATTCTGTGGTTTAAGGACCTTTGCAGTTGCCTGATGTCCTGTTGTTCCTCAAGTACCTTTCCCATTGCTTACTGGTAACCCTCATATGCTCCCATGACTTGAGCAAGTTTGGCCCTGGGCGTCCAAGGCACCAGAAGCCTCATGTTCTGGCCCCACAGTTGCACTCCCACCACCTCTGCCCCCACAGGCATGTACCGTTGGTCCTGCCTGCCCCCTCCCACTGGCTCCTCCATACTTAATGTTTGGGTTGCAGCTCCTTACCTCTGAAATGGGGGGGTGGGCAGAAGATGTTGAGGCCCATGCTCTATTGTTGGTTGCTGGGGTAGGGGTCAGCTGTGATGTTGAAGTTGCAATGGGAGATGTAGCTGTGGACCCAGTTGGACTCACTGCTGCCATCTGCCCAGGCTGACCCAATGGGCCAGGTTCCTTCTCCACGTCCATGTTTCCAGGAGAGTCTGCATCACAGGAGACTTGATGTCAGGGTGGAGCCTGAGCCTGGGGGTGGCCCACTCTCTGTGGATGTTGTACCAAATCAACTTGTTGTGACAGATATTAGATTGTACATTTTGTAAGTGTGGTATCTACATCCACATCTTTTGGGTCACAGTGAGATCATGCTTGGTAGAAAAAAAAGTGTTGAGGTAACCATTGCCGACTATCCCTTTTACGTTTGCCTCAGTTTCATGATATTATCATACCTCAATCATACAAAGTGGTATGGGCTTGCTCATTAGCTGTGCTGATTTTGCAATGATGGATGGTGAAGCCAAACCCCCTTGACTACCACCAAACACAATATAGGAGTTACCTGAGGATTAGTATATTTCAAGTCCAAATTGTGTCCAGTACAGGCATACACATAACTTGGTATAAGTTCTGTCATTGCTATTCATGAGTGCTGTGCAGTGTCAATGTATCCCCATGCAAATAGAAGTAGCTGGGTTACCTACATGTGTTAGTGATATTTCACGTCAATATGTTGCATGCTGTCACTGATGGACTCAATATTTCCTGCTC
Organism: Lissotriton helveticus; assembly: GCF_964261635.1. Classification (NCBI taxonomy): domain Eukaryota; kingdom Metazoa; phylum Chordata; class Amphibia; order Caudata; family Salamandridae; genus Lissotriton; species Lissotriton helveticus. Next base: position 1,443,794,038 of record NC_136061.1, on the reverse strand, counting down.
TGGAGCCCAGGAGAAGTTCAGGCTACAAAGGTAGACGTGTCTGAACAGAGCATTGTGTGTACAGTGCTCAGTCCATATGACCTGACCCTCTGTAGTGACATGGCTAACAAGTGATTTTGGAAAAACAACACAGGTGCCTCTTGTTCAGAGGTCGAGGTAGATGGCCTGTTGGTAGTTGTAGTCTTTTCAAACACTTCTCCCCCACACTTAACCATTGGTTAATTGCCTGTCAGCTGGACCTCAATAGTTACATGGCTCGCAAGTCAGAATGGAGAAACAACACAGGGGTCTCTTGTTCAAGGTTAGAAGTACAGGGCCTGAAGGTAGTTGTAGTCATTTTAAACACTCCTCCTCCACACTTGACCAATGCTTAACTGTCTGTGAGTTGAATCTCAATAGTGACAATGCTGATAAGAGATTTTGTAAGTTGAGGTAGAGGGCCTAATGATAGTTGTAGTAATTTCAAACACCGCCCCCCACTTGACAAACGGCTTCCTTGCTATGAGTGTCTTGTTCCGAGGTCCTTTGCAATGAGCTGAACTTCAAAAGTGACATGGCTGACAAGTGAATATGGAAAAACAACACAGGTGCCTAGTATTCAGAGGATGATATCCTGATGGTAGCTGTAGTCATTTGAAACACTCCTCCCAACCACTTGCCCAATAGCTCCATTGTTATGAGCTGAACCACAATAGTGACGTGGCTGACAAGTGAGTATGAGGAATCAAGAAAGGTGCCTCTTGTTTAGAGGTCAAGGTATGTGGCCTGATGGTAGCTGCAGTCATTTAAAATACTCCCCCCCACCTCTAGCCAGATGGTTCCTGTTGACCAGGCTCTTGACACTGGCCTTCAGGTCGTGACACCTCTTCTTGATGGCCTCTTTGTGTACAGGGTGTTATCTACTGTATTCACTTTGTTGACTATCCTGACCCACATCTGATTCTTCATAATGAAAAGAGTTTGTTGGACTTGGGCTCCAAAAATCTGTTGCTCTACTCTAATGATTTCTTCCAGGCATAAAGGCTGTGCGGCACTGTCACGTTAAGTGTTTGTTCTGAAGAAGTTGTGGGAATCGACAGTTGGTTTATGGATGAGGAGTCAGCAGATTCACAATCCTCATCAATATATATCTTTCTGACCATGTCATGTGTTGCACACAGGGCCTGTGCATTGCCTTGGTACAATTTCACCATCAGCGCCTCTCTATATTCTTGCTGACTCCTGTTGGGTATCAAAAAGGTGCCCAATCGCCCCTCCCAGAACTCTCCCTCAATACATTTCACCAATAATGGAATTCTCATGATGAAGTATTTCACTCTAAGAACCACATAAAGGGGTCGATTCCGATTCGGGAAAAAAAACATACATGCGATTTGTATCCGGAGCCCTCTCCGTACGAATCGTACCCGTCCGTCCGAGTCGCGAAGTACGATCCATATTCTGTGAATCGGTCCGAATCGTCGCGATCCGTACGTATTGCAAGGCTGAAACCGTGAACTGTACGACTCGTACACATACCGTACGACTCATACACATGCCGTACGACCTGACGAGTACGATCCGGACTGGGGTATGAGGACGCGATTCGTACGGTCCACGTCAGTTAAGGGCGAGTGGTACGGAAAAGCACACAAACACATACACACCGTACGGTCCGTACCCCCCATAATCGCAGGGGTACGCACCGTACCCCTGCGATCATGGGGTGTACGAGCCGTACCCCCATTGTACGATCAGTGTAAGAGCCGTACCCCCATTGTACGATCGGTGTAGGAGCTGTACCCCATGTATGATCGGTGTACGAGCCGTACCCCATGTACGATCGGTGTACGAGTCGTACCCCATGTACGATCGGTGTACGAGCTGTACACCTATCGTACAATGGGGGTACAGCTCGTAAACCGATCGTACAATGGGGGTACGGCTCGTACACCCCATGATCGCAGGTGTACGGTGCGTACCCCTGCTATCATGGGGGGTACGCACCGTACCTGGGGGGGGCCGTTCCGTACCTGTTTCGGCGCAAACTCTGCTTTTACGGCTATTTTCAGCTCTCGTAGAAAAAGGGTCGTACGGTGCGTACCCGACACGTATCGTACTTCCTGGGTCGTAAAAACCAGCCGTGAACCGTACAGATGTCGCGTACAGTGGGTTCCGAGGGAGAATCGTACGGAGATTAGAGTCGTACGGTGTCTTGTATGACTCGTACAGAGTACAGCTCCTGGTACGAATCGTACTTCGTCAAACGTACGGGACGTTTACAGGTACGATTCATACGGGGAAAAAACGCTCCGTACGACAGTTCGGAGCGCTTTTTACCGGATCGGAATCGACCCCTAGGTGATCACTCCACACTTCTCCCCTATTTACAATTGTTCAACCAACTACAGAACTAGCAATACCTGCTAACTATAATACTACAGGAACACATGGCTACTAAGACATCATTTACCAAAACAGCATTTGAGTGAATCAATCCTTAAGCTGACACTTATAGTCTTTCTAGTTCATGTACAATGAAGACCTCCACACTAGTTTCATTTCCCTTGAAACACTACTATGAAAACCATCAAACCCTGTTTTTGACAATTGAACTCCAACATGACCCAAAGTTTGAAGATTTGTTCTGAGACAAAACCACCACATTACTTTTTTTCCAAATTCTCCTGTCCTGTATCTAAATAACTTCACCACCTTTCTGTCCTATAGCCTACAGGAGCTCTAAATGTTACTGTGTTTCCAACAGCAACCTTGTTTTCCTCATCGCGCTTTCTTTCATCAAAAGATTATTTTCTTAACTCTTGCAACTGTATTTCTTTATCTCACCATTCGCCTATGTTCGTGGCTTTCAACCCATTGTTATACAGCATCCATGCTGGACACAATTTCGTATCGGCCTCCCTTCCTTTGAGTAACTCAAAAGCTGTCTTTTCTGTAATGCCATGTGGAGACATGTGATATGCTGTAATTCATTCCTGCAAAACTACTTTCCATTCCATATCATTGGCCCGGCCGATTGTATGCTTTCTTTTAAGGTTTTGATGACTTTCAATAGCACCATTAGTTTCTGTGTGGTAGACAGAGCTCTTTTTTAAAAAATTACTTCACTTTGTCAAATAGTATTTCATTTATTTTGAACAAAGCTGTGGACCATTGTCTGACAATAATGAATTTGCATACCTATCTCTTTTAAAAATCTCATCCAAAAATCTCACAACACTGGAAGTAGTTATGGCCCTTACACATACACCATCAATCCACCTTGAAAATAGATCTTGGACCACAATCAAATATGGAGTGTTATGTTCACATTACAAAGGTTCCAGTATGCCAGTTTCAATCTGATTTCATGGAAATTTTTGTAAACTACTACATACAGCAGGTATTTGCCTGCTAACAAAAATCTTGTCACACAGTTTCAATTGCATACACTCTCTGTTCATTAGCTGTGCTGATGTGGTTCATTTTGCAATGAGGGATGGTAAAGCCAAATCTCAGTGATTAGTACCAAACACAATGTAGAAGTTACCTGAGGATTAGTACATCCTAGTCCAACTTGTGTCCAGTACAGGCATACACACAACTTAACATTTCAGGAGCCTTACCCTTGCCTGACAATGCCACTTCAGTCACCCCCGTCAACTTTCTATCTTTTCCAGTTTACTCACCACACTCCTCTTCCTGTATGGTACCAATTGTTACTTCACAGACTTTCACATCCTCATTATCTTCCATGCTGAAATCTTCACTTTCATCTACACCTTCATCTATTAAATCCACATCCACCAAATGAGACAGCCAATCAGTAATCCAGTTGTTCACTCCAGATATTTACTCCACCACAAAGTCATACTCCTGTATTGTAACCATCAAACTCCTTATGATGGATGAAACCGCTTCTAAACCTTTCATTTGAAATATTTCTCTCACCAATTTCTGCTTCATTCCCCAAATCAAGTTACTGAACTTCCTTACTGCCCACCATATTGCCATTGCTTCCCTTTTCTATTACTGAATAATTCAATTTGGGACCTTTAAGACACATAGAAGTGCAAGGAATCAACTTCTCTGTTTCATCCCTCTTTTGAATTAGAACTGCTTCAACCCCTCTGGCACTTGCATCAGTCACCACTATAGTTTTATCCTCTGGAATAAATGCATTTAAATTACGAGTATTATTCAGATAACTCATCACCAAAAGAAACTGTTGTTGACAAAACTCATCCCACACAAATTCACAATTTTTTCCTAATATCCTTCTCATGTGTACAGTTTTGTCTGCATACTATGGAATCATTTTGCACTAATATTCAGACATGCCTTAAAAGGCTGCAACTCTTCCTTGTTACATGGCCTCTTGAGCTTCTGAATGGTCTCTACCAGCTCTTTCTTGGTTAAAACCCCTTTTTCTGAAATATGGAGGCCTAAATAATTCGCCCCTTCAATGCCAAATTTGCACTTATCTTTTTTAAACCTTAATCCAGCTTTCCACAATTTTTCTAAAACAAATTTCACTTTAACATCATCTCCTTCCTTTGTTTTTCCATTGATTAACAAATCATTTAGAGAACGTTTTAGTCCAACTACACTTTCCAATACTGAATTCATATATTTTTATTTTTTTGGAGAGTTTTATATAGCACAAGCTAGATCCGAGACATCGGGTATCAGAGTGCTTTACAGGAGCACCAGTTTCGTTACAGATGGACACCTTCATTTTGTGTTAGGCACGGGGAGATTAGGTGATTTGCCTAGAATCACAGGATGTTGAGCATCGTTGCCGAGACTCGCACCTGGTTCTCCAGCTTCGAGGTCAGCATCCTCTCCCATTCTCTGGAAAACAGAGGCAGCCAAAATTAGCCAGAGAGACAACCTTAAAAATTTGAATGCAACCATGGGTGTTATGAATGCAGTTAAATTATGCGACACTTTGTCAAGCTCAAACTAATGACAGACCAACTCCAAATCCAAAGTAGTGAAAAACGTGGCTCTCCAGTGTTGCTACTATTTCATCTATATTAGTAAGTGTAAATTTGTCCAAGGCCACCTCCTTGTTTAATGCTCCTAAATCATTGCATACATTAATTTCACCATTCGATTTTTTGGGCTACCACCACTGGACTCAACTATTCAGTTGCTTCTACAGGTTCATTTATGTTGGAACAGATTAATCTTTCCATCTCTTTTTGTACACCCTCTTGAATATTCAGAGGAATCCTCCGCACCTTTGCAGCAACTGGTTGTGCCCCCTCCCTCAAGTTGATATGATGCTTGAACCTCTTTCAGACAACCCAACTTTTTATGGAAAACCTCTTCAAACTTGGTCACCTCATTTACACCATGCAATAGGTCTCACGTACATTCCTCTCATTGTCTTCCTTCGCCTAAACTTGTGGCTCCGCATTTGCATTTATTGACACAGTAAATAAACGCTGATGTAGCCAGCCTAAAAACACATCTCGTTTTCTTGATACATAAACTTTGCCAGCCACCATCTTGCCAGTGAACTCTAGGCACGCCATGAAATAACCCCACATGTCATTCGGTAAACCTCCATACCATACAGGTTAAATATCAATGTTTCATAACTTTACCTTTCCTTTAAAATGCATTTCAAACATCTTCTTTGAAATCATGTTGAGATGTGAACATGAATCGAACTTTATCTTTACCTCAAAATCCTCAATCAAAACATCATCCATTGGATGTTCACTCTTTGTATCACCCACCTGGAATGCAATTTCTTTAACCTCTTAGCAAAACTCTTTTTTATCTTTACTCCTTCAAAACTTAGAAAAGAGACCGTTTCTGCTGCATATATAATATGTAATGTGCATAGCAGGGCAAGTGTTTGCATTGGCATTATGACTCACTCTTCCACATCTGAAATACGCGCCTTTAAACTCCTGTGAGATCTTGCGATCTGACATTTCCTCCATTTTCTGTTTAATCTGACATGCCTTTTCTTTTACCATACTAGATTCTGCTTTTGTCATAATCTTAGGACTACTCAGCTCATTTACACGCTTTACCATGTATTCTACCCATTTTCCAACTGCAATAACCTCTTCCAGTGGTGGCTCATCCTTCAACCACAGTTCTTCTATTATTTTGTCATTATGACATTTGAGAATAAATTGATCCCTAATGCTTTCCTCAGTTGCTCCTGCAACTTTGCAAGTATCAGCTAGTTTGTGCCGTGACATTACAAAATCTTATACAAATTCCTCCCTGTTTTATTCTCTCAACCCAAAATAACAGCGTTCCATAATTGTACTAAGCCATGGAAAATAGTGTCTGTCCATTTTTAGTATGCAAAATGTTATACTCACTTAACGCTATTTGATCTGCAGCATTTAACTCAGGCAGATTTTCCAGTATTTCCTGTCCCTCACCTCCTAAGCTATGTAACAGCAACACATGCTTCCGTTCTGCACTTAAATGCGTGCCATATACTCTTGCATAGTTTACAAATATTGTATTGCCGCCCCCGGGCAATGAGCTGCTGGTACCTGGCTCTAAGATTCGGGCTGCTTCTGCTGTCATGTACCGAACGTGGCAATCTAATCACTCCAGGTATAAGAGCATTTTGTGAGATTAGGAGTGGGGGCACTCCTTTGTGCACCTTCAACCCCGCCTGCACTCCCGTTGTCAGTGCCTGTGCCCCCACCCTCGCGCCCATAGTCCAGTGATGGAATGCAATAGGTCTCACGTAAATGCGAGTCCTATTGCATTATAAATGCTTGTTTGGGGAGTTGGCAAAGAGCAGGTAGAGGTGCCACAAGTAGATAAGGCTGTTCTGCGAGGGGACTGAGCGCGGTGAGCTTCAGGAAGTGCTCCAGGAAAAGCTCAAGAGACATTAGCATGTGGTGGGTGTTGACGTTACTTCATTATCAAGCCTGAGTGTGAGCCCCGGTGTCCCATTGAAGAGGTTAATTAACGCACAATGTGGGTGTGGACGGTGAGTGGATCAACAGGGATTTGCCGTAGGGAAGCCTGGAGACCTATGCAAAGGGAGGAACAGCAACAAGTGGGAGTGGACAAGAGTGCCGGTGCCCATCCAGCTCCTGGTGATTGCTTCGAGGGGCTAGACAACCCCTCGTCCCCTGTCCCCTAGCAACGGATAGATGATGTGGAGCAGCAGCATGAGCAGCGGATACAGCAGCATGTAGGAGGACTAATCAAAGGAAATCTTCTACACCTCCCGCACTTCCCTGTGGCCCCCACACGGCAAGGGACCCCAAGCCTGGGAGATGAGTGAGGGAGTACCGTGGGGTTCACAGTTTAAGCTGCTGGCCCTTTTCACTTTAAATACACCCAGATGGGACTGATAACACCATACAGTAATGCGTTTTTGCATGCCACATAAAGCAGAGTTTTCAAAATGTCATTGTTTACAGTATCTTGTATATACTCTGGATATCAGATTATAGCCCAGAGAAAGAAGGGCGGGGGCCAAGCAATATAGGTCGAGACTGGAGGGTAGACATGTCCAGGGTTAAATCGCAGGATCGCCATCACTCACTGCAGGCTCCGGTTTCCACAGGCTCTGGTTTCCAGCCATGGATTACACTGGAGAGGTTCTCGCAGGCTACTCGCCGCAATCACCACTCCTCCTGGTCGGAGGTGGGAGAGCCGCCAGCTCAGACTCCTTAGGAGCGAGCCATCTCTGCCGAACCAGCGGCCATGTTGGTAAAGGCTCTGTGGCCGAACCCTCCAGAAACCCGGAGGGTGCAACTGCTCCATCCACCAATCGCCACCCTCAGACCTCCCCCTCAATACATTCCACCAAGAGTGGAATACTCATGGTGAAGTATTTCACCTAAGAACTACATTAGGTCATCATCCCACAGGAAATGCATAATAAAATGCATTCTAAAATACTAAAATACATTCTGCAACAATTGAAGCTGCAGAAAGTTTGAAAACGGAAAATAAAGCATACATCGTGACTTGCTAAGTACAAACATCTTCAAGCACAGGCTATCACAGAAAGTAAAAACTACCGCACAACGACAATGGTTACGGCAGAATGAGTCATCTATACTTGCACAGTTCAGAAATTAGGTTCTATTAAACTGGGAAATAGAATAGGTGTAATTTATGTTGCTTAGAAACAGAAAGGGTGGCTTGAAGAGTTATATAAAAGCTAGTTAGTATTAAAAGACCGTAGTTGTGATTTGGACATTCATGGTGCAGTATGTTTTTAATTTTAAAATCTGTATTCCATCACTTGAAATAGGACTACTGTTTTATTATGTAACACTTTCTGCATCAGCCGCGTGAGATATATCTCCTTAATAACCAACAACTTAGCTCAAGACCTAAGAGAATAAAAGATATGATTTACCCATTTGAACAAAGGTATTCCATGCTACAGGACCTCAATTGATTTGCATCACATCACAAGATCTGAAACAAAATGCAGCACATCATTTCATATTGCTAATTTATTCTTTTTCACATTCCTTTTCAACATTTTTGTTTATAACTCAAGACGTTAAATATTTCAAAATTAACATTATATAATTATAATTTAATTCTGCATAGATATCATTATCATAAAGTGCTTCCAGGCTCTACCTACACGGATTCAGACATCATACTCACTCATTTGTCAAAATTAAAACATTGGGATCCAGACAATACCAACAACCCCAAGCTACATTGTATATCATATTACTCCAATTCTATAATAGGCCCGGAGGCTCCGATTTTGCTTCTCATTTCTTTATTGGTAAATTTCTCAGGAGCCAATAACATTATAGAAAAAAACAATACAATACCAAGCACAGGGTATCACATGGTAGACCATAGAGAGTAACCACTATATAAGCTGCAGATGAAAATACAACTTCCTCTTTCTGTGCTGCTCCGCAGCCAGTTAAGTGCATTTGTTTCTATATTCCATGGTTTTCCTACATTGTTACAATTTTGATTGTTTATGTATAGTGTGTTTTGGTACCCGCACGCTGTTTTTCCTTACTACTTTGTAGCCACTATTTTATAACTGCTTGTTACATTGTTGCAAGTTTTGGCTTTTTTGCGTGCCACTTTGTAGCGATTCCATTTCGCTTTTCAGGTTGCCTTCTATTTAACGCCTGTGAGTTTTACCACGAGACGAGGTTGATTTCACTTTTGCTTTTTAGGCAGTTTGTCTTCTGGAGCATTCTCCTCTCGGACCGGGCTCTTGCTGTGCCCATGTCTTATCCTCGTGGAGCAGGAGATTGTGGGGGCAGAGACGTGCGTCCTGCCCGTTCCGCGCATGCGCAGCAGCCATTTTACCCATTTGTTGTCACATATATCAAAATTGCGGGTTTAAATGAGTGCTGAAGCAGCGCTTGAATTGCTCTATTCCCCTATTGCTCGTGCCAGGCTCCCTGTTTATTTTGGTAGACTGAGGCTGATAATTTGTTGCATAGGCTTTGCCTAGAGTGGATATTGGCAAGCCCTCCCTCCACATTTTATTAAATTTACACACAGTTTATTTTCTCTCTGTTTGTTCTTCTGTGCGTTGGCTTGAGTGGGATTTTATCCACTCCTCCTTATTTTCTTTGCTGTTGCAAATATTAGCAATCATTGTCTGCACAATTTGGCTCTTCCTGTGTGTTACAGGCCGTCCACCTGTGGAAAGTGTGTCACTTTAGTGTGGCAATATGTCTGATTTTTATTTTGAGGAGGACTACTTTGATAAGGAACTCAGGGTCCATGGAACAAGAGCTTGTTGTAGCTTTGGACGCTGGAGTACAACACTCCATTAATAAGGCTCTGGTAAGGGCCATTGAGCCACTGAAGCATCACCTTTGTTCATACGCCTTTCAGCATGGTTGGCTTCCCGGTTCTGGCAGGCATACCTCAGCCAGTGAGAAGGGGTCTAAGAATCCACATATGGTGGATTTTGCCATGCTGGCCATTGACATGGCTAAAGACCATGATTATGGCATGTCTTCTAAGAATGCGGCTATTTCAGAGTCACCTCAAGGAGAAGATGCAGATATTTCCTCAGACCCGGATTCCGAACAGGAAGAGTCCCCTAAGCTTGCTAAGAAAATGAGAAAAGAGCGTTATTTCGACGTGCCATCTCTCCCTAGATTACTCACCGTTGAGGCAATGGAAATAGTTCACCCTAATTCTTCCTCTTGGCTTCCTCCTCCTGAGGTCGCTGACTATGTTCAATCCCACATAAGGCAGGCATTTGATAAGGATGTTATAGCGAGGCTTTGTGCGAAATGTCCTCGTCCAGACTTGGCAGATAAAGTGGCAAAAACGCCGGAGGTGCATCCTTCCATTCTCACCTATCTTAAGAAATATTCTAAAGACCTTAAAAAGGGTATAGATCGAGCATGGAGGTCTTATCAGGATAAGCTCTTATATTTAACGGGTTGCCTCACAAAGATTCTGGAGCGAGGTTTTCATGCCAAGGAACATTTAACGGCGATTGACCCAGAAGAACTGATTGGATGGGCGTAAAGGTCCATCTGTCAGTTGGGGAACGCAAATTGCGCTATGTCTAGTGAGCGCTATGGTTCCAATCTTCTGAAGCTCGACCCTAAGTTGGCAGAGCTTTCATCTTCTGAGTCCAGCCCTTTGGCTCAGGGTCTCCTCTCTGGTCAGCCTTTTCTTAAGGAGCTGACGAAGTTTGTCGCCACCTTTAGTAGTCTATGCAAAGCGCAAGGGTCTCTCAAAAGAGCTTTCCGCCCGGTTTTTGGCAAGGCCGGACGATATTGTGGGCAGTCGTTCCGCCGTGGTTTCCATCAAGGTGCCCCGCTTGGCCGATTCGAATCACATCATGGAGGATGCCAGAAGTCCATTTATAACAATTCATCCTCCTTCTATCCAACCCGTTGAGCCAAGACCAGGTTCAGGAAAGGCAGGTATGGAGGTACCCAGGGAGGACAACAAGATGCAGCAACTTCAGGTGAGATTGATTCCTTATTCGGAAGTGGTGTTGCAGGGCAGGATACAGTTTTTTCTCCACAATTGGCAAAAGATCTCGCAAGATGCCTGGATCTTGGACACAGTGCAGGGGTTCAAGATCGAGTTTTACAATTTCCCTAATCAGGTTTTGTTTCCACATTTAATGTATTTTTCCCATCAAGATCAGATCTTCATTTCCAAAGAAAGAGACTCTCTCCTTCAGAAAGGGGCCATAGTGCTCTTGGTTCGTCAACTCCGAGGCTTCATCAGCAGCATCTTCCTAGTACAGAAGAATGGGGGTGGATCCAGGCTATTTTTAAATCTAAAGGTTTACAATGGAGGGTAGTATATCGGCACTTCAAGATGAAAGGGATTCGTCTTCTATGCGACCTCCTTCAAGAAGGGGACTGAATGGTCCGTCTGGGTCTGAAAGATGAGTATCTGTCTGTGCCCATTTACGAACCTCATTTGCGCTTTCTCCAGTCCCAATGACAGGGAGTTTGGTACGAGTACAGAGTCCTTCCCTTAAGCCTCTCTTCAGCACCTTGGTGCTTCATGAAACTTTTGAGGCCCGTAGTAGAATCATTGGGAGAACGGGTTGTTCATCTGATTATTTACATGGACGACATTCTCATCATGGCTCCTTGTCCTCTTTTTGTAATGACCAATCTAGAATGGACAAGAGGTCTTTTGCAATGTCTCAGTTTTCTAGTAAATCCATAGAAATCGGTCTTAGTTCCATCTCAATCGATCAAGTTCCTAAGCTTTCTGATCAACTCCCAAATTTGTCAGCTGCTCTTGCCCAACCAGAAAATCAGGTCTATCAAGAGAGAGTTGAGGTCGACTTTGCTCAAGCAGATTGTGTCATTGAGATCTGTAGCCCGGATAGTAGGCCTGTTAGGGCCAGATGTAGGTAGCCCAATACCGGTCGGTAACAGCCGAAAATACCGATTTTCGGCCGTTTCCGACCGGTAATGAGCATTTGGGATGTAGGAGAATGAAAATCGTCAGATTCGGTAAATTTACCGAATCAGTATAGTTACCGAATCGGTAAATATTCCGAATCGGTAAAATACATAATCGGTAAATAAGAAGTGGTAAAATTGATTTTTGAGATGCAGGTAAGCTCTTAAATACCGAATTAGCTTGAAATTCGGTATTTAAAAGTCGGTATTTACCATGGATTGAAATCAGGTGGTAACAAGGTACAGCCTATAAAAAAGGACCCAAAATGCATTTTTTTTTCACAATGGCGGCATTCTTTGTCATTGCGAAACGGCTACGGCTACAGGAGGAAGGAGAGAGGGAATGGAAGAGAGAGGAGCAGGAGCAGACAGAGGATCACCTTGTTCATGCTCACAGAGGCAGAGATACTCCTGAGGTACAGGTTGGACCCAGACACCATCTTGGACCTCATCAGGGACCTCCAACCACTGTTGGAGCACACTACCCCAAGGGCACACGCCATTCCACCCCACGTGCAGGTGCTGTGCAGCCTACACCTGCTTGCGTCTGGGAGCTACCAGAGTGTAGTTGCTGCGGTAGGTGGGGTGACCCAGTGCAGCCTGTCACGCTTTTTCCACAAATTCATTGATACCATGTTACAGAGGATGGACCATTATATATCATTCCCTGCAACACATGCTGAACTGCTCCAAACAAAATCTGACTTTTATCAGATGGCGCGTTTCCCCAATATCATTGGCTGCATTGATGGCACACACATTCCCATTTATCCCCCTGCTGCCACAGAATACATATATAGGAATAGAAAGTCCACCCACACCATCAATGTGCAGGTGATTTGCAATGCCAAGTGCACCATCACTGACCTTGTGGCAAAATTTCCTGGGAGTACCCACGGCTCCTACATATTTCAAAACAGCGGTATATATGCACGGCTGATAGCAGGGGAATTTGGTGAAGGATACCTGCTAGGTAAGACACAGTGTACGACCCCATTAACACCTATTGCAGAAAGATGTACATGTATGCATGTGAGTAATGTACTCCCATCTCATTTTAGGAGACAGTGCATATGCCCTCCGCTCCTTCATACTCACCCCCTACCTCAACCCCTCAACACCCAGTCAAAGGAGATATAACAGGGCCCACAAGAGCACAAGAAATATTGTGGAGCGTAACTTTGGTATATGGAAGAGCAGGTTCAGGTGCCTGCATAAGAGTGGAGGTGCCCGACAGTATACCCCCATCACCTGCTCTAAAATCATTGCTGCCTGTGCCATGTTGCACAACCTTGCTGTGAAGAAGGGCACAGGGGTGTAGTTGTCAGACTTTGAGGATCATGAGGATGAGGTTGCTGTGCCTGAAACACAACCTACTGGAGTGTCAACACCAAGTGATGGCAGATACAGACGTGAGGATATCACACGCAACTATTTCTGAGTAAGTAATGAGACTGAGACCTATGTTGAATGCACAAAACTTTGTTTAATTTTGTATAGATATCGGTATGTTAAAGAACAAAAGTGCACCAGAAAACATTTCACTGCAATGCTCACAGTGAGTAAACACACACAGACAGGTGTTGTATGCACCCACCGTAGTTTTATATTGTCACTACGCAGGTATCCAAGGCACAAATGTGCAACACAAACTTTTGAATTCTAAATTGTATGTCCAATGTCAGTAGCCCATACTATTAACTGTTCATTTGCGTTCACGCTTCGCACTGCCAGATGTATGTGGCACACTCTGTTCACTGGGCGTTTGGCCTGTAGCCTCACCTTGTCACCTGCTGCTCCTCCTTGTCTCTACAACAAGGGGGCTTGCCATGCTGCTCCTACTGGTGCTTCCTTCACTCTCAGGCACTTCAATAGCAGCAGTTTGTGCTGTTTGAGCATTAATTAGAGCCTCAAGCGCACCGGTCATTCCGGCTATGCCCCTTGTCAGGTGACTGCTGTTTTGAGTCAAGACCTCCTGACTGTTCATGCTACGCCTGCATAGCAGGGATGTGGCTGTGGCCAGGCGGTGAATTGCTTTATCAGTTCTCTGTGCACGCTGCTTCTCCCTGCGCCTTGATGGTATTTCTGAGTCCAGTTTTGTACACAGTTAATGCATGGATTGTGTCATGTCGTGTATCCCTGTACCCATGTTCTTGTTTACTTCCACCAGTTCCCTGATGCCCTTACCAATTTCTTTCATATTGATATTGAGGTTGCGCATTTGTCGTTGACAGGACATGATGCCCTTACCCTGCATCCTCTGAATCTTTACCATGGATCCCTCCAGGCCTTGGAAGACACTGGACCCTTCCCCACGTGCACCTACACTCCTTCCTTGTACTGTGCGGCGTCTTGTGGTACTAGGGACAGGCTCTGCACTGGGCTACAGTGTGGCAGAGATGTGAGCTCCAGGCAAGGTGTGTGGGTCTTCAACCACCATTTCACCGGCAGCTGTCTCCATTTCGATCAGTGGGAGAACGACATACCTCCTGCTAGGTTGTGCTGCAGGTGTTTCAATATCCAGTGATGCTGGCATATCAGGTGACAACAATAATAGTGGGGACTGTGAAGGTCGTGGGGATGCCTGCAATTCTTCAGTGATGTCAGGTTCTTGGGAAGGTGGCTGCCCACTCGGTACACCTGTATCCTGTGATGCACTGGGACCTGGCTCCTGACTTTCATCCCTCTCGGGTGCTGTGCCTTCTGCCTCCTGTGACTGCCTTCTGGATGTGTGACCTGTGGACATATGAGCGTATATCAGTTAGGCGCAAATGTCTCAAAGCCACTACAATAAATACTTTTGAAATTGCACTTTTTAGATGTTGCCTGCCCTTCATTATGTCTGCAATCATTTGCCTAACTTGGTGGTTACTGTGCTGTATGACATGGTCTTTCATTAACTGACTACATGTACCATGATGCATTGCTACTGTTTGGTGCAGGCACACTGGGACTGGGGTAACTTAGCTTCAAGGGGTGAGGGAAGGATGAGGGTGTGAGGGGGATTGCTGTGCATGCATCTTACCTTTTCTACTTGCAGCTTTGGCCGAGCTGTCCACTTCTCCCAGTCCGCAGACGCTTTCAGGCTCCAAGGTTGTGGCCACCATCTCCTCCAGGTCAGTGAGGGGGGTGCTGTGTGCTTTCCTCCACCTGTTTGCGAGGCCTGTTTGTGGTGGTCTGCTAATTTTTTTTTGTGAGGCTCCTCAGGTCATAAAACCTCTTTTTTAAATCTTCTGTGACTCTGGTGGTAACTCCCACAGCATTGACTTTGTCGAGGATATCAAGCCAAATCTTCCTTTTTGCAGATTTAGCCACAGAGAGGGACTGCCTTCCAAAAAGTTTGTGGTGCACCTTTACCACCTCCTCCACAAGGACCTGGAGCTCCATGCTGCTGAATTTCAGCTTTCTCTTTCTCTCTGTCTGCTCTGTGTCTTTGCTGGCTGCCATGTTTAAGGTTTTAAACTGCACAAACTCTGTCTGCTGCTGCTCCCAGTCTCTCTGCTCCAACTGCCTCTCCAGAACCTTCTAATTAGTTCCAGCTGCCTGTGTAGCCACTTCCTGGTAGGGAGGGGTAGGGTGGTTGCACCTGATTGGCTGTTGTCTTAAGTTTCACTTTTACTTGCTTTCCGATTCGGAATTTACCGATTCGGTATTTACCGAATCGGTATTTACCGAATCGGTATTTCTCATTCATTCCTGTGGGCCTTTTGGCCCATAGGGATGAATGGGAAATACAGATTCGGTAAATACCGATTAGGTAAATACCGAATCGGTAAATTTCGAAAGTCCGATACCGAATTTTATCGATTCGGTAAAAAATACAGATTTTTTCCCTACATCTCAATTACCAATTCTTGAATCCCGAATCGGTAAAATTCGGTATTTAAGAATCGGTAAATGACATTTACCTACATCGGGCCCTAAGCTTCCTCCATCCAAGCGATTTTCCCGGGTCCCCTCCACTATCAGGCACTCCAACAGCTCAAGATTCAACATCTCCAGGAAGGCTTTGGTTATTCAAATCTTATTCTTCTTTCAGTGGAGGCGAGGTTGGAAATGTTGTGGTGGCTGGACCACATGCGGTCCTGGAATGGTCGAGCCCTTTTCAAACCTTCTCCAGAAGTAGTGATATAATCCGATGCCAGTTGGTGGGGCTGGGGAGGCTGTTGCGGTCAGCTATCCACAGGCGACCGTTGGTCACAGGAGGAGTTGAATTTACACATCAATTGCCAGGAACTTCTGGCGGGCTCCTTTGCCATTCAATGTCTCTCCTCCCACAAGACAAACTGTTGCATTCTGCTTCGCATGGACGTGTCAGCAGTACGCTATGTGAACAAGTTGGGGGGGACAAAGTGCCAAATTCTAGTGGAAATTGCCAAGGATTTTTGGTATTTTTGTCTTCAGAACAAGATATCAGTGGTAGCGGAGTATCTTCCGGGCTGCAACAACAAGATTGCCAACTGGCACTCTCATCACCTAAGGGATTTCAGTGATTGGAGACTTCCTCCACTGGTTTTTGAGGCGCTGAATCGCCTTTGGGGTCCTTGCCAGACAGACATGTTTGCTTCATGCCTCAACAGACAAATTCCAGCGTTTTACAGCCGGCGTCCTGGTCCGGAGTCTCTGGCCATGGATGTGTTTCTTCAGGATTGGCCGTCGGCTCTATGTTATGACTTTCTGCCATTTGTGAAGATTCCCAGGGTTCTGGCACAAACCAAACGTTATCAGTCGGAATTTATTTTGATCACTCCGCAATGGAGAGCACAGGCATGATTCCCAATGCTTCTGGAGATGCTTTGTGCAGTGCCGCTCCTCCTTCCCTAGAGGTGGAATCAGTTTCAGGACCCTCAGAAATCCCCTAATCCTTTGATAGAATTAGGGCAACTCTTTCTGGTAGCTTTGCGGGTTTCAGGGACAGATGGAAGATCCCATGCCTTTTGCGAGATGCTGACAGATTTATCAGCGAAGCTTGGTCCTCCAACACACACAAGCGATACTCTTCAGCTTGGAAACAATGGTGTAGTTGGTGTGCTCAACTGGAAGTGGATCCAGCTACAGCAGATGTCTCCTTTATTGTAAACTTTCTTGCTTCCATTGCATCTTCCGTCCTTTCCTACAGAACGCAGAATAATTTTCGGTCTGCCATATCAGCTGGTCACTCGTCAGCGGATGGCAAACCGTCTGGTGAGCATCCTCTGATATGCAAATTGCTCAGAGGTATACGGTTGTTCAAACCCCCTTCTCCCAAATATTCAGAGTTATGGGATGTGTCCTCTGTTTTTCACATCTTGGAGGCCTGGCCCTCCAATAGGTATTTTTCAGGGCAGCAGATTTCTGCAAAACTCACTATGCAGCTCTGTCTAGTGTCCCACAAACAGGTTTCAGATATCCTCTCGCTAGATCTAGAGGGTCGTAGGTTTTCACCAGAGGGTGTTACTTTTGTAATTACCAGACGCACTAAGTGTAATACCGCCACTATTGCTTACCTGGCTTTTTCTAATAATCCAAAACTGTGTGTTGTACAATGTATCAATGATTATGAGGTAAGTACAGCTGAATTTCGTCACGATATGAGAGGTCAATTTTTAATCACTTTACAAAAACCTTTTCGTCCAGTGACCCCAGCTACCTTGTCCAGATGGGTGCACTGGCTTATGGGCGAATCAGGCATAGATGTTTCCAAATTTCGTGCACATTCAGCTCGAGGAGCTATGGCTTCTAAGGCTTTCTCTATGAGGATCAGCTCAGCAGATATTATGAACACAGCTGATTGGTCATCTGACACAACGTATAAGCCTATTGTGGAGGTGGCATCAGTAGTGATGGCTTAGCTTTAAACAATTAGAATCCGAGCCTCAGGTCCTGACATAGAATTCAAATTTTATGAATATATGTCACAATTTTTTTTTAATTCTGTTAAGGACACAGAGTTAAGGATTATCCCACCCAAGATTGTATAATGCATAGTGTACTTTGCATTGTCTACCTAGTATATTTTCAAGCTGCATATATGTTCCTATATTTTTCCCTCCCTTGCTGATGTATTTATAAACAATTTAAGGGAGTGTGATGTTACGGCCCTATTTCTTCATTTCAGGTTCTGATCTCAAGTAAAGCACGTTGGTTATTGTTTATGGAAAACCTTTGTGTTCTCACGCCAGTCACGGCGATGCGTTGATTCAGGAATCAATTCTGCCATTTGGTGCAGTCGGACTGCAAGTTTTCTCCACCAGAAGAGGTTCTTCTTGGTCTCCAATTGACTTTCGGATGTCCTTTTGTTTTTTTCATGGACTTAACTGTTTATTTATTGTCAAAGAAAGAGGAAGTTGCATTGTCATCTGCAGCTTATATACTGGTTACTCTCTATGTTCTACCAATTGATACCCTGTGTGTTCATGGGTATTGTAGTATTTGTTTTTTCTATGTTATTGGCTGCTGAGAAATTTACCACTGATGAAATGAGAAGCATAATTCTCACCTCCGCGTCCTTAATAGAATCACCTCCGCGTCCTTAATAGAATTGAAAATTCTTGTCAGGTATGTTTACAAATTTTGAACTCTCTACCTTATGCTGGTGAAGGTCCAGTGAGCCTAAAAAATACATGGGTCCTCATTTATGAGGCCGTGCGTCACTTTTACGCTGCCGGTGCGTCACTTTTTGTGACGCACCAGCAGCGTAAATAATGTGCCTTTTTGCACCATATTTACAAAGTGGCGCATCTAGGTAGATGCGTCACTTTGTAAACCCCTGCGCCACATTATACCTGCGCCAGGTAAAATGTATGCAAGAGGGGCGTATTGACGCAAGGAAGGGTCGTAGAAGTGACGCAGGGAAATCTATGAGATTTCACTGCGTCACTTTTAGGACGCCGTTGCGTCAAAATCTTGCGCCTGCCTCACAGCAGGCGTAAGACTGATGCAGGCCCTTTCACATGGGGCTTACCCCATGTGGAAGGGTGCATTGCTGGAGTTGCGTCACTTTTGTGACACACTCCAGCAATGCGTCACTTTTACGCTAACAAATATGTCAGAAATACTGACGCATCTGTAACTCCTTGCGACATGATGCGTCGTACATTAAATATGACGCATCATAGGTGTCGCAGGGAGTGCGCAGTGAAAAGTGACGCATCGCTGTTTTCACGTAGCGATGCGTCACTTTTTATAAATGAGGCCCATGGTCGGTGCACTTTTCAGTAGCTTTCTTCCTTTCCATATGACCACCTTCGTCAAGACCAACATCTGGTTAAGGTACTTTTTATTCAGCAGAGTCCAGGGCTCTCTTCATCTACAGTGAACTGAAATAAAAGAAAGTGCACTTTTTCTTACAGCTTCTTACATTTGTAATACTAATAACAATTTGGCTAATGGAGCAATGCCACTTTCAGTGTGTATTGTGAGGTGAATTGAGCCTAGAACACAAATTGTACTAGTGCCACAAATGCTATATTTGTGTCAGGAAATTCTGTAATGTGACAGGGTTGTTCTGCGCCAATCTTGAACTAGAATGTTCACTATCTGAATGGCAGTAAAATGCATTTTGTGGCGATCAGTCTGCGAAAATAT
This sequence comes from Lissotriton helveticus, assembly GCF_964261635.1. Classification (NCBI taxonomy): domain Eukaryota; kingdom Metazoa; phylum Chordata; class Amphibia; order Caudata; family Salamandridae; genus Lissotriton; species Lissotriton helveticus. The sequence goes on along the minus strand of NC_136061.1, from coordinate 1,443,774,590 downwards.
TGTTTTTGAACTAGTGGTTGTTGCTGCAAATGCAAATTTTCCAGTACTGGTTCAAAAACTCCGTAGTACCAGAACAATGTATTACGTCTTTTCCCATGTAAACACACGTTGCCTGTTTACTCGCGTTGTAATCATGCATAATTCTCTCAGTGACGTTTAGTAATATAACCTCTTCTTACCCTGAAAATGTGCCTTTCCCCTCCGTTTTCTTGACATTTTCGCGTTCTTCATGGTTCAGGATTTACAATGGTGTTCCAAAATCCTTCTGCAGTTTACAATTTAGCGCACAGAACCTGCGTTTTGATCAGTTCAGCCTTTGTTGTACAATGTCATTACATGTATAATTTCATATAAATGCAGGATAGCAGCTGGTGTTACTTTACCATAATAGAAATGGCGCATTTAGAACGTAATCTGCACGCCAGCACTCTGGTGTTATTCCAGATCATGATTTGAATACATTTTCATAGTTTTCCATTTTGATTTGCTTTAATAATGCACTACACTTTCTCATTCGGTAATGCGTTTGCAGTGACATAAATGGACATTTACAAGTGTGTTTCGAGGTGTACTCCTTAGATCCAGTGGCCGTTACAGATTCGCATGCATATTCCCAGAAAAATGGAAATGTACCCTGATCGTAGGATAAAACCTACGGAAGTAACTGTCAGATTTGTGTGTGTTAGAAAGATTTTTCCTTACACGAGCATTTTGATGCTAGAGTGCAGAATCATACTCCATTCCTTTGATTCCCGAAACAATGAAACAACTTCTGTAGTCTCACAATTAAACCTTAAAAACTCCATAGTACTAGATCAATTTACAAGAAGGCAAAATATGTTATCATTGCTTACCTAGAGATTCAAATTTGCCACATGTATCCATAGTTTCCAAGTTAGAGTAATACGTGGGTTATCTGGGTATAGGACACAGGGAGGCCAGACACCTAACAATCGCAAACAGGTCCTAAACATTCCAAAGTCTTGAAAATATATGATAATGTGTTGTTAGTGGGTTCTTAGCGTGGCTAAGGTGCATATTGAGGGTAGAAACACTCCTAAACTGACCCCCCAAGTGAACTAATATAGCTGATGGGTCAAGGCAACATAGAGGCAGCATTGTACCAGGACGTCCGTCTTTCATCTCTTTTTTCATGTTTCACTTGTAAAAGATTAACCCAGATGTGCAGGGAAATTTCAAATCCCCAAGACTGGCACCAATCCTGAACTGTTCCCAGTGTGAAGTCAAAATACACAAGGTGGGTGGCAGCCGGAAAGAGGGGCACCACTTATGCCAAGAAACTTAGCTACCCATTCGGGCCTTATTTATGAAGGTCTTGCGCAACCGGTGCGTCCCTTTTAAAATGGGAAAAAGTGACGTACCAGTGGCACAAGGCCTTCATAAATGAGGCCCTCGGTTTCTATTTTATGTTACATAAAAATAAACAATGGATTTCAGAGGCATTTCAGGTCTCCAAAGTTGGAGGGATTTGGGAGGAATGCACTGGTCTGCTCCCAGAGGAATGCTGAAGCCAGGAAGAGGTATTTTTGGGTGACAAAACCTGACTCCCCTCTCAGATTATATTTTTTAATGCATAATAAAGACGATTGGGGGGCCATCTGATCTAATCCCCAGGGAACCTGAAATACAGATGTTGGGTAGAAACCAGGGTGAGGCACACAATGTATCCTGATGTTCGGCTTCCCATTTCTGCTTTGATTTTTTGCCTTGACAACAAATTTACCCTGGTGCCCAAAAGGGACTTGGATCAACAGAATGAGGGAATTTGGGGGTAAATTTCTAATCATTGCCCAACAGGCATGAACCAGCTTTTACCAAAGCAAATGCTGGGATGTTACATGCTAGGAGCGCCCCATCCCTCCACTCATTTATACTTAGTGAGGCTAACACAGATATCTTTAGTGTCTATTTGACCTTGACCCTTCATTCTTCTGAGGGGCTCATTGTGAGTAAACCCCCATATCTTTCTTTCTCTGGGCAGCCCAGGTCTGAAACTTATTATTCCAAGGTGAACGGGATGGGGAGAGGGGGGTGCAAACTATTCCAAGAGAACTGGGCGGCCTAGCAGCCATGGAGTGAAGTCACAATGCTCTGGGCTCCTGTCTGGCCAACCGCCATACATCCTGAACTGACCCCCTTGGGGGCTGTAATTCAGTGCATTCCCCACCGGATGAGTCCAAGAGCCAGGGGGTCCCAACTGAGAGATTTGGTGAGACACCCATGACTGCAGCTCCCAGCGTTACGATCAGGCTGTGGGCAAGCCCAAAATTTCAGCAACTCGGCACTGGGGCTTCTGTGCAGTGGGAGGATGCTGGCTGTGAGCTGTCCCGGACCTAGCAGGAGGCGCTGCGCGAACCCTCTGAAATTGCAGAGGCTGGCCTTGGGGGAGGAACCAGCGGTGAGCCCCTGCATAGCAGCACAAGTAGAGGAGTCAGGTCACGTAGTGCAGGCACAGCCAGGCAAGAAGGCGCAGCAAGCTGTGTGGCTGGGGTGGCAGCCTAGACTCAGCGAGAGACAAGAGGAGGCAGCGGTGACCCTAAGTGTATTGGGAAGAGCAATGCCAGCTGGCAGTGGGCGAAGTGCCTGTCGGACCGCCCCCCTGGAGATATCCTGCTCCCCTGAGGACACACACCTAGGAGATACCTGGTCACTCCCTCATCACAGGGCTCCCCACATACTGTACAGCACCTGGAGCAGCACTGACTCTGCACACATGGCTGCCATTTCAGGCTAAGAGACACAGACTCCCTACATTGGTTGTGGGCCACTGGTAGGCGACCCGGCCTCTATGTGACGATTACCTCAGTGTCCTCGTGACCCCCAAGCGCCACCCTAAGTCACTTCAACGCTGGGTGCCGTACTTGACAGCAAAGTTGGCAACATTGCAGTTAACCTTGGACCTTGGACTAATGCAAAGTGTGCACAGCCAAAATCACACCTTTCACTTAGGGTAAAAATGCAGCACAAAATGATGATGGACGGAATGTTGAACAGTCTGTGCCTAATGCACTTCCCTAAGTGGGAAGCGTATGCCCGGACGTGGGTCCTGTGCTCACTACGCCGCTGGAGTCAAGCTATCCTGGCTGATGAGGGCTGAAAGGCCGAAACCGGTCCTAGGATGCTTGATTCGGGTCCAGGGAAGACATGGCCTGGCAGGTCGGTCTGGACTGTTCCCATGAGGCACAGGGTCAAGACTGATTTGCAAAAGGCTATGTCTGAACTGGGGTGGTGTGGTGAGAAAAATAACGATGGATTAAACCCAGATCTGTGACTCTGGGTGAATGTTTGAAAATGTTCAAAATTCTGTCCATCATCTTTTTGTAGGTTGTAGGCTGTAGGTTGTTGTAACGAACTCCTGAGGCGGAAGCCGGGAGCAACAGACGCTGTATTTTAAAAATTTTACAATTGTGTTATTATTCTGTGTGTTTTTAAACTCACTGTGGCACTTTATTCCTTGTGTTTAACCCTCGCGAGGCACTGACATCCCTGGATCCTTCTCCCCGCGCAGCCGAGTAAGGTGCTGCAGCGGGTCGCAGGAGGATCCCCGTCATCCCCGGAGCCTAGGCCACGCCCACAACTTAGACCACGCCCCCTTCCCTACATAAGCCGCGTAGTTCGCTGGCACGCGCTGTAGGTTGATGTAACGAACTCCTGAGGCGGAAGCCGGGAGCAACAGACGCTGTATTTAAAAAAATTTACAATTGTGTTATTATTCTGTGTGTTTTTAAACTCACTGTGGCACTTTATTCCTTGTGTTTAACCCTCGCGAGGCACTGACATCCCTGGATCCTTCACCCCGCGCAGCCGAGTAAGGTGCTGCAGCGGGTCGCAGGAGGATCCCCGTCAACCCCGGAGCCTAGGCCACGCCCTCCTCCCCCACCCATATAACGATGTGCTTCTTAGGCTGCGTAGCGGACGGGCGCAGCGGGCGCGCCGCCAGCGCGCCAAAGGCAAGCCCGTCTGCGCCCGTCCGCGACCGTACGGGCCCAGGGGCCACACCCCCTACATCCCGCTCCCCACACATCAGGACCTACAGTCCAGAATCCATCTATAACGCGAGGACAATAGGTCCGGTATGTTGTAGGCATACTTATATGTCCACCGAACTTCCTCCATACTGCTTCGGTTGTGGACATACATTCAAATCTAATAAGTCATTATATACCAGACAGGAATATAGTATGTTCCTACTTAACTGTAGGTCTTTGCCAATACACAGGACAGAAATCGCTCTCCTGTTAGAAGAACGCAAGCCCGATGCAGTCTTTCTGACAGAAATTTGGCTCACTCCCTATTCTGAGCCACACATAGTCACAGCCCTGCCCCCCGGTTTTCAAATTAACAGATTAGACCGAACGGAGGGGAAAGGGGGAGGTCTGGCAATCATACTCAAAGATCAGTATCGCTGCCGCACCACTCCCGAATCAATCCCGGAGTGTGAGAGTCTAGCATTCAGTATAGACTTCTCTCCTAATAGCTCCTTTTCTGGTACTCTGGTCTATCGTCCTCCAGGTCCACCTAAACCATTTCACAGATCACTCCCCATCATTTTAGCCGAACAAATTACAGCCACCTCTAACTTTACACTACTAGGTGACCTCAACCTACACTTTGACACCACCTTAGATCATATTGCTATGGAACTGGTGGATGACCTAGAGGCATTACAACTAGATCAGCGGGTCACAGCCCCCACACACTCCAAAGGTCATCTATTGGACCCTGTTTTTAGCAATTGTACAGAACTAGTAGTTGGCCAACCGATCGCCCTCCCCTGGACCGACCATTCTCTTATCCCTTTCACTTGGTCCACCTGCAAATTTACACCTCCTATACCTCTAGTTAAGAACATGAGGAACTGGGCCAGATTACCCATTGAGTCCTGGATTCACAATCTAGAAGCTACCTGCCCGTCTTACAACGCAGACCCTAGCTTAGCACACCAGGAATACGAAGATTGGATTATACAATCTCTCAAAACCTCCCTTCCACTTCGCAAGATTACACCTAAAAGGGCACATAAATCGGCCCCCTGGTTCTCAGACACCCTCAGAGACAACAAATGTCACTGTAGGAGATTAGAGAGAGCGTGGCGCATGGATTATTTACCAGAAAAAAAGGTTCAATATAGAGAAGCAATTAAGGCCTACAAAGGCGAGATAATAGTCGCTCAATCAGCCCACTTCGCCGATAAAATCATGGCAGCTAAATCTAAACCCAAGGAAATTTTCCACTTAGTGAAAAAATTAACCAAAGTGGCTAGCTCAACCGCACCTTCTGCTAAGACTCAAGCCCAATGTAATGATCTAGCAGAATTCTTTCATAAAAAAGTTACTCAGATCTACTGCACGTTCCCAACGGCTGTCACAGATCTAATAGTATATGACCAGGTGCCACTGAGACAGGCCCCCCCCGGACCGGGTATTACTAGATCATTTCCCCCTTCTAGATCTTGAAGCTCTTGACCAGCTAGCCCACAAAGTAAAATCAGTATCCCCACGTGACCCAGCTCCCCCAGAGGCCATGATAAAGGCGAGCCAGGCTACCCTGCCTGTAATACTGAACCTATTAAACGCTTCCATCTCATCCTGCACCGTGCCCATTGCATGGAAGAAAGCCATGGTTCGGGCTCTGCTTAAGAAGCCAAATCTTGACCCAGAGGATCTTAGCAGCTACCGCCCAATTTCACTTCTCCCTTGGGTTAGCAAAATCCTCGAGAAGCACATCAATATTTATCTGATGAAGTTCCTCGAGAATAATTTGCTACTGGATGCCACCCAGATAGGTTTCAGACCCAGGCACGGAACCGAAACCGCCTTACTGGCGGTCACCGAAGAAACCCGAAGGATTTTGGATCAAGGAGGATCAGTGGCAGTGGTCCTCCTTGACCTAAGTGCTGCCTTTGATACGGTCAATCATGCCACCTTATTGAACCGCCTATTTAACATCGGAGTTACAGGCAATGCACTTAGATGGCTCGAATCATTTCTGAGCAATAGATCGTTCCAAATCTTTGACGGGGATATGGTGTCTGCCAGCAGATCACTGAGCTGTGGGGTACCGCAGGGCTCCTCCTTAAGCCCTGCGCTATTTAACATTTACATGAAACCACTGGCTGAGGTCGTCCAGCCGTTTGGTATTAAGATCATTTCATACGCTGATGACACTCAGCTAGTGGTTTCCTTGGCGCAGGAAGGCAACAGACCTCCTTCATCAGGTCTTATGAAATGCCTGGAGGAAATCAAGGAATGGATGACAACGTCCTCCCTAAAGCTCAATGGGGATAAAACAGAGCTGATGCTCCTAGGACCATCATCTCCAGTACCATTCAATTCCCTCTGGCCCCCATGCCTGGGCACTCCCCCAACACCTAAAGATAACATAAAGAGCTTAGGGGTATGGCTGGATAAGACCCTTTCCTTCCACACCCAGGCCATCAAACTATCTGCAACCTGTTTTGGCCACCTCAGAATGTTGAGGAAAGTCCTCCCGCTTCTACCTATGGAGGCCAAGCAGGTTGCAGTTCAGGGTTTGATCCAGTCCCGGTTGGACTTTAGTAATGTCCTCTACCTTGGTGCCCCAGAATTCACACTGTGAAAGCTCCAGGTAGTCCAGAACTGCGCAGCTCGCACCCTGTTGCAGCTGCCTCGCAGACAATCAGTCAAGTCCGGACTTGGCAAGCTGCATTGGCTACCGGTTCGACAGAGAGTTGCCTTCAAGGCAATGTGCATCTCTCATCAGGCTTTCTGGCAGTCGGGACCAGCAATTAGCCGCAATCTAATAGCTCACTATCACCCGACCAGAAATCTCCGCTCCACCCAGGCTTTTCTAGCCTCAATACCCAAAGTAAAAAGAGCGAGAGCTGGTGGCAGGATGTTTGCACTAAACGCTGCCAAGTTGTGGAACTCTCTCCCTCTTCAACTTCGGTCCAATCCCAATCTGCTGTCATTCCGGAAACAATTAAAAACCTTCCTGTTCACTATCCCTTGTTAATTCTTTTGGCTGATCCCTTTTGAGTGTTCTGTTACTACTAGTCTACACTAGCGCTTGGACGCCCCTGGCCAGCAATCGCGCTCTATAAATTAACTTTTCATTTCATTTCATTTCATCTTTTTGTGCGGCATTTTCACCCTAAATCGGAAGGGTATGCCCAGACGTGGGTCCCGTGCTCACTACAACACTGAAGTCAATCTATCTGGCTGATGAGGACTGAAAGTCCGAAAACCGGTCCTAGGATGCTTGATTCCGGTCCAGGGAAGACATGGCCTGGCAGTTCGGTCTGGACTGTTCCCAGGAGGCACAGGGTAGAGACTAATTTGCATATGGCTATGTGTGAACTTGGGTGGCGTGCTGAGTAAAATAGCGAAGGATTAAACCCAGATCTGTGACTGAGGGTGAATGTTTGACAATGTTCAACATTCTGTCCATCATCTTTTTGTGTTGCAAAATAATTTACCCACCCTGCAAGATCCATAGAGGGACTAAACAGGTTCTCGTGATTCCCAATGCTTTTTTTTAACTGGAAAAAGAAACATTTGCAGAGTTAGTATGTGGGGAGCATGCCACCAGGGGCATAGGACTGGAAAATGGGCAGTACACTATCTCCTTGCACGCTGACGAGGTGTAAATATGTTTACGTGACACCAGTGCGTACTTGGAGGCAACCTTACCTCTTCTGGACGAATTTGGGGCCCCGTCAGTATTTCGCATTATCTGGAGGAAAACATGTATTCCTGGTAGATGTGAGTAATGCTACCCCACCCAATCAATTGGGCCTGAAGGGAATCGAATGGTGTTGCTGCACTTTCCGATACATATAGGTACTTTTTTGTCATAATGATGCAGATATCCTTACAGGCAAATTTGGGGCTGAATCGAGAGCCCTTTGGGCCATACCTCTTTTTGGCTAAGCCTACCGATATTAGTAGACTTCAAATGCTGGCCTCGCTGTATCTTCAAGACTACGGTAGCACCGCTCTAAGCAGCAACAATTGCCCTTGAGTGACCTGTTGTGGTGCGGGCACCGGGCTGGGTGGACCACCTACGGCACTAGAAGTGCGCCGGGTTCCTCACCACTGGGAACTGTCATAGAGATGGAGAATTTCTCATGCAGGACGAACTGGTGGCAGATTTATAGCTCCCAGAAGCACATTTCTTAATGTATGGCACAATCTAAAGGACGGCCACAGATTTGTGGGGTTCGATTATTATTCACGATGTCGGGTGCACAACATTGTCTCCTGGTTTTACAAATCCTCACCACAAATGACTGAACCCTCCCTAGCGGCATTTAGAGACAGATGGGACTGTTAGCTAAAATGGACTTTTACAGAGAATGAATGGTACACGGCCACTAACTCTATGTACAGAGTATCCAAAAAAGCTTTCCTAAAATACACAGTTTCGTTATCTTCACACCACCTATCTCACCTTCAGGCGACTGAATCGCATAGTCAGTGTAAACACGAATGCAGGCCCGCACTGCAGAGAAACAACGAAACGCTACTGGGAACAGGTGACAGCAGCTCTTAATAGAGTGGCCCTCGCAGGTTTGGTTCCTGCAGCAGACACGTGTAGGTTCCTGCAGCATACACGTGTAACATGGGCTTATTTTCTGGAACAGTGTCTAACAGGCCTTGGGGCTGCTTTGTGGATGTGGCCCTAATCCTTGATAAAATGCGCATTGCGATGCATTGGAAAGCAGCAATAACCCCTGCAATAGTACGCGATGTGTGCAGGTGAGCCACCTGTGAGCCCCACACACTAATTGGAGAGACGAGACTGAGGCTCCAGTGCTACAGCATTGTAGGCCGATGGGGTGACGTACTCACAGCTTTCTCAGCCCTTAAGGAGACTCCACCTGTTAGGCAGCTGCAGTGTAGCTGTACGAATGAGGCGGAGTCCGCCACCCCTTGGCCTGCACACCTAGCATACGAGACATATATGGGTCAGCCATTACTGAAACGACGACTATTGAACCAGGAGAAGAAGTGGGCAGTTCTAGTTTTGCTTGCTCTTGTTTATTTCAGCTGTACACTCGCACACAAATGGGTTTGTAATGAAATGTCTGTGCAGGTACTGTGAGCTTTTACTGATGCACCATTGTGGTACACATACTTATTGTGAGAAAGAAACATGGGTTGAAAAAGCGTAATAAACAAATGCATTTAAAAAAACTGCAAAGAGAACTAACCCTCAACTCCTTATTTCAATAAAATGATTCCCTGGGGTTTAGTGGTTCTTTTGTTCTTTCAGCCATGTTAGGAGCTTTTTTGTGGATAAAATCAAAAGTATCCCCCTTAGATGGGAGAGGGTGGATTGGGGTTGAACAATTGCTTAGCTGAAGAGATTGGCCGTACATTTCCACGCCAGTCTGCCAAATAAGTGGAATTTGCCAATGCGAAAAAATATTGCTGGTGGCGAGTCGGGCTTTCTTCCCCAAAAAGAAGTCTGATACCTTACTTGGTTAACTAAAATCAGACACGTGCCAGAGGGGGGGCTATTGCACCCCACAGGAAAGTGTCAAAACTATGACCTTACCCACATAGCGTTATGTGCAGGGAAATATACCTGCCTCTTGGTAAAAGGGTTAACAGCAGTTCTAAGCCAATGAGTTTGTGGGTAGTAAAGTCTCATGCCTGGAGGGACTGACCTACACTTAAATTGTAATATAGAACACTGATGCTCAATAGTGAACCTTTTAACTACCAAGAAGTCAAAACTCAATGCACCCCTGTGAGGGTTAAAAAGGGCTTCAGTCCCACTGAAAATGGAAGGTGCAGCACAATGCATAGAAGGGCTGTTTCTACTACTTCTCCAGTGAGGAGAGCCAGAATAGTGTAGACTACTTTATTTTGCCCCACTATCAGGCTTCAAAGAGCTTGAGGCATATGAGATGGCAGGGTGCACCCTGGAGTCACAGAGGACTGGCCAACTACTACATTTATCTGTCACGTGTATTCTGCTGTGCAGAGGCATTTGCATCGCATTTTTATGATAAACTGGAAGTAAATCCACCGATATGCCAACTGGTTGGCTCAAAAGGATTGAGGCTGGCCTCAGGAGGTGTGAGGCCTGATGCCAACGGAGTTGGCACTCAAATACAATTCCTACATATTTTTTAACTGCCCAGGTCAACCTGGGCCCTTCCCTACCCTGAGGGATTGACAGGGACATTTCAGGGGGTAAGAAATTATTTTTGCTTATTAGAATGATAAAGAAAGCACTTCAAATTCAAGTAATAACTCTTCCTTCATGATAAGTGCATGATTACTGAGTTGGGTGGCAAAAACTGCTGCTTCCACCCGCCATTGGAGTGAAACATCTGTCTGTTTACAGGTTGATGATTGTTGAAATCAGCATGCTGTGGGCATGTAGATGTCACTAAACCATTTTGGGAGAAAGTAGGCCCAAGGTGGAAGTGCCTGTGCTTCAACCAAGGGTGAGGACAGAAAGGAAAAACTACTAGTACGAGAACCAGGGGTTTCCATGCACAACAGTGCTAGGATGTGCCCTCAGGCAGACTTTAGGGTTATGGCAGAGTTTGTGAAGCCAACATCCTCCATCGCTGAGGTATTAAAATAATTAATATGATTGTGTTCATCACATCAAAGAAACAAACAAAAGCTTCCTGCCGTGCCAAAATGAGAGGTTTTAACCACCTAAGATGGTAGCAGCTGGCACCTTTATGTGCACATTACAAACTTTCAAAATCGTACAATACTCCGTAATTTCAAGACGAAAAGTTTAAAACCAATAACGTTTTTCTTCTGCATAAATTATGGAACCCATTAAAGTAAATCACTAGTTAGATGACAAACAAGTGTTTGTTTTCTTTTCTTTTGAAGAGAGAGAGACACACAAAAGGGTAAATTATGTAACAATTATAACAATCCTGAATATTCAGATTAATTTGTGCAAATACGTGTATGGCATTTAGAGGTGTGGAGAGCTTGTGCCATGAACAAGATATGCATTATCACTCACATCTGTTGAGCAAGTAAGGCCCTTCCAGGCCCCATCTCCTTCTATAATAGCAATAGTCAGACACTGCACAGACTGAATCAGTTTCAAACTTAGCGGTGTAAATGATGATAGCCCATATTTCTTGGCAATTTTATATATTATCACGTATATTATGTGAGCAGACTCCCACAGCGCTTCGTAAGAGTATTTTTTCATAGCAAATGCTGATAATGGAAGATGATGCTGAGACACTAACAATCAGATGGAATCTCATTTGTGATGGAGCTCAAGCCATCAGACAAGATGTCGCGTTACTTTGGTCCAAATACATGTACTGTGACCCCTCTCTAACAATTTCCATATCTGTACCTGGCAGGGATGTACACAGCATTTTAAATCATTTCTTCTCTTTCTTATCTCCTCTTGCATTAGGAACTTTAAAGTTGATTGTTCACTTGTTACATCTAAATTGCAGGCTTAAATAGAGCGATGCATTATGTTCCAATGCATTGTGGTGGATTTGAAGATAGAGATGAGGTTTAATCATGCCAATAGATGAAATAAACATAATGTAATATGACATGAATTTATGAACTGTTGAAGACAGAATTCATACTATAACACATGAAGTGTAAAATACGCAACTGCAATGACTAGGAAAGCGAAGGTACACAACTGAAACTGGTTTGTTACAGGTATAGGTTTCTGTATGAGCATCCTGGGGCTGATAGCTATACATAAGAGCAATTGCTCCCTAACTGCACAGCCTGTTTCAATGTCCATGTTCAATGTGGACGGTAAACTCCTGTCCAGAGGTCTCATTATTAGACTCAGTAGAAAGATCTCAAATCTGGTTTCAAAATTACTTTATTGAAGACAATTTTCTTTCACGTGATGGAGGGGCCTTTTGAAAAATATGCTTCTTGATTGCAGCTTCGCTCTGCTTCAGAAATATTATTCATTGTTCCAACTTACAAAAAAGCCAGTATTGGTATAAGATACGAGTTTTATTATAAAAGAGGCTGACAAAGGCGGAAATATTGTCATAATGGAAAAAACTATGTATGATGCTGAGATATTAGGTCAACTTAGCAACAGACAATGTTATGCGAGATTGGATAACAACCCTATTTTTGAGATAACACGCATTGTTAATTCTGAATTGAAGAAATGGAACTCTAGAGGCCTGTTGAACGATGATGAATATGCATATTTAAAAATTATGAAACCACACTTCCCCTGTCTCTACACCCTCCCAAAATTCACAAGGATGTCTCTAGACCACCAGGGGAGCCTATTGTCTCTGGTATAGGGGGTCCGATGGAAAGAATGTCGGAGTTTGTTGACATATCTTTACAACCACATGTATCAAATCTGGCCTCCAATATCAGAGACACTAAGCATATACTAAATGTTTTGACAGATATGACTTGGGACTCAACCATGACATTGGTAACATTAGACGTCGTAGCCTTGTATACGAACATTAAACATGATCAGGGACTGCAGGCACTCGAACATTTTTTGTACAAAAGACCAGTTGAAATGTTGGAACACTCAGATATGTTGATTTTAATGTCACACCTCATTCTAGAACACAATGTCTTTCTATTTCAACAATGTATGGTACAAACAAAAATGTGGAGTAGCGATGGGCTCCAGATTTGAGCCATCTCTGGCTTGCCTCTTTATAGGGAGGTTTGAGGTGTCGCATATCTGGGGCCCAGGTGGCGCTAAATGGCAAAGAGTATATTGTATATTATGGAAAATATATAGATGACTGTCTTATTATCGGTACAGGGGGCGAAGAAGAACTGGAAAAATTCTTTGAGTATATGAACAATATTCAATACACTATGTCTTTTACTATGTTCTTCAGCCAGGAAAGTATTGTATTTCTTGACACTGAATTATTTGTGACTGAAGGTAAAATCAACAGCTGACTTTAGAGGAAAAGCACCTCTTGCAACTCGACATTATATGCAACTAGTGCTCATCCTAAAGCTCAGGTTAATGCAATACCTTATGGAGAACTGTACAGAGCCCGCAGAAACAACAGTAGGGATGAGGATTTCCTGAGCTGCGTTAATGATATGGAATCACGATTCATAGATAGAGGCTATGATAAGGATATTATCTCTAAAGCAAAACAGAGATCTCTAAAGTTGCGCAGACAGGATACCCCAAAGCCTTAGACTCAAAAGAACAGAAATAAGCAAGACTGTGTAAGGTTGATAACCAACTATCATCCCCGGTCTCATAAGATCAATAAGATCCTCAGCAAACATTGGATCCAACAATATGTTCTTATGTTAACAGCAAACCAGGTATTTCATATAGATGGGGTGCTACCCTTCGCAGCCTTATTAGCCCGAGTTATCCTAGAATTAAGAACAGTGACCATACATGGCTACATAAACATAATGTAGGATCATTTAAGTGCGTGCATTGCAGTATGTGCAAGTATGCAGAGCATGGAATAAAGGAATTTCAATATAATGGCTCTGCAAACTATAAGATTCATCAACATTTTGACTGTTCCACACAGGCAGTACAATTAGATGCCTAAAAGATAGGATGGCAGAACACTTTAGAGCTTTGAAGAATCTGGACTTAAGATATCAACTGGCCAGTCATGCTAGTAACTACATAAGCCAGACAGGCAATTTATCATTTTCTTTCCACGGGATAGGAAATATACTGAGTGACAACCGTGGAGGGAATAGAGAACTTAAGGTCTGCCAATGTGAAGCACGATGGATATTAAAATTACGTGCGGTGGAACAGGGTATAAATGTCGATTCTGAGCTATAGTACTTCTTAGGTTGCTAAATGTAATTAAATGGTGTATCTGTTAGCGATATTGACATGACCATCTGGACCTGAAGTACATGCATGTATTAAGTAGCATGTATTAAGTAGCCAAAATGTATGCTCACAAATGCATGTATGTAATAAGAACTTTGTTGATGTATCTGCTATCTTCATACTCAGAGGATGTTTATTGTTTTTTTTAAAAATGGCTTAATTTTTCAAGTGTTATCCTAAGAGTTCAGGTATAACATGATTAGAGTGAGGTTGAATTCTGATAACTGTTACTGTATAAATGCTTGAAGTATACCCTATATAGGAATCTGATTATATGAGGTGTAATAATCAGGTAGATTAGAAGAAAAGAAAATGCATATACCACCTAGAAGGAAGGCTAGTCTTATGCTGAAGTTAATATGTTACAATGCTTGGGTGCTAATAATCCTCTTCCAGATGGTGCTTTCCTTTGTCACCCTAACTGTCTTTTTAGTCACTTAACTAACTACTTATTTTATCCTTTCTGATATAGAATCTTGAATGATATTTTGCTTGATAGCAGACAGCGTGAATTTAAAATGTATGGTTTGGGTTTGAATTTATGGGCATTTTATATTCAGTGCCGGAACAAGCGATAAATATTATTTATCGCGTTTGCGTTACTGCTCGGATCATGAGTTGAGATGTTTTGTAGGTTTTAAGAAAGATACAGTTCTTTTTAGTATATTCGGGCCCCTGAGCCCATTTCAAGATGGCGCCCATTTACGGGCTGGTTGCATTGCGTTAGTCCGTCTTTTGATGCTTACGAATAAAATAGGTGCCGAAGATGGCAACCGCGCAACACTCCACAACTCGCTCCGGGTACCCTCACTGGGAGGCTTCGGTTTATGGAAATACATTTGAGAGTGGAAACATCACTAATGTGGGGGCAATACCTTGCCTGAAGTAATAATTATGGTCTTTAGGATGATTTTATATTTGGATGGGTATGAGTTTTTAATGGTTATTCCATATTCTGACAGGTACTTAAATTAAAGTAAATAATAATATGTCTTAAAATACCTAGCGTTTGTTGGACTACATTGTGGAATATTGTTTAGGATATTATTGAAAGATTGCTAACACTGGAATATGGGACTTGGCATTTATAGATACAATTTCTTTTGGAATAGGGATTTTCAGCCAGGAAGAGACTGCATGTTCTTTGGAAATTGAACTAATCGAAAATTGATCTGTAACCTGAAAAATACTTATGAGAATAATTGAACTAGATGTGGTAAGTAGCATGATATTTGGTTATTCAAGTGGAATAATGTAGTTCAGCATTATGCAATTACCTTTACTGATAGGAGTGTTACTATTTCTTGTTCACTTATGATAGAATACATGATGATCCTGAATACTAAGAAGTACTAAGAACTATTATAATTTGTTGTTTGAGGTGAGTAGGTTAGCTTGACATATAAGATTTATGGAGTAGTCCTTCCTGGTGATTCTATAGCTCACGCTGTACTGCACGTTTGTTTATTTGGCTTTTCTTTTTGGTTATAAGTTTGAGTAGATATAGTCATTGGCTCGTTGAGACGAATCGTATCGAAAGTGGCAGGCTTTTCTTAGATCGCTTGGTGGTTGGTTTCTTATCACACAACATTTTTTTGTTGTTGTTGTATATCCTCTATTTCCGTTTACTCTATTCTCATCTCATGGTGGAGGTTAGGCTTAACCTCATTTTGAGAAATTCTAGTGAATGGTATAGTTTTTTGGAAAAACTCTCCATTGATGATGTTTTGGCTGTGGTATTGGCTGTATTATGTGAAAATTGGACCTGTGCTATAACAAGTCTTCGTAAAGAAATAGAAAGAATAGGGAAATAAAAACTATGAACACAAATTGGATGCTATTGAACTTTTTGTATGAATATTTGATTGAAAACTTTATAAATATGTAGAGATATTTACACTCTGTAACTGCTCAGGGAATCCGATAAAAACTCTGGTCTTTAGCAATTGCTTGCAATTGCGAATTAACAGCACAAGGTGGTGGCTGTTCATGGTTCCCTTGGAAGCAAATTTTGTGATACTTAATTTAAAATATTTATCCATCAGACCTTGCGCAGAAAGAACCACACTACCCATCTGTAGAAATGGTTGGTATAAGATACCTTTTGTCCACCGAGCCACAATCTGAAATTCTCACCACTTGAGGTGCTTTGCATTCACAATCTATTGATCAAGGAAATTATATATTTAGACATGCCTGATTTAGAGCTTGTTCCCTTCACTGGGTTTGCATTCACAAGTCCAATAAGGTTTCTTTTCTGTAGTAGCCACTCTAGCAAATTTGTGTGTAATGTTCAACAAATTTTGTTGCAGATTAGAATAGAATGCAATCGTAGTTAGCAGTACTGTTGAAATTCATAAATCGCTGATGTTTTGCTGCATGTGGCCAAGATGGATGATATTATATTTCTGTATGCAGAATGCACCTGGCCTTTCACTAGATCTACTACTGCCAACTATTGTCATTGGCAGAAAAATAGGCAAATTACTTTTCAGAAGGATTAATATTTTCTCTCAAAGTCCAGTGGTCAAGATATGCATCAACAAGAGATTGTTATCAATACTTGAACACGTACCAGGCAAGGTTGGTTATGTCATGATTTGAAGCCATTGCATTGCTTCACTACCCCAATAGAAATGCCTTGTTTCACCCTTATAAATGGTGTCCCAAAATGAGGGGCCTCATGTCCTTTATTGGAATCCACAGTCCTGCTTGGGACCAAGAACGCTGAAATCCATGACACCTATGGTGCTCATTAGTTGTCCCAATGTTAGTTTGTACTTCATGACAGTTTTCTGCAGGTTTGAGAGTGCACCTGGATATTTTTGTGAAGATACCATTAGTAATCGCATTAGTAATCACATATTAGGGAATGGCTTTACATAAGGCCTCAACATTTGGCCACTCTTGTTGTTTCTCTATACGGAGAAGTCCTGATTCCAGCACAAAGTTCCTGTGTACCTTCATACTTTCTACTGGAGAAGTTGTCAATTCGGTTTATTGATCTTCTGATCTAGATAGATCCTGTGAAGTCCCGCCTTAGGTTGGTAGAGTTCTTTTAACCTTTGTTCCTTGCTTATTTGCACGTTACCTTAGGCTGGACGAATTCCCATCATGCAAATATACAGGCAAAGGTTTTGGGACCATTTTAAGACTTTTTGACTTTCTCATTATTGGTGATTTTTTTAGAATAACATTTTAGGAAAAACATTGTCTTGGTACATGAAAACTGCAATTCATTATTTCTTGTGAGATTAGCTAGAGGACCAGGAAAATCATGATTTAAAGAAGCCCTTTTTGGATAAATAAAATACAACCCTTTGGAAATAATGAACTGTTCTGCTTGTCCTTCTGATCCTACAAATGTGTTTAAGTTTCATGCACTAAATTGCTCTGTGCCACTTCAAACGGAATGGATTATTGAAAAGAGAAAGAACATGAAGCCTTCTTAGAGAGATACAGAGGTATGGACAGAGATCGATGCCCTGCTGGCTGATTGCACACTTTACATATCTACATAGCATAATATATTAAGACTCCAACAACAACTGTTGCTTCCATAACATTCTATACTATTGGCTATCACTGGACGATTCATCCCAATGTCTCTCTCTCTCTCTCTCTCTCTCTCTCTCTCTCTCTCCCTCTATTTCTCTCTCTGTCTCTCTTCACCACTTTCTCTGTTGTGTCAACTTGTGGGAGAAACATAGTGCAGTTGAAGTTTTCTGACTGTGGCGTAGCATGGGTAGGGTGGACCTAAGGATGCAAACCTTCAATCTCAATCTTGAATTCGGGTCAGTGTTCTTGACAAAAGATCAAACCAATGAAATGTACACTGACCACATGACATGAACCTTGATCCTTAACAAGGAGAGCTTTCTCTGGTGAGACCCACTTTAGAATCTCTAGTGGCCTTCATTGCCGTTATCAGTCTGAACTTAAGATATCTTCGGAGGAGAATGTATTTTTGTGAACTGAACTTTATAACTACTGTCTGTTCTCAGGCAAGTCCAATTCCACTGCTTGTTTAATCAAGTCCAATCATGCAATCAGTAATTAGCAGCCACAGTCTTAGCCCCAAAGGGTCCATGAGAGTAGAGGGGGTCTGGTGGAGTTGTTCACCTTCTCCACAACCAGTGGTAGCGACAACAGAACAGTTACATGGAAACTGTTCAACATTCCCTGTCTTCAGGCCAAGCTTTCGCGCTCTACAAGCTTAAATAATAAATAAATAAATAAAATGTCATCCACCATTCATGTGTCACTCTGAGGCATTTCCTGAAGATTCCTCTAAGGTAAATTTTGTTTTAATTTTTGTAGGAAACTGGGTTTTTGTTTAAAGTCGGTGAAGACCCTTCTCAAGCAACAACCACAGTTCCTGTCAGGGCGAATCTAAAAGTCACTTTTTGCTTAACACTCTGGTAGCTCGACAAAAATGCATTCATGCTTAACTCAGAGGACCTGTGTCAAGTATTTATGCTGCACACAAACAATAACAAAAGTGCACGAAAAAAATCCCACACCAATTTATAAAATTATAGAGAATAATTTTGATTAATAAACTGACAACAAATGAAATTAAATCCAATCAGTAGAACCAGACTTATGAATTTTCAAATTTTTAATTACAAAATAGCATCTAAAAGATCAATGCGTCAACCACATGTATCTGTTTGCATGAGACCGGGGAAAAGTCAAAAGTTCAGGCCGAAGGTGATGGAGCACAGTTCGGCTGTACAAGGTGGATAGGGCCAGGTCTCAGCCTAAATTTTGAGGTAACTTTCCTAAGAAGGTAAAGTTCAGAGCGGCCACTGGATGGAGTTGCTGTAAAGATTTCTATGTTTGGACTTTGTCTTTTTTTTGTAAGTCAAAAACTCAAGCGGGATGTAGCTACAGGCTGTAGCCGACAAGGGGACAACAAGGCTGTATACAATTACTCAGAGGTCCAGCTTAACAGATTTTGTGGCTGCAGTGAAGAACTTAGCGGACACTACCATGAAGTCAGGCTGACTGGCAATACACCTTGGTCCGATCTATGAGCAGGTAGGCCCTAGACTCCTGGTGGTTCTCAGGCCACTTTTTGTTGAAAAACTTTCTAAGTCCCACATTACAGGTTTTTGCTGGAGGAGCACATTTCGCATTATCTCCATCTAAGGGTCCTCCGTAGGTCTAGGAGTGTACTGAAGAGTTGGTCTGAGGGCCCAATATTTCTATCTGGTGCCAGCCTTTGAAGTGGGGGGAACATCTAGGCTAGCCCCACTTCTGGTTCTGGAAAGTTCCTTCTTGCCCCTGCCATGGCTCCAATTAGACTATGGTGCCAAAAGGTTGGTGCCAGGTTCTTTTGTGAGTGTGCTGGAGGCCGTCCCTGGAAATGTAAGTGGGACAGGGAACATCTCTGCTCCTACCATCCTGACAACAACTAGTGCCCCTTTATCTTACTATCTAAGAAGAATACACAAAGGCAACTGCAAACTAATCACAGTCATTTGACTCTGGACACAGGCTGCAGGCACCAAATGGTTGGGATGAGAAAGTGCCAACTTTCTGAAAGTGCAAACTACTGCAAACAACTTTCTAAAAGTGTCATTTTTCGAATTGTGACTGAAAGAATCAGACTTTACCATTAAAGAGGATTTTAGATTATTATTCTTTTGAGACCAAACATAACATTTCTAACTGTTCCTAATCAAATGTTAGCACATATTAACTGTAATATTGTAACCTAATATTATCCTAAGGAAGAAGTAGCACTCACACTAGTGAACAATGAATTTGGGAGTTTTTCACTACCAGGACATGTAATGCTTAAAAGTACATGTCCAAATTTTATATACAATGCACTCCGCCTTATGGGCTTTCAGGTCCTATGCTCAGGGTGACTTAAATGTAATAAAAGGAATGTTTAGGCCTGGCGATAGGTTTATTCATCTAGGTCGAATTGGCAGCATAAAACTGCACACAGGCTGAAATGGCAGGCTTGAGAGGTGTTTTAAACTGATACTTTAGTGGGTGGCACAGTAACTGTTGCAAACCCACTGGTAGAATTAATTTACAGACTTTGGACAATTGTAGTGCCCATTTACATGTGGAATATCAGTAAAGAAATGTGCCCGTTGGGCGAAAGTCAGTTTTACCACGTTGAAAAGAGAGAGCACAAGCATTTAGCATTGGTAAAGTTTGCAAAGTTCTAATGCCCAAAAAAAAACAAATTCAGAAAATAGGATCAGAAAAGACTAAAAGTTTGGGGGAAGATCACATCAAGGATGTCAGGTCTAATAATTATTTAGAAAAAAACGCAGCTGCATGGTCCATTTCATTACTTGATATGAATAAACATTTGTTATATGTGTTTCTAACATTCAAGGATCCATGAAAACATTGTTCTTCAGACATTCATTTGTGAAAACCAAAGGTGATGATGGACGGAGCGTTGACAATACAAACACTCCCCCCCAGTCAACTGATCTGGGTTTAATCCATCACCGTTCTTTAGCTCACTCCGCCACCCCAGTTCAGACATGGCCATATGCAAATCAGTCTGACCCTGTGCCTCATGGGAACAGTCCAGCCCGAACCGCCAAGCCATGTCTTCCCTGGACCGGAATCAAGCTTCCCAGGACTGGTTTCTGGCATTACAGCCGTCTTCAGCCGGGCTTGCTTGACTCCAGTGGCAAAGTGAGCAAGAGACTCACGTCTGAACATACCCTGCCAACTTAGGGCGAACAAAGAAAACCAAAGGTGATGATGGACGGAGCGTTGACAACAAACACTCCCCCCCAGTCAACTGATCTGGGTTTAACCCATCACCGTTCTTTAGCTCACTCCGCCACCCCAGTTCAGACATGGCCATATGCAAATCAGTCTGACCCTGTGCCTCATGGGAACAGTCCAGCCCGAACTGCCAAGCCATGTCTTCCCTGGACCGGAATCAAGCTTCCCAGGACCAGTTTCTGGCATTACAGCCGTCTTCAGCCGGGCTTGCTTGACTCCAGTGGCAAAGTGAGCAAGGGACTCACGTCTGAGCATACCCTGCCAACTTAGGGCGAACAAAGAAAACCAAAGGTGATGATGGACGGAGCGTTGACAATACAACACTCTTCCCCAGTCAACTGATCTGGGTTTAATCCATCACCGTTCTTTAGCTCACTCCGCCACCCCATTTCAGACATGGCCATATGCAAATCAGTCTGACCCTGTGCCTCATGGGAACAGTCCAGCCCGAACTGCCAAGCCATATCTTCCCTGGACCGGAATCAAGCTTCCCAGGACCGGTTTCTGGCATTACAGCCGTCTTCAGCTGGGCTTGCTTGACTCCAGTGGCAAAGTGAGCAAGGGACTCACGTCTGAGCATACCCTGCCAACTTAGGGCGAACAAAGAAAACCAAAGGCGATGATGGACGGAGCGTTGACAATACAAACACTCCCCCCCAGTCAACTGATCTGGGTTTAATCCATCACCGTTCTTTAGCTCACTCCGCCACCTCAGTTCAGACATGGCCATATGCAAATCAGTCTGACCCTGTGCCTCATGGGAACAGTCCAGCCCGAACTGCCAAGCCATGTCTTCCCTGGACCGGAATCAAGCTTCCCAGGACCGGTTTCTGGCTTTACAGCCGTCTTCAGCCGGGCTTGCTTGACTCCAGTGGCAAAGTGAGCAAGGGACTCACGTCTGAGCATACCCTGCCAACTTAGGGCGAATAAAGAAAACCAAAGGTGATGATGGACGGAGCGTTGACAATACAAACACTCCCCCCCAGTCAACTGATCTGGGTTTAATCCATTACAGTTCTTTAGCTCACTCCGCCACCCCAGTTCAGACATGGCCATATGCAAATCAGTCTGACCCTGTGCCTCATGGGAACAGTCCAGCCCGAACTGCCAAGCCATGTCTTCCCTGGACCGGAATCAAGCTTCCCAGGACCGGTTTCTGGCATTACAGCCGTCTTCAGCCGGGCTTGCTTGACTCCAGTGGCAAAGTGAGCTAGGGACTCACGTCTGAGCATACCCTGCCAACTTAGGGTGAACAAAGAAAACCAAAGGTGATGATGGACGGAGCGTTGACAATAGGGAGAGGAGTTGGCCTAACGGCTAGGGCGCTCGACCTCGGACCTGGGGATCAGGGTTCGAGTCTCGGTAACGACGCCAAAACCTCCTGTGATTCTGGGCAAATCACTTAATCTCCCCGTGCCTAAAATGAAAGTAACTGGAAACGTAAAATGTAACGTAACTGGAAAAATATGTAAAGCGCTCTGATACCTGATTCGGTTCGGGTCTAGTTTGCGCTATATAAAACTCCCAAAATAAAATAAATAATAAATACAAACACTCCCCCCCAGTCAACTGATCTGGGTTTAATCCATCACCATTCTTTAGCTCACTCCGCCACCCCAGTTCAGACATGGCTATATGCAAATCAGTCTGACACTGTGCCTCATGGGAACAGTCCAGCCTGAACTGCCAAGCCATGTCTTCCCGGACAAGCCGGGCTGGAGACGGCTGTAATGCCAGAAACCGGTCCTCGGAAGCTTGTTTCCGGTCCAAGGAAGGCATGGCTTGGCAGTTCGGGCTGGACTGTTCCCATGAGGCACAGGGTCAGACTGATTTGCATATGGCCATGTCTGAACTAGGGTGGCAGAGTGGGCTAAAGAACGGTGATGGATTAAACCCAGATCAGTTGACTGGGGGTGAGTGCTTGTATTGTCAGCGCTCCGTCCATCACCACCTTTGGTTTTGCTTTGTTCGCCATAAGTTGGCAGGGTATGCTCAGACGTGAGTCCCTTGTTCACTTTGCCACCGAAGTCAAGCTATCCTGGCTGATGAGGGCTGAAACCCCGAAACCGGTCCTAGGATGCTTGATTCCGGTCCAGGGAAGACATGGCCTGGCAGTTCGGGCTGGACTGTTCCCATGAGGCGAAGGGTCAAGGCTGATTTGCATATGGCCATGTCTGAACTGGGGTGGTGTGGAGTGCAAAAGAAACGATGGATTTAGGCCCAGATCTCTGTACTGGGGTGAATGTATGACATTGTTCTGCATTCTGTCCATCAACTGTTGTTTTTGCATTTGTCACCCCGAGTGGGATGGGTATGCTCAGACATGAGTCCCATGCTCTCCACACCACTGGAGTCAAGCTATCCTGGCTGAAGACGGCTGATAGCCAGAAAGCGGTCCTGGGATGCTTGATTCCGGTCCAGGAAAGACATGGCTTGGCAGTTCGGGCTGGACTGGCCATGTCTGAACTGGGGTGGTGTGGAGTGCAAAAAGACGATGGATTTAGGCCCAGATATCTGTACTGTGGTGAATGTATGACATTGTTCTGCATTCTGTTAATCAACTGTTGTTTTTGCATTGGTCAGAACTACATCCTTCTTAAATGTTGCTGTGTTTGTTATTTTTCTAATGTTTGGCGGAAGAGAGTTCCAGATTCTGGGGGCTGCTCCTGGGAAAGCTCTATCATAAATTCTCTTCTTCCGGAAAATGGGTGGTCCTAGAACCAGCTCCTTGGCACTCCTAGCTGATCTATTTCCTCCAGATACTTCAATTTTCTGGGCAAGGTATCTTGGTGTATTGTAGTGAAGCGCTTTGTGGGTGATAGATGCCATTTTTAGCTGAATTCTGGCTTCGTACTGTAGCCAGTTTAATGCTTTCAGGTGTGGAGAGATATGGTTGAACTTCTTTGAGCCGGTGATAATTCTTGCAGCTGCATTAGGGCATGCTTTTAGTGGTGCTGTGGACATTTTTGGTAGACCTGCTAAAGTAGTGCAACAATATTCAATCCTCGAGTTGACCAATGATTGGATTTCTAGTTTGAGATCCGCCTTAGAGATCAAAGGTTTCACTTGTCTGATGTAGTTCAAATGAAAACCGGCACTTTTTGCCATTGATTTGATGTGGGCTTTCATATCAAGGTTCTCATCGAGTGTGATTCCTAGTGATTTAGCCGAGTCAACTAAGGAAGGGATGCAATTAAGTGCTGCGATCATTTTGGACCATTCCTTAACCTCTGTGCGGTTCTTTGGTGGTGAGATTAGTAGGAATTCTGTTTTTTGAGCGTTTAGCTTCAGATGATTGTTTGTTAACCATTGTAATGTCATTTTTAATGCCTCATTCATTAACCTGATGTCTTCCAGAGATGCGATCTTGATGTATATCTGTGTGTCTGTAGTGTATTGGGTTTCTCTCCTCACGCTGGGATGCAGCGCGAGGACACTGTTGTTACTGTTTGAATGATGTTCCATGATCGGGATCTGCTGTATGTGTTCCAGGGTTCTGACAGGGTTAGTTCAGTTGTCTGGAGTCCTGGAGCGCAGCGGGAGCGTCCGGTCGTGGGATCTCTGAAAATCTTACAATAAATTAAAAGAATTCAACTTACGAGTCTTCGAAGCTCATTTCATACAGTGTCATCCGCATACATATGAAAGGATGTTTTGGGATTTCTGAGAATTTCTGTAAGCGGTTCGACATACAGGTTAAGCAGTGATGGAGATAGTGTAAATCCTTGAGGGACTCCAATCGTGTTAGGGCATGAAGGTGAAAGAGATTGGTTGACCAAGAATCTTTGTGTTCCAATCTGGAGGAAGGATTCAAACCATTTCAGCACATTACCTGATATTCCCATCCTGTCGTGGAGCCTGTTCAGTAATTTACATGATTTACTGTGTCAAATGCAGATGACAGGTCTAGGAGGATGAGTAGACATGTTCTATTGTGATCTAGGGCCTGCAAAGCATCATTGAATATATGTAGAATCGCTGTTTCCGTGCTGTGTCCTGTTCTGAAACCCGACTGGCAGTCATCCAGTAGAGAGAAATTGTCTATGTGTTGGATAAGTTGTATTTGTACACATTTCTCTAGTAGTTGGCTAGTACAGGAATGTTGGTTACCGGGCGAAAGTTATTCGAATCTGCCAGGTCCGCTGTAGGTTTTTTGATAATGGGGACGACTTGACCTGTTTTTAGGCATTC
This sequence comes from Lissotriton helveticus, assembly GCF_964261635.1. Taxonomy (NCBI): domain Eukaryota; kingdom Metazoa; phylum Chordata; class Amphibia; order Caudata; family Salamandridae; genus Lissotriton; species Lissotriton helveticus. The sequence goes on along the minus strand of NC_136061.1, from coordinate 1,443,749,774 downwards.
TGGAAGTATCCCTTGTGAAAGAGAGGCGTTAATAATTTTCGTCCATATAGGAATCACGATATGGCTGATTTCTTTCATGCATTTTTATGGGAGTGGGGCATTATAGTGGTTATTAGGTTTGATATCTAATAGCGTTTTTGCAATGTTATTCTGGTCCAACAACTCAAAAGTATCCCAATGTGCCTTGGTTTTTGCCCTATCCTCCTTAATTATAGAGTTGTTATTAGTCACTAACCAATGCATTCAGTAAGACACATTTAATCACTCACTCATACAGTCAGTCACACACCTACTAAATCCTTCATACAGACACTCATACATCCACTCATTTTTTTAAATATATAAAACATATTTTTACTTTTCAGAAACACACATTCACTGGATGATGTCATCAGTGATGTCATTTGAGATGTCATCAGTGATGTCATCAGTGATGTCATATGAGATGTCATCAGTGATGTCACTGACCATGTCATGAATGATGTAATATGTGACATCATCAGCAGTGGATTGCGGGCGCGCGAGTTATAGTGAGTCCAACTAACTATAACGTGGGAATTTCAATGGTTTTGTATGAGTAAAATGTTCAGCTAACTATAACTGGTGTGAAACCTATGATTTTTTCAGTGAATTTCAAAGGTTTTTTAAATGCTAATTCCTAACTATAACAAATGTGAAACCTATGGTTTTTTCAGTTAATTTCAAAGGTTTTTTAAATGATAATTCCTAACTATAACGATTGTGAAACCTCTGGGTTTTTTTCCAGTGAATTTCAAAGGTTTTTTAAAAGCAAATTACTTTCTATATCGAGTTTGTAACCTACAATTTTTAGTGTTTTTTTTATTAGCTGTTTTTTATAACTATTAATTATTATTCATTTTTTTAAAAAAAATTATTTGTTCAATGTATTTTTCTTTTTTTTTTTATCATTTTTTCCTGGGGCGCTCAGGGTGCGCGCACTGGTAAGCTTACCAGTATCATTTTGTCTTGGAGCGTTCAGGGTGCGCGCACCGGTAAGCTCACCCGAGAGCGCAGCGAGAGCACCATTTCTGCATTCGTAAAAAAAATATGTATGAAAACTAAATAATAATGCAAGACATTCAGTACCATACTTATAAAAGTAGTATTTTTGATTTTCAGAATGGAAATGATTTTGCATTTCAGTAAAGCTAGCAAAACATCATTTAGGCGCGCCGCGTAAGCGCCCACGGAAGCGCCCACGTTCGTGCTGCGTAAGCGCCCCCGGAAGCGCTCCGGTGCGCGCAGCATAAGCGCGTCAAGTCATGTGACCTTAAAATAACAATTTTCGTTAGTTGCTAACAGTTTTTTTTTTTAAAAGAATGAAACCCCCACCCATTTCCTTCACTTCTTCTTTCACTTTTCTGACTGCAAGACCTGTTTTTTTCTGCTGAACCTTATAGGGATTAAAATGGCTGCTAGACCCACCAGTAGCAGTGAGGACTCGGATGAGTTCATACAGGAAGAGGCTCCTCAGCCCAGGGTAAAGGAGCACTTCATTTGGAAGTTTTTTTCCATACCACCTGGTAAAAAAAAAGGTGAATGCTCCAAAGGTGGAGTGCAGAATTTGCCATACTGTCCTTTCACGGGGTGACCCTCCAAGGAAATACAGTTTTGGCAATTCGACCATGATTCGGCACGTTCAGAGAAGGCACCCCCAGAACTATGCCCGGGAGAATGTCAGGGCCCTGGCACGAGATGCTCCAAGGGATGGTGCTTCAACTTCGACTGGAGGACGAACTGCATCATCGGTGAGGGGGAGCCCTGAACAGCTGATTCCTAATATTCAGCCTGTTTTTGATGGCATCACTATCAAATGTAAAGACTGTGATGAACTACTTTGTTACGGTGAACAAAGTATTATGAACATTGTCCGAACAAGAGAAAACCACCGCTGCCGTCCCCAGCCCTAATTTTGACTCTTTTTTTTTGCTCCTGTTGAGCAGTTTGACATTCCCTGTTTTTGTTTTTGTTCACTAAGAACACCTAAAAAGAAGAAAAAAAACAGTTCTTTTTAGAACTACCTCCAATTCTCCAAAAAGAGCTGTATTCTAAACAAATACAAAAGGAGTGAGTGAAGTGGAGTGCAGTGAGAAAGGAAAGGAAAATGAGTGAGGGAGGAAAAAAGGGACGAGAGGGGAAGGGAAGTGAAGTAGGGGTATTGAAAGAAGGTGAGTGTGGGAGTATGGCTGAGTTATAGGGTGTGAGCGTGACAGAAGAGAAGTGAGAGACTAAGGGGATGGAGCGAATGAGACTAACAGAAAGACAATGAGGGAAGGGGAGTGTAGAACTAAGAGGACAGAGGGAGAAAGAGAAGGAGTTAGTGAAGTGGAGTAAAGAGAGTAAGGGAAGGGAAAAGTGTGAAGGAGCGAAAGAAGGGAAGAGACATGAAGGAAAGTAAAGGAGAAGGTTTGAAAGAAGGTGAGTGTAGGAGTGTAGCTGAGTTATAGGTAGTGAGTGTGACAGAAGAGGAGTGAGAGACTAAGGGTACGGAGAGAATGAGGCTAACAGAAAGAGAATAACGGAAGGGGAGTGTAGAACTAAGAGGACAGAGGGAGAAAGAGAAGGAGTTAGTGAAATGGAGTTTGGAGAGTAAGGAGAGGGAAAAGAGTGAATGACCAAAAGAAGGGAAGAGACAGGATGGATAGTAAAGCAGAGGTTTGAAAGAACGTGAGTGTGGGAGTATGGCTGAATTATAGGGTGTGAGCGTGACAGAAGAGGAGTGAGAGACTAAGGGGATGGAGAGAATGAGGCTAACAGAGGAGAATAAGGGAAGGGGAGTGTAGAACTAAGAGGACAGAGGGAGTAAAACAAGGAGTTAGTAAAGTGTAGTAGGAAGAGTAAGGGAAGGGAAAAGAGTGAAGGAGTAAAAAAAGGGAAGAGAGAGGAAGAAAAGTAAAGGAGAAGGTCTGAAAGAAGGGGAGTGTGGGTGTATGGATGGATGAGTTATAGGCAGTGAGCGTGATAGAAGAGGAGTGAGAGACTAAGAGGACAGAGACAATGAGGCTAACAGAGAGAATGAGGGAAGGGGAGTGTAGAACTAAGAGGACAGAGGGAGTAAGAGAAGGAGTTAGTGATGTGGAGGAAGGACAGTTAGAGAAGGGAAAAGAGTGAAGGAGTGAAAGAAGGGAAGAGAGAGAAAGGAAAGTGAAGGAAAAGGTCTGAAAGAAGTTGAGTGTGGGAGTATGTCTGAGTTATACGGATTGAGTGTGACAGAAGAGGACTGAGAGACTAAGGGGACAGAGACAATGAGGCTAACAAAGAGAGAATGAGGGAAGGGGAGTGTAGAAGTAAGAGGACAGAGGGAGTAAGAGAAGGAATTAGTGAAGTGGAGTAAGGAGAGTAAGGGAAGGGAAAACAGTGAAGGAGTGAAGGAAGGGAAGAGAGAGGAAGGGAAGTAAAGGAGAAGGTCTGAAAGAAGGTGAGTGTGGGAGTATGGCTCAGTTATAGGGAGTGAGCGTGATAGAAGAGGAGTGAGAGACTAAGAGGACAGAGAGAATGGGGTAACAGAGAGAGAGTGAGAGAAGGGGAGTGAGTAAGTTAGAGGACAGAGGGATTGAGAGAAGGAGTTACTGAAGTGGAGTAAGGGGAGTAAGGGAAGGGAAAAGAGTGAAGGAGCGAAAGATGGGAAGAGAGAGGAAGGAAAGTAAAGGAGAATGTCTGAAAGAACGTGCGTGTGGGAGTATGGCTGAGTTATAGGGAGTGTGCGTGACAGAAGAGGAGTGAGAGACTAAGGGGACGGAGAGAATGAGGGTAACAGTGAGAGAATGAGAGAAGGGGAGTGTAGAACTAAGAGGACAGAGGGAGTAAGAGAAGGAGTTAGTAAAGTGGAGTAAGGAAATTAAGGGATGGGAAAAGAGTGAAGGAGCGAAGGAAGGAAAGAGAGAGGAAGGAAAGTAAAGGAGAAGGTCTGAAAGAAGGTGAGTGTGGGAGTATGGCTGAGTTATAGGCAGTGAGCATGACAGAAGAGGAGTGAGAGACTAAAGGGACAGAGAGAATAAGCATAACAGAGAGAGAATGAGGGAACGGGAGAGTAGAAGTAAGAGTACAGAGGGAGTAAGAGAAGGAATTAGTGAAGTGGAGTAAGGAGAGTAAGGGATGGGAAAACAGTGAAGGAGTAAAGGAAGGGAAGAGAGAGGAAGGAAAGTAAAGGAGAAAGTCTGAAAGAAGGTGAGTGTGGGAGTGTGGCTGAGTTATAGGGTGTGAGCGTGACAGAAGAGGAGTGAGAGACTAAGGGGACAGAGAGAATGATGCTAACAGAAAGAGATTGAGGGAAGGGGAGTGTAGAACTAAGAGGACAGAGGAAGAAAGAAAAGGAGTTAGTGAAGTGGAGTAAGGAGAGTAAGGGAAGGGAAAAGAGTAAAGCAATGAAGTAAGAGAAGAGAGAGGAAAGAAAGTAAAGGAGAAGGTCTGAAAGAAGGTGAGTGTAAGAGAGGAGTGTGGAAAAGGGGAGTAAACGTGGGGATTCAGAATAAGTGAGGCAAGCGCAATAAGGGAACAGAGGTGTGGGAGCATCAGAGAAGAGTAGTGAGGTTAAGGAAAAGAGTATAGGGAAAGTACATTTTGTATATCAAACTTACCTTATAAGTAATGTAAACTTAATTTCATATTTTCATTAAAATTTATATCTGTGAAAGACAAAAAAAGTTAGAATATTTATAATATATATTTTACAATACAAGAGACAAAGTAGGACATTAAAAGTCATAAACGGTTAGTAAGAGATAAACTAGAAGTGAAGGACTCAGAAAGAAAAACAAAGGAATGGTGAAGGTCAGAGAGAGTTAAAAAGAAATAGAGAGAGAGCAAATTGCTAAAAGGATAATGACATAGATACATTCAGTGACAATGAAGAAAAGCAGGAGAGAGAAATTAACTGAAGGTGAGTAAGATCCTAAAGGAATATGCATTAAGAAAACTAAAGGCAGAAATGGGAGTGAAGAAAGGGGAGTGAGTGACAGAGAAGCAGGAGTGAATAACAGTGGATTAATGACAAAGAGGCATGGAATTTGAGTGAGGGTGAATGTAGGCTTGTAAGACAGTGAGGAGACAATGGGAGTGAAGGTAACAGAGAGGGAGTGAGGGAAGACAAGTGAGAATATGAGAGACTAGATGGAGTAAGAGAAAGAGTGAGTAAAGGGCAGTAAGGTGATTAAGGCAAGGAGAATGACTGAGAGAGCAAAGGAAGGGAAGAAAGGAAGAAAAGTGAAGCAAAGGGGCTGGGAAAGGGTGAGTGCGTGACGAAAGAAAGAAGAAGGGTAGTTAAAGATGATGATTGAGGATAACTGAAGGAACTGAAGTAAGGGAACAAGGGTGAGGGAGGGTGAGTGAAGGAGAGTGAGGTTGATGAAAAAGGGAAAATAAAAAGAGGATAAAAGCAAATGAGCTTGAGACAAATGAAGTGAAAGAGTGAGAACATAGAGGTAGTGAAGGAAAGAGTGGCAGAAAGAAACTGAGTAAGAGAGCAAAAAAAAAATAAGTAAGGGAGTGTGGGTGAGTTTTAGGGAGTAAGCATGACGGAAGAGGAGTGAGAGAGTGAGAGGATCGAGAGACTGAAGCTAAGACACAGGGAGTGAGGGAAAGGGAGTGAGGATGTGAGAGGACAGAGGAAGTGAGAGAAGGAGTGAGTGAAGTGTAATAAGGTGAGTGAGAGAAGGGGATTTATTGAGGGAACAAAGAAAGAAAACAAGGGGAAGGGGAGTGAAGTAGAGTGACTGACAGCTGGAAAGTAGTGGATGGGAGAGAGGGAAAGGGAAGTGAAGGAGTGGTTAATGAGAATAAGTGAGGAAAGTGGAATAAGGGAAGGGAGGTGAGGGAGAGTGAAAAAAGTCCAGTGAGGGTGAGTTAAGAGGAGTGATAGAGGGTGGAAACAGGTAAGTGAGCATAAGAGAATGCAAAAATAATATATATTTAATAATATAAAATAAAAATAATTTCAACAACATGTTATATGGTTTATTTTTGCTGTTCTCAGAATAGTCACTTAAAACAGTGACTTCAATAGTACTCATCATATAACAGCGGGCAAAAAAAACACAATCAAAATGATTGTGTTTAAAAAAAACATAAAATCTTTTCTTAAATAATGTAACATTTTGAAAAAACATATCTAAACTCACTTTTGATCCATCCACTTTTCCACGAGGCCAAATAGTATATGGAAAGTCCTTTCCTTTGGAAATTAGTCCAGAGTATTCTTAATTTCTCATTTACCCGACTTTCTGAAAGAAAAGCTCCAACATCTTTTACATTATGAAATAAGAGTTTTATTTCCACCTCTAGCTTACTTTTTATAAATAATTTGTATAATACTCACAGCACACACTATATGATATACATATACTATCTCTATGACAACTACATGTTTTTTATTATCTTCATCACTCTCATTCAGAAAGTAATTTTGAACAGAAAACTAAGTTATATTACCTGCTGCAATCTTCAGAGGCCAATTACCTTCCCTAAAATTTCAGTTGTAAGAACACTAGGTAAGAATTTATGAAGTCAGAAGGCAAACGTTGTTTGAAAGTCAATTGAGTATCATTACAGTGTTTCCAGCCTTTTTGACATTTTAAATAAGCTGTGTAATGTCCTGATGTTGTTGAAGGACCACCATGGTAAATAATTGCTGCAGTTGTAAAGGTTCTTCCTGAAATTGATAATGGAGAAGCCACACAATTTTTAATTAATGTTGTCAATTTAGTTCCATCAGGTCTACATCGTTGGAACATTAAAATAACATACTGTCCATATCTTCGTAAAAATAAAGTTGATAGCATTGCAGATTTACATTGAGTACAGACCATGTTTTGATTTGCTTCTCTAACTAGATTATTAAAAGACACTGATTTGCAGTCTGGTAAAGTCAAATATATAAATCTTTCAGTGTCTACTGTAGTACTACTTGAAAAGGAGCAATTGTCGCAGTCATGTTGCCATTTATAAGAAAGGCCAAAAAGATTTTCTACATCTACACCTTCATCTTGCAATACAACAAGCATATACTTTAGAAATTCCTGACAATCTTGCTGAATATTCTGTGAAAATTGATTTAGACCAGAAAATATGTCTAAAACATTTCGAATTTCAGAAACACTTTGTATTTTTGTTCTATCTCTGCTACATTTCTCTAATACAAAATTTAATAAACAACAAAATGTTTGATCACGATTTTCAGCAATCTGTTCTTGTACAGTTTGGAGAAAGAAAACAACATTAACCACTACATTAGCATAGCAGTTGATACCAGAACTATTTTCATACTGAAATCCAACAACATCTTTAACTGAATCCATTTTGTTTCTGCTTACAATTACTGGTTCATCTACCTTTTTTCTTTTTGCTACAACTTCACTACAATTTTTCTCATTTCTTCTTTTTCGGCCTACCACACGCTTTTCAAATATTGAGGTAAATTTGGAGCATACTCTCTTCTTAACCTATTATATTCTTTTACACAATTTAGATCTGCATTAATCTTTGTCTTATCAAAATCAATCAAGTACAATCCTGATAAAGTTCTGACTCGAGATAAAGCAACATATGCCATGCCCTCCTTGAACACAGAATTTCCAATATTCACCAAAGCACTATCAACACTTAAACCTTGAGATTTATGAATAGTTACTGCATATGCCAAAGAAACAGGAAACTGTTTTCTGCGGACATATACATCTTTCACAAGCAAAAAATGGGGAGAACACGACTGATTTGTTGTAGTTCTTCAATACCATCAATTTTAATTTTTATAATTTCAATTCCATCTCTATTTTGGTAATTCACAAAATCCACAACATGACCCATTGCTCCATTTACTAAACCTCTTCCCACATGTAAATTATAGGACAATTTAAAGATGCATACAGAGTCTTTTCCATACCAGCAGTTTTAGATATTGTCTTCTCTAAAGAATCCAATTTTGATTTCAACTTTTCTGACAAAATAATAGTTGCTCCTTCATGTTCAATTTTATCAATAGCTTCCAGTTTCACAATCTCTTGATTTTCCAACTTTAACATTTTGTATTTGAAGATTGAACATTCTTGCAGAGTTGGCATCAAGCATATGACAGATTTGTTTTCAAGAATTTTCTTAAAAATATTCTCTCGAGAATATTTTCATTTGGAAACAAATTTGATATAAATCGTCCATGTAAAGCTTCTTTGCCATGCTCAGTTAGTTTTCCAATTCTTAAATCTTGTAGAATATTTTTATAATCTTCATCCTTTGCCTGTCGCATATTTTGAAGCAGTTCTGCATATTTGAAATGTAACCATATGTTAACATTTCCAATGCTTCCTAAGCACTTCCTGGTATCTTCATGTGTAAGCATTTTAAACACTGGCTGTCTTTTCACTGGAGTTAGTTGCAGTAGATCTTAAAACACAATGATGTATTTGCCTCCAAATAACACTTCATAGTCTGTTTTAAGAATTACTTGCATTCTTAAATGCACAAAAGCAAGCATTACATTTGATACCATGCTTACTTCATCAATGATAAGAAGTTTCATTTTCTTTAGGACTCTTGAAACTTCACAACAAGCTTCTCCAGATAGCTAGTGGTATTGTAATTTGTTATCATGCTCCACTGGCAGCATCAATAAGCGATGTAAAGTAATCCCTTTAATGTTGTGTGCTGCCAACCCAGTTAGAGCAGTAACAACACAAGAGAGGGATGACTCTGTTATTTTCTACAGATAAGTTGCAATTGCTTTAATCAGGAAACTTTTTCCAGTTCCTGCTTCTCCACTCACATATAGTCGGACAGGTACAAATGATGTACATGAGCACTCTTTTTTCTCATGAGATAAACCATGCTCAATGTGTTTTGTGACATCGTCATATATTTGTTTCTGCTCAACGTTTAGCTCTTTTCCAAATCTTCTAAGTTAACTCCATTCTCCTGAGCTTGTTCCATGGCTCTTTCAACTTCATCCATGACAGTGGCAGCTTCATTTTGTATAATTGGTCCTCCTAGTGGATCCTGATTCAATGAAGCAGAACTCTGACTATCTTGAGAACTGTCTCTAGCAATCTCTGCTGCAATTGTAGCTTCTTGCTCTATTTCCTCGTTTAACATTTGCAGATAATTTGAAAAAACAGGACATTCTATCGTATCCTTGGTTGCATTGAATGAATCTTCATAAGTAAGAAAATCTCCAAGTAGTTCCTCTTCTGTACGCCAAGGCTTAAAGAGTTGCAAAAGAGCTAAGTAAGAAAATTCCCTTTTGTCTGGAGAATCACAACTCAATTTTTGATGATTGATCAAATGGCCTTTTCTTTGTTTCACTAGACAGCCTTCACAACCAATTACAGCATATACACCTTTATTGATGTCTTCTGTGACGTTGTTTTTAAAAATATAGGTGTGCAGAACTTTATAAAGAACAACGTTCTCAAGATGAGTACTTCTATTTGGATAGTATGTATCCAACATGTTAGTCTTCAGAATATCTGTACTGTCTGGTTCTTTCTCCTCCAAATACTCTATTTCTTGTACAGATTTCAAAACTCGGTTTCGTGTTGCAGCAAGACGTAGACTCACCCAAATGATGGTTCTAGATTTGGCATATAGACCTGTTGATGATAACCGATCAGAACATTCATATGCTCTAATTTCTCGATGTGACAACATCTTCAAACTGTAACTGTATAATTTCTTGCTTAGACTATTTTCATGTGAAATTTCCTCCCACATTTCCTTCAGTTCCGTCTTTTCTGATTTTGTGATGTAAGACGTCACATATCGAGCCACAGCAATAGAGTTGTCAGCCACATATTGAATATCCATGTTAGCATTCCACATGGACACAATGACTGGGTTGTAGTCATTTATGAGTTTGGATTCCTCATTTCTTCTTAGGTTGTATATATTTTTAGGTGATTTTCTTGTCACAGTATGTCGCAGAGAAGACATAAATTTGTTAACTCTTCCTTTCGATATTACTGGATGTGGAAATGCAAAACGACATTTCGTGTAGTACTTGTCCTTGGATTTGTATTTTCGACGACAGTATTTCCCACAACAAAGGGTTTGAAAGCGTAAAACTTGATGTCTTAAATTGTTTTCTTGTGTACTTTTCGGAACAGCACATGTAGAATACTGCTCAATAAAACTCATCACTTTCTCATCTGAATCTGTTCCAAATGTTGGTGCATCTTTAATCCATGGCAGCATATGTATGTGAGGTGCACCTCTTGCTTGATACTCCTTTCTCCAAAAGAAATCCAACACCTCTCCAAGCGGAGAATTTTGTTTGTTTGTAATAAAAGACATCATAGCTTCAAACCTATGATTGAAATACCTGCATACATTAACTGGATCCAAAGAGCACAGTTCTCCAGGTGTCTTGTATTCAATATTTTCAATGTTTTTATTTGCCTCTCGTAGAAATTCAAGTAAGTCTTCCCAAGCATACTCAGCACAGCTAAGAGTGAGGAACCATGTAGGAGTTCCTAAGTTTCTTAGCATACATTTAAATTCCCCATGAAGACGGTACCAATACTCATTAGTACCACGCTGATATGCCATGAGATTAATTAGCTGAGATTCCAAAACACTGTCTTGCAGTTTCACTTTATCCATGAAATCCTTAGCCGAAACTTTTTGTAGATGTGCTCCACTTTTCAGTGTATGGTTTACTGCATAAGAAAGTCAAGACAAGTCACTCTCAAAGAGAAGATGGAACAAATATGGAATGCATTGACAAAACCTTGGATCTTCTGCATATAATCTTGAAGTCCGGTATTCAGATGCAGGAATTTGAACAGGTCTGTGGTCATATCGTCCACCTTTACCTGTTGTGAATAACTGTGGAAAACAACGAGCTTCCAAACTTTCTTCCCATGCACTAATGGGACTTCCTTTTGCTTCTTTCATTTGAAACAAGTCAATAGCATTCCCCATTACTTCTTTGGAATGCAATGGATGAACACTATAATGATCATAAATTTCTTCACTTCTAGAGACATCAACTTTTTCAATTTACCCAGCTGAGAAATCAGTGTCGTCTTCTACAGTTGTTTCCTCTTCTTCCACATACACATTTTTATAGTACTGATTATTTTTTATCAGATACAACGTTGCCTTCTTGACTTTCCTAACATCCACTAATTCTTGCCAGATTTTCTTACTCTTTGTCGGAACACCATTAATTTGAATAACCAGAGGTTCCTCTTCTACTTTTTCGACACCAATTGTATCAATATTTTTCTTTAAATCTACAGGCAAATAGACAACTCTTCAGTTTAATCCTCTCTGTAAATCTGAAGGAGGCAATTTCCCTGTCTTAGGCGCCATGCGAACAATAGCCTGAAAAGGATGCACACATTGAATCAGAATAGACTCATAGGTATTTAAATCCATCAATTCAGAAAGAATGTCTACCAACTCCAGATTATTATGGACAGCTCTAGCAGGCATTCTATTTTCATTTAATTTATTATAACAATATTTACAAATTCGTTGATCAGAACCCAAATCAAAACAATATTCTACCAACAAATAAGTTGCAAAATCCTTCCACTCATTATTATTTATCTTTTCACTTTTTACGTATAAATCAACTAATCTAGTTTGATGCTTATAATGAGTTCGTCGACAACACACACAAGTAAAATTAGGCCTTTCACTTGTATTCACCTTAAACTTTGTAATTTCATGTTCAAATTTTTCTGTACTTGAAATCTCTACATTCTCTTCTACATTACTTTCTATTACTGTATCAGTTTCTGCACTGACCTCTTTTTCACCAAAGTAACAAAACTCAATTTCTTCACAAATGTTTTTCACATCTAATTCAGTTCCATGCAAAAGAGCACTGTTTAACTGTTTTAGTTTAAGTGCTGGACTTTTTGCATAATACAACCGTCTCACTAATTTCCTTACTTTATTATGATGCACTGCTAACATCCTAAAATGATGAAAAACACTCTGACATACTTTTCTTGAAAGACAAGCGAGTGAATGCCCTTGCAAACCTGTTTTTTTTCTCACTCTGCAAGGATCTAACTCTTGCAAAATTTTAATTTTTTGTTTTAGACTTTTCTTAGTATATGTCCGTAAGAAACTGCGAAACAAATCAATTGAATCCTGTCGCACACTACAAATACTACTACAATTCCAAGTATAGACTGGAGCCCTAGGACATCTCCCTAAAACTTCATCAGCTAACACTTCTTCTGTATTTCTAGGCACAATCTTTTCTTTTTCAACCGGACAACCGTCCTTCACCTCATATGCTCGACCACTGGTGTCAACTGAATGCACCAAATCATTATCCTGAAAGTAACTTTCTTCATTAAAAAATTGAGCACAACTTGAACTATGCTTCCATTCTCCAGAAAAAACATCACAAAAATTAGTCCGATTAATTACTCTCTTCCACTTACATTTTGATTTGACCACATTGATTACTTTATCTAGTGTACAAATTCTATTCATTACTAATCCATATAACTTATTTTTCACTTTAAATGCTTCATCCACAATCTTAATAATGCTTTTTTTTCTTGTAAAAAGCGGTCTTTTTTATACCTTTTTACATTTTTTAATACATTAGATATAATTCTGTTATATAACATTCATCTACGAATTTCAATAAATTGATTTCTCCGTCTATTGTCATAGACAATATCATCGCCTTCTAGAGATCTAACATTTTTGGAGAGACACAATTTCTTTTTTGTAATTAAAGGTGTCTTACTTTTCTTTGAAGTCACATTTTTTATTTTTTGACATTTCAATAGGTTCCTGAGAAAATTTTTAGTTTGCTTACCAGGAGCATCATTTTTGTTGACTTTTTATATTTTTTGGCTCGTCTTTGTTTAGACGGCATATTATTTTTCCTTTGTAGAGATGACTATAATCTGTGGTAAAGAAAAAATAACATATTATAGACCACTACAAACATATTACATAGCAATTACAATACGTGAACAATCTAAACACTAGTATAGAACAAAAAGCTGATTTACATTACAAGTGCTTTGCTTTGTGTCAAAAATGATTTACTATGTAAAAAGTTTTCTGGTGAAATTGTTTGCTTTAAAAAAAAATTGCCAATCATCACACTAAGTTTCTAGAATTACATTTTCACATTTTTCAATAATATCACCTGTGCCTTCGAACAGTTTGTCTCTTTTTGCTTAAAAGGTACTCTGTGTCTTTTTATGTGTGTCATTTCTCTCTTTGTATATCTGTCATTACATGTGCCTAAAATCACACTGTGAGTGAAGCTTGATTCACCCATCAGTGTGATCTTAGGCAGAGACACACATACTGTTAGCAGAGACAGACATGGTACATTATATCTAACATTCTGATCATGTGCCTAGGATCACACTGTGAGTGAAGCTTGATTCACCCATCAGTGTGATCTTAGGCAGAGACACACATACTGTTGGCAGAGACAGACATGGTACATTATATCTAACATTCTGATCTTGTACCTAAGATCACACAGTGAGTGAAGCTTGATTCACCCATCACTGTGATCTTAGGCAGAGACACACATACTGTTGACAGAGACAGACATGGTACATTATATCTAACATTCTGATCATGTGCCTAAGACCACACTGTGAGTGAAGCTTGATTCACCCATCACTGTGATCTTAGGCAGAGTCACACATACTGTTGGAAGAGACAGACATGGTACATTATATCTAACATTCTGATCATGTGCCTAAGATCACACTGTGAGTGAAGCTTGATTCACCCATCACTGTGATATTAGGCAGAGTCACACATACTGTTTGCAGAGACAGACATGGTACATTATATGTAACATTCTGATCATGTGCCTAAGATCACACTGTGAGTGAAGCTTGATTCACCCATCACTGTGATCTTAGGCTGAGACACACATACTGTTGGCAGAGACAGACATGGTACATTATATCTAACATTCTTATCATGTGTCTAAGATCACACTGTGAGTGAAGCTTGATTCACCCATCACTGTGATCTTAGGCAGAGACACACATACTGTTGGCAGACACAGACATGGTACATTATATCTAACATTCTGATCATGTGCCTAAGATCACACTGTGAGTGAAGCTTCATTCACTAATCACTGTGATTTTAGGCAGAGACACACATACTGTTAGCAGAGACAGACATAGTATATTATATCTAACATTCTGATCATGTGCCTAAGATCATACTGTGAGTAAAGCCTGATTCACCCATCACTGTGATCTTAGGCAGAGTCACACATACTGTTGGCAGAGACAGACATGGTACATTATATCTAACATTCTGATCATGTGCCTAAGATCACACTATGAGTGAAGCTTGATTCACCCATCACTGTGATCTTAGGCAGAGACACACATGCTGTTGGCAGAGACAGACATGGTACATTATATCTTACATTCTGATCATGTGCTTAAGATCACACTGTTAGTGAAGCTTGATTCACCCATCACTGTGATCTTAGGCAGAGTCGCACATGCTGTTGGCAGAGACAGACATGGTACATTATATTTAACATTCTGATCATGTGCCTAAGATCACACTGTGACTGAAGCTTGATTCACCCATCACTGCGATCTTAGGCAGAGTCACACATACTGCTGGCAGAGATAGACATGGTACATTATATGTAACATTCTGATCATGTGCCTAAGATCACACTGTGAGTGAAGCTTGATTCACCCATCACTGTGATCTTAGGCTGAGACACACATACTGTTGGCAGAGACAGACTTGGTACATTATATCTAACATTCTTATCATGTGTCTAAGATCACACTGTGAGTGAAGCTTGATTCACCCATCACTGTGATCTTAGGCAGAGTCGCACATGCTGTTGGCAGAGACAGACATGGTACATTATATTTAACATTCTGATCATGTGCCTAAGATCACACTGTGACTGAAGCTTGATTCACCCATCACTGTGATCTTAGGCAGAGACACACATACTGTTGGCAGACACAAACATGGTACATTATATCTAACATTCTGATCATGTGCCTAAGATCACACTGTGAGTGAAGCTTCATTCACCCATCACTGTGATTTTAGGCAGAGACACACATACTGTTAGCAGAGACAGACATAGTATATTATATCTAACATTCTGATCATGTGCCTAAGATCATACTGTGAGTGAAGCCTGATTCACCCATCACTGTGATCTTAGGCAGAGTCACACATACTGTTGGCAGAGACAGACATGGTACATTATATCTAACATTCTGATCATGTGCCTAAGATCACACTATGAGTGAAGCTTGATTCACCCATCACTGTGATCTTAGGCAGAGACACACATGCTGTTGGCAGAGACAGACATGGTACATTATATCTTACATTCTGATCATGTGCCTAAGATCACACTGTTAGTGAAGCTTGATTCACCCATCACTGTGATCTTAGGCAGAGTCGCACATGCTGTTGGCAGAGACAGACATGGTACATTATATTTAACATTCTGATCATGTGCCTAAGATCACACTGTGACTGAAGCTTGATTCACCCATCACTGCGATCTTAGGCAGAGACACACATACTGTTGGCAGAGACAGACATGGTACATTATCTCTAACATTCTGATCATGTGCCTAAGATCACACTGTGACTGAAGTTTGATTCACCCATCACTGTGATCTTAGGCAGAGACACACATACTGTTGGCAGAGACAGACATGGTACATTATATGTAACATTCTGATCATGTGCCTAAGATCACACTGTGAGTGAACCTTGACATCAACTAAGCATACCTTTTACCAGAAAACATTTTCTATAGTAAATTGTTTTTCACACAAAGCACCGCCCTTTTAAATGACCACTACAAAGCAAAGCAGAAACCTTACTCATTTGCAAAATACATTTCCAATATGCAGTATACAATTTTTAAACAGCATTACAAAAAAACATAACACACAATGCACGAATAAAGAAGCACAATATGCTCCTTAATCTACCCTATACTGCATACAGCAGTGTATCTTCATTAAATGAATCATATATCAGAAAACACACAGGCACACAGTAAAGTTACACACAAGCAAAGAATACTCTTTATCCTGATTGACGCAAACTGTTACAAGGCACAGGTGACATTATTGAAAAATGTGAAAATGTTTTCGCTTATTTCAAACAGAAAGGCAGTGTGATACTTCACCAAAATTTAAAAAGCAGGCTTTTTTCCACAAAATATTTTCCATACAAAATCGTTTTTTGACACAAAGCACAGCTCATTTAGATGACCACTACAGAAACAAAGCAGAAACCTAACTCCTTTTTAAAATACATTTCCAATATGCACCATTCTATTTTTAAACAACATTACAAAAAAACATGACACAAAATGCAAGAACAAAGAAGCACAATATGCTTTTTTAATCTTCCCCATAGTTTTTTAAAAAGAATCATTACTCACCTTTAAAAATGCTTTGGAAGATATAGAACAGTGTCAGTCACACTCAACAGATTTTCTTCAGCAGAATCTCTGAATAATGCTTCTTTCACTTGAGCCTCAGAATAATGGCACAGATTCTTTCTCATTTCAGACCCATATTCCTGTACATAACCAATCAAAATTGTTCCCACACAAATTCAAAACTAAACCGCACATTTTAATTGGTTGTACATTTCAAGACTTTGACACTCACATAACATTCACCCATCCCCAGAGGGCTCATTCACCCTGTAACCATGGTAACTCCCTCCTAACCCAGCACACAGTTTACAAGTTCATCATACTATGTTGCAAAAGAATCCATCAAGGGTGTTTGACCTCTCAATGTACTAGCTAATCAAGTGCAATGTTTGTTTAAATGACTTTTTCTCAACCATTGAAATGACTTTTTACAAAAAAAATGCATGCACCCTAATTTTCAGTGGAGATTTTTAAGAAAGCACCAATCATTTCTGGTTTTTCAAGTGCACTGAATCTCAACCACTTTTTTTCATAATCAAACTGCCATTTCATTTCCACAACTCATCTAACTAGAAGCACATCTACCTTCAAGATTCCAAAAGGCTGGTTTGTGGGTCATAGCGGAGAAGTAAGGCTCAATGGTTAGAGCGGCAGACCCTGATGCAGAGGTCTGGCCCGAGACCAGGGTTCAATTCCCGCCTCGGTGGGTCTTGGGCTCAATTTCCTCGGACCTGACAATTCTCGCCTCGGTGCCTATTCTAATCCTGGGTTCCACTCTGCAACTCTGGGCAATAGCTTGCTTAATCTCCACAATGGTGCCAACAGCGCTGGGATGCCTGGCTTCACCTTGGGGGTGCCCAGGAGTGGACATTTCACAGGGAAAAGCCAGGAAAGGTTCCACAGCGGTATGCGTTACAGCGCCAGGACACCCACGGGTATTAGTGCGCTTTACAATTACAAATTATAGCTATGTCTTCTGGAGTGAAAAATTTGCAAGCAACAGAGGTATTTACAACCTTGATTTACCAAATGTGGACATTGTGTGGATTGGACAGAGAGGATTGAGATGTCACCAATTGATACCATTGGTAAAATCCTTTATGCATCTTCCACACCCTGACCTTATAATTGTGCACTGTGGTGGAAATGACCTAGGCACTTTGACTGGGGTAGGACTTTAAATGCTTTTAAAGGACATCTTTGGGCAATTGATGTCACTTTTTCCAAAAACTGCCTTGGTATTTTCAAATATATGCCAAAGGCAAAAATGGAACTGGTCCAACCAATTTTGTCCACAGATTGAGAAAGCAAGGAAACATGTAAATAAATCTGTTTCTGCTTTCCTCAGAGACTATGGTATGGGTTCCATTTACCACAACAACTTGCGTTACAACATGCAAGGCATCTATAGGAGAGATGGTGTTCATTTTACAGATGAGGGGAATAGAGTTTTCCTCTTGAATATGAGACTCTGCATTGGTACCTACTTGTAGGTACAAAAAACACCCACATAACACAACAGCTCTTTTCGGAGCTACCATACTTGTAAGCACTCTAAATTATTTTTTTACTCTATTTTCTTGCACTATTTTTCCCCGTGGTGCGCGTACCGGAGAGCGCACCTGAGAACGCACCCAGCGCTTACCCTGTGAAAATTTTTACAAAAATAAATAGTTTTTTGCCCTTCAGGGTCCTTCTAGGCCCACCTCAAAAAACCTAGGGGGTCAAGGGGTGTCTACCCTGCCCCCTTTTAATGATTTCCCCCTTTTTTTTTCACCTCTTGTGTCTCGATTCTACCGAGACACAAGATGGCGGACTCTCCGGACTGTTTAGAATGTTGACAGACACCCGACAGCCAATCAGCTTTCCGCTCGCGCACTCCTGTAGCGCGCCGGGTGCTCTCCCCGGTACGCATACCCGTGAGCACTCAGAGCGCGCCTATAGATATATAGGTGTTTTTGAAGTTAATTTTCAAAAAAACCACTGGAGCAATTTTCACCAAATATAGCAAAGGCACATCTGCGTACCAGTCCCTACAATTTTGCCAAGTTTGGCGTAATGTCATTCAGCGGTTCGGGCTGTAGACTTGTCAGACTGTACTATGGAAATTAACATGGGGAAAACACGTTTTGGGACCCCCTTTTTTCTCGGCCCCCACTTCACGAATCTCCCCAAAACTTTCAGGGAAGAAGTAGAGTGGAGCTGGCCAAAATTATGGAAAATTACATGCAAATTCCTCAACCGGCGCCAAAGTTATTCCCAATAGAATATTGCGGATTTCCTATGGTAGCTAGATCCTAACTATAAGTACCTACTGGCGACCGCCAGTAGGTAATATATATATATATATATA
Source organism: Lissotriton helveticus (assembly GCF_964261635.1). Taxonomy (NCBI): domain Eukaryota; kingdom Metazoa; phylum Chordata; class Amphibia; order Caudata; family Salamandridae; genus Lissotriton; species Lissotriton helveticus. Next base: position 1,443,731,004 of record NC_136061.1, on the reverse strand, counting down.
TATATAAGCTAGCAAAACTAGATTTTTGGCTAGGGGCTACAAGGTAGCGGAGATCGACACGGCTATGCATAAGGCAAATGCACTGCCTCGTGACTTGGCCCTTGAGCGCAAGCAAAAACCTAAATCCATAGAGATACATGATAAACAATCTGTCAGACTGATCTGGGCTTACAATAAGCAACATGGCGCACTCAGAAAAGCTGTTACCAAACATTGGGATCTAATTAGATGTGACCCTATTATAGGAGGAAAAATGCCGGCAAGCCATCAATCACCTTTAGGAAAGCATATTCTATGCAGGATGCCCTAGTTAAATTTAGTCCAGAGGTGGTTACACTTAAAAAAAGAATGGACAAAAGCAGGGGCTTCAGAAAATGCTCCAGCTGCAAGGCCTGCCTCCATGGGGTTAACAAATCAGAATACACTATTCCCTTTTCAGCTACCCCGCGCAAAATTAATAAACAACTGACTTGCAAGAGCGAATACGTTGTGTATGTGCTGGAGTGTCCTTGTGGCCTGCGATATGTTGGTAGCACCAAGTTGCAGGTTCACAAGAGGATACTCCAGCACATACGAGCCATCAACACTAATGACTCCGCGTATCCGGTAGCTCGGCACTTCAAAGAGTGCCATAACAACAACAGTGCATTATTAAAATACTATGCCATTGATTCTGTAGGCCCACTTAGGAGAGGAGGGGATAGAGAGGAAACTTTGAGAATGTTAGAGACCAGGTACATCCTAGAGATGGACAGTAAGACACCAGGAGGTCTCAACTCAACAGAGGATTTTTACACTTGCCTTTGAACCTCACTTCCCTCTCGAAATATCTTGTAGCACAGATCATGAACTAGACAGCATTGATTTACTATACAGGGTATTCCAGCAGAGTGTACACAGGGCTATTAAACTGTAACAACATCATAGGCCCTATGTCTGATGAGCAATGTGGACACAGTAGTTGAACATCGTAGCCTAGGATTAGGCTATGCAATAAGTGAGAAAAAAACAGTAGTATAGAAAACAAACTTATTTTAATTTAATCACTATGCACTGTCACTTTGGTTGCAATATATCGAATGCTTCCTGAGAAGGCTAGCAAAGTTATGATATTACCGTTTCTGTAATAACATTGGAGGCTGCGATAATGTATTGAGATAGGTATTATCTCCTCCATGGCATAGACACAGTAATGTACGTCAACAATCATAAAATGTGCAATATTTGAATATGAACGTCAGAGGGTGTTTCTCTTATCAGTAGTTAAAATTTATTTTAACTTTTGTATGGTTTTATCCTGGTTTTATATTGATGAAATTTATCTGATATATAATTATAGACAACATTATAAAGTGCGTATTTTTAAATGGATTTTTTACCATGTAAATATGCCCAGTATGTGTTCTTAAAACCTCAATTTTGGATATAACTGTTTACACCTTGCCGAATTTGCACATGTATAGTTGATTAACGGGGATTATCCCGTAATTTGAGTAGCCTTACAGTATGTTTTTCATGTCTATGAACTTACTGCAGGAGCATCTGACCAATGCAACCAATCACGGTCTAACCATTCTTGCACTTGCACTTTAAATTTTGCCTTCCCTCCCCTATGCGTCATGTGACCAAGGCCTCTGTGTAGGCCGAAACGTTATGCTGAGGTGGGCCTTCCACGCTATTGAATAAAATCACTGCTCACCTGCACCCTGGGACTTCCTCTCTTCTTCTGCGCCGTTGGTATCCGGTATAAGGGCTCCTGGTGAGAGAATGCTGAGATCGTGTTTATATATATATATATATATATATATATATATATATATATATATATATATATAATTCATTGAAAAAACCATAGGTTATAGACCATATATAGTTAGGAATTAGCATTTAAAAAACCTTATTTTACTCACACAAAACCAATGAAATTCCATATATAGTTAGTTGTACTAACTATATATCGCGCACCCGCAATCCACTGCTGATCATGTCACATATTACATCATTCATGACATGGTCAGTGACATCACTGATGACATCACTGATGACATCTCAAATGACATCACTGATGACATCACTGATGACATCTCAAATGACATCACTGATGACATCACTGATGACAACATCCAGTGACTGTATTTTTCTGTAAAGTTAAAATATGTCTTACATATTGAAGAATGAGTGGATGTATAAGTGTCTGGATGAAGGATTTAGTAGGTGCATGACTGACTGACTGTATGAGTGAGTGGTTAAATGTGTCTCATTGAGTGCATGGGTTAGTGACTAAACTGTCTTAATTTGTGCATCATTATGTCTGTTGTTCTGTAAACTGCTGTATGTGTTGATCAGTAGCTATATGAGTAACTATATGGGTTATTGATTGGTTGCCCAAGCATTTGTATGGGAAACTGGGAGTGTGTGTGGGTGGCTGGGAAGGTGTATGACTCTGTGCATAATGTATGGGTTCAAAAGTGCATGTGGAAACAGCTGTATGGGTGGTTGACTGTGTGCATGACTGTATTGGTGAGTGAATGGATATCTCAGTGCTACATGTCAAAGTAAGTACATATGTAAAACACAGTACATGTGAGAGTTGACATATATAAATAACTGTGCATAAGAGCCAGTGAATGTGTGAGTGGCTGTATGGATCATTGTGCTCTTGTATCCAGGATTGTATAAGTGAGTAAATATGTTTAGTATATGTTTGAATAAGTAAGGTGTGTTTAACTGTATAGTTAAGGAAATGGAGGTGTGATTGATTGTTTGCATGACTGACTAGGTGTGTGTGTAACTTCATGGATGAGTGACAATCTGCGAGTCTGTGTTTACACTGAGTGTATCTAAGGTTATATTAGAGTCTGAAGAGGTTCATCGTATTATCACATGAATGATGTCATCAGTGATGTGATCAGTAATGTCAAATGAGATGTCATCAGTGATGTCATCAGTGATGTCATTTGAGATGTCATCAGTAATGTCATCAGTGATGTCATTTGAGATGTCATCAGTGATGTCATCAGTGATGTCATTTGAGATGTCATCAGTGATGTCATCAGTGATGTCACTGACCATGTCATGAATGATGTAATATGTGACATGATCAGCAGTGGATTGCGGGTGCGCGATATATAGTTAGTACAACTAACTATATATGGAATTTCATTGGTTTTGTGTGAGTAAAATAAGGTTTTTTAAATGCTAATTCCTAACTATATATGGTCTATAACCTATGGTTTTTTCAATGAATTTCATTGGTTTTTTAAAAGCTAATATCTATAGCTGTAAAATTTATTCTTCTTTAAATCCAAAAATATATTTTATATGTTTATTAATAATTTTTTTTAAATATTTTTTTTGATTCGCTCCCGGTCCGCGAACCGGGAAGCTTCCCGTTAGCTCAATTTGATTCCGCGATCCGGTCCGTGAACCGGTAAGAAATCAACATAGTGATGGTATCGCGTTGCCGCGTAATGCGTCTTATGACGTACTGCGTTAGCGCACCCGGAAGTGCCCCGGGGCGCGGACCGAGGCGCGAAACGCAGCTCCCCGGAAGCGATCCGCGGCGCGAAAGTGCGACGTATCGCGTTGCCGCGAAAAATGCGTCTTGTGACGTATCGCGTTAGCGCACCCGGAAGTGTCCCGGGGCGCGGACCGGGGCGCGAAGCTTAGCGACCCGGAAGCTAACCGGGGCGCGTTCCGCAGCGCGTAACATCAGCGTGAGAGGTCATGTGACTTGTTAATAAAACTTTTCATTGGTTCATTTCACTTTTAGTTTCATAATTATGGAAGGCTAGGTCAGGTGACCTAAAAATAACACTTTTCATTGGTTGAGAAGTATTGTTTTTTCCAAATGATGAAAACCCCTCCTTCTTTCCTCACTCTGACTTTCATCATTGTGAGAGGTAGACCTATTTTGCTTGTTGGAAGACCTATTTTGCTTGTGTGAAAATGGCTTCATTGGTTGCTTCAGCTGGTGGACCCCCACCACCACCTCCACCTCCTCATGGGAAGAGAGGACCACCTCCCCAGGTGATTACCAACACTGAGGAGGAAGATGAAGAAATGGATGAGGAGGGAGAAGAACCACAATTCCTGGAAGAGTTGCCCCGGGTTTCCAGAAAGAAAGCCAGTTTCATCTGGCAGTTTTTTTCGATGCCTCGTGGACAAAAAAAAGTCAACGCGAGGTATGTCACCTGCCTCATATGCAAGGAACAATTGTCCAGAGGGACGGACAAAAAATACAGTTATGGTAATCACACCATGCATAGGCACATGACGAGGAAACATCCCCTAAATTACAGCCGGGCGGAATTAAGGGATATGCTGGACAATCCTAGACCAACTCCTGTGGCCAGACCAACAATACCGGTTTCTTTAACACCAGAGGAGGCACGGGAAACTGTGGCAAATATCCAAGAAAAATTTTGGGCATATGATACATTTATGTATGCACTGTCGTGCATTATTAGCTTGTGGCAACATGAGCATCAATGCACTCAACCTTTCATATGAACACCATGATTGCCCTAACCGCCCCCAGTAATTTTTTTTTGCTCCTGTTGAGCCCTTTTCAACGCCTGTTTTTTGTTGTTTCCCCCCCCCCCAAAAAAACCAAAAAAAATATAAAATCGTTCAAAAAATACAAAAAAAACAAAAAATGTTCAAAAAAAAAAACAAAAATATAAAACAACAAAAATATTTAAAAAAAAGTTCTTTTCAGAACTACCTTCCCTTTCAAAAAAAATTGCTACAATGTTTAGCACTCTGGCAAGCTCTATTTCTTTTGGTTCGCTCCCGGGTTAGCTTCCCGGTACGCGGACCGGGAGCTAACCAAAAAAATTTAAAAAAAAAAAAAAAAGTGTAAGTATAAGGAAAGTAAACAGAGAGTGATGTTAAAAGAAAGACAGCTATAGGGAGTAAAGAAGAGATACTGTTTAATAGATCTATTTACCGAAGAAAAGACAGAAGAGGGTATAATTGTGAAAAACAAAATAGATAACGAAGTGAAAGAAAAAAAAAGAGAGTATAACATTAACAAAGAAGAGTTTCTTGGAGAATGTGAGTGAATGTTCAAAATAAGATTAAAATATGGGGAATAACAGAGAGAAAAAATAGAAAACAGAAAACAAAAAATAACAGAAAAAGATTAATTGAAACAGCAAAGAAATGTAAGTAACATAGAGCCATATCATCAACATAGGCAATAAAAGTTTTGCAGCTTTTATTGGCAGAAATGTGTCGCTAAAGCCGCTTTTGCGGCAGAAAACTGCCGGTAAAACCACTTTTTAACCAGTTTTCTGCCAATAAAAAGAGCAATAATTTTATTGGCTGTGTTCATAATATTCCCCTTAGTGTGCTTCAACTACACAGAGAAAGCATTATGAACAAGTAGTGATAGAGTGATCAGTCAAAGACACTAAGAGTAATAGAGACGGAGTGAGTGAACAAGAGTGAGGAACTATGAGAAGAGAGGGACTGAGAAAAAGAGTGGAAGGAGTTGAGTAAGTAGATAATAGAGAAAGGAATGAGGGAAGTAGCAAAGGCAGGAAACTGAGGGTTAAAGAAATGAAGCAGTGGAACTAATAGAAGTTCAATGTGATAGAAATGTAACGAAAAGAGTACAAAATATTTACCTTATAATTGTGGTTAAATTACTCACTTTTAGTTTTTATACTTTCAATCTGTGAAAGAGAGAACAAACATTTGAAAAATATTAAAACATGTATTTAAAAATTACAAAAGACAAGGGCAAAGATTGAAGGACAAACAGTTTTTCAACAACTTTGACACTTACAGAAGCTTCTGCTTCTCCAGGCCCCCTACACAGTCCTAAAGATATACATTTTAAACTAACAGTATCTTGATGCAGATGAAGTGAGGCCTATCTTAAAACATGGTGCATATTTTGCATTGCTGTTGTTTCAGAAAAGTGTCGCAAGACACTAAAATTTTAAATAATTGCTTCAGGATGCCAATAAGATGTCTACTATCCAGAGTTTTGTTTCAGGTGAGGCCTACTCAGGGTTGCAGATGAAATTTCGAGTTGTTGAAGAGAATAGAGGACATAATACATGTGAAGGTCTACCAATGAAGTGAGTCATGTCCACTGTACTCTTCAACAAAGTCCAAACCTCCTATGTTTCCCTGGACAGACCTAAACTTGATCTGCACAATGTGATTCGTAATGATAGGAAACACAGGTGATCTAATTGAAATACATGCAATTTATTTTGCTCATTTCTCAATCACATCACTTGCGTTTCCTTTGCTTAGGTATCTCATTGTGCAGATGTAGTCTAGCATATGAAAGAATACGCAGAAGTGCAGCACTGCATGCAACAACTTTGACACTTACAGAAGCCTCACCTTCTCCATGCCTCCTACACAGTTCTACATATACATCATAAATGCAAACAGTACAGAATTAATTATACATGTTAAATGGTTTATTTTTGCTGTTCTCAGAATGTATCAAAATTCACTAAAAACAGTGACTTGAAGGTATTCATCATGTAACAGCGGGGAAAAAAAACACAATCAAAATGATTGTGTTTAAAAAACCCATACAACATCAGAAATCAAAATTCAGAACTCCTTAAAGTTAACTTACTTTCCATGACGTCCAAGGATGTCCTATGAACAGCTTACACTCTTTTGTGCTGTTATTACTTTCAGCCCGCCACTTTCTGAAAGAAAATCTCCATCGTTTTTAAAAACACGTTACATGCAATAAATGACTTCTTGCTCTCTACCACAATTTTCCACAATGCCAAATCTTGTCAGAGCCATTTATAACTCTTGGATTTCTTGTAAGCCAATCCCGTCATTTGGCATTTCCGCAACTTTCAGAATTAAAATGTTGAAGATCATTTTCACAATCCTGGAATAGTAATATCTTCCCCTTCTTGCTCAGTCATGTTCTACTTTTCCTATGACACTGATACAAGCAGACTTACACTACCTCTATGACTACTACAATTATTTAATTCTCTACATCACTTTTAATCACAAAGCAATGTAAAACAGTAGACAGCATTGCAGACTTACATTCCCTCTACTCCATGTTTTGATTGGCTGCTTCAATTAGTTTATAAAAAGATACAGTTTTTCTGAACTCATTCAAAGTGCACGTATTTCTCCATAATGTCCAGTCCTATGGTTAGAAGTTATGTCTCTGAACTACACTTATCCTCAAGGCCAAATTGTGTAGGAGCCATTAGAACTTCTTGAAATTCCACAGAGCACATCCCGAGATTCTTTCCCTAAAATTTTGGTTTTAAAAACACCAGGTAAGAGTTTTTAAGGTCATACGGCAATTTTTTTTTGAAAATTAAAACAGAATCATTGCAGAATGACCAGCCATTTCTAGACTTTAAATAAGCTGTGTAATGTCCTGATGTTATTGAAGGGCCGTCATGATATATAATTGCTGCAGTTACAAAAGTCCTTCCTGATATTGACAACTGCGAAGCTACAAAATTTTTAATTAAAGTTGTCAATTTTGTTCCATCAGGCCTACATCGTTGGAACATTAAAATGACATACTGGCCATATGTTCGTATAAATAATGTGGACATCATTTCAGATTTACATTGGCTACACTCCATGTTGTGATCAGCTGCTTTTACTAGCTTATTAAAGGAGACTGATTTACTGTCTGGCAAAGTTAAATATATAAATCTTTCTGAGTCTACACTAGTAGTACTTGATACCATACAGTTCTCGCAGTCATGCTGCCATTGATAAGAAAGCCCAAACAGCTGATCTACATCTACACCTTCAGCATGTAATACATCAAGCATATACATTAAAAACTCCTGACAATCTTGCTGAATATTTTGAGAGAATTGTGTTTGGCCTGAACATCTGTCTAACAGATTTCGAATTTCAGACACACTTTCTATGTTTCTTCTATCAGTGGTACATTTCTCTAACACAGAATTTAACAAACTGCAAAATCTTTGATCAGAATTGACCACAATCTCTTCTTTTACATTTTTTAGAGAAAATAAAACATTAACTACTACATTAGCATAGCAGTTGACACCAGAACTGTTTTCAAACTGAAAACCAACAACATCTTCAACAAAATCCTTTTTGTTTCTGCTTGTAATTTTAGGTTCATTGACTTTTTGTCTTTTTGCTACAACCTCCCCAGTATTGTTCTCATTTCTTCGTTTCCGGCCTACCACACGTTTCTCAAACAAAGGATACTGAGGCAAATGTGGCGCATACTCTCTTCTTAACCTATTGTATTCCTTAACACAATCTAGATCTGCACAAATGTTTGTGACATCACACTCAATCAAGTACAATCCCGATAAAGTTCTAACTCGTGACAATGCCACATATGCCATACCCTCCTTGAACACAGAACTGCCAATATTCACCAATGCACTGTCTACGCTTAAACCTTGCGATTTATGAATTGTCACCGCATATGCCAAGCAAACAGGAAACTGCTTACGGCGAACATATAAGTCTTTTACAAGCAAAAATCTAGCAGAACAACGACCAATTAGCTGTACTTCCTCAATGCCATCAAATTTAATTTTTAAAAATTCAATTCCATCTCTATTTCTGTATTTCACAAAATCAACAACATTACCCATTGATCCATTTACCAGACCTCTTTCAACATGTAAATTCCTTCTTAAAATTATACGGCAGTTCAAGCACACATTCAGAGTCTTTTCAAAACCTGCAGTTTTAGATATACTCTTCTCTAATGAATCCAATTTTGTTTTCAGATTCTCAGACAAAATAATTGTTGATCCCATATGCTCTACTCTATCAATAGCTTCCAGTTTCACAATCTCTTGCTTTTCTAAATGCAACATTTTGTTGTTAAATTTGGCACATTCTGCAAGAGTTGGCATCAAACACATTCCAGATTTCTTCTCAGTAATTTTCTGAAAAATATTCTCAGGCACAACATCTTGTTCTGGATATAAATTTGACAGTAATCGTGCATGTAAAGCTTCTTTCCCATGCTCGGTCACTTTTCCAATTCTAACATCTTGTAGAACAGTCTTGTAAACTTCATCCTTCGCCTGACGCATATTTTCATGCAGTTCAGCATAATTGAAGTTTAACCATATATTGACGTTGCCAATGCTGCCTAGGCACTCCCTGGTATCTTCATGCGTGAGCATTTTGAACACAGGTTGCCCTTTCACTGGTGTCAGCTGCAAAAGATCTCCGAAAACAATGATGTGTTTGCCACCAAATAACACATCATACTCTGTTTTGAGAACTTCTTGCATCCTCAAATGCACAAAGGCAAGCATGACATTGGAAACCATGCTTACTTCGTCAATGATAAGAAGTTTCATTTTCCTCAAGATTCTTGAAACTTCAAAACAAGCATCTCCAGATAGCTTGTGATATTGTAATTTGTTGTCATGCTCCACTGGCAGCATCAGTAAACGATGTAAAGTAATCCCTTTAATATTATGTGCTGCCAGTCCAGTTGGAGCAGTGACAACACAAGACAGCGATGACTCTGTCCTTTCCTGCAAATAGCATGAAATTGCTTTAATGAGGAAACTTTTTCCAGTTCCCGCTTCTCCACTCACGTACAGTCGGACAGGCTTCAACGACGTACATGAGCACTCTTTCTTGTCATGACTTAATCCATGATCAATTTGCATGGTAACTTTGTCATATATTTTCCTCTGCTCAACGTTGAGTTGTCTTTCCAACTCTTCTAAGTTAACCGCATCCTCCTGAGCATGTGCCATGGCTCTTTCCACTTCATTCATGGCAGTGGCAGCTTCATTTTCGATAACAGGTCCTCCTAGTGGATCCTGACTCAATGAAGCAGAACTCTGACTGTCCTGAGAACTGTCTCTGGCAATCTCAGCTGCAATCGTTGCTTCCTGCTCAATTTCCGCATTCAACATTTCTACATATTTGGGAAAAGCAGGACATTCTATGGTCTCCTTGGCGGCATTGAAAGAGTCTTCGTAACAGAGGAAATCTCCAAGCAGTTCCTCTTCTGCACGCCAAGGCTTGAAAAGTTGCAAAAGTGCTAAATAGAAAAACTCCTTTTTTTCAGGAGATTCGCCACTCAATTTTCGATGGTTTACCAAGTGGCATTTTCTTTGCTTGACCAGACATCCCTCACTTCCTATTACAGCATACACTCCTTTCTCAGTATCTTCTTTGATGTTCCTCTTGAATATGTAATTTTGCAGAACCTCATACAGACAAACATTCTCGAGGTGACTGCTTCGATTTGGATAATATGTATCCAACATGTTTGTCTTCAAAATGTCGGTACTGTTTGGCTCCTTTTCCGCCAAATACTCAATTTCCCGCACAGGTTTGAGAACTCGATTACGCGTTGCAGCAAGACCAAGACTCGCCCAAACGATACTCCTGGACTTGGCATAGAGACTTGCTGAAGACAACCGGTCAGAACATTCGTACGCTCCGATTTCTCGATGCGACAACATCTTCAGACTGAAACTGTACAACTTCTTGCTGAGGCTCTTTTCATGGGAAATGTCCTCCCACATATCCTTCAATTCTGTCTTCTCTTTTTTGGTGATGTAAGACGTCACATACCGAGCCACAGCCATACAGTTATCAGCCACAAACTGTATATCCATGTTAGCATTCCACATGGACAAAATCACCGGGTTGTAGTCGTTGATGTACTTGGACTCTTCGTTCCTCTTCAAATTGTAAGTGTTTTTAGGTGATTTCTTCATGACATTGTGTCGCAGCGAAGACATCAAACTGTTTACTCTTCCTTTATAAATCACCGGTCGTGGAAAGCCGAAACGACATTTAGTGTAGAACTTGTCCTTGTTTCGGAATTTACGACGGCAGTACTTTCCACATCGATGGCTTTGGAAACGCAGAACTTTTTCTCTTAGGCTTTTCTTCTCCTTTGCGTTTGGAACAGCACACGTAGAATACTGTTGGATGAAACTCATCACTGAGTCTTCTGGATCCGTTCCAAATTTAGGTGCATCCTTGATCCACAGCAACATATGTATATGAGGAGCACCTCTTGCTTGGTACTCTTTTCTCCAGAAGAAATCCAACACCTCTCCAAGAGGTGGATTCTTCTTATTCATGATGAAAGACATCATAGCTTCAAATCTATGATTGAAGTACCTACATACATTGACTGGATCCAAAGAGCACAGTTCTCCGGGTGTCTTGAATTCGATGTTATCTACGTTAGCATTTGCCTCTCGTAGAAATTCAAGTAAGTCTTCCCAGCCATACTCGGCACAGCTCAGAGTGAGGAACCATGTGGGAGTACCTAAGTTCCTCAGCATACATTTTAAATCACCATGACGACGGTACCAGTACTCATTAGTACCACGCTGACACGCCATGAGATTAATCAGGTGAGAATCCAAAATACTATCTTGGACATTGACTTTATCCATAAAGTCACTTGCCGAGATGTTTTGCATGTGTATACCACTTTTCAAGATGTGGTTCACTGCATATGACAGTCCAGACAGATCGCTTTCAAACAGGAGATGAAACAAATAAGGAATGCATTGTCGAAACCTAGCATCTCCTGCATACAATCGCAAAGTCCGGTATTCAAAAGCAGGAATTTGATGAGGTCGCTCATCATATCTTCCTCCCTGACCTGTTGGAAAAAGCTGTGGGAAACACCGAGCTTCCAAACTTTCCTCCCAAACACTAATGGGACTCCCTTTGGCTTGTTTCATTTGAAACAACTCAATAGCATTCCCCATGACTTCCTTGGAATGCAAAGGATGAACACTATAATGTTCATATATTTCTTCACTAGTAGAGGGTTCTACTTTCTCAATTTGACCAGCACACAAATCGCTATCCTCTTCCTCACTTACTTCCTCTTCTGCAACATATACATTCTTATAGTATTTATTATTTTTTTTCAAATACAATGTTGCCTTTTTAACTTTCCTAACATCTACTAAATCTTGCCATATTTTCTTATTCTTTGTCGGAACCCCATTAACTAAGATAACCAGAGGTTCCTCTTCCACTTTTTCTACTCCAATTGTGTTAATGTTTTTTCTTCAAATCTAGAGGCAAATAAACAACTCTTCCCTTTAATCCTCTCTGTAAATCTGATGGAGGCAATTTCCCTGTCTTTGGCTCCATTCTTACAATAGCCTGAAAGGGATGGATACTTTGAATCAAAATAGATTCATAAGTATTTAAATCCTTCAATTCAGAAGGAATCTCAACCAATTCCAGATTATTATGAACTGCTCTAGCAGGCATCTGGTTTTGATTTAATTTGCAAGAACAATAAGTACACACACGTTGATCCAATCCCAAATCAAAACAATTTTCTACCATCAAGTATGTTGCAAAATCCTTCCATTCACTATTATTTTCCCTTTCACTTTTTGCATATAAATCCACTAACTTAGTCTGATTCTTATAATAAGTGCGTCGACAACACACACAAGTGAAATTCGGCCTCTCACTTGATTTCACCTCAAACGTCGCAATTTCCCTCTGGAAATTATCTGTACTGGAAACCTGTACACTATCTTCCACAAGACCCTCTTCTTCTTGCTCAATTTCAACATTCTCCTCTTTACTTCCAAAGTAACAAAACTCAATTTCTTCACATATATTCTTCACATCTATTTCAGAACCATGCAAAAGAGCAGCGCATAATTGTTTAAGCATAATTGCTGGACTCTTAGCATAATACAACATTCTAACTAATTTCCTCACTTTGTTATGATGCACTGCTAGCATCCTGAAATGATGAAAAACACTCTGGCATACTCTCCTGGAAAGACAAGCCAGTGAATGTCCATGCAAACTTGTCACTTCTCTTACTCTGCAAGGATCTAATTCTTGCAACAACATCATTTTCTGCTTCAAACTTTTCTTATTAAATGACCGTACAAAATCACAAAGCAAATTGATGGAATCCTGTCGCACACTGCAAATACTACTACACTTCCAGGTGTACACAGGACCCTTAGCACGTCTTCCTAAAACCTCATTACCTAACACCTCTTCTGCCTCTGTTGTCACAAGTTTTTCTTTTTCAACTGGACAACCATCTTTCACTTCATAAGCACGACCACTGGTGTCAACTGCATGCACCAAATCATTATCCTGGAAATAACTCTCCTCATTAAAAAATGCCTCACAGCTTGAACTATGCATCCATTCTCCAGAAAAAACTTCACAAAAATTACTACGATTAACTATTCTCTTCCATCTACTATTTCTTTTGAAATCAAAAATTGCCTTGTTTAGCTTCCTAATTCTATTGATTATCAAAATAAATAACTTACGTTTAATTTCAAATGCCTGATCAATAACTTTCTCAACTTTTTTTTTTTTTTATAAAAAACTAGTTTATGTTGACCTTTCTTAATATTTTTTAACAAATTGCCAATTATCCTGTTCCGGAACATTCGTTTACGAATCTCCCTAAACTGTTGTTTCCTTCTACTATCATGCACAGAGTTATCTCTTGCTCTAGCAGTAAAATTTTTCATTGGCCTTTCTTTTCCATTTGATTTCCTTCTCGTTTTATGGACTGAAACATTTTCTGTAGTAATATTTTTTTTATTACACATATTTCTTATAAAGTGTTTTGTGCTCTTACCCGGTGCTTTCTTCGTGACTTGACAAATCTTTTTGTTAGAGGACTGCTGCGTATTATTTTTCACCTGCTGTCTTTGACGTTTTGCAGCCTTTCTCTGTCTTTCTATTGTAGGCATGGTGAAATCTTGAAATGATCTGCAGTTGAATCTGTGGAAAAATATAATAAAAAATTTTATTAACCATTATTACCAAACAGTAAATCAGTAACAGTGATAAAAAACTTAACACACTACTTGACATTTTAATTAGAAGATTTTTTAGTCGTTGGCAAATTTACAATACAGAAATACCAGAAAAGAAATGACATTTATATTTATGTTACCTATGCTATTTTATATGTGAATCTGATCTAATTTTATGAGCATATTTTAATATTTTATTGAAGACACTACACATAACCTGCTTTTGAATGTGTCTTTATTTTTAAATTAAACGGTTTACCTTTTTACTTTTTATTAATTATAAATTTTAAAAATAAATGTTTATATTTCCAAAGGCTCAAGCAGGTCAGCTTCCCATCCTATATCATATAATTCGGACAAATCTGCATCCTCATCACGCTCTTCTTCATCCTCATGATTTAAATCATCCAATGGATCAACATCCACTGATGTTTCAATTACAAGTTCAATGATGAGGTCAAAATCAACTGATTGCAGATTGTCGCTCATGTTGAGGTTGTCTTTATCTTTAAAGAAAGATAACAACAATGAGATGTTGCAGAGTAAGAGACAAATCTCACAGATTATAATAGTAAAATTGTTTAACAAGAGTAACATTTTGCAGCTATTATTTAGCCATGTCCAGCGATGCTGAGCAGGTGAAGCCTATGTCTAATTTTTCACTGAACAGGACTCATCTGTTCTTAACCTTGGATAAGCCTCACCGACTCTGTGTCCCCTGCACATACTTAAATGTAAAGGGGCAGATTTATGTTAAATGGCACATCCCCAGGCATGCACCAGTTAACGTGCACCACTGCTCTGCCACCCATGGTGTGCCGCATTTACAATCAGATAGGAGAAACCTGTGTCAAAACCCTGCGCCTGCTTGAAGCAGGCATAGGTCTTGACGCAACATTGTGGAGATGGTGCACCCCTGAGCCTTGCTGGAGCTGCATCGCACTTGCGATACAACTCCAGCAATGCGCCACCTTAACGGCACAAATGCGTCAAGCATCTGTGCCGTTTTTGCCCCATGCTGCGCCGCATTGTAAATGCAGCACACCATGGGTGGCGGAACAGCGGCGCAAGATGACTGGCACATCCCTGGTGATGCACCGGTCATCATAAATCTATCCCTAAGCTTCTTATCTTGTTAGAGATGAACTGCCATATGTATCATCAAAATATTTTGCATTTCCTAAATAGCGAATTTTAAGGAATAAATAGCGATTCTTTACCATTCCTAATTTGCGATGAGCAAATTGCTAATTGCAAGTTACCCATTCATTTCCATGGGCTAGGAGGCTCATAGGAATGAAGGTTTAATTTGCGATTAGCAATTTGCTCATCACAAATTAGGAATTTTTCCAAGGGTGCAGGGGTGTCTCAAGAACACCCTGCTGCACCCCTGAAAAAGAAATTTGGGGGCATATGGCACACATACATGCCCTAAGGGCATGTGTTGGCGTCATATGGGACCTTTTGTTTTTTTTAAAAAAAGCTTTTTGAAAAGAATTCACAAATTACCACCAATTTACCACAATAGTTTCCAAATCCTTAATGTCATTTTTTACATATTTTTTGTTTGATACATTGCATTTAAGTAGTCACAAAATTTGCAAATCCTTCAGTGCAATTGCAAAATAAGGAATAGCAAATTTTGCTACTCCTTATTTTGCATCAAACTTGTTTGATACATACCATTTGTCTAATTAACATTCGCAAAGGCCAAAATTCGTAGAATTTTGATCTTTGCGAATGCTAATTAGCTTTATACATATGGCCCCAAGTGAGGCCTGTCTTACGACATGGTGCATCTTTTGCATCACTGCTGCATCGGTTTCATGTGGTACGTTTTTTTTACACCATGACATATCTGCCTAAATGCATCAATTTGTAATGTTGTCGCCTCATAGCAAATCTTTTGCACCACCACTGCATCATAAAAGTGACGCACAGTGGCACAAAAGAGGCATACACCTATCATAAATCTGTCCCTAGCATTTTAAATGATTAATCCAGGATGACGATAAAGTGTGGCCTATCCAGAGGTTTGTTTAAGGTGAGGCCTACTCAGGATTGCAGATTAAAGTTACGCTTGATGAAGAATACAGAGGAGATAATACATGTAAAGGCCTACCAATGAAGTAAGTAATGTGCACTTTATTGCGCCAGTCATCATAAATGTATCCCTAAGCTTCTTATCTTGTTACAGATCAACCACCATATCTACCATCAAACTATTTTGCATTTCCTAAATAGCAAATTTTAAGGAATAAATAGGAATTCTTTACTATTCCTAATTTGCAATGAGCAAATTGCTAATTGCAAATTACCCATTCATTTCCATGGGCTAGGAGGCTCATAGGAATGAAGGTTGCAATTTGCGATTAGCAATTAGCTCATCACAAAATAGGAATTTTTTCAAGCGTGCAGGGGTGTCTCAAGAACACCCTGCTGCACCCCTGAAAAATAAATTTGGGGGCATATGGCACACCTACATGCCCTAAGGGCATGTATGGGCGTCATATGGGACCTTTTGTTTTTTGGAAAAAAATGCTTTTTGAAAAGAATTCGCAAATTACCACAAACTAGAAGTTGGTGGTAGTTTCCAAATCCTTAATATCATTTTTTACATATTTTTTGTTTGATACATTGCATTTAAGGAATCGCACATTTTGAATTAAGGACATTTTAAGTCATTTCCACATGTGCAGTGTTTTCAAATTATGATTTGAAAATCGTTTTTGGGGAAAAGTAATGGTTTGCAAATTTATGACAAGGACATAATGGTGTATGCTTCTCTATAAGGCATTTCAGTGTCTCTGATGTCATTTTTCCCATATTACATTATAAGACCTTTCCCCATGGAGCACATTCCTTGTAAATATGCTCCCACCTGTGCATGGCGAATTTAGATTTTGACTGTTTGAGTCACATAGCCATGTTAAAAGTGACCCAAAAAAATTGCAAACGTTTTAAAAAAACACATTCATGTGTCTTAAGGACATTTTAAGTCATTTCCCCATGGACAATGTTTTCTAAGTGGCGCAAAAGAGGCATACACCTATCATAAATCTGTCCCTAGCATTTTAAATGATTAAATCAAGATAACAATAAGATGTGGCCTATCCAGAGGTTTGTTTAAAGTGAGGCCTACTCAGGATTGCAGATTAAAGTTACGCTTGATGAAGAATACAGAGGAGATAATACATGTAAAGCTCTACCAATGAAGTAAGTGATTTCTACTTCATTGCGCCAGTCATCATAAATGTATGCCTAAGCTTCTTATCTTGTTAGACATCAACCGCCATATGTATCATATAACTATATTGCATTTCCAAAAAAGCGAATTTTAAGGAATAAATAGCGATTCTTTACCATTCCAAATTTGCGATGAGAAAATTGCTAATTGCAAATTACCCATTCATTTCCATGGGCTAGGAGGCTCATATAAATGAAGGTGCAATTTGCGATTAACAATGTGCTCATCACAAATTAGGAATTTTTCCAAAGCTGCAGGGGTGTCTCAATAACACCCTGGTGCACCCCTGAAAAAGAAATTTGGGGGCATATGGCGCACATAAATTTTAACAACATTCCTTTACCTCAAAAACGATTTTCAAATCATAATTTCAAAACACTACACATGGGAAAATTACTTAAAATGTCCTTAAGACACATAAAAGCGTTTTTTGATTGCCTTTCCTGCATGGTTGGGTCACTTTTAACATGGCTATGTAACACAAACATTCAAAATCTAAATTTTCCATGCACATGTGGGAGCATATTTACAATCAATTTGCCCCACAGAGAAAGGTCTTACACTAAAATGAGAAAAATAACATCAGGGACAGTCAATTGCCTTATAAAGAAGCATACACCATTATGTCCTTGTCATGAATTTAAAAACAATTCCTTTACCCCAAAAACGATTTTCAAATCATAATTTCAAAACACTGCACATGGGAAAATGACTTAAAATGTCATTAAGACACATGAAAGCGTTTTTTGATTGCCTTTCCAGCATGGTTGGGTCACTTTTAACATGGCCATGTAACACAAACATTTAAAATTTAAAATTACCATGCACAGGTGGGAGCATATTTACAAGCAATTTGCGCCACAGAGAAAAGTCTTACATTAAAATGGGAAAAATAACATCAGGGACAGTCAATTGCCTTATAAAGAAGCATACACCATTATGTCCTTGTCATAAATTTAAAAACAATTCCTTTACCTCAAAAACGATTTTCAATTCATAATTTCAAAACACTGCACATGGGAAAATTACTTAAAATGTCCTTAAGACACATAAAAGCGTTTTTTGATTGCCTTTCCTGCATGGTTGGGTCACTTTTAACATGGCTATGTAACACAAACATTGAAAATCTAAATTTTCCATGCACAGGTGGGAGCATATTTACAAGCAATTTGCGCCACATAATTCATAATTTTCTCCTTAAAGCACACTATTCTCTATCTAAGTTAAAGAAATATTTTCTCACCTTAGCAAATACTTTGAGTTTGAAAACAGTCTCAGAAACACACCAATTTGTCTTCAGCAGAGCAAAAGGTATGCACTCCAGAGTCTGCAGCTATCAAAAGCACAGAAATGCTGTAATTCTTCACACATATTTCTCATGTCACCCAATCAAAACTCTTCCCTCACTTTTTTTCAAATGAAAACCCTTCCCCCCTCTGCCCTTTCTGTCTTTTCTGCATGGCAACCACCTCATTGGAAGACTTCTGGTGTTTGCAAGTTCACACAACTTTGTTGCAATTGAACTCTGATCTCTCAGTGCACCTGCATATCCAGTGCATTCTTTCATTTAATGATTTTTTATTGACCATTCAAAATACATCTTTCAAAGAACACATCCGTGCACCCTAACTTTCTGTTTTCAGCAATCAAAATCCACCAATCACTGTTACTGCTTCATGAACACAGAAACTCCACCGTTTTTTTCATTTTAAACTCTCATTTTTTCAACTGCCATTTCATTGCCACACTTCATCTGACTGCAGGAGAACCTTCTCTCACCATGTTTTCTGTCTGGATTGTTGGACATAGTTATATTCACTGGGCTCAAAGGTACGTTGAAAACAGGAAATTACCTAACCTCAATTTACAAGATGTGGAAATTAAGTGGTTTGGCCACAGAGGATTAAAATGTCACCAATTGATACCATTGGTGAAAACCTTTATGCATTTGCCCAAACCTGACCTGTTAATTGTGCACTGTGGAGGTAATGACTTGGGCACTTTGACTGGTGTAGGTCTGGAAATGCTTTTAAAGGACACCTTTGAGCAATTAATGGCACTTTTTCCTCAGACTGCCTTGGTATATTCAAATATATGCCAAAGACAGAAATGGAGGTGGTCAAACCAATTTTGTCCACAAATTGAGAAGTCGAGGAAGCATGTAAACAAATCTGTTTCAGCTTACATGAGAGACCATGGAATGGGCTCCCTGTACAACAATAACTTGCGATACTACATGCAAGATATCTACAGAGGAGATGGAGTTCACTTCTCAGATGAGGGCAACAGAGTTTTCACTCTGAATTTAAGAATGTGCATTGGTACGTACTTATAAGTACCTAAATGTACCATAAACCCAAAAGCTCTTCTCAGAGCTACCCTACATCTAATCACTCACAATTATTATTTTACTCTAACATTTTCACTAATTTTCAACAAAGTACGCTCCCCGGGGCGCTACCCGGTACGCGAACCGGGAGCTAACCTCGCGAAATTTTTTAAAAAACTGGTTTTTTTTCGCACATATGGGCCTCCTCAGCCACCCTCACAAAACCTAGGGGGTCAAGATAAGTCTACCGTGCCCCCTTCTACCCATTCTGAACATTATTTGCCCTCCATCTTGTATCTAAATTCGACCGAAACACAAAATGGTGGACTCCCGGAACGCGTAAGGTTCGCGAACCGGGGCGCTCAACGGTTCGCGTACCGGGTCGCTCCCTGGGAAGCGCACCATCAAAAAAGGTGGGAAAGTAGTTCACAGAAAAGCCACTGGAGACAATTTCACCAAATATAGATTAGCTCATACTACATACCAATCCCTACCATTTTCACAAAATTGATTGGAATTCCATTTAGTCATTTAGCCTGTAGACCTCTCTAAATACCCTGAGGTAAATTACTTCACAAAACACATCTGAAGTGTTGGAATTGACAACCAATGAAAATGTTACTTTCATTTTCTATTTTTTTTACCTGACATTTCATTGGTTATATACCTGAATATATATAAAGGAAGAGAAGAAAACACAGCCATTTTGACTACTACTTCTTGCTGTACATTTCAATAGTATTTTCACTAATTCCTTCAACTTCTTTCTAAAGGTAAGTTTTTATTTTTAAAACTGAAGTATATTGTGCACTATAAGTTAATATGGTAAACTTTTTCTGATAGATATATACTATCCCTCTGTAGTAGTTATAGATTTAGAGAGACTTCTCTGTTATAGTTAAGGATGGAGTTAGGCTTCTCTTGTATAATTATGAATTTACTTACGTTAAATCACATACACATTTTTATATTCCTACTTCCACTCTGATACTATACACTGCCCAAAGATAAATTCACTGATAAAAAATGCCTATCTAAAATTATTCCCAACATTGCCCTATCTCTACTAATATATATTTTTTTAATTCAAATTTCAGGCAAAATGGAAGGCGAAAACCAAGTTTCTTTTGAAATGGACCTGCAAGACAGCAGCCAAGAATTGATTGATACAATTGATCAAATTGACATTGAATTTTTCGATGAAACTTGGGACAATGAACTACTGCAATGTGTACAAGCAGTAGATAACCTCCTTGCAAATGAGGACATTTTACAC
Source organism: Lissotriton helveticus (assembly GCF_964261635.1). NCBI lineage: Eukaryota > Metazoa > Chordata > Amphibia > Caudata > Salamandridae > Lissotriton > Lissotriton helveticus. The sequence goes on along the minus strand of NC_136061.1, from coordinate 1,443,710,365 downwards.
CCTCAGAGACTACAATGTATATTCCATGATAATTATGAAATTTCTGACAATGAAATGTTAGAAAGTTTAATAAATTATGAAACACAATCACATTAAAAAAAATGCTTAAAAAATAAAGAAAATAAAAAATAATCAACAAAAACAACAATCAATTAACATACAGCATTTGAAAAGTCTATCATTCATTTTTCATTGCAGTACGCTGCCCAGAACGCTTCCCGGTTCGCGGACCGGGCGCTCCCCACGCAAAAAAAAATATTTTTTTTTTTTGTTTTTTTTGCCCCGCGGGGCCCTTTTAAAACCTCCACATTAAACCTAGGGGGTCAGGGAGGATCTAGTATGCCCCCTTATGGTCATTTTCGCCTTTGTTTTGGCCTCCTCTTGTCTCTCAATCCTACCGAGAGACAAGATGGCGGCCGCTCCGGACTGTTTAGAATGTTGACAGACACCGGAGAGCCAATCAGCTTCGCTACGCAAAGTTCCGTTACGCGTCAGGTACGCGGACCGGAGCGCTGCCCGGAGCGCGCTTACAGATATATATCTTTTTTTAAACGTTAATTTCTCAAAATCCACTGGAGCACATATATTGAGACCTAGAAAAGGCACATCGGGCTACCAGTCCCTACAATTTTGCCAAGTTTCGTGCAAATCCATTCAGCCGTTCGGGCTAAAAGTGAGGCCAACCGCCCTATGGAAAACTCAATGTTAAAAACACGTTTTGGGACCCCCCTTTTTTCTCGGCCCCCCCTGGACGAACCCCCCCAAATTTTCAGGGGCTGCTCAGAAACAAAATGTTCCATTTTCCAGAAAATTTCAGCCAATTCCGTCCTCAAACGCCAAAGTTATTAGACATAGAATTTTCAAAAATCCCATAGGGAAAAAATCCTAACTATATATACCTACTGGCGAACGCCAGTAGGTAATATATATATATATATATATATGCAAACGAACGTCACAGCAATGTTGTAGAATGACGAGACGAACCCAGGAATCAGTGCCAATTATTTTATTCCGCTCACCACCACACCACCGTTACGCGTTTCGGCCGACCACGGCCTTGATCACATGACGATATATATATAACCTGCTGGCAGTCGCCAGTAGGTAGTTATAGTTAGGACCTAGTTTCCATAGGAAATCCGCAAACATTCTATTGGGAATAACTTTGGCGCCGGTTGATGAATCTTCGCGAATTTCTCAAAGAAGATGGCCCGCTCCTTCCCTGAAAGCTTTGGCGGGATTTGTCAAGTGGGGGCTGAGAAAATAGGGGGTCCCAAAAAGTGTTTTCCCTATGTTATTTTCCATAGGACGATTAGACACAGCTACAGCCCGAACAGCTGAACGGAATTAGAAGAAATTTGGCAAAATGTTAGAGTCTGATTCGCAGATCGCCCGTTGTTTAAATGGTGTAAATCCCTCCAGTAGTTGTTGAGAAAATCAAATGTGAAAAAATGAATATATCTATAAGCGTGCACCGTGCGCGAGCGGAATTCTGATTTGCTGTTAGACGTCTGTGAACATTCGATTCGGTGGTAACCAGGAAGTGTTGGCCGCCATTTTGTCAGTGTGAGGCTGAAAAGAGGGCAAAATAAAAGTGAAGAACATGAAAAGGGGGCAGGGTAGAGAGTCCCTGACACCCTAGGCTTTCTCAGGGGGTTAAAAAACCGCGGGGAGCGCGCATGGTGAAACGCACCCTTGAGGCTCAAGAGAGTGAAAAACAAAAGTAGAGAACTTGAAAAGGGGTGATGGTAGAGACTCTCTGACCCCTAGGCCTTCTCAGGGGGTCCCTTAAGGACCCCAAAGGGCAAAAAAAAATTATTTAAAAAAAAAAAATTAGCTAGGGGCGGGCACGTTGTGCGCACCCTTCAGCCGCCATTTTGTGTAGTTTCAGAAGAGAGTGAAAAACGAAAGTGGAGAACATGGAAAAGGGGGCAGGGTAGAGTCTCCCTGACCCCCTAGGCCTTCTCAGGGGGTCCCCGAAGGACCCCAAAGGGCAACAAAAACATTTGTATTTTTTTTAAAAATTGCGAGGTGCGCGCACGTTGCGCGCACCCTTAAGCCGCCACTTTTTGTAGTTTCAGAAGAGAGTGAAAAACAAAAGTGGAGAACATGAAAAGGGGGTAGGGTAGAGTCTCCCTGACCCCCTAGGCCTTCACAGGGGGTCCCTGAAGGACCCCGAAGGGCATAAAAAAATTTTTTTTTTTAAATCGCACGGTGCGCGCACGGTGGGAAAAAACCAACAAAAAAAAGACAGTTAAATACCCAAAAGCCCGGGACATGTATCGGGTCTATTTTCTCTACTGATGAGGGAAGTTATCCCAAAACCCGAGCCATGTCTCGGGCGATACCCAAAAACCCGGGACATGTATCGGGTCTAGAGATCATCAGTTCAACAAGTACCTACTTGCACCCACTGGGGTGAACCACTCAAGAACTCCATGTACCAGAGTCCCTAGGGGCGATCCGGAGGAGGGGCTAGCGGTGTGCGGTCCATTGCGATTGTTTCTACAAATTGGCTCCCTTGAGCTTTGAGCCGACGGGCTCCTGGACGACGCACCTGCATGCCGGTTCTGGCATCGAGGCCTTTGACGGTTGTTTGGCGGCCTTCTCTTCCACCCCTAACTATTTTCTCTACTGATGAGGGCAGTTATCCCGAAACCCGAGCCATGTCTCGGGCGATACCCAAAAACCCGGGACATGTATCGGGTCCAGAGATCATCAGTTCAACAAGTACCTACTTGCACCCACTGGGGTGAACCACTCAAGAACTCCATGTACCAGAGTCCCTAGGGGCGATCCGAAGGAGGGGCTAGCGGTGTGCGGTCCATTGCGATTGTTTCAACAAGTTTGAGTGTTTAGATGTTGGTTGGCTCTAAAAAGAGCCGTTGTGTTCATTGAGTGTTTTTTGTACTTACAAGTAAGTACCGATGCAGAGTCTAAAGTTTAAAAGGAAGGCTCTGTTCCCCTCATTTTTAAACTGTACACCATCTCTCCTATAGATGCCTTGCATGTTGTAACACAAGTTGTTGTGGTATATAGAACCCATACCATAGTCTCTGAGGAAAGCAGAAACAGACTTATTCACATGCTTCCTTGCTTTTTCAATCTGCGGACAATATTGGTGGACCAGTTCTATTTTTGCCTTTGGCATATATTAGAATATACAAAGGCAGTTTGTGGAAAAAGTGACATCAATTGCCCAAAGGTGTCCTTTAAAAGCATTTCCAGACCTACCCCAGTCAAAGTGCACAGGTAATTTCCACCACAGTGCACAATTATGAGGTCAGGGTGTGGGAGATGCAAAAAGAAATTTACCAATGGCATCAATTGGTGACATCTCAATCCTCTCTGGCCAATCCACATAATCTCCACATTTGGTAAATCAAGATTGAGAAAGCCTCTATTTGCTGCATACCTTTCACTCCAGAATATAAAACTGTGTCCTACAATCCACACTCTAAGCATCTTGAAGGCAGATCTGGTTATACTCAGATGGGCTCTGGAAATGAAATGGCAGTTTGAAAAGTAGGAGTTTAGAAAAAATGTGGATGAGATTCAGTGCACTTGAAAAACAAAGAAATGATTGGTGGTTTCTGATAATTTAACATTGAAAACTAGGGTGCATACTACTGGTTTTTAAAAGGAATAATACTATTGGTTTAGAAAAAGTCATTGAAAAGAACATTGCACACGATAAGCTGGAATATTGAGAAGTCAAACACACTTGCTGCTTTGGTTTGCAACATTGAGTGATGAACTTTTCACCTTTTGAGTTCAGTTAGGTGTTCTATGAAGAGTTACCATGGTAACAGGCAGAGAGAGCAGTGGGGGAAGGTTAAAAGTGTTGAAATGTACAACCAAATAATATATTAGTTTGGATTTGAATTTGTGTGGGAAGAAATTTAATTGGTTATGTACATGGATATGTGTGAAAAATGAGAGGGAATCAGGGCCATTTTGTGGTTGCAGTATCTGAGGTACATTTCAGAGCTTCTACTTAAGAAAATCTGGTGTGTGATTGACACTGTTCTAAATCTTCAAAAGGACTTTTAAAGGTGAGTTATTAATTTGTAAGGGGATATATGTTGTGCACTTTAAGTTAATAATAAAAATATGTTCTAATGTGGAAGTTACTCACTTTCCCTCTCTTTCACTCTCTCTCACTGTCTTCCTTTCTCGCCACCGCTGTTCTTTTTCCTTCCTCTCTTTTTCTATAAATCCTTCTGTTTCACTTACTCCTTTATCTTTTTTCTTAATATGCTTTTTTTCTCTCACTCTCCTTTCCTCACCCTCATATCTCTTTCCTCACTGTCATTATCCCTTTCCTTTACTCCTCTTTTCTAACTCCCTCTTTCCATCTGATTTACTCCCTCTTTCTCTCTCCCTCACCCTTGCTCTCTTTACACGACACTTCTAGCAAGACCCCCCCCTTCACTGTAGTAATCATTTGACTGAATTGCAAGGATTTCTGTTATGTGTCTGAGATAACAGTGTGAGTTAGTATTCATTTCAGAAGATTCTGGCAAAATAATTTACCTTTTTCTTTCTGCCTGTAGCTTTTCACCCTCTTTCTGTACCATTTTCTCTCTGTATGTATTATCTCCTTCTCTGTGTGTTTCATCTCCCCTCTGCATGTAACATTTCTTTCTCTGTTTGCAGCATTTCTTTCTTGCTGTACTATGTTATCCCTTTGTGTGCATTATCTCTGTGTCTGTGTGAACCATATTACCCTGTCTCTGTTTTATCTGCCCTCTGTCTGCAGCAACTCTCCTCTGCCTGCAGCCCTGCATCATGTATTGTTTTTGGTTGTAATGTATGGTTTCACATTTTTGGTCAAGGATCACACTGAGTGTCTGTCTACATGAAAGAATTACATTTTGATCTTTTTCTACAATTTCCCCTGTCTGTCCTCACTGTCTACCTCTCTCTGCTTATACTGTCCTTTGTATTCCTTATTTTTTTCTTGTCTTTCTTGAGATTGCTATTTTTTCCTAACTGTTTCTTGTGTTCTCTCTGTTGTGGTTGTCTTTACTGTCCCCTAATGTTTCCCTTTCTTTTTATACTCCCGCCTCTGCTTTCTTCATAATACTCTCTGTTTTATTAGACCTCCTCTTAGCAATGACCCACTTAATATAGATAGAGTGCTGTATACACTCTTGGGCAGATTTACAAGCATATTGGGCCTCTTTCTTCTTGCATTGTGTCTCATGTTTGGATGTAATGCTGGCAAAAAACTAATGGTGCATATTGGAAATGCATTTTGGAAATGAGCCAGGTTTCTGCACTGTAATGTAGTGCTCATTTACATGGGCTGTGTTCTGTCTCTTCAACGATTTACTGTGGTATATGTGTTTTGGTAAAATGTATGGTTTTAACAGTTTTGACTAGGATCACACTGAGTGTCTGTGTAAATTAAATAATTATATTTGCACCTTTTTCTATAATGTCACCTGTGTCTCTTCACAGATTGCATCTCTCTGCTTATAGGGTACTCTTTATTTTGATATTGTGCTCATGTTTTGATTAAATGCTGGTATAGAGATAGTGCTGTAAATTGGAAATTTATTTTCTGTCTGCACTATCTCTCTCCCTCTGTCTGCACCCTCTCATGTGCATCTGCAGAGGACTATTATGATATGGTTGCTGGAGTGTATTAGACAGTGCTACCATGTTAAATCTTTTCCTTCTCTGCCTGTAGTCTCGCACCTTCTGTTTTACCATTTTATCTCTGTCTTCACTATCTCCCCCTCTGTGTGCTCCAATTAGCCTCTGCATGTAACATTTCTCTCACTGTTTCCAGCATTTCTTCTCTGTTGTACCATTTTATCCTCTGTGTGTACCATGTCTGTGTCTGCTTGCACTATCTGTGTCTCTGCTTGAACCATGTCACTCTCTCTCTGCATCATCTTTTCTCTGACTGCACCATCTGTCCCTCTACCTGCAGCCCTGCACCATCTATCCTCTGCCTGTACCAGTTTAGTCTCTGCCTGAGTTATCTCATTTTCTGTCTGCACCAACCCTCTCCCTCTGCCTGCACCCTCTGTCTGCACCCTCTCATGTTTATCTGCAGAGGCCTATTATGATATGGTTGCTGGTGTGTATTAGACAGCGCTACCATGTTAAATCTTTTTCTTCACCGCCTGTAGTCTTGCACCCTCTGCTTGTACCATTTTATCTCTGTCTTCACTATCTCCCCCTCTCTGTGCTCCAATTTGCCTCTACAAGTAGCATTTGTCTCACTGTTTCCAGCATTTCTTCTCTGTTGTACCATTTTATCCTCTGTGTGTACCATGTCTGTGTCTGCTTGCACTATTTGTGTCTCTGCTTGAACCATCTCACCCTCTCTCTGCACCATGTTTTCTCTGACTGCACAATCTGTCCCTCTGCCTGCAGCCCTGCACCATCTATCCTCTGCCTGTTCCAGTTTAGTCTCTGCCTGCATTATCTCATTTTCTGTCTGCACCAACCCTATCCCTCTGCCTGCACCCTCTGTCTGCACCCTCTCATGTTTATCTGCAGAGACCTATTATGATATGGCTGCTGGTGTGTATTAGACAGCGCTACCATGTTAAATCTTTTCCTTCTCTGCCTGTAGTCTCGCACCCTCTGCGTGTACTATTTTATCTCTGTCTTCACTATCTCCCCCTCTGTGTGCTCCAATTTGCCTCTGCATGTAGCATTTGTCTCACTGTTTCCAGCATTTCGTCTCTGTTGTACCATTTTATCCTCTGTGTGTACCATGTCTGTGTCTGTTTGCACTATCTGTGTCTCTGCTTGAACCATGTCACCCTCTCTCTGCATCATCTTTTCTCTGACTGCACCATCTGTCCCTCTACCTGCAGCCCTGCACCATCTATCTTCTGCTTGTACCAGTTTAGTCTCTGCCTGCATTATCTCATTTTCTGTCTGTACCATCCTTCTTCCTCTGCCTGCACCCTCTGCCTGCACTCTGTCATGTACATCTGCAGAGGCATATTATGATATAGCTGCTGGTGTGTATTAGACAGCGCTACCATGTTAAATCTTTTCTTTCTCTGACTGTAGTTTCGCACCCTCTGCTTGTACCATTTTATCTCTGTCTTCACTATCTCCCACTCTGTGTACTCCAATTTGCCTCTGCATGTAGCATTTGTCTCACTGTTTCCAGTATTTCTTTTCTGGTGTACCATTTTATCCTCTGAGTGTACCATGTCTGTGTCTGCTTGCACTATCTGTGTCTCTGCTTGAACCATCTCACCCTCTCTGCACCATCTTTTCTCTGACTGCACCATCTGTCCCTCTGCCTGCAGCCCTGCACCATCTATCCTCTACCTGTACCAGTCTAGTCTCTGCCTGCATTATCTCATTTTCTGTCTGTACCATCCCTCTCCCTCTGCCTGCACCCTCTCATGTGCATCTGCAGAGGCCTATTATGATATGGCTGCTGGTGTGTATTAGACAGCGCTACCATGTTAAATCTTTTCCTACTCTGCCTGTAGTCTTGCACCCTCTGCTTGTACGATTGTATCTCTGTCTTCACTATCTCCCCGTCTGTGTGCTCCAATTTGCCTCTGTAGTGTAGCTCCTATTTTCCCAATAGGCTCTGCGCATTGGAATAGTACCTACAGCAGTAAAGACCTAGGCCAGACGTTAACTAGGTCTACTACTGTCGAAACTAGACTTAATTTTTGGGTTTGCCAGCTAAGCTCAGAGTTCGCTAGAAACTTTCTCGAATGTTCAAGGAAGGATGAACTCCCCTGATTAGACAAGAAGGGATTTAGTTTCTGACAACCATAGAACATGACAACTTTGCTCTCCCCTAATCAAGAGTCAATCTCAAGAGTCGTGTGAGCACAAGGCAATTATTTTACTCAGTCAGTACGTGCATTCTTAGTCTCATCAGAATGTAGAGAAAAGGAAGAGACGGGCGTGTTCAATAAAAGATGTTATTTATTGATCAGTCTCTTTTCTCGTACAAGAGAAATGGATCGATATTATTGCAATACTTATAGTTAAGTAAAGTGCATACATTAGAAGCAATAGTATAAAATAATACTGTAAAAACATTGATATGGTTTCTGAGCCATATGATGTTTAAAATGATTAAAATATATTTACATACACATATACATTTGACTAAACGTACTCAACTGGTGTTTCTAAATACGCCTACCCCGTGTACCTGACCTAAGTCTAATGCGTGGGCGGGAATAGAAAGTTACAGTTTAGTTTAAGTTTGTTTTTGCCAAGTGAATAACTAAAGAATTCTCTAGGAGGGGTTATTCAGTTCTGTACCTGGAATTTAGGATGAATGAGGAATGGTATCTCTTTCTCTGCTCTCGATATTCCAGGCTGCCTGCGAGGGCTGCCCAGAAGCGCCGGTGCTGGGTCTCTCGGCTTGAGATAGCAGCGCGTCTCTCAGCGCGTCAGGAAGGCGGGGCTGCTGCCTGCGGGGTCTGCTTCTGCTCTCGGCTTCGGCAAGTATGGCTGCTCCGTCTTGTCACCACGCGTGTGTTTGCATAGGGCAAGGTCGGCAATATTTATACCTTAAAGGTGCCGAGATTGACGTAAGGATGGACATAGGTACGTCAATAAAGATGTCATACGACTTGCTCGTTAGCACATTCTTTACTAAAGTTCTCTGTGAAATCAAAACAATGGCCGCACGGATTATCCAGGTTGTCATAGGTTTGATTTGTTATGAGAACGTCGTATGCCTTATCAGGGGCTGGAGGAATATTGCTTGTCTAATTAGATCTCAAGCGTTATGACCTAATCAGATAACACGTTCCTGTGCCGTAGTGTGACTGCGTCAGATAACGGTATCTGCATCATGGGGGATTTCTTGCCTCATGGGCTGACTGTTAGTTAACTAGCTAGTAAGTTTAACCAGAATAGGGTCAGGAATAGGGGGATCGAATCAGAACCTATAGAAATACACGACACCCACTCCACGCTAACTATGGTCATATCTACTAATCTATGCATAGTATAACATAGTACAACATACTATAGAGTATAGTGTATACCTTACCACCCCAAAATACATAAATGCATTTCGAAATTTTCAAATATACTGAAAAATTGCAGTCATATATATTGTATGCACTTAAGCTATGAATTAGATGCAAAAGTGAACACGCATTGTTATGCATTATTGATTGTTGGTATATGAGAAATACACATGAAATGGCTCTTAATATGGCTATACAGAAAAAAAGTCGAAACCATTTCATCACATAAAATCTATTGCGAACATACCAGCGGGCAGCTAAAGTCTATAAAGTCTATAAAGTATCTAAAATAGAAATCTTAGTTCTCTAGGAATAGTCTCTTACTTTAAGCAGAAAATCAGTGTCCCGGGAAAAAATATATAGAAAAATATTTTAGGGGCTTGCTGAAAAAAGTTGCTGTCCGTGAACTGGATTGTAATTGTTCATGTGACTTTATTTTTAAAGTTGAAGGCCGAATTCAGGGAACGCCGTGTGCGAGTTTACTCAAAAGTCTCTATTTCTGTTCCGGAGAGAACATCATATCATTCAGGCTTTCGAAAAAACTGTCAACAGCTTCATGGGAAAGTTCCTCTAAGTCGGAAATAGGGGTAACCATGCATTCATGCGCATGATTGTCTCCATTGACATTCTGATTTGCATTGCTGACAGAAGGTCGTACCTGTTCGATGCTGCTTTCATCTTGAACTTCACTACTCTTCAATCGCAGTGGTGAAGATTCCAGGAATGCCGTCATCAGAATTGGCAGCCTTTGAGGGCAGCACAGTGCGTGAACCTTGGTAGGAACCAACAGTGTATCTGCATCCACCGGCGCATCCGATTGTAGCGTCAGACAGGTGTCTAACACGCATTCTTCTCCGCATAGCAGACACCTTAGTACAGGTAAAACACACCTTTGCCACATTGGTCGAAATGATAGAAACCAAGTCATGTTTAGGTCTCTAAGCCGGGATAGTCCCAGGATTTTTGATATCCGGTCCCGGTATCCAATGGCTAGGATCGTATCTTCCATTGTCGCGAGAGTTTGATCTGTGACATGGGTTGCCATAACGAAAAATAAGGACTAGGAATAGGATTCCTGCAATTAGTCCTAGGATCAGGGGAAGTCCGCCAAAAATCGAATGGACGAAGTCTGGAAAAATACCCAGTATGGCTTTGAATGGTGTTAATGCCATCGAAAATACTGTCTTAAATACCTTTGAGACCCTGTGGTATCAGAAATATTTAAGATTTCGCTCAGGATTTCCGCGAAATGTACGGGGGAATTAGTTGATAATAATGTATGTATCTCTGCAGTCGTCCTTGCGACTTGTAGATCATACGTTTCTTTAGATGACGTGAGCCTTGTAGGCGTCTGAAGAAGCACTGTTTTCATTCTGCTTAAAGTGTCTATTCGAATAGAAGTAATTTTCAAACTGGGCCATGCCCTCGCCTCCCTGTCTGGAAAGGAGCTGGGGAACAAAGAACGTCCACAGCACTTGACCTTCGCCGTCGTAGTGACGAGATAAGGAGTCCCGGGCATAAGACTACAGCATCTGCGGTCTACAATAAGAATGTAACTCCCATTATAGAGTCTTTGAAAGAATGGTTCTATTTCAGTTGCAGGTGCGCCTTGCTGGTGACATGAAAGGTTGTATGAATTCCCTTCACAGGCTCCGTGCAAACTAATACCGTTACACAGAAGCGTGCCGCTTAGTGACATAGCACAATTGATGCCACTAAGAAACACTTTCTGTCCTTTGTTACTGACACATGCATGTGAATAGGGCAGGTTCCAAGTTGTTTTAAGGTACCCCTTTCCCAATTTCTCGTACATGCCAGCCTGTATATATTTTTGGCAGTATTGAAACCTGAAGGTTGAGATTGGAATATTTATGATTCCGTGGATTATCCATTCACTGACAGGTCGTTCTGACATTGTCATTGGTAATCTTTCTAGTTTTTCAATGCTCAAGATTGTATAATCAGCACCCTTCTGCGCCATACCGATTTGTCTATCAGTAAGGTTAAAGATTTGGAATAGTGACGTTGTGTTGATTAAACGCCAAGGCACATAGCCTGAACGCAGATTTTGTAACGTCCAGCCAAGCTGTACAATAGAACGCAATTGTGACTGACCATGTTGTAATAACAGTAAGTCTTGCGATAATATATCGATTGCTGAAGACACAATGCTGTCCAATGAAAAAATTCTGGAGGACAGAGTCATTAACCCATTGTCCACTACAGAAAGTGATTTTTCCAAATTAATACGGTCAATTTCCCGTATTCTTTCTGCTGTCTCAATTTGAGTAACCTTCCAGGCCTCATTGTATGCTGCATATACAGAGGCTGCTATGAAACGCTTTTGACGCTGTTTGCGTGGTCCCAGTATGAAATCACGCAAGTCAGCACCATCAGTAAGTAAAGTTAGGTGTTGCTTAATTTCAGGCAGTGTGGAAGTTTGTAGCCATTGAAGGCATAATTTGCCCACACTGTAGGTTGTTATTATCCCTGGGTGATGTCTTTGGGGATATCTAGGGTCTGGCCTGTTCATTTTGAAACCCTGTGTTTTATTCAGGAATCTATCTTGACAGTTATTTGTATCTGTGGGCCAGATCAACCATTGTTTCCAATCAGAATGTGTTCTGTTTTGGTTAAGTATATGGTTTATGTCTATTTCTTCATCTGTTTCAGAGTTATTGCTAAACATTGTTGGCTTTGGAATAGACAGGTTATTTAAATCTTTGATTTTGGCTAAGCCAAGACAGGTGGTTTGTTGAACGGTGTCATTTAAAAATATCATTTGTTCTGGGATCATGCAGGCTCTAAACAAAGCTTCTATACCCTGTACTTGCCATTCTTTTGTACCCCAAACACTTTTCAAATCAACATGTTTGTCCCAATAATCAAATCCAAAAGTATTCATTTTTTCAAAGAAAGAATCTGAATATATCAATTTTGTGTTGGTTATCATGGTTTTCATCCCTGTCTTGTTTGACAATTTGTAATAAAATGTTTCAGCATTAGTTATGTTAAAACCTGAAAAATATGAATATTTGCCATACACGGTTCTAGAGCTCCCTTTTGGAGGTGTAGCACAATGTTCCCATTGATTAAAATTTAAAACATTTCTAGGTTGTGCAGATTTATGCAAGAAATGGTTACCATAATGGTTATAGCAGTACATGCTGTCATAATTTGTAGAACCCTGCTAATAATCATGTTTTGTAAATTTAGCAGACATTACTAAGTCAGACATCATATTGTTTATACTTTCAAAGTCCCAATCATCAGCAAATGAGTTTGGTTTTGCAAAGTCACTCAAGGAGATCTTGATTTGGTGTGGATATTTCAGGATCTCGACCGGACCATAAATTTCATAGTCAGTGTTGTCCCAGGCTACCCCACCAGATATTGGAATTGCTGTGAAGTTGGCTGAAGAAAGTTCTGAAGAAAGTTCTCTTTTCTCGACGTGTGAAGATGTGTGTGGTTTGAGGACCAAGTTGATGTTCTGACTTGCTGTGTCCATTTTAGCATATTTTCCCTCAATGAAGCGTCCCAAGGTAAATACCATGATGAGCCAAAGTATGAGGATAAATGCACCAAAACCCACCCAAAATTCAATCCATGGAGAAACTAGATATGTTTCTTTCAGTTGTTTCAAAAGTTCCTTCGCTTTGTCTTTAAAGGATTTTGATGATGGCTGTGTCTTTTGTTCGCTGAAGCCTTCAGACGAATCATCGAAGTTGATGAAGTAACCGGATGCAGTTCTGTCAATTGTTCCAATTGGTTCAGGATTTTTGTTTCTTGCATTTTCACTTGGTACTTCTGTATAGATTGGTGTGTCTCTGCTAAATGTCTTTATTTGGGTTTTCAGAGGTCTAAGTTCTATTGCATTGTTGCATAGTCCTTGTTGTTCTTCTGTAGGCGTTTCGAATGTGATGAGCCTCCTTGATAGGACCTCTGTACTGGTAGCAAACCTTGGTGTTCTGCTACTTATTGGGAGTCCACTTGGCCTACTGTTGGTTATCGGCCACATGTTGTGGTTTTACCAGGTCGATGGATACAACTCGGTTCTCCTTTTTTCCAGCAAGTGGCGGTAGTACAACTGATCTTGTCCCGTTGACAGACAATACAGGAACTGCTTTTCTGTAAGAAGGCCCAAATTCCTTCTTTACCGCGATCTTCTCCCTGACTAGATCCCCGACTTTTGGAATCCAGACAGGTCTTGCTGGGACAGGTGGTGATTCTTCAGTGGTCGTTGGCTGTTCTTTCAACTGTATGTTGCTCAGGTCTTTTCTTGTTTTGTTTAAGTCCTGCAAAATAGCCAAACGGTCTTTGACATCAAAGCTTTTTTCTGTTACCACTGAAGTCTGACTATCAAGGTCAGAGATCAACATCCTAGTTCCGAATAATAATTCGTACGGACTGAATCCCTTCAGAGAATTTCTTGGCAAGTTATTTAGACTACGTTGGACACTTATTAGATGTTTGACCCACCCAGCTCCCGAACCTAATATCCTTTCTATTATAGATTGCTTTCTGTCTTGGTTTTTTCTTTACACCATCCCATACCCTCAGGAAGGAAGTGAGAAGATTCCCGCTGGGCTGTGCTCATTTGGCCATTCTTTCCCCCCCCCAGGCTGGATTGCCTGAGAAAAAGAAAAAAATGGTCGAACGTAGCATGCTCTTAGCGTATATGCCATTTAGACTCGCAAATCTTGTATAACAGTCCGGACGTCAGCCGAGTGCTGTGGATCTACATTATAAGTGGGAACTAGCCTGTATATGTTAATCGCAAGCCATTCTTTTTAGTGGTGATGTTATCTGCCTTGATACGACGAGGTATTAAACTGCTTCTCTCCCCACTGCGATCTCTGTTGCAGTTTGGGCAGTTTTTTACAAACATGGTGTAGTGCAGGCTCATGCCTGGCCACCAGTACCGTGATTGTAATTCTTCCAGAGAATCTTTTAATTTAAGGTGTCTGAGACCCTCGCCCATGTGTGCGTCTGCGATTAACAAGTTTCTCCTGTCCATGTTTGGAATCACTCTATCCCCCACTCCAGGGATTCGAGCAAAAGGAATGGAGTTTGCATCTATGATGTATGTGTAATTGAGTGGATAGTTGATCGGTAACGCCGAGCAGTCGCCTTTTGATGACGTTTTTACTGCCAGCACTGTTTCGCCGTCAATGTATTTTAATGTACGCTTTTTTCGATCTACGGGAGCCGGTTTACTGGCTGCCGCTGCGGCTGTTTCAGCCAATGAATTCCCTACAACGTGAACGCCATCACGCTGGTGACTCAGTGAGTGTGTCACGTGAGTCTTTGGTAGTTCTTTTTTCAAAAGAGCTACCTGTTCCCAGAGCAGTCTCTGCTTTATTGGTGCATCCGTGTCATCTTTGTAATCGTTCTGAATCCAGGTCTGCAAATCCTTGTTATATGCTTTGACGCAGAAATATGAATCTGACACTATAAGTGTCGGGAATTCGCGATCCGCATTATCTAGCGCCATTTTCAAAGCTAATATTTCAGTTTGTAGTTCTGAATTAGTTTCTACTGAGTGTGATTTTGTTAATAGAGGTCTTAGTTTACCTCCGTGCCACACTTCTTTTGTAATCTCACATGTGGGATTGTATGCATGTTCTCCCCAAACGGAGGGTTGAGCATGTCCGTCTGTATAGATTACACAAGCGTAATGTCGTAGAGGCAGAATGTCGATTGGCAGAGGATACGTTTTTTCATATTTTAGATTTTTTAATTCTTCTAGTTCTGGATCAAAGAAGTAATATACTTTGTCCGTTGTGATTGAATTTACCCATTGTAACCATTCTGGATCCAATGTTGTTATTGGTAAATTACACGGTGTTGTTAATGCCTCAAAGGCTGATTCTGCTGTTCTGACTGTGATATGTCTACCGTCAGCTATGTCTTTTTCTCTAGCTATTGCGGTTTGAACTGCTTGAACAATTTTTCCTTTGTTGTTGAATCTCTGTTCAGCTTTTGTGTACAAATGTGATTTGAATGCAATTGGTACCTTATCTCCCTCATTAGAGGTTAGGTATGTGAATCCGCATCTCCCTGGGATGACTCGGATCACAAGGTTGCGTGTATTATCACGGGTTTCTAATTTTGTTTTAATTAGCATGTCTGTTTGTAAGGATCTCAAAATTTCTGTGTGTGCTTGAGTCCAACTGGATCTTTTAAAGTCTGGTTTAATTAGATCGTAAAGGGGTTTGACCCTTTCTGCGTAATTTGCAATATATGTTCTTTCGAAGTTTAGGAAGCCTAGAATTGACTGTAGGTTTTTTAGTGTTTTAGGAGCTTGGATTACGGCACATTTCTCTAGGAAATTGTCTGCCAGGCTTTTGCCTTCACTTGATAACTCATATCCTAAGAATAGGACCGTCAGATGGGCAATTCTGGACTTTTTGAAGTTGAATTTGTAACCCTCTGCAGCGAAACCAAGTATTATGGTGTTCACTCTTTTCAAGTGAGTTTCCAAGTCATCATCTGTTAAGTAAATGTCATCGACATAAGATAATGCTTCATCATCATATAGTTGTAGTAATTCTGTTACTCTCGCTGAGAATACCCCCGGGCTGTTCTTGTACCCCTGGGCTAACCGACAGAATTGTTTTTGAGTGCCATTTACTGAAAATGCAGTTAAATATCTGCTCTCTGGTGCTATGTTTTGACAAAAGAATCCATTGGAGATGTCCAAGGTTGTTTTGTATTTTTTGCGCACTATGTTATTCATTAGTGCAGCACTGTGTGAGTTTTGCACTGCAAAAGTTTTGCAACATGTGTTAAGGTGTCGGTAATCCAAAACTAGACGATATGAATTGTCTGGTTTGGAGACCGGAAACAAAGGATTGTTCATTTGTGAGGTGCAAGTTTCAATCACCCCTTGGTATTCTAGCTGATCTAGTATTTCATTTACTTGTTTTTTAGCTTCTTGCTTAATTGGGTACTGCCTTTGTGCAGTTGGTTGTGATTTTAACTGGACTTTGTGAGGAGGAGAATCCTCATCCCATCCTACGTGATTTTTATATAAAGCAGGTGCTAAGGCCACTGCCCACTTTCTAGCAAGTGTATATTTTTTATGAATCGGTATTTGATTCGAGAAGGCAGGCATAATTACTTCTTCGCCATGAGGGCACTCCCTGACAAACTCCGGTGGCCAGTCTTTTTCAGCTAGAAGGATGTCATAGCCCTTGGATAGGTTATCCCAAAATAGTCCCCTTATTTTCCTAGTCTTATCTCCCTCTATACGCAATGTTATCTCGTATATTTTGTGGGGCTTGCTAACTCTGGTATCTGCAGTTTCCACTTGAAGGTATTCATTCGTGTCCACTGTCTCCAGATGATTCATAAGGACTTTGCGAGCTATGCTCACCTCTGCTGCGCTGTCTAGCATTGTCTGAGCCCATTCTCCGTTTTTCAGTTGTGTCCTCAGTATTCTCGGCATTGTTAACTACCTTGATACTGGCTACCTTCTTTTTTGGAAATTGTGATTTCTTTTTCAGTTGAGCAGGTTCCTTGTCTTTGGACTTGGCGTGCTCTTCTGATCGTCCTCTTCTTTCCGATTTCTGCGAGGAATTCTGAAAAGATTGAGACGGACGTGTATCAATGTCTTGATATCTATCAGGTTTTTTAATATTATCCCTATTTCTAAGGTTATATCTATTCCCAGAGGGTTCACTCTGAGGTGACCTTTGTCTCGGGTTTGGAGATTTCTCTCTTCGCCTAGGAGACCTTCCTCTGGACTGGAATTTCTTTTCTTTAGGATTGGATTGTTTATTTCCATCCCAGTTCTTTTTTGGTGAATTATTATTAAAAAATATTTTTTCTGGACTTGTAGTCAGTTGCGGTTTTACTGGTATTCCACCTAGACTATCTCTGCCTAGTTCTTCATAGGATTTTTCTATGATTCTGGCAATTTCAGCTGGTTGGTCTGCTATATCTGTCTCTTTTAACCTCTGGCGGATCGCCACGTTTGCTGCTTCACCCTTTATGTTGGCTAGTAATATAGCCGAGACCTGCTTGAAGTCTTTCAGTAATTTCATACCAAGAGTTAAAGCAGGTTCTGGACCGTATTCATCTTGAATTTGTTTTAGCACATCTGGTATTACCGAAATGGATGGAACACCGTGCGTTTTTGTGTAGATTGAAGCAAAGACCGTACCCCAAGTGTCACAGTCCTCAATGTGTGGTGCGATTCCCATTGGGAGACATATAGTCAGAATCCTGTGCTTTTCTAATGGGGTGGTGTCAGGAAACACCGCCTCTATTTGGGTGATTTTCTGTGCCAACCAGAATGGTATCTGTTCCCGTTTAGCTGGAACTTTACCTAGGCAGGATTGGATGTTCTGTGGTGTGATTTTATTTGTGTTCCCCTGGTGAGGGGTCAGCTGTGGAATTTTAATCGCTGGCTGAATTGTTGAAGTCCGCATTACATACTGAACTAATTGTCTGTGAATTTTTAGTAGTTGTTTTAGCTGTATTAATAGCTCTGGTGCAGTCATCTCGTCGATGTCTGGATGTGGTGTGTATCCGGCTAAGACCGGCCACGTTGCTCCTGGTCTTCCTAAAGGACCGAGCCTTGTAATGTGATTATTATGTTTTAGGGCGCCATCAAATAAGAGCAAATGCTCTTGGAATTTGAGTGGTACTTCCACCTCCTCGAAAGGAGTGTACGTTTCAGGAGGTTCCTCTACTTTGTAATAGTGGAAGTACCTTGTTACAGCATTTGCTGCTGGAAAATGTATCCATGTATAGTATACCTCTGTCTGCCGATATTCGTGTGCCTCAATTACGAATATGACTGTGCCACCTCTAGGTGTCAGTCCATTTTCTATAAGTTTTAAGGTTATAGATCTCCTTTTGGCGACCTGGATGAGTATTATATCCGGGTCTGCTGTTTGCATGGTAGCATCAGCATCTGCTATTTCAGTAGCTAATCTAATTGCCTCTCTTTCTCCATCACTGTCTCCCATTTTACTGACAGGATGGTATTATTTTTATTTGCAGATCAGGTTTCTTTATGGAAACAGAGATTAGGTGCACAATATTTTGGAACTGTTTTATCCTTCAACGTTGACTAGACCAAGAACCGTACATAGGAGTTCCCTCCTGCGAGGTTTTGGAGGATATAATAACCTTTCACCCACTCCAGACGTCTTTGGAGTATTTTGGAAAAGGGGTCTGAGTGAGAAAGCACGACTGAGTTACTCTAAATGTCTTACGTTAGTTTTATCGCCCTTTCCAAACGCGTTGGGCGCCATGTAGTGTAGCTCCTATTTTCCCAATAGGCTCTGCGCATTGGAATAGTACCTACAGCAGTAAAGACCTAGGCCAGACGTTAACTAGGTCTACTACTGTCGAAACTAGACTTAATTTTTGGGTTTGCCAGCTAAGCTCAGAGTTCGCTAGAAACTTTCTCGAATGTTCAAGGAAGGATGAACTCCCCTGATTAGACAAGAAGGGATTTAGTTTCTGACAACCATAGAACATGACAACTTTGCTCTCCCCTAATCAAGAGTCAATCTCAAGAGTCGTGTGAGCACAAGGCAATTATTTTACTCAGTCAGTACGTGCATTCTTAGTCTCATCAGAATGTAGAGAAAAGGAAGAGACGGGCGTGTTCAATAAAAGATGTTATTTATTGATCAGTCTCTTTTCTCGTACAAGAGAAATGGATCGATATTATTGCAATACTTATAGTTAAGTAAAGTGCATACATTAGAAGCAATAGTATAAAATAATACTGTAAAAACATTGATATGGTTTCTGAGCCATATGATGTTTAAAATGATTAAAATATATTTACATACACATATACATTTGACTAAACGTACTCAACTGGTGTTTCTAAATACGCCTACCCCGTGTACCTGACCTAAGTCTAATGCGTGGGCGGGAATAGAAAGTTACAGTTTAGTTTAAGTTTGTTTTTGCCAAGTGAATAACTAAAGAATTCTCTAGGAGGGGTTATTCAGTTCTGTACCTGGAATTTAGGATGAATGAGGAATGGTATCTCTTTCTCTGCTCTCGATATTCCAGGCTGCCTGCGAGGGCTGCCCAGAAGCGCCGGTGCTGGGTCTCTCGGCTTGAGATAGCAGCGCGTCTCTCAGCGCGTCAGGAAGGCGGGGCTGCTGCCTGCGGGGTCTGCTTCTGCTCTCGGCTTCGGCAAGTATGGCTGCTCCGTCTTGTCACCACGCGTGTGTTTGCATAGGGCAAGGTCGGCAATATTTATACCTTAAAGGTGCCGAGATTGACGTAAGGATGGACATAGGTACGTCAATAAAGATGTCATACGACTTGCTCGTTAGCACATTCTTTACTAAAGTTCTCTGTGAAATCAAAACAATGGCCGCACGGATTATCCAGGTTGTCATAGGTTTGATTTGTTATGAGAACGTCGTATGCCTTATCAGGGGCTGGAGGAATATTGCTTGTCTAATTAGATCTCAAGCGTTATGACCTAATCAGATAACACGTTCCTGTGCCGTAGTGTGACTGCGTCAGATAACGGTATCTGCATCATGGGGGATTTCTTGCCTCATGGGCTGACTGTTAGTTAACTAGCTAGTAAGTTTAACCAGAATAGGGTCAGGAATAGGGGGATCGAATCAGAACCTATAGAAATACACGACACCTCTGCATGTAGCATTTGTCTCACTGTTTCCAGTATTTCTTCTCTGTTGTACCATTTTATCCTCTGTGTGTACCATGTCTGTGTCTGTTTGCACTATCCGTGTCTCTGCTTGAACCATCTCACCCTCTCTCTGTACCATCTTTTCTCTGAGTGCACCATATGTCCCTCTGCCTGCAGCCCTGCACCATCTATCCTCTGCCTGTTCCAGTTTAGTCTCTGCCTGCATTATCTCATTTTCTGTCTGTACCATCCCTCTGCCTCTGCCTACACCCTCTGAGGCATATTAGATATGGCTGGTGGTGTGTATTAGACAGCGCTATCATGTTAAATCTTTCCCCTCTATGCCTGTAGTCGTGCACCCTCTGACTGAATCATTTCGTCTCTGTTTGTACTTTCTCTCCCTCTGTGTGCTCAATCACCTAAATCATGAAGTGAGTCATGAATTAGGAGATGTAGTTGTAGAAAGTCCTATGCAGTATGTGTCTCAGGCCTCTTAATTCCCAAATTGTGTTTATGCTGTGCAATTTAGATACTGGGTGTGCAGTTGAAATGCAAAAGCAACTGTCTCTGTAGCATGTAGTAATCGTTTCAGTGAAATTTCATTAGTACATTCTCAGTCCCACCTTGACTCTCTATACTGCTTGAACACCACTTCCTTGTCCTAAACTCTGAAACTCCATCCCTAGAAAAATATTCTAAACTCTTTCAACACTACTGCAGTGCTGTAAACTCTGAAAGAATTCTCCCAGCAAGACCCCCTTTTACTGTAGTAATCTTTTTACTGAATTGCAAGTGATAGTGTTATGTGTCAAATATCACAGTGTGAGTCAGTTTTCATTTCAGAAGAGTGTGGCAAAATAATTTGCTTGATTGATGTGTTTATAAATATGGGAATACATGTACTTATGAAGTTGATAAAGCTAGTTTTGTATTATCTGTTAGTGAAAATGATTAAGTGTTTATATTTTTTTGCAAGGTCCAGCAACATTGTACTATATATAATGGATCAACATCAGGACAACTTTCAAGTCAATTTTGAAATTTCCATCGATGTCATAGATGACTTAAATGTACCTTTTGAGGATAACATTGATAAACAAGATAATGGAGAAGGAGATTTAAGCATTGATTTTTTTAATCAAAATTTGGACATTGACTTGATGGAAGCAGTAGAAGACATTGAGTTTCAAGTTGCAAATTTTGAAGTTGAGGACAATGCCAACGAAATTCCAGATGAAATCATGCTGGATGTTTTATTACAGTATGGAATGTTTGAAGAATACATTTATGATTTTGAAATAAAAATGATTCGAGAGAGTCTTTTTGTACAATTGTAATAATTTGCTTAGTTGATGTGTTTAAAAATATGGGAATACATATTCTGATGAAGTGAGTCAGGCTCGAGGATATGTAGAGCTAGAAACTGCTATGCAGTACGTCTGTCAGGCCTCTTAATTCGCAAATAGTCTCCATGTTGTGTACTGAAGATCCTGGCTGTGCTGTAGAAATCCCATACTAACTCTCTCTGTAACATGTAGTAATCATTTCAGTGAATTGCAAGGCATATTTCTATCTGTTTTCATTCAGAATGCGAGTCAGTGTCTTTTTTTAAATATTGTGACAGAATCACTTGCTCGGTGTATCTGTTTTAAGACATGGGAATATATGTACTCATGGAGTGAGTTATGGTTTAGGACATCCAGTGCTTTTTACTCATAGCCCTTGCATGATACCATACACTGCCTACACATAACTGTATTGCTCTATACTCAGAAATATCAATCTCACCACGACCCCCTACACTACCTGAACACCACTGCACTGTTTTGAACCCTGAAACACCATTCTCAGCAAATGCCCCTATAATGTTGAAACACCACTGCACTGCCATAAACTCAGAAATAGCACTCACTGCATGATTTCCTACTCTGCTCAGACACAGTTGCTGTGCCTTAGCCTTACTTATGAAGTACACCAGTGTTTATATCATTTAGTGGCTCTAATTGTTATGTAGTATGTTAGTAGTTGTCTATAACATGCTCTTTTTTCTTCACAACAGATTGTAGTTATCTACAGAAAGAAAAACCAACATGCCTACTAAGAATGCGAAAAGAAAAAAATATAAACAGGCTTACTTTTCCAAGAAAACACAATTACAAGATTTATCTAAACAACAATGTACGGAGAAAAAGAAGAATGCTCCTGGTAAGACAACAAAGGATTTTATAAGGAAATTAACCAAAAGTAAAAAAAGAGTGGATAATGTGCAAAAGAAAAAAAAATTATCTGTAACTACAAAGAAAAACCAGACCCTCCCAAAAATTTGGGAAAAGTATGTGGCGATCAAATTGCCTATAGTAAGTAATAAACGAAAAAAACAGTTTGTTCAAATTCGCAAGAGAATGTTTTATAATAGAGTAGTTTTAAATGTATTTAAAAATGTAAAGAATTATAAAAGGAAAACAGCTTTTTATAAGTAAAAAAGAAAAATATTGAGAGTATTGCTGATCAGGCTTTTGAAATAAAAAAAGAAGTTGTATATTTTAGTAATCAATAGAATTCGTACACTAGACAAGGCAATCAATGTTTTGAAAGCAAAAAGTAAGTGGAAAAGACTAATTAATAGAACTAATTTTTATAATTTCTTTTTCTGGAGAATGGAAGCATAGTTCAAGTTGTGAGCCATTTTTTAATTAAGAGACTTACTTTCAGACTAATGATTTGTTGCATGCAGTTGACACCAGTGGTCGAGCATATGAGGTGAAGGACGGTTGTCCGATTGAAAAAGAGAAAATTGTGCCTAGAAATGCAGAAGAGGTGTTAGCTGATAAAGTTTTAGGGAGACGTCCTAAGGCTCCAGTGTACACTTGGAATTGTAGTAGTATTTGTAGTGTACGATAGGATTCAATTGATTTGTTTCGCAATTTCTTACGTAAGTATACTAAGAAAAGTCTTAAACAAAAGATTAAGATGTTGCAAGAATTAGTTCCTTGCAGACTGAGAGAAGAAAACGGGTTTGCAAGGGCATTCTCTGGCTTGTCTTTCTAGAAAAGTATGCCAGAGTGTTTTTCACCATTTTAGGATGTTAGCAGTGTATCATACTGAAGTGAGGAAATTAGTGAGAAGGTTGTATTATGCAAAATGTCCAGCACTTAAGCTAAAACAGTTAAACAGTGTTCTTTTGCATGGATCTGTATTAGATGTAAAGAACATTTGTGATGAAATTGAGGTTAGTTACTTTCGTAAAAAAGAGGACAGTGCAGAAACTGATACAGTAATAGAAGGAAATGTGGAAGAAAATGTACAGAATTTTAGTACAGAAAATTTTGACCAAGAAATTACAAGGTTTAAGGTCATTTCAGGTGAAAGGCCAAACTTTTCTTGTGTGTGTTGTCGACGAACTCATTATAAGAATCAGACTAGAGTAGTGGATTTATATGTAAAAAGTGAAAAGGAAAATAATAATGAGTGGAAGGATTTTGCAACTTATTTGTTGGTAGAGAATTGTTTTGATTTGGGTTCTGATCAACGTATTTGTAAATATTGTTATAATAAATTAAATGGGATCACTGACATAATATCGACGATACAAATATCGAGATACACAAATATCGAGTAAAAAATATCGATTGACAAAATATCGACTCCCTATCTTCAAACAGGTAAGTACCAAAATATCGACTCCAAAATATCGACTTACAAAAATATAGACTGTCAAAATATCGATTTTTTTAAATGTCTTAAAATTAAGTTAAAACTAATATAGTAATAAATATATTTAATATAAACTTAGAAATAATTAATAAAAAAATGTAATTTTAATAAATAATTTATATAATTAAAAAAATTATATCACCAAAAATTACACACACATATATATATATATATATATATATATATATAT
Organism: Lissotriton helveticus; assembly: GCF_964261635.1. Taxonomy (NCBI): domain Eukaryota; kingdom Metazoa; phylum Chordata; class Amphibia; order Caudata; family Salamandridae; genus Lissotriton; species Lissotriton helveticus. The sequence continues at coordinate 1,443,686,826 of NC_136061.1, read as the reverse complement.
ATATATATATATATATATATATATATATATATATATATAAACATATTATTAAATAAACATATATAACATTTTAGAAAATGTTTAAAATTTATTGTTACAACTATAGTGAGTTCAACATTAGCAAAAGTGTTGGATAGCGTAGAGGTCAAATTTACTACTCCCACTCCAGTGGGTGCAACAGTAGGGAAAGCGCTGGATAGCGTAGAGGTTAAAATTACTATTCCCACTCCAGGGATGTATGACGTTACAACGCATACTTTTACAACGCCTACCATTACAACAAAACTTTTACAACGCAAAAACTTTTACAACGCATACATTTACAACGCAAGATTTTACAACACATATACCTTTACAACGCATACCATTACAACGTAAGTATTGGTAAGTATATAATAATTTTTTGAATATAATTTAATAAAAAATCTTATAATATAATTTAATATAATTTAATTGTATTAAATAAATTTAATTTAAATGTAATTTTACTTTATTTTTACAAAGTACCCCTGTACCCCAAAAACCCAAAACTGACCCTGAACCCTAAAAATACCCCTTTACCCATAAACTGAAAACTGACCCTGAACACTAAAAATACCCCTTTACCCGAAAACTGACCCTGAACCCTAAAAATACCCCTTTACCCCAAAAACTGAAAACTGACCCTGAACCCTAAAAATACCTTTACCGAAAAACTGAAAACTGACCCTGAACCCTAAAAATACCCCTTTACCCCGAAAACTGACCCTGAACCCTAAAAATACCCCTTTACCCCAAAAACTGAAAACTGACCCTAAACCCTAAAAATACCCCTTTACCCAAAAACTGAAAACTGACCCTGAACCCTAAAAATACCCCTTTACCCCAAAAACTGAAAACTGACCCTGAACCCTAAAAATACCCCTTTACCCCAAAAACTGAAAACTGACCCTGAACCCTAAAAATACCCCTTTACCCCAAAAACTGAAAACTGACCCTGAACCCTAAAAATACCCCTTTACCCAAAAACTGAAAACTGACCCTGAACCCTTAAAATACCCCTTTACCCCAAAAACTGAAAACTGACCCTGAACCCTAAAAATACCCCTTTACCTAAAAACTGAAAACTGACCCTGATCCCTAAAAATACCCCTTTACCCCAAAAACTGAAAACTGACCCTGAACCCTAAAAATACCCCTTTACCCCAAAAACTGAAAACTGACCCTGAACCCTAAAAATACCCCTTTACCCAAAAACTGAAAACTGACCCTGAACCCTAAAAATACCCCTTTACCCAAAAACTGAAAACTGACCCAGAACCCTAAAAATACCCCTTTACCCAAAAACTGAAAACTGACCCTGAACCCTAAAAATACCCCTTTACCCAAAAACTGAAAACTGACCCTGAACCCTAAAAATACCCCTTTACCCAAAATCCCAAACATATAACCTTTTAAAAATAATTATATACTTACTAAAACTTACATTGTAATAGTATGCGTTGTAACGGTATCTGCGTTGTAAAAACATGCTTTGTAAATGTATGCGTTGTAAAAGTTTTTGCAATTTAAAAGTTTTGTTGTAATGGTAGTGCATAGTAAAAGTAGCGTTGTAAACGTTGCATACCCACTCCAGTGGGTGCAACAGTAGGGAAAGTGTTGGATAGCGTAGGGGTTAAAATTACTATTCCAACTTCAGAGAGTGCAATAGTAGGGAAAGTAAATACTTCACAAATATATATAAATAACATAAATAGTAATACCAATTACAAATAATTAAAATATTAAAAAAGTGTATACAAATATTAAATATTTATTTATAAATACAAAATAAAATTATTTAATTATAAAAATTGCCTACTCATACTAATTAATTACCTATTAACAATAAATTATTTTACAATTTAAAAATTAATAAATTATTTTCAATTACCAATTATATTTTAATTAATTACCAATTAATAATTAATTAACAATTAATTCTAAATAAATATCAATAAATAAATTAACATATTTAATAAATTATAATTAAATTACTTCCCACCCTATTCCCCTATAAACACACAACCCGCTACAGAAAATAAATTACTAAAATTAAAATATTTATCAATTAATCAATTATAATTAATTACCAATTATATTTTAATTAATTACCAATTAATAATTAATTAACAATTAATTCTAAATAAATATCAATAAATAAATTAACATATTTAATTAATTATAATTAAATTACTTCCCACCCTATTCCCCTATAAACCCACAACCCGCTACAGAAAATAAATTACTAAAATTAAAATATATATCAATTAATCAATTATAATTAATTACCAATTATATTTTAATTAATTACCAATTAATAATTAATTAACAATTAATTCTAAATAAATATCAATACATAAATTAACATATTTAATTAATTATAATTAAATTACTTCCCACCCTATTCCCCTATAAACCCACAACCCGCTACAGAAAATAAATTACTAAAATTAAAATATTTATCAATTAATCAATTATAATTAATTACCAATTATATTTTAATTAATTACCAATTAATAATTAATTAACAATTAATTCTAAATAGATATTAATAAATAAATTAACATATTTAATTAATTAGAATTAAATTACTTCCCACCCTATTCCCCTATAAACCCACAACCCGCTACAGACTTATATTACACAAAAAATAAAAATTATTATTAACTTACCTTAAATTCGATATTTTTGTTGTCTATATTATGTCTAGTCGATATTATGTCCATTCTATATTTTTGATTCGATATTATGTCCATTCTATTCGATATTAATTTTCTCTAGTCGATATTTTTGTTGTCTATATTATGTCTAGTCGATATTATGTCCATTCTATATTTTTTACTCGATATTCTGTCCAGTCGAAATAAAAGACTCGATATTATGACTGTACACCAATTAAATGATAACAAAATGCCTGCTAGAGCTGTACATAATAATCTTGAGTTGGTAAATATTCCTTCTGAACTGATGGATTTAAATACCTATGAGTCTATTCTGATTCAATGTGTGCATCCATTTCCGGCTATTGTTCGCATGGAGCCTAAGACAGGGAAATTGCCTCCTTCAGATTTACAGAAAGGATTAAACTGAAGAGTTGTCTATTTGCCTGTAGATTTAAAGAAAAATATTGAAACAATTGGTGTAGAAAAAGTGGAAGAGGAACCTCTAGTTTTGCTAGTTAATGGTGTTCCTACAAAGAGTAAGAAAATCTGGCAAGAATTAGTGGATGTTAGGAAATTGAAAAAGGCAACGTTGTATTCGGTAAAAAACAATCAATACTACAAAAATGTATATGTAAGAGAAGAGGAAACAACTGTAGAAGAGGACAGTGATTTGTTTGCTGGGCAAATTGAGAAAGTGGATGTGTCCAGAAGTGAACAAATTTATGAACATTATAGTGTTTATCCTCTGCATTCCAAAGAAGTAATGGGGAATGCTATTGAGTTATTACAAATGAAAGAAGCAAAAGGAAGTCCCATTAGTGTATGGGAAGAAAGCTTAGAAGCTTGTTGTTTTCCTCAGTTATTTCCAACAGGTCAAGGTGGACGATATGATGACCGACCTGTGCAGATTCCTGCATCTGAATACCGGACATAAAGATTATATGCAGAAGATCCAAGGTTTCGCCAATGTATTCCATATTTGTTTCATCTTCTGTTTGAGAGTGACTTGTCTGGACTTTCTTATGCAGTGAACCATATTCTAAAAAGTGGAGTACATCTGCAAAATGTTTCGGCACTTTATGGATAAAGTCCAACAGAAAGACACTGTTTTGGAATCTCAGCTAATTAATCTCATGGAATGTCAGCGTGGTACTAATGAGTATTGGTACCGTCGTCATGGGGGTTTGAAATGTATGCTAAGGAACTTAGGAACTCCTACATGGTTCCTTACTCTAAGCTGTGCTGAGTATGCTTGGGAAGATTTACTTCAATTTCTTCGAGAGGCAAATGCAAACATAGAAAATATAGAATACAACACACCTGGAGAACTGTGCTCTTTCGATCCAGTTAATGTATGCAGGTATTTCAATCATAGATTTGAAGCTATGATGTCTTTTATCACAAACAAAAAATCCTCCTCTTGGAGAGGTTCTGGATTTCTTTTGGAGAAAGTAGTATCAAGCAAGAGGTGCTCCTCACATACCTATGCTGCTATGGATCAAAGATGTCCCCAAATTTGGAACAGATTCGGATGACACAGTGATGAGTTTTATTGAACAGTATTCTACAAGTGCTTATCCTAAAAGTACAGAACAAAAGAAATTAAAACATCAAGTCTTACGTCTCAAACCCATCGTTGTGGAAAATAATGTTGTCGAAAGTATAAATCAAAGGACAAGTTCTACAAAAAAATTAGTTTTGGATTTCCACGACCAGTAATATCAAAAGGAAGAGTGAACAATTTTATGTCATCTTTGCGACATACTGTCACAAGAAAATCACCAAAAAATACCTACAACTTAAGAAGAAATAAAGAGTCAAAATACATAAATGACTATAACCCAGTCATTTTGTCCATGTGGAATGCTAACATGGATATTCAATATGTTTCCCTGCAATAACTACTATGAGCCGTTATATGGTTTGGAGGATATAGACTGACTCTCCCTAGAGAAGGACCAAAGAGTGGAGGGGGTGGATAATGCTAGTATACTCCCAAATCTACCAGCCATGAAGAGCTTCCCGAAAAATAGCAAGATATCAAAAGATCTGGTAAACGGGACAAAGATGCAGCCGCCAGTACACCGTTCCCCCCAGTTGGTCAGCGAAATAACATAAAAACTTTGCCTAATTGTATGGAAACGCAAGATCTATCCTCCAAATTACATATTCTTAGTTGGAACCTGGCAGTTATATCCTCAAAAATTATTCAACCAGCATGGTTGGAGGTAGTTAATTCCTATTCTGTCCTCTGTTTCCAGGAAACTTGGGTGCTCACCCCGATACACCTATTGGGCTTCCAAACCTTTCATTCAGCAGCAATAGAGAGTAACCAGCGCAGACACCGGGGGGGACTGTGTATATATGTAAGTGTAGCTGTGGGACATAGGATCCGGAAATGTGTACTAAGGGACTCTTACCAAATCATAGTTATGGATTTGGGCTCAGCTTTGAGTCTCTTAATCATTAATTTGTATAACAATATCCCCTTAGATCGTTTGGAGAAAACATTAGATGACCTGTCTCACTCTATTGTCTCGATCAAAGAAATGCATGGCGGTGAGTGTGTGACATCATTCATGGGCGATTTTAACTGTCATATCTGTCAAAATGGTTCCAGGGGGGTGTGTGACTATTCTCCCCCACACGATAAGGAATCAGAGGATGATATGCCTGATCACTTTGTACATACCAACACAGGGGAATTACTAAATAATGTTATGGCATCGCTTAACTTAGATTTTGCAAATGTATTATCACTTCCCTTGAAACCATTTAAACCAACATTTCATGGCAGAGCAGTAAATTCTACCATTGATTTTATCCTTTTTTCGAAGATGCATGCCTCCTTTATATCTTGTTGGGATACCTCGGACCACCTTTTTGGTGATCACTATCCTCTGGCTTTAGCCATTGTGTTACCCCGTCCCAGCACCAGCCATGATAACCCCGGACCCATCTATGAACAACCTATTAGATTAGGTACACTAAATGGTTACACCCTTAAATGGGATAAAATTAATCCAGCTAATCTTCTTAAAAACTTACTTAAGCTGAGATGGGAGGAGATACACATTTGTTTGTCCATAAATGAACACCCTCAATCTATCCTGGAAGCCTTCTTGAAAATTCAAGAGAGTCTTAAAACGCTTCTCACAAGACAGTTTAAGCAAGGCCCCATTACCCCAAAAGGGTGGTTCGATAATGAGTGCACAAGAGCCCTAAAATCACTGAAGAAAGCTCTTCATACCACACCTAAACAAGTTATGGAGATACGTCAAGCTAGACTCCATTATCATCTTTCTATTAAAAACAGGAAAAATACCCTGAAGGAAGAAGCTTGGCAGACCCTCTTGTCAACAAGTGAAAATAGGGACTCTTCAGCTTTCTGGAAATTTTTAAACACCCCACTCCCATGGATAAAAACACCTAAGAGATACCTGGATCTTGCAATTGATGGTGATACCTGGGCTGCCCACTTCCAAGATTTGTACAGCAAACCTAGTCTTGTAAATATTACCCCTTCGGATTCCATCTTGCCTCCATATGTAACATCTCCCTCCAGGAGCAAAAATATTACTAACATTGTGTTTTCATATGAAGAGGTGATGGAAGCAATAAGGGAGAGTCCGACGGGGAAGGCACCTGGTCCGGATGCCATCCCTGCAGATGTCTTTTAGGCCGAGATATATATGTGGGCACCAATATTAACCGCTGTTTTGAATTCAGCGAATGTCTCTGGCCAAATTCCAACTTGGGCTGAAGCAATAGTGATACCCATATATAAAAAAGGAGACAGGCACCTGCCATCATGTTATCGGCCTATCTCCTTGCTCGATTCCACGATGAAGATTGCGGGGCGAATCATCCTGAAACTTTTGCAAAAGTGGACAGAAGAGGAGAACATACTCTCAAGACTCCAATATGGTTTCCGAACGGGAAGGGGCACAGTCGAGCAGAGCTTGAATCTACATCTTATTATGTCAAAATATGTGGTGATTAAGAGGGGAAGTCTCTACATAACATATGTAGACTCGAGCTCTGCATTTGACTGTGTGGTCCATGACCAACTATGGGAAACTCTTGATCGTCTAGGGATGGACCCATCAATTCTTGACTTCATAATGAAACTGTACAAAGATGCTGGTGCCAGGGTGCGGTTTGGCTTGAAGGGAGAATGCTCACCAAGGTTCACCATCAATAGAGGGGTTAGGCAGGGGTGCATCCTAGCCCCCCTGCTTTTCTCCCTCTACATAAACGCCATTGGTGAGCATTTAAAAAACATCGAATGTGACTACCCGATGGTGGGAGGCCAAGCCATCCCAATCCTGTTGTATGCCGACGATGCGGCTATCATCTCACAAACAAGATTGGGGCTACAAAGAGCTGTTGCTGCATTTACGAACTATATGAATGAAAGGGGCTTGAAAGTCAACATTGGGAAGACCTTTTCTATGGCTTGCAGTAAGGGTAGAAAGAAAATTCCATGTCCTATTTTTATCAAGGATCAGAAACTGGAGACAGTTGACAATTTCACGTACCTTGGTATAAGTATAAATAGGAAGGTACTATGGCAGCCCGCTGTCAAAGCTAGGAAACTTGCCTTTGTTAGAGCAATTGGAGGTATACGTGACTTTGCAAGTAAAATAGGAGGGAGGCCAGTAAAACAACTCATTAGGATATACAAAGCCAAGTGTGTTTCTACAGTGATCTATGGGGCTGGCCTCTGGGGTATTGAAAATGACATCTCATCAATTCAAGTGGCAGAAAATAATTTCCTTAGATACCTGTTAGCGACACCAAAAGCAACATCAGTCTATATGATTCATATAGAGTTAGGCTTACCGTTTATCACCGATCTCATTAAAGTTGAGCCACCGCTTCTATGGCATAAAATCTGGACCACCACCGAGACTGCTCTAAACCGAGATATAATAATGGATATTCTTAAATTGGAGGGGGCAAAACATATGAAATGGCTGATATATGTTAAAAAGATGTTTCAAGACATAGATCGGCCTGAGTATTATACCGACCCAACGACATTGGAGAACATCTCAAGGAAAGATCTGAGAAAGACCCTATTGGACTACCTAGAAGACAAAAGGTGGGCGACTCAGAAATTAAATAAATCAATCCAGGCCTATCAAAGGATCACCGTGAATAAGGGGTTACAACGATATCTTTCCACTGACTATTCCTGCTTTACAAGAATGTTGCTTACAAGATTTAGGTTGGGCTCTTTTTTTCGCTTAATAACTTTTCCGATATGTAACGATTGGTCGCGAAATTTGAGCCTATGCCCCTGTGATCACACTTCTGTTCAATCAAACATTCACTTTATATTATTTTGTACCTATTATACCACCCCTAGGAAATCCTTATTGAGACCCTTGCTGAAAAGATGGGGAATAAGGTCTTGCAGAGATGCTCTGGAACGCTTACAAGAGCTAGAGGACAAGGATGTCATATGCAAAATGGAATACTTTTTAAAATTACTACTTAAATTTAGAAATTCGTTAGCAGGTACAACTTGATTGGGTAATTAGCTAAAGATCCTATTGTATATTAGCCTGTTCCTAATATTGTGTTCTTCTTAAAATTAATTCTTATGAAAATGTCTCTTTTTAACTTTATATATTGTTCTTTATGATAATTACGTGTTATAACTGCACAATGATTTTCTTTTAACCAATATTATGAATGATTTTATGATATTCAATGTAAATATCGAATAAAGCTTTTTTGATTTGATTTGATTTGAAATATGTTGCAGACAACTCCATTGCTGTGGCTCGATATGTAACATCTTACATTACGAAATCTGAAAAGACAGAACTAAAGGAAATGTGGGAGGAAATTTCTCATGAAAAGAGCCTAAGTAAGAAACTGTACAGGTACAGTTTGAAGATGTTGTCTTATCGAGAAATTGGAGCAAATGAATGTTCAGATCGCTTATCATCTGCAAGTCTATATGCCAAATCTAGAACAATCATTTGGGTGAGTTTAGGTCTTGCAAGAACATGAAACCTAGTTTTGAAATCTGTACAAGAAATTGAGTATTTAGCAGAGAAAGAACCAAACAGTACAGATATTTTGAAGACAAATATGTTGGATACATACTATCCAAATAGAAGTAATCATCTTGAGAACGTTTGTCTCTATGAAGTACTGCAAAGCTATTCTTTTAAGAGGAACATTACAGAAGATATCAATAAAGGTGTATATGCTGTGATTGGATCTGAAGGATGTCTGGTGAAACAAACAAAAGGACATTTGATTAATCATCGAAAACTGAGTTGCGAAACTCCTGACAAAAGGGAATTTTATTATTTAGCTCTTTTGCAACTCTTTAAGCCATGGCGTACAGAAGAGGAACTACTTGGAGATTTTCCCAGTTATGAAGATTCATTCAACGCAACCAAAAATACTTTAGAATGTTCTGTTTTTACTAATTATCTACAAATGTTGAACGAGGAAATACAGCAAGAAGCTACAATTGCAGCAGAGATTGCTAGAGACAGTTCTCAAGACAGTCAAAGTTCTGCTTCGTTGAGTCAGGATCCACTAGGAGGACCAATTATCCAAAATGAAGCAGCCACTGCCATGGATGAGGTGGAAAGAGCAATGGAACAAGCTCAGGAGGATGTAATAAAGTTAGGAGAATTGGGAAAACAACTAAATGTTGAGCAAAAACAAATATACGATGAAGTGACAGAGCAGATTGAGCATGGTTTATGTCATGAGAAAAAAGAGTGCACATGTACGTCATTTAAACCTGTCCGACTGTACGTGAGTGGAGAAGCAGGAACTGGAAAAAAATTCTAATTAAAGCAATTGCAACTTATCTACAGAAAAGAACTGAGTCGTCACTCTCTTGTGTTGTTAACGCTCCAACTGGGTTGGCAGCACATAACATTAAAGGGATTACTTTACATCGTTTATTGATGCTGCCAATAGAGCACGAAAATGAATTAGAATACCACAAGCTATCTTTGAGAAGCTTGTTGTGAAGTTTCCAGAGTCCTGAAAAAAATGAAACTTTTTATTATTGATGAGGTAAGCATGGTATCAAATTTAATGCTTGCTTTTGTGCATTTAAGAATGCAACAAATTCTTAAAACAGAGTATGATGTGTTATTTGGAGGCAAACACGTCATCGTTTTTGGAGATCTACTACAGCTAACTCCTGTGAAAGGACAACTAGTGTTTAAAACCATTACACATGAAGATACCAGAAAGTGCCTGTGAAGCATTGGAAATGTTAATATATGGTTATATTTCAAATATTCAGAACTCATTCAAAATATGCGACAGGCAAAGGATGCTGATTAGAAAAGTATTCTTCAAGATATAAGAATTGGAAAAGTGAGTGAACATGGCAAAGAAGCTTTACAGGCACGATTACTTTCAAATTTGTTTCCAAATGAAAATGTTGGTGCAGAGACTATATATAGAAAAATTGCAGAAAATAAATCAGTGATATGCTTGATGCCAACTCTGCAAGAATGTTCAATCTTCAATGAAAAAATGTTAAAGTTAGAAAATCAAGAAATTATAAAACTGGAAGCTATTGATAGAATAGAGCATGAAGGAGCTACTATTATTTTGTCAGAAAAGTTGAAGTCAAAATTGGATTCTTTAGACAAATCCATATCTAAAACGGCTGGTTTAGAAAAGAATCTATATGCATGTGTAAATTGTCGGATAATTTTACGACGTAATTTACATGTGGAAAGAGGGTCATGTTGTTGATTTTGTGAATTACCCAAATAGAGATGACATTGAATTTTTGATAATCAAATTTGATGAAATTGAAGAAGTACAACAATTGAGTCGTTGTTCGACTCGATTTTTGCTTGTAAAAGATTTATATGTCCGCCGAAAACAGTTTCCTGTTTGTTTGGCATATGCAGTGACAATTCATAAATCTCAAGGTTTTAGTGTAGATAGTGCTTTGGTGAATATTGGAAGTACTGTGTTCAAGGAGGGTATGGCATATGTTGCTTTATCTTGAGCCAGAACTTTATCTGGATTATACTTGATTGATTTTGATGAGACAAAGATTAGCGCAGATCTAAATTGTTTGAAAGAGTATAATAGGTTAAGAAGAGAATATGCTTCAAATTGACCTCAAAATCCTTTATTTGAAAATCTTGTGGCAGGTCGAAAAAGAAGATATGAGAAAAATTGTAGCGAGGTTCTTGAGAAAAGAAAAAACTAGATGAACCAGTAATTGTAAGCAAAAAGAAAAAGGATATTATTGAAGAGGTAGTTGGATTTCAGTTTGAAAACAGTTCTGGTGTCAACTGCTATGCTAATGTAGTGGTTAATGTTTTTTTTCTTCAAACTTTACAACAACAGATTTTTGAAAATCGGGATGAAACATTCTGCTGTTTATTGAATTCTGTGTTTGAGAAATGTAGCAGTAATAGAGCAAAAATAGAAAGTGTTTCAGATATTCGAAATCAAATCTAGAACATCAACGTGGGCGTGTAATAAAGGACTTGGGGCTAGTACTAAATCTGACTTTTGTGAACTGTGTGACATGGGTGCTAGGGAGGATGAGGCCCATGTTTTATTTTATGTTTTTATTTGTATGCCCTGCATACTTGCATGCAAGGAAAAAGTGGATTAAACCCATTTGCCTCCTCTTAGGCTTTCGGCATATTAAAGATGGGAAAAGAGTGTTTAAGGGCGACACGTCACAGACTGTAGTATTCAGTCTGAGTCGTTTCTTTTTTGCTGTGGCGATAGTTAGGAAAAGAAATGACCTAAAAACGTAACAGTATTATCAGGACAAGTACTGATATGACATGTAGTGGCCTTAAAGCTTAATCCATTGAATGAAAATATGCTAAGCACGGTGGATTTCTAATAAAGTCCCCTCTATATATTTTAACACTAATTGCAATATGTCTAATGTCTTACAGATTGCCATGATTCAAATACTCATTAGTCTTAACATTTCTTAAACATAATAGTTCCTGGAATTTTTAAGCCTTTCTTCTTAAAAGTTATTCATTATATTTATTATGTATTACCTCGCCCACGGATGTTTGGATTTGTTGCAAAGGATTGATGAATTTATATTGTGTCTGGAAGAATCTCTAATGTCCCCTCAAGCTGTGCGCCCTTCAAAGTCAACCTTTTACTGTGTAGATATTTGATGTACCTATGTATGTTTCAACTCCACTTCCTTCAACTGGTACATCCTGTTTATGATGAATGTTTTTAAATATTGTATTGTATTCTTTTATGGTTGTTTTAACCGAAATAAAGATATTGATGATGATGATGATGATGATGATGATGATATTCAAAATGTTTTAGACATATGTTCTGGTCTAAATCAATTTTCACAGAATATTCAGCAAGATTGTCAGGAATTTCTAATGTATATGCTTGTTGTATTGCAAGATGAAGGTATAGATATTGAAAATCTTTTTGGCCTTTCTTATAAAGGGCAACATGACTGTGACAATTGTTCGTTTTCAAGTACTACTGAAATAGACACTGAAAGATTTATATATTTGATGTTACCAGACTGCAAATCAGTGTCTTTTAATAATCTAGTTAGAGAAGCAAATCAAAACATGGTTTGTACCCAATGTAACGCACACATTTTATCAACATTATTTATACAAAGATATGGACAGTATGTCATTTTAATGCTCCAACGATGTAGACCTGATGGAATAAAATCGACAACTTTAATAAAACAATTTGTGGCTTCTCAATTATCAATTTCAGGAAGAACTTTTCTAACCGTAGCAATTATTTTCCATGATGGTCCTTCTACAACATCAAGACATTACACAGCTTATTTAAAATGTCCAAAAGGCTGGACTCATTATAATGATATTCAATTGACTTTTAAACAACGTTTGCCTTTTGACTTACCAAATTCTTACCTAGTGTTTTTACAACCCAAATTTTAGGGAAAATAATTGGCCTAGGAAGATTAGTGCTGTTAAAAAAGGTTAGTCTGCTGTTGAGAATTACTTTGTGAGTGAGGGTGATCAAGATAAAAAAAAACTTGTACTTGTCATAGAGGTAGTGTAAGTGTATCACATAGTGAGTGATATGAGTATTACAGGAAATGTTGATCATGAGTGAGGCAGAGGTGTTTTTAGATTTGTTGCAGTTGTTGGAGATGTTGGTCAAATGTTGTATTCCCTTGTAGAGGTTTCTTTTATTAGTATACAGCTCCTTGCTAAGATAAAGGATGAGCAGAGTTTCATCAGCATACCCCATGATGTTGAGATTCTGATAGCTTACTGGTTGTTTAAGGTTCTATGTACATGATAAATAATATCGGGTGGAGATATAACTATTGTTAGATGATAGAAAAGTTGTAGCTTTTGATTCAGAAGGTCGGGAAAAGGAAGTTTAAGAGTACTATTAAGTAACTCCCAAACAAAGGACTTTCCATATACTATTTGGCCATGTGGAAAGGTGTCAATCAAAAATGAGTATTTCGGGTAAATGTTGTTAATATATGTTTGTACATAACTTTACTTAGTGTTCGGAAGAAAACATTTAAGATATGTTTTTTCTAATTTTTACATTATTTATTGAAACGGTGTATGTTTTTTTTAAACACAATCTTTTTTATTATGTTTTTTTTGCCCGCTGTCATATGATGAATAGTATTGAACTCACTGTTTTTAGTGAAATTCAAAATATTCTGAGAACAGCACAATAAAACATATAACATATTGTACAAATTTTTTTGTATTTTGTATTGTGAAATATATATTATAACTCAATTGTTTATTCTCTTCCACAGATATTATATTTATAAGGTAAGTACGACAAACAAAAAATACTATTTCATCTCTCTTGACCTATTTAAATGCAATTTAGCGTGAGTGTGATACAGACATATTTACGATTGAGATCTTTTAATAATTGTAAATATTTTAACCTGATGCTTTTTTAACTCAGCCATTGACCTCCTTGCTTGTTCTGACGAGAGTAAATTCGTCACAGGGGTCCTTGCTCTCTCTCCCCCGGCGCAGCCGAGCACAGCGCTCTCGCCGGCCGGGAGAACGCGGAACCGCCATCTTGGGGGGAGGCAGGGTAGCGCTCCAGCTCCTGGACGCCTCCCGCCCTCCCTCGTTATTTAAGGTTCGCGTTTTCAGCTTACTGCAGATTACTTGCTCTCACCCCTGAGGCGGAAGCCGGGGGCATCTCTGTCTCTCTTGACCTATTTAAATGCAATTTAGCGTGAGTGTGATACAGACATATTTACGATTGAGATCTTTTAATAATTGTAAATATTTTAACCTGATGCTTTTTTAACTCAGCCATTGACCTCCTTGCTTGTTCTGACGAGAGTAAATTCGTCACAGGGGTCCTTGCTCTCTCTCCCCCGGCGCAGCCGAGCACAGCGCTCTCGCCGGCCGGGAGAACGCGGAACCGCCATCTTGGGGGGAGGCAGGGTAGCGCTCCAGCTCCTGGACGCCTCCCGCCCTCCCTCGTTATTTAAGGTTCGCGTTTTCAGCTTACTGCAGATTACCTGCTCTCACCCCTGAGGCGGAAGCCGGGGCATCTCTGTCTCTCTTGACCTATTTAAATGCAATTTAGCGTGAGTGTGATACAGACATATTTACGATTGAGATCTTTTAATAATTGTAAATATTTTAACCTGATGCTTTTTTAACTCAGCCATTGACCTCCTTGCTTGTTCTGACGAGAGTAAATTCGTCACAGGGGTCCTTGCTCTCTCTCCCCCGGCGCAGCCGAGCACAGCGCTCTCGCCGGCCGGGAGAACGCGGAACCGCCATCTTGGGGGGAGGCAGGGTAGCGCTCCAGCTCCTGGACGCCTCCCACCCTCCTTTCACCCTTAGAAGAATGGATAAAAGTAAGGGGCCATCCCGCCCGCGCAGCGGGCGGGCGCAGCGGGCGCGCCGATGGCGCGCCGAAGGCGCGCCTAAGGCAAGCCCGTCTGCGCCCGTCCGCGCCGGGCCCGCGCCCAGCGCCGGACCCCCTGTTTCTTGCTCCCCAAATATCTCCTGGTCTATCGACCAACTTTATCTCATTCGCCAAGGCGCCTGCAGCCCTACCACCTGCTGTAATCCTCACAGCCTGGATAATTCCACCTATACTTGCTCACGCTGCAAATTTGCCGTCCCTGCTTCTTCTAAATCGATTCTTCAGTCTAAGAATGCCATGACTCACCAGCCCTCGACCACCTTAAAAGCTGCCCTAATTAATTGTAGATCGCTACCCGCTCATGCCGCTGATATCTGGTTGTCGCTAGATACTAATAACTGGGACTTATTATTTTTGACAGAAACCTGGCTTAAAGATTCAACTAACCCGGACATAAATTTGGCCATTCCATCCGGCTATCATCTATTGGGCATTAATCGTGACAGTTCTAAACCAGGTGGGGGCCTCGCTGTTATTGCGAAATCTCACCTCAAATTAAACATTACGAAAATCCCCAACCTTGGCCTCATCGAAGCCATGTATTTCACAACTATGGATTCCGCAAGTATTATCTTTGCTGGCATCCTGGTTTACAATCCCCCCTCGGCCACCTCCTCATCTCTAAGTGCCTTGATGCACTCAATCGCAGACTTTTCACTTAAACATTCCCACTTCACAGTGTTAGGAGACTTTAATCTTCATATTGATAACCCTTCCTGTGCACAAGCTTCTTCATTCCTGGAAACTCTACAAGGCCTTACATTGTCCCAATTAGTTAATGGCCCCACTCATAAAGCAGGCCACACACTTGATCTTATTTTCACTAATCATCCTGGTATTTCTTCTTTCTCCCCCCTTCCCCTCACTTGGTCAGATCATTATCTTCTTCCTTTTGATATTACCTGCCCTGCTCCTCCCCCTCCTGCTTCTCTTAACAGAGCTAGCGGTCGCAAATGGACCAAAGTTACCTGTGAGTCTATCGACCCCTGCTTTCAGTTTCAATTCAAGCAGTCGGAAGATCTTGATAGGGAAACAGAGAGATATAACTCTGCCCTTATCTCTGCTTTGGATCACATTGCCCCGCTAACCCCTCTGGCATCCGCCAGATCCCGTCCTTCTTCCCCCTGGTTCTCCCCTACTTTACGCGAGGAAAAGAGCAGATGCAAGCAGCTGGAACGCATATGGCGCCAGACCTACGATCCTACTGCCAAATCCACGTACAAAAATGCCCTAAATAAGTTTAAAAAACTCAAACGCTCCTCGATGAAAGCCCACTTTTCAAAGCTTATTCAACAGGCGCAAAATTCATCCAAAACCCTTTTCACCATTGTGAAGGATTTTGTAAATCCCCCTGCTTTAAAAACTCAATGCGTTCCCACCCAAGCCCTTTGCAACGGTCTCTCAGATTTCTTTCAGGATAAAATAATCAAACTCTCTTCCTCCTTTGATACCTCTGCACTTAGTCCTCAGACTATTGCTTCTTATCCTTCACACTGTTCCTTTACCTCTTTCAATGAACTCACTCCTGAAACAGCACTGCCTCTTTTTCATAAAGTTAAGTCGGGATCTCCATTAGACCCAGTCCCTGCCAAAGTTATGAGCATCCTTGCCCCTGTTTTAATCAACCCTCTCCTTTCCATCTGGAATTTCTCCCTGGCCTGCGGCCACTTTCCTGAGGTCTGGAAACATGCCAGGCTACTCCCCATCCTGAAGAAGCCGGGCGCTGATCCCGTTCAATTCAGCAACTACCGGCCGATTTCGCTCCTGCCTAAACCTGCTAAAATGTTGGAGAAGGTGGTTCAGGAACAGCTGGCTCAATATTTAGAAACTAACCAGTTGCTGCACGATACTCAGTCCGGTTTTAGAACTGGCTACAGCACCGAGACCGCGCTGCTAGAGGTATCTGAGACTATTAGGGAATCAGTGGACAGGGGCGAGGAGGCCATGTTGGTTCTCCTCGACCTGTCCGCTGCATTTGATACCGTTTCACATGACATACTCACTGCCCGTCTACACCAACTGGGGTTTGGTGGCACAGTCTTAGCCTGGATTAAATCCTTTCTATCCGGTAGAACCCAAAGGGTACTGATGCATCCTTTTGAATCAGAAGATAAACCCCTCACGTGTGGAGTGCCTCAAGGCTCCGCCTTGAGCCCCTTATTATTTAATGTTTATTTGGCCCCGCTTGCCAGGGTAGTTGAGTCCTGGGGGGTCAGAGTGGTCTCCTATGCTGATGATACTCAGCTTGTTTTTTCATTCAGAGACCATTCTGACTCCCTCTTTTCCAACTTCAGAAACTGCCTGGGCAACATTTGCACCTGGATGGCTACCAATCATTTGGCTCTAAATACGGACAAGACTGAGGTCCTCTTTTTTAGCCAGAAGTCTACTCCCCCTGCTAACTTATGGTGGCCCACTGTCCTGAACCCCCCTCCTATACCTGTGCAGTCGGCCCGTAATCTTGGCTTTTTATTCGACAACACCCTTTCCTGTAAAGCCCAGGTTAATAAAGTTTCAACGGCCTGTTTCAATAAACTTCGCATGATAAGGAAGATTTTTCCCTATCTTCCTCAGTCCTCCCGCAAAACGATTGTTCAATCACTCATTATGGCACATCTCGATTACGCCAATAGCTTATATGCAGGTGCCCCTCTATATCTTATAGAAAGATTGCAAATCGTTCAGAACGCGGCAGCAAGGCTTATTGGTAACATCCCCGCTCGCAACTCGGTCAGAGGTTACCGAGATGAGCTACACTGGCTGCCTATAGCTAGACGGATTGACTTTAAGATTCTGATCCTTGCCTTTCGGGCAATCCATGGCACTTGCCCGGCCTATCTGAGCAAAAGACTCAAGATATCTTCTTCAGTGAGGCACTTGAGATCCAATAGCCTCCGATTATTGAATGTCCCCCGATTCAGACTGGCCCGTAGTGGTGGTAGAACTTTCACCGTTATTGCAGCCAGGCTCTGGAACAGTCTTCCTCTGGACCTTAGGTTCATTGAATCGGAACAAGTCTTTCGACGCAAACTAAAAACCTTGCTGTTTCCCAAACGTTAACTTAATTAAAGCTTCCCTGCTGGTCTTTTGGATGGTTCTGAACCTGGTAACCTCTCCTGCGATTTGACCTGTAATCTCAGCGCCGGGACACCCCCGCTGGAGGTAGCCGCGCGCTTTATAAGCTTCTAAAATAAATAAATAAATAAATCTTACTTCTCTTTCTCTCTATCCTTTCTTCACTCTCTCTCTTACTCCTTTACCTTTCCTCATTTTACTCCTCTTCCCTCATTCTACTTACTCCCCTTCATTCACCTTTACACTCCTTCCCTTACCATCAGTACTCTTCCTTCACCCTCACTCACCTTGTACAACTCCCTCTTTACCCTGTCTGTCCCCATTTCTCTTTCCTATCTTCCTCCATCACTACCCTTGTGTTGCTGTATCGCTCAGTCTCTTCTCACTCCCCCTTATTCTCTTTCCATAACATCATCCCTCACTCACCTTCACTCACTCCACTTCTCTCACTCCCTCACTCCCTTTCTCTCACTCCCCTTTCTTTATTCCCTCCCTCACTCCCCTTTCCTCCATCCGTCTCTAAATCTCTTCCTCTGTCTCAGTCACTAAAACTGTTTTTCTCTTTCACACTCTCTCAGTCTCCTTCTGTTTGTCTCTTTCACTGTCTCTCTCTCTCTCTTCACTATTTTTCCTTTTCTTTTCTCTTTCTTTTCATAAATCCTTCTCTCTCACTTACTTCTTTTTCCTTTCTCTTAATATGCTTCTTTTTCCATCACTCCCCTTCCCTTACCATTATATATCCCTTCCCTCACTGTCACTTCCCTTCATTCAATCTGAGTCCTCTTCCCCCACTTCATGTTCTCCTCTCTCTGCATCACTCTCATTCCCTATCTCCTGCTTCCATTCCCTCACTCCCCTTTACTTTCTTTCACTCACTTTATCCGTCAATACCTTTCTCTTATTCCCCTTTCCTCATTCCCTTTTGCTAACTCGCATTCCTTTAGTCCCTCATTTGCCTTCACTCCATTTCTCTCTCCCTCTCTTCCTCTGTGTCACTCAGTCTAACCGCTTCACTCCCTGTCAGTCACTCGTTCTCCCTCTCTTTCTATCTACTATCTCCCTCTCTCTCTCACTCACTCTTCCTCTCTTTCCCTTTCTTTTTCCTTCACTTCTACTTTATCCCTCAGTCCCTTTTACACTCTTTAAATCTCCTTCCTTTTCTGTCATTCCCCTTTCGTTACCCTCAAACCCTTTCTCTCACTGTTACTGCCTTTCACTCTTCCTCAGTATTTTTCCGTCACTCCCTCATTCCCCTTACCTCACTCTCTTTCCTTCACTCCTCTTTCGTCACTCCCTCACTCCATCTCACTTACTCCCTTTCGTTCACTCCCTCCCTCTCTTTTTTTCCTGTATGTTTCTCTTCCTTTGTCCCTCTGTCTCATTCACTCTAACTGTCTCACTCCCTCTAAGTCCCTTGCTCTCCATTTCTGTCACTCTTTTCCTCTCTCTCCCTTACCCTTAAACTTCTTTCCTCTGTCTTTCTACCATTCCTCCACTCTTCCTCACTCACTTTCCTTCTGTCTTAATTTTATTTCTTCTCCCTCATTCTCCTTTCCTCACCCTCATACCCCTTCCCTAACTGTCACTGCCATAAATGCACCGTCACTTCCCTTCCCCCACTACACTTCCTCCTGTCTGTATCTCACCCCCTTCTCTCTTCCACTCTCTTTCCCTCCCTCTCCCTCACTCTCCTTCCCTCATTGAAATCCTGACTCCCCTTCTTGCACTCCACTTTCCTAACTCTCTCCATCCCCTCACTCTACTTCTCTCTCCCTCACTCCCCACCTCTCACTTTCACTTACCCCCCTTTTCTCATTCTTATACCCTTTCTCTCACCATCACGCCTTGCAAATTCACTGAAAAAATCATAGGTTTGACACATGTTATAGTTAGAAATTAGCATTTAAAAAAACTTAGAAATTTACTGAAAAAAACATAGGTTTCAGGCCTGATATAGTTAGGAATTGGCATTTAAAAAACCTTAGAAATTCATTGAAAAAAACATAGGTTTGACACACATTAAAGTTAGAAATTAACATTTAAAAAACCTTGCAAATTCACTGAAAAAAACATAGGTTTGACACACGTTATAGTTAGAAATTAGCATTTAAAAAAACGTAGAAATTCACTGAAAAAACCATAGGTTTTACACCAGTTATAGTTAGCTGGACATTTTACTCATACAAAACCATTGAAATTCCCCTGTTATAGTTAGTTGTACTCACTATAACTTGCGCGCCCGCAATCCACTGTTGATGATATCACATATTACATCATTCATGACATGGTCAGTGACATCACTGATGACATCTCAAATGACATCCCTGATGACATCACTGATGACATCATCCAGTGAATGTGGTTTGCTTTGATATCTAAATATGTATTATAAATACACTACTTTGCATTGAGGAATGAGTGGATATATAAATATAAATGTGTGAATGATGGATTTAGTAACAGTGTCATTGATTGTTTCCTTGACTAATTTGTAGAGTCTCACTATATATAATATGTAGTTATTTAGCTGTGTTAAAGTCTTAATTGCTTTGACTTAATTGGTATATTAAAGACAATATTTGTTATTGGTTTCTTAACTGAGTATTTGTATGGGTAAATGAATGTCTATGTGGTTTGGTGGGGGGGTGTAATTGCCTAAAAATGTGTGAATAGTTTATTCAGTAGGTAAATGAGGTTAAGACTACATGTTATAACACTTGTTTCAGTGAGTGTATATGTTTATGGGTGTGGTGGTGGTTAAATATGTCTCTCAATAGTATATCTCCATTAAATTTGCAAAAATAAGTAGTGTATGTTACAGTTAAATCTGATTAAGTGAGCCTAAGACTTAGTGATTGTATGAGTCACTGTATGGAGTACTGTATATTTCTAATAGTCATTTTATAGCACACTAAGGGGTCGATTAGGATGGTGGACGGAAACGGGTACCGTCCGCCATGGCCGCGGAAAAATCACTCCCGCCCGCACCGCGGAGAATACGCGGTTGCGATTAGGATATCCATGTCAAGAAACTCCCACCGCGGTGGACGGATCACATCAATCACCGTCCGCGGTGGACGGAACACATCTAACACTGTCCACGGCGGACGGAACCAAAAGAACACCCACCGCCGCGGACGGCATGACTGCGGGAACAGGCCCAACTGCCGCCATACCTGCGGAGGGTCCGTCTGCACGATTAGGATAATGCCGCCATTCCAACGGAACTCACCGCCGTCCTCCACCGTCGCGGAAACAATACCTCTGAAAACTGACCATGACTGCAGAAGGACCACACAAACACCATCCCTGCCGTCAAACCAATTACAAAATGGCAGATGGAAGTAAATAGAAAATACATTAAACCAAACACCCAACCACCAGAAACACCCACCCCCAGCAACTACATGCCCCAATGACACCCCCCTGCTCCGAAAAATGCACATAAATCACCACACCCACAGAACACCTGATTGCCTACAACCATTGGGACACCACCACCACAAAGAGTATAAAAAGATACCCTCCCACTACCACAGTCCTTTGCATCACAGCACAGCTGCAAGCAAGAACCACATTACCTCGAACAGCAGACACACACAAACACACATACAACCTGCTCACAAACACACACACCACACAACTCAACCCAACACCATCCCTACACACCACACACCTGCACATCCCACCCCACCACACCAACACCTTGCACATCACACACCATGGCACCCAAGAAAAATCCTAAATTCACTGACACTGAGTTGAAGGTCATGGTGGATGAAATCATCCGTGTCGAACCACAGCTCTTCGGCAACCTAGTCCAGCAGACAACCTTGGCAACCAAAAACCACATGTGGGACAGGATAGTGACTAGAGTGAATGCGTCAGGGACCGTGCCACGCACCAAACACGACATCCAGAGGCGGTGGCACGACCTCAAGGCATGGGTGAAAGGCATCAGGGCGAAGAACCACCTGCGGTCAAACCACACTGGCGGCGGCACTCCCCCGGAGTCCTTACCATTTGCTGAATGGGAGGAGAAGGTGCTGGGCATACTGCACCCTGAGAGCCTGGAAGGAATCGAGGAGGGAGAAGAGGCTGGTAAGTGCAAACAAATGACCACGATCACACTGCCATGATCTGCCATGCACAACTGACAAGACACATCTCCCTGGCCCCAATCCATGCATGTGGACCACACAGTCACACAAATGTGAAGTCCTCAGCTCAAATGCACCCACCATGACCAACCACAAATGTTGCCTCCTACGTTCCCATGCTTGCATGTTGTCAGAGCAACCAACACCACAACTCCCAACAGGCCCCCATGTCCACAGGAAGGGATGGCGGTGGGGGGGTGGGTGAGAGAGACCAGCACTACAACCACCAACAGTCCCCCATGTCCACAGGGAGGGTGGTGGTGGGCGGGGCGTGAGTGCGAGAAGTGTGTGGGGTGTGTGGGAGACCAGCACTACAACTACCATCAGGCCCCCATTTCCACAGGGAGGGTGGTGGTGGGTGGGGGGTGAGAGAGACCAGCACTACAACTCCCAACAGGCCCCCATGTCCACAGGATGGGATGGCGGTGGGGGGTGAGAGAGACCAGCACTACAACTCCCAACAGGCCCCCATGTCCACAGGGAGAGATGGTGGTGGGGGGGTAAGAGAGACCAGCACTACAACTCCCAACAGGCCCCCATGTCCACAGGGAGGGTGGTGGTGGGTGGGGGGTGAGAGAGACCAGCACTACAACTCCCAACAGGCCCCCATGTCCACAGGGAGGGATGGCGGTGGGAGGGTGAGAGAGACCAGCACTACAACTCCCAACTGGCCCCCATGTCCACAGGGAGGGATGGCGGTGGGGGGGTGAGAGAGACCAGCACTACAACTCCCAACAGGCCCCCATGTCCACAGGGAGGGTGGTGGTGGGTGGGGAGTGTGAGAGAGGTGTGTGGGGTGTGTGGGAGACCAGCACTACAACTCCCAACAGGCCCCCATGTCCACAGGGAGAGATGGCGGTGGGGGGGTGAGAGAGACCAGCACTACAACTCCCAACAGGCTCCCATGTCCACAGGGAGGGTGGTGGTAGGTGGGGGGTGAGAGAGACCAGCACTACAACTCCCAACAGGCCCCCATGACCACAGGGAGGGATGGCGGTGGGGGGGTGAGAGAGACCAGCACTACAACTCCCAACAGGCCCCCATGTCCACAGGGAGGGATGGCGGTGGGGGGGGTGAGAGAGACCAGCACTACAACTCCCAACAGGCCCCCATGTCCACAGGGAGGGTGGTGGTGGGTGGGGGGTATGAGAGAGGTGTGTGGGGTGTGTGGGAGACCAGCACTACAACTCCCAACAGGCCCCCATGTCCACAGGGAGAGATGGTGGTGGGGGGGTGAGAGAGACCAGCACTACAACTCCCAACAGGCCCCCATGTAACAGGGAGGGATGGCGGTGGGGGGGGTGAGAGAGACCAGCACTACAACTCCCA
The DNA here is from genome assembly GCF_964261635.1 of Lissotriton helveticus. Taxonomy (NCBI): domain Eukaryota; kingdom Metazoa; phylum Chordata; class Amphibia; order Caudata; family Salamandridae; genus Lissotriton; species Lissotriton helveticus. The sequence goes on along the minus strand of NC_136061.1, from coordinate 1,443,663,638 downwards.
ACAGCCCCCCATGTCCACAGGGAGGGTGGTGGTGGGTGGGGGGATGAGTGCGAGAGGTGTGTTGGGTGTGTGGGAGACCAGCACTACAACTCCCAACAGGCCCCCAAGTCCACAGGGAGGGTGGTGGTGGGTGGGGGGTGAGAGAGACCAGCACTACAACTCCCAACAGGCCCCCATGTTCAAAGGGAGGGATGGCGGTGGGGGGGGTGAGAGAGACCAGCACTACAACTCCCAACAGGCCCCCATGTCCACTGGGAGGGATGGCGGTGGGAAGTGGTGTGAGAGAGGTAATTGATTAGTAATGTTGTTACCAAAACAATGTCATGTCCACAGCATTGATCATGATAATCTTGTCCCTCAGGTGATCGCAACTTGACTGGCGCAAGCACCAACCGCCAGCACCAGTCACCCCCCTCACAGCATGGACTCTCTGGGGACGAGCCCATTGCCAGCTCAGATGCAGAGGACGAAGCGGGACCAAGCAGACTTCCAGGGGCATCAGGCTCACAGGACATCACTGCCTCCACCACCACAGCCTGTGTCACCACACCATCACCTGCCATAGTGAGCTGTGCAGCCACCACCACCTCCACCACCACCACCACTCCTGCCTGTGCCACCCTGCCTGACCCATCAGCCGATGATGGGCCATCTACATCCCAAGCAAGCAGGGAGAGAGGACGTGAGAGGACACAGGTGAGGCCACAGCACACAACCAGGAGTACAGTTGTCCGGCGAGGTGGGGAAGGACACCCACCCCATCCTGCCGCCGAAACCCTGAAAGCCATTGCAAGAGTCAATGCCTCCTATCAGCAGGCGCAGGAACAGTCTGAACGGGCCCACCAAGACTCACAGGAGAACAGCAATCTGTTGCGGTCCATAGATACGCGCATAGGGCAAATTGTGGACATCATGGGCCAAGCAACTGCTCTGTGGAGGGACTGGCTATCCCGCGCACCACCACCCCCCTCACCCTAGGGCCCAGCGGGACCGCTCCCCAACACCACCGCCACCCACACCTGAGCCCACAGACATGGAGGTGGCCCCTCACCAACCTGCCCCCACAGCTGTCTCCGCTCCGGCTCCAAGACGGAGGGGCCGTCCGAGGCTGGATGTAGGTGAGAACAGTGGTGTTGCCCCATCTACCCGCTCTAAGAGGTGGCGCCAATGACTTCACCCTTGTCTGAGCCTGCCATTCACCCTGAAAACTATCCTGTCACACAATGCCAACCATTGCCACATGTCTGTTGGACTAGCTGGACATCACACATTGTGGTGTCCCCACGGTGATTTCATCTGACATGACCTTCAACTCTCACTCCCCCACCAACACTTCTTTGTAAATATGCACCAACAACAATCCTCAACCTGTAAATAAACATCACGTAGACACTCAATGATGTGTTGCCTCCATGTTTTATTCACATGAATGTCTTAGAATCTAACGTTACCAGATGCAGGGATCAATGTTGTTGAGAATCATGCCTCCATGGGAGTGACCTAGGGATAATGAGAGAACAACAAACACAGGTCAGGAAAGAGATTCACACCCATCACAACACACTGTACTGCAACATCCCACAAACCACACTCATCACCAACTAAGTGGATCACAGGACACACATCAGGGAGCATTCCATGTACCCCATCTAACACACACATTTGCAAACAGAACATACCAGAACAGGCTGCATAGATACACCACATCCACACTCCACCACCAAACATACATCACGCATTGTCTGGCTGTACAAGCGGTAGTTACTCACATTCAAGGGAAATAGCGATCAATGAGCTGAAGCCTTTGGTCCACACCTCCTTCCTCACCACTATCCTCATCAGTCGACATGGGTGGGATGGGAGGCCGAGCAACCTGTTGGTCTTCAGGGTCCATGATCAGTTCTATGTTATTGCGCAAGGCCAGGTTGTGGAGCATGCAGCAGGCAATCACGATTTTGCATACTTTGCCTGGTGAGTATGGCAGGGCCCCTCCGGTTTTATCCAGGCAGGGAAACCTAGACTTCAGCAGCCCAAATGTACGTTCTATCACTCAACGTATCCTCTCATGGGCATCAATATAACGCAATTCACCAGGGGTAGTAGGATTCCTGATGGGGCTCAGCAGCCACGGCCTGTTTGGGTACACCGAGTCGCCTAGGTGGTGTGATGACAGACACAAATGTCATTACCATGAATTGTGGAAACACCATGCCACACATACAACACAATTGTCCTCACAACACACTGACAACACAATTGTCCTTTCAGCACACTCACCTACAAGCCACGCAATTTCTGGACGCAGATTAGCCATCAGTTGGGGGACAATGCTGCTCCGCATGATGTGGGAGTCATGGGCGGAACCGGGAAATCTGGCACACACATGCGAGATGATGTTGTCAGCCAGGCATACCACTTACACGTTGATCGAATGGTAGTGTGTCCGATTCCTATATACAGCTTCACGTGCCTGGGGTGGTATGAGACCAATATGTGTCCCATCAATTGAACCCACCACGTGTGGTAACTGGGCCAGGGCATAGAAGTCCCCTTTGACTGCTGCCAACTGTGCCTGATGTGGAAAATGGATGTAATCATCCGTGTAATGCATCATGGCATTCAGGACATCCCGCAGAACCATGCTGAACATGGATTGTGACATCCCTCCCGCATGACCAACGGTGTACTGGAAAGTGCCAGTCGCAAAGAAATGTAGTGCCGCCATCACCTTTGCTGTGGGTGTGAAAGCTCCAGGATATGTCCTGCGTGGCTGTCGATGAGGTGACAATTGTGTGACAAGCTCCTGCAATCTCAGTCGGTCAAGCCAGTATTTGCGGATCATCTCCTCGTCAACCATGTCCTCCAGCACAGTGTATGGTCGATGCACATTTGGAGCCCTCCTGTGTGGGAGTAGATGGCAGCAGATGTCAAATGACCAACAACGCATAGCTGTGCAACACTATCACATCTTGAGCACCACAATGCTAATAATACATGTTGCAGACAGTGATAATATGTGTGACCGCCACAATATATCAGGAAATAGAGCTGACTACACACAATGTACAGCCACAATGAACATCCTATGGGTTAACATGTGCAATGTAACGTGCACACATGTTAAAACATCTTGCAACAACACATGACTGAGGGCCCATATGTGGACAAGCGTCCACACAGACACACATGAACGTGCACAAACAACATGAAATTGGAAGACACCCTACTTGTGTTCATGCACCCATGAACACACAAACAATGCCCCCTCAGCTGACATGCATGGGCACACAACAACAGACACGCATACACAGAATGCATGTACACATACATCATTGTTACTTGCACACACAAACAACACACTCACAACAGATAATGAATGTGTGTACACACCCTTGCGGTACTGTGTAGATGTGTAGAAATGAACACGTGTGTCCACAAGACCAAAACGTCAACACGTCGTAATGCACATCTGACGCTACTTTGGCCCACAACACTAGCCTTTGTTAACCACTGGCAAGGTCTACAGTCTGAGCACACATGCAAAAAATGGCCCTGAATGTCGCACGTGGACATGGTCCATAGACTACACAACAAACATCTTACAGCATTCCGGACATGTCCTAACACACTCGTACAACTAAGATGATTACATGTGTGCGGAGACATGCAGTGTGTGTACATACGCCATCTGGGGACGCCTTCCACCAACACAGGAGATGACCGATTACGCAGCAAATATGCATGACATATGCTATATGGTCAATGACCATCCCGGTTGCACCCCGCTAAATGCATGTGCGCACTACTGTGGCGGTGCATCATTTGAAATCTATCACTCACTGGTGCCGCTATGGTGGTGCACGCCTTCCGTGGTGGCGGTGCAGGCAAACACATACATTTGATGACGCAATCTGAAATGGCAGTTGAAACAACCCCTTACAGTGTTATTGCCTCATCCACCGCCAGTCCAGGCTGGTCACCCACCGCCAGTCCAGGCCGGTCACCCACCGCCAGTCCCGGCCAGTCACACACTGCCAGTCCAGGCCGGTCACCCACCACCAGGACTGGGTGGTGCCTGGACTGGCGGTGGGTGACCGGCCTGGACTGGCGGTGGATGACTGGCCTGGACTGGCAGTGGGTGACCGGCCTGGACTGGCGGTGGGTGACCGGCCTGGACTGGCGGTGGGTGACCGGCCTGGACTGGTGGTGTGTGACCGGCATGGACTGGCGGTGGATGAGGCAATAACACTGTAAGGGGTTGTTGCAACTGCCATTTCAGATTGCATCATCAAATGTATGTGTTTGCCTGCACCGCCACAGCGGAAGGCGTGCACCGCCATAGCGGCGCCAGTGAGTGATTGATTTCAAATGATGCACCGTCGCGGTAGCACGCACAAGCGGTTGACGGTGTGTGAACGTGACGGTCCGTGCACATGTAGCCAATGGGAACAGGTTCCGCGTTGCGCGTAAGCGCATTCAAAAATTGCGGAAGACGTGCTCCGCCACAACAATGTGAGTCATTGGCTCTTTTTGAATGAAGCATCCAGGGAAAACCAATAGCTGCAGACGTGTGCCACTGGAATGAGCTCAGGGCCCTATATATGTGTGAAGATCTCCTGCACACATTCACTGCTTCCAGCCACTGATGCCTGCAACCGTCACCTCGACCTGCTGCTCCTGAGCTATCCAACAACTGCTGCCTGCGACCATCACCTCGACCTGCTGCTCCTGAGCTATCCAACAACTACTGCCTATGACCGTCACATCGACCTGCTGCTCCTGAGCTATCCAACAACTGCTGCCTGCGACCGTCACCTCGACCTGCTGCTCCTGAACTATCCAACAACTGCTGCCTGCGACCGTCACCTCGACCTGCTGCTGCTGAGATATCCAACAATTGCTGCTGTACTGCCACAGTTGTGACCCTTGTCATGCAGGGAGTGCGAGAGACCCGGTCTCGTCCCTTCACAGCAGCGGAGCTGGATGTCCTTGTGGACGGTGTGCTCAGCCACTATGAACGGCTCTACGGTGCCCCCAAACAGGTGGTAAGTGAAGTGTGTAACATGTTGGTGGGCATGAGGTGGTCACTGACTCCTTGCTTCTGCAAGCTTGGCGGTGTGCTGCGGGACCTTCACATGTGTTGTACTGCGCATGGCTGCATGAAGATACATGTTACTGCAATGTATATGATTGTCAAACAGTCCACTGATGTTCCCTTCTTGTCTCCCATCCTGGTAGGTGAAGCTGCACCTTCGCAAGGCCGTGTGGAAGACCATAGCACGTGATGTACGGGCAGTGGGGGTGTGCAATAGACAACACACACACTGCCACAAGCGCTGGGACGACATATCCAGGCTCAGCAAGAACGTTGCGGAGATGACACTGGGGATCATTCCGAGAACAGGCCGCCTTGAACGACGCACCATGACACCTCTAATGCACCGCATAATTGCTGTGACGCATCCTGACCTGTCCGCCCGGCTGAGAGGGGATCAACAGCAAACTAGCGGTAAGCAGTCTGTATGTGTCTGTAACTTGTGAGTGAATGCATGTATCCGTGCTCAGATACAGTAGTGACATCCGTGGTGCGTATCTTTAGCATATATTGCATGTTGGTGGCATTAGCGGAGTGAGCGGTAGCACCCATGTCCGCCAGGTAGACATGCCAGTTGATTTGTATTTGAGGGTTCCAAGACATGCCGTTGAGGTCTGGTGTCCCATGGCATGACATGTATGGTGGTCTGCATGCACTTGCCCTGTTTGTATGATGTACTGGTTTCACATACACCCACGGATCTATGATGTGTGGATGTGTGTTAGGGGTGGTTCGTGTACAGGATGGGTGCTACATGTCAATCAACTGTATGGAACGGTGTGACTTTGAAACCTTCAGTACGTGAGTGTGTCACTTAGGTTCACATCTCTTCCCTATCTCTTCCAGCTTTGGCCGAGGGCACTGAGACACAGACGACGGAGATGAGTGGTGGCAATGCATCCAGATCTGAGATGACACACACGTAGACTGACACTGAAGAGGGCAGCCACGGAGAGGGGGACAGAACCGCCCTGAGGACTCACATGTGGAGACACCATCGCCCTCATCCTCAGAAAGTGTTGGTGAGTCAGCACTGTTGTCACAGACAGGGAGTGGGCAATCAACACCTTCAGTCGGGACACAGCACACAGGGCCCACACTGCCACCCACTGCAACATGTACTGCTCGTGCTCGCCAGAGGAGGGGGAGCAGAGTTGCCTTCGGTGCAGGAACCGCTGCCCCTGTACCTGTGACACAAAGTGCACTTTGTGCAGAGGCTGTTGATCTGCTGCGACAGCTGTGTGTAGGGCAGACCAACATGATCAATGCATTCCATGACCACGATAGGAAGTTGGGGCCGGTGGTGGCATTCATGGAGGGGATGCATGGCGATGTTGCTGGTCTCCACAGAACAGTTCAGTCATTGGCAAACACTGTGTCCTCAGCCATTGTACAGTCGCATAGACAGGGTGCTACTTCTGTACCACCATCCACACCACTTCATGTTACAGGGGAGAGTGAGTCATCAGACCTGGCCTCTTATTCAGGTTATTACACTAGGAGCAGCCACAGGCAGCAAGGCAGGGCACGGAGGGCACAGACACCATCCCCTATGACTGTGATATCTTTCTCCGAAGACGACGTGAGCAACACTAGAGTTGACACACAGGATCATCAAGGGGTGTTGGTGTAAATGGATTCACATCCTACACAGGCATCCCCCACAAAAGGGACTCCCAAGCCAAGGCCACCTCCCAAGAGCAGGGACACTCCCAAGGACAAGGACAGTACCAAGAAAAGGGCACCTCCCAAAAGCAGGGACACTCCCAAGGACAAGGACAGTACCAAGGAAAGGGCACCTCCCAAGAGCAGGGACACTCCCAAGGACAAGGACAGTACCAAGGAAAGGGCATCTCCCAAGAGCAGGGACACTCCCAAGGACAAGGACAGTACCAAGGAAAGGGCACCTCCCAAGAGCAGGGACACTCCCAAGGACAAGGACAGTACCAAGGAAAGGGCACCTCCCAAGAGCAGGGACACTCCCAAGGGCAAGGTAGCTTCAAAGAAGAGGGACACTACAATGGACTGTTCCCAGGGACAGGGCACCGCCCAGGGATCAGGGACATTCCAGAGACAGGACACCTCCTACGTCCAAGGCACATCCCAGGGCCAAGGGTTCTCCCATGGACACAAGCTCCATCAAGGACAGGCATACATCACCCCTGGCTGCCCTGAGGCTGATGTTGTTGAAGGAAAGTAAAACACATGTGTCAGCGGTGGAGTCCCCACATATCTCAACTCCCATCCACACCCCGCAGAAGCAGAATAAGGAGTACACTGTTGTTGCATCCCCCATTACACATGATGCAGAGGGCAGAAGGCAGGACCACAGGGCCACAGGACACATCAAGCAGGGTCCAGCACGACCCCAGAGAGCAGACCACCACAAGCACATGTTCCTTCTTTGATGTCTGATGAGGCCACAACACTTACCAGTCCAGTCATGTCCAGGGTGCCCCTACATTTCACAAAGAAACGGAGACACACACCAGTGAGACCTGACCACCCCAATGTCGCTCCAGTACAGCTGTCCCCAGCTCCCAGAGCCACCCTGCCTCCTGGCCCATACAGCCCTGTGGCTCATCATTTCAGTGGTCCTAGAGGCTCATCTGCAGTTCACTCTCATGTGTCAGATAGTGGCACTGTGTCTATTGTTCGCTGTCATGCATCATGTAGTAGCACTGTCTCAGTTGTGCCCTCTCCTGTTGCAGGTACTGGCACTGTGTGTGTCTGCCACTCTCATGTGTCAGATGCAGGCATGGTATTTGTTGGTCAGTATACAGGGACATGTCCTGGCAGTGTGTCTGGGTCTATGGCTCATGTGTCAGTCAGTAGATCTGTGGCTGTGTCTCACACTCCTGTGTTTCTGGTGCTGGCGGTGTGTCTGGGTCTAGGGCTCATGTGTCAGTCACTACAGCTGTGGCTGTGTCTCACACTCCTGTTGCTGGTGCTGGCGGTGTGTCTGGGTCTATGGCTCATGTGTCAGTCAGTAGATCGGTGGCTGTGTCTCACACTCCGGTTGCTGGTGCTGGCGGTGTGTCTGGGTCTATGGCTTATGTGTCAGTCAGTAGATCGGTGGCTGTGTCTCACACTCCGGTTGCCGGTGCTGGCGGTGTGTCTGGATCTATGGCTCATGTGTCAGTCAGTAGATCGGTGGCTGTGTCTCACACTCATGTTTCTGGTGCTGGTGGTGTGTCTGGGTCTATGGCTCATCTGTCAGTCAGTAGATCGGTGGCTGTGTCTCACACTCCTGTCGCTGGTGCTGGCGGTGTGTCCGAGGCGAGTAGTTCAAGCAGTCCACCAGATTATGTGGTGTGAGGTTTAGTTGCCATCACTCACATGTCATTTAACTTTGTGTGTAGATTGACGAATGTAACCACTTAGATATTATTATTGTCCTTGTCACAGGTCGCTTGACACACGTACTTGGGTTGCCTATGATGTTCCTGCTGTGTTGTAAAAACTGTCCTGTTGCTGTTCTGATACTGCATTCTGCCCTCTCATGTGCTGCCTCTGATGTACCTGCTCTGTTGTAAACACTGCCCTGTTGCTGTTCTGATATTGCATTCTTCCCTCTCACGTGCTGCCTCTGATGTACCTGCTGTGTTGGCCACAATGCCCTGTTGCTGTTCGGATACTGCATTGTGCCCTCTCATGTTCTGCCTCTGATGTACCTGCTCTGTTGTAAACACTGCCCTGTTGCTGTTCTGATACTGCATTCTGCCCTCTCACATGCTGCCTCTGATGTACCTGCTGTGTTGTCCACAATGCCCTGTTGCTGTTCTGATACTGCATTGTGCCTTCTCATGTGCTGCCTCTGATGTACCTGCTCTGTTGTAAACACTGCCCTGTTGCTGTATAGATACTGCATTGTGCCCTCTCATGTGCTGCTTCTGATGTACCTGCTCTGTTGTAAACACTGCCCTGTTGCTGTTCTGATACTGCATTGTGCCCTCTCATGTTCTGCCTCTGATGTACCTGCTCTGTTGTAAACACTGCCCTGTTGCTGTTCTGATACTGCATTCTGCCCTCTCATATGCTGCCTCTGATGTAGCTGTTCTGTGCAATTGACTGTTGATGCACTTACCCCCTCTCATATGCTGCCAATGATGTAGCTTTTCTCTGCAATGGACTGTTGATGCACTTACCCCCTCTCATGTGCTACCAATGATGTAGCTGTTCTGTGCAATCGACTGTTGATGCACTTACCCCCTCTCATGTGATGCCAATGATGTAGCTGTTCTGTGCAATGGACTGTTGATGCACTTACCCCCTCTCATGTGCTGCCAATGATGTCGCTGTTCTGTGCAATGGACAGTTGATGCACTTGGCCCCTCTCATTTGCTGCCTCTGATGTAGCTGTTCTGTCCAATGGACTGTTGATGCACTTGGCCCCTCTCATATGCTGCCTCTGATGTAGTTGTTCTGTGCAATGGACAGTTGATGCACTTACCCCCTCTCATGTGATGCCAATGATGTAGCTGTTCTGTGCAATGGACTGTTTATGCACTTACCCCCTCTCATGTGCTGCCAATGATGTCGCTGTTCTGTGCAATGGACTGTTGATGCACTTGGCCCCTCTCATTTGCTGCCTCTGATGTAGCTGTTCTGTGCAATGGACTGTTGATGCACTTGGCCCCTCTCATATGCTGCCTCTGATGTAGCTGTTCTGTGCAATGGACTGTTGATGCACTTACCCCCTCTAATCTGATGCCAAAGATGTAGCTGTTCTGTGCAATGGACTGTTGATGCACTTGCCCCCTTTCATGTGCTGCCAATGATGTCGCTGTTCTGTGCAATGGACTGTTGATGCACTTGGCCCCTCTCATTTGCTGCCTCTGATGTAAGTGTTCTGTGCAATGGACTGTTGATGCACTTGGCCCCTCTCATATGCTGCCTCTGATGTAGCTGTTCTGTGCAATGGACTGTTGATGCACTTACCCCCTCTCATATGCTGCCTCTGATGTAGCTGTTCTGTGCAATGGACTGTTGATGCACTTACCCCCTCTCATGTGCTGCCAATGATGTAGCTGTTCTGTGCAAGGGACTGCTGATGCACTTACCCACTCTCACGTGCTGCCAGTGATGTACATGATCTGTTGTACCCAATGCCCATGCTCTTGGATATTCTGATATTATGCACCTATTATGTTGAATAAAGCTAATAAATCATGTTTTGTGGTTTGTCGTTGTCATTCCTGGTTGTGTACTTCAATTGTGTATGTTTTGGTGCGATCGTCAATGTATTTCCTGTGACATGACACTCCCCCTTCCAATTGGTGAGTTGGCGTACCTGTGTCGTCGTCGATGATGGTCCATGACTTGCTGGTGGTGGAGCACGAAGAGTATCGGAAATGCGTGCAGCGCTGGGTCCATGACGGCGATCTGCTTGTGGTGTGTTTCTCCGCTGTGGTGGTTCCGCTGTGTTCAGGCAGGTTGTTTTTCTGCAACGATTTTATGTGTTTTCCGCCATCGTGATTAGGAGGACGGTCGGAGACGTCATTCCGCACGGCGGTGTGTCTGGATTGGGGGCGTCCGCTGCGGGGTTGGGTGTACTTCCGCGGCGGTGCGTGCTCTTCCGCCGCGTACGGAAATTTGACGGTGTTTCCCATCCTAATATGGCGGACAGAGTGTCAGCGGCAGGCGGACGGAAAAAAGGCTTTTTCCGCCTAGCCCAGGACGGTGGTCGTCCTTCCATCCGCCATCCTAATGAGCCCCTTAGTGTATAGATGAATAGATGAAGTGGTGTTTGTAGAAGTGTGTAGGTGGGTAAATGTAAGTATGATCCATTGTTTGCATAAGTCAATAAGATGTCTTTATAAGTGAACACAATGTGTGCTAGCGTGTAATGTTGAAATAGGCGTATAAGTATATTTGTTAGTGTTCTGTTAATTATTCACAGCATATAACACTGAATCTATAGGTAAGTGATTAGATGTGCGTATAGATCTATGATTCACTGAGTGGGTGTTTAGAAAATACTATTGATGTGTGAATGGTTTGAAATAGGGCACTTTCTATTTTACAGTGGGTGAAAAATATTATACTAGTGTGTGATGAGGTGTATTTCATTGTCACATGGATGATGTCATCAGTGATGTCATCAGTGATGTCATTTGAAATGTCATCAGTGATGTCACTGACCATGTCATTAATGATGTAATATATGACATCATCAGCAGTGGATTGCGGGTGCGCGAGTTATAGTGAGTACAACTAACTATAACGGGGGAATTTCAATGGTTTTGTATGAGTAAAATGTCCAACTAACTATAACTGGTGTAAAACGTATGGTTTTTTCAGTGAATTTCTAAGGTTTTTTAAATGCTAATTTCTAACTATAACGTGTGTCAAACTTATGTTTTTTTCAGTGAATATATATATATATGTATATATATATATATATATATGCTCGAAACAAAAGCCAAACTGTGGCTCCAGGTCCCCAGGGCAGAACAGACAACTCAACGACTCCGATATGAGGCAGTTGGAATTTTAATGAGCAAAATTAGGCAGAAGCAAAAAATCTCTTTTTTTTTAAGTCTCTATTACCCATATCGGTTACAAGGACCAGGAATAGCCTTAGAATATCCTCCACCAATGATAGTTGAAAGTTCAAAATATAAGCATACCCTGTCCATAAGATACCGACCGGAAAGTGAAGAGAAGAGTGCCTAAAGAACATGAATACATGACTTTGTGGTAATTTCTCTAAAAGTGGCCTGTGTCAGAATGCAAGCATAGTGTTTGCCAAAATGTAATAATGCCTTCCAGTGGGGAAAGGAATCAGGCATAGAACTGCTTTGAAGAAAATGAAAAACAGATGTACACCAAGAGAAATTCCAGAAAAGTTCGACTAATAGCCAGGTGTGCTAAGATCTCTGGAACATTGAGGGGTAACGTTTGGTTATAAACAAAAATAAAAATCTACCTCCAAAGTAAAGAAAAAATGAATGTCCAGAAAACATCATCTGATTTCCTATTACTCTACCATAAGCTCATGGTTTTAATGCAGTGGAAGCGTTGGGGAATTTTTGTCAGCTCACTTATCCACTCCAATCACTATTTAATAATCGGAAATGTAACTCTAATGATGGGCCCATAAGTCATTATCACACAGTTATCAATATCAAAGGTCCTCCGATGAACCTTTGGTAGAGCTAAAAGGGACTAAATAATGAAAGACGGAATTATATTTCTCCACGAGGACCTACAATGAAGAAATACGCTAACCATGGGTCATTATAAACATGTCCGAAGTAACTCAGTAATAAAGACAGACACTATCATTTTCTATTAGTTTTCTTGTTATTTCATATTATGAATGGTCAAGCACAAATACAAATTAGAATGTCATTATTTGGTTCATAAAATACAGAATTGATTCACAATAATCATAAAAGGTAATTCATGAAACATCAGAACATCAGGTATAGAGGAGTGAGAGATAGAGAAAACATCAGTGAATCAGAGTTCACTTACGAAAATGAAATACTAATGCACAGCGTGCAACTAGTCCAAAAAATCTAACCCCAAACCCTTTAGGATATAGCGAGAACAGCCTCACCAGCCGATGATGTGCAAAGTCTCGAAGAAAGTCTCTAGGGATTAGCAGGATCTGCCAGCCAGAGAATCAGGAATCAGCACAGCATTCAGCAAATCAGGAATGCAGGGACAGGTCACCAATCTTGTGAATAAGCAGAGGAACACTTTCCCATAGGAATCTTTTTACTACTCTATTTCCTTTCTTCCGTTAATATGTTGCATTCTCTCTCTTCAGCAAGCCTCTCTATTGGTTATTTACAATGGTGTACCAGTCTACTGACAGTGACTTTACTACTATTTTGTAAACACTCTTTGTCTAAATATTGTATAATTTCCAAGAGAGGAAGAGGAAAAGAACCAGGCTACAATGTATTTCAAATATTATAATAGTTAGATTCGACAACTACATCCCTCGCATAGTCAGGAAAGGATTCTAAAAGACTTATTCAGAAACAAGCTAAATATCTGGGGGCAGATTTACAAGCCCCTTGCGTCACTTTTGCGCCATTGTTGCGTCACTTCTGTGACGCAGTGGTGGTGTAAAAGTTGCGGCCAATTTACAACGTGACTCATCTAGGGAGATGCTTCACGTTGTAAAACCCTGCGTGACATTATACCTGTGTTAGGTTTAATGTATGCAAGATAGGTGTTCCCACGCAGGAAAGCCTCGTAAAAGTGACGCAGTGAAATCTACAAGAATTCACTACGTAACCTTTAGGACGCCACTGTGCCAAAACCTTACACCTGCTTGAAGCAGACATAAGGAGTGACGCAGTGTATTGGGAATAGGCCCCAACATTCATTGCTGGAGTTGCATCTTGCTTGCGACATGATTCCTGCAAAGCATGACTTTTCCATCATCAGATTCGTCAAAATTTCGGACACATCTGTCAATCCTTGCGCCATGCGTCGTATTGTAAATACGGCGCATCCATGGTGATGCAAGGGTTTTGCAAGGTGGCGCAGGGAAAGTGATGCATCCCTACAGATGTGTCACTTTCTTGTAAGTCTGCCCCATGTACTCTAAGGAAGCATTTGTAACATTTGAAGGACAGGAGCACGGAAAAGCACATCCTCTAACAATTCTAAGGCCTACATTATTTTAGCAAAACAGAGAGTAATTTCTAAAACCTACACTACTTTCACGAAAAATTAAGCTTTTTCTTGTGTTGTTTATTTTTCTGCAGATAGGAAGACAGAATAACATTCAGTTAGCATTATTCTCATTACTTTGACTAAGAAAATCAAACTATCGTGCCTTGTGCACATTTCACATGTTGTACACTCTCGTATTATACGTTAATACTTTCGCGCATTTTATTACAACATCCATTAGGGTGAATTACATCGAGCAGATTTTATCCCAGACCATCCCAATAACCCCTGTCAGATTACTATCTGATAACATAATTTTAGAATGCAGCGTCCATTGTTCGCAGCTGGTTTAACCTAACACCCTCTAAATCTATTTCATAACACTATATTAAACACCCTTTCAATCCTCCATTTCTATTCATTCTCTCTTCTCTTCTTTTTTTGGTTCTTCGGTTTGCATCTTTTTTTTTATTCTTGCAGCATTTATAGAGCAAAAATACCATTAGTACGCCAGTAGCAACAGCGACAATTTGGTGTTAGTATCCTCCCTAATAAACTGTTAGCAAATGTTGGAAAACAATTATCTATAGAAGAGAAACCCTTACCAAGTTTCTACCAAGCACCATCAACCTTCAGTTTTGCTAAATCATCATGTAAATTAGTAATGTTGCTAATATATCCCTCTAGATCTCTACTCTTATCTGGAATATATGTGTAACATTGTTGAATTTTCAGCATACTACAGACTCTGCCCTCTTTTGCCAATAATACATCTAGGGAAAGTCTATTTTATAAAAAAAACGGTCCTTATAGCAACCATTTTTGTGTCAATCATTATAAACCCACCAGCAGTATCCATTGATAAACGATCAACCACTGTAGACAATTTTCTAATCTTTTGTGAATTTAAAATCACCACAACTGAAGGTATCAATGCTCCAAAAATATCTCCCACAATTTCTGCAGCACTCAAATCCCATTTACTCCACATTAGTCTTCTTTCATTGGTTCCATATTTATCACCAACGTGGTAAGTCTTTGGAAAGACTATACCCATTTAGCAACACCCATACCAATGTGGTGGCAACCTATAGTAGGCATTTTTCCCACACACATAAAAGACTCCAGGGAATACAGGATCAGTACCACCTTTTAATCCCCAACCCCCTGTTATAAGGAAAGTATGTTCACACTCACTGGAACTAATGAAATTGTATTATAGTCAGTATTCTGCTTTCCCCTATAAGGCCAATCCAGAATCATTGCAGCATAAGTCAAACCCTGCTTATAATTACCTTCTTAATGTGCCCTTTGCGGTTCTCTACTGTTCTGTTCTGCAGCTTTTTGTTTAAAATTCCTCTATTTATATTCTACTGTATTAACGAATTCTATGTCTACATTATGCAGCTTACAAGTTAGATTATTTTGGTGTGCATATACTGTATCTATCGTTTTATTAGAATGAAAACAATCTCCAATGTACTCGACATACCTAGCACTATACACCTTATTCATATTCTTTCTAATAGGAACTTCTGAAAATACTAAATCATAATTTGAGTGAAAATATTGAAACATCGCCTTACCATGAAATAAACTTGTTATTACTCTACATGAAATACCATATGTTAAAGTATGGTGATGTTAAATCACCCCCTCCGACATGGATGTAGGTAACTGCATGTACACATAACAATCTCTGGCATCCATAGTATCCACATACTCGTGCAGAAGTTCAGTGAAGACATTTAGTGAAAATTCACTAATTGATTTGTCTAAGTGTAGAACACTACCAGTTTATTCCTTAATATTTGTCTCTAGTTCTTCTTTCAGATCTATTTTAGTATTAATTGTTACATGCGTATTATTATTAGTAATATTTACTACATTAATAAACATAAAAAATGGTCCTACAAATGTAAATACCAACCATACAAACATTGTTAACGTAACACATGCAAGACAAACTCTAAGACATCTTTGCCTAAATATGCCCTGATTCCCTTAACTAGTCTCAGTTCTAGTTCCATCCATTCTAAAATATCAAAAATTAGTCAAAAAGTTCAAAAAATCATCAAAAATTACTAGACTACATTTTGCTATACTAGTTTTTTGCTGTGCACCTCACACCTTTAGAGGCTGCAGCTCTCCTTCACTTCTCCTTCAGCTTTTGCTTTAAGACTTTTCAGAGTTCATTCATGTCCATAAATATCCTCTGTCTTTTTGGCACATTTTTCAGAAAAACAGTTCAGCAAGGGTTGCTGGAATGAGCAACGGTTTTTTGAACAAATTTCAAGAAACTCTTTTTCCTAATCATTCGTTGAAGTAGTAACCACATATGTCCATTCAAGTGCTGTGTATTTCTTATTTGGTACTTTAATTCTCCTTGTTCTTTGCACTTGCTCTTCTTCTTCTTCCACCTTACTTTGTTCAGATTGGCTAGATATTTTAATGCCTGTTTCTGGAACGTTTCTATTTAGAGTGTATTTTACTCTTTTCACATCTTTTGGCCATTTGTCTCCCTTCTTTGTTCTTTTCCCATTTTCATTGTCAATGTCATTTGCAATTGGTTCAGTCTTTTCTTTTTATGAATCTCTTTTCCTTTTTTCTATGTAGTTGCTTATAGGGATCACTTTGTTCTCAGCATTGACAATTACAGCATAATTTTCATCAGTCCCAGTAACTTGTGCCCACTCTACTTGATTCTCAACTCGACCTGGAACACTTCTTTGTTCTCGTCGTTCTTCTTCAGCAAGTTCTTCATTTTCAAGTAAACTTGGGAGTCTTCTGGTGGGGCTTGCGTGTATCCTGTTTGGCAAGCCTCCACACTTAACAGCAGTCGTCGTCACCAGTATTACTTGATAGGGACCATGCCATTGTGGTTCTAGGCAAGACTTCCTCACATGCTTTTGCACAAGCACCCAGTCCCCTGGGCATAGGTCATGTCCCTGTTCTAGCTGTGTTGTTGTTGCAACTTCTCCAACCTGGTGAGACACACAACGTACCACATCAGCCAATCCTTTGCAATAATCCAGTACCAAATCATCAGTAATGTGCATTAATTGACTTGCTGGGACTATGGGGTATCTCATAGCCCTGTCCATCAAAGTTTCATGTGGGGACAGTCCTGTTCTTTTGTCTGGGATACTTCTCAAGCTCGTCAACACCAATGGCAGTGCATCAGGTAATTTCAGTGTTGTAGATGCACAAACCTTAGCCAATTTAGATTTAATTGTGCCGTTCATCTGCTCAACCACACCTGAAGCTTCAGGTCGGTAGGCACAGTGCAAGTTCTGCTCAATTTGTAACAAGGCCCAAATCATCTGAATTATTTCAATGTTGAAGTGTGTTCCCCCATCAGATTCCTTTTTTTTGTCAATTATTGGGTAACACATAATACAATCAAATACATCAAAACAGTATCAATATTGTATACAACCAATATCAAAACATAATATCACAAATAAAGTAATTAAGCAAGAAGCACATAAAAAATAAATACAAAAATACATAGTAGGACCTACTTATTTACGCCACGTTAAGTATCCTCGAATTTCTAGAGGGTTATCTAGAGCCAAGACCCCGATAATCTATTACATTTAGCGACTGATCGTATGCCTCTTGACTTGGCCAATGCCTGTTCCATATCATATGTCTGTTGGACTAAAAGCCACCAATCCATCACCTTTGGAGGCTTTGGCGATACCCACTCTCGAGCGATAATCAGCCTTGCTGAGACTAACAAAATAGTTAATAAACCGCTGCTTTTAAGTCCAACATTACTGCGTCCTAGCATAATTTCTCCCACTGTGAACGGTATGTCTAACCCCAATTTCTGATGGATGATATTCTGTACATCCTGTCAAAATATTTTTAGCTCTAAATACGTTACAAACATATGTTTAATGTCTGCCTTATACATATCACACCTTGGGCACTTCATCCTATCTGTAATTATATTATTAACCGCCCATTTAGCTATTCTCTCTGGTGTGTAATTGAGAAGACAGATCGTCCGACGTTGATGCAATCTCAAATTAGTAGAATTCACTACATCTTTTATAGTGCCCAATGCTTGTTTTATAGTACTAACCCCTGCAGGAATCTCCAATATTTTACTCAATTGATTAGCCAATATTTCACAATCATCTGCTCTGTTGCTGCTCAGCCATTTATAAACCTTGCTAATAACAGAATCCCTTACTTCATCATATATAAAATCCTAAACCTCAGACCCAGGTATATTAGTCAACTTCAAGTGCTTTAGAAAATAATCTCGGATCTGATAATATTTTAGCAGCATATGATTTGGTAATTTATATATAAATTGTAGTCTTTCAAAAGCAATACCATTGTAATCATAGAGATCACCCAAGCATCCCACTCCCAACCGTCCCCAATTTTTCTCCACCCCATCGTGAAATATATTATGTAAGGCAGGGTTAGAATACAGAGGGAATTTATCATGATGTTGAGAAATATTACCTTTATGCAAGATCGCCCGCCAGATATATATGCTGTCCCAAGCAGTCTTAAATTTGACTCTTTTAAAATAATTAGGGTCCATTATTCTATACAAAAACATCTTACTTTCTTCCCCCAACATAAATGTATGAAAAAATAGAATACTCGCAGGATTAATCAGACTAAGGAGGGGACTAAAGAAAGATGACCAGAAATAAATCTTAAAATCCAGTAGCTCCAAACCTCCTTGACCAAATGGTAATTTTAGCCTTTCCATCACTTGCCTAGATTTCTTGTATCCCCATAAAAAACTACTGATTGCCCCTTCTAATCGTTTGAAAAAGGATTTGGGGACCCGTAGTGGAATAGAGCGAAAAAGGTATAAAAACTTGGGAAAAGTTTTAATTTTAATTATATAACTGTAACCTATAATGCCTATCGGTAGCTTGTGCCAATTTTTAATGGATTTAATTGTATCCTTCAACAGCTCCTCATAGGTCAGAGAAATAATTTTCTCTGTTTGTGCTGATATCCGCACCCCTAGATAAGTGATGACTGGGTATGCCCCCTGTAAAGCATCTAGCGGTTTGTGAATAATTAATATTTGCGTCTTGTTAATACTTAATTTACACCCTGATATCTGGCCAAACCCGGCAGCCTCCGCAGTTATTTCTCCTATTGCTCGCCCTGGGTCTGAAGAGAATACTGCCAAATCATCCGCATAGGCGGTGACCTTTAAAAGAGTTGTTCCGTTACTAAAAATACTTATTAGGGGATTGTTATGTAAAGCACAGATGAATGGCTCTATATATAGAGTAAATAATATTGGTGAGAGAGGGCACCCCTGGTGTGTGCCACAGGACACCGGAAAAACAGATGATAATAAACTTGAATACGCTAATTTGGCACTGGGCTTATCATATAGGGCTTGTACCCATTTCTTAAAGCGACTACCAATCCCGAAAGCATCGATTACAGCCCAGAGAAACTCCCACCCCACTCGGTCGTACGCTCTCTCAGCATCTAATAGAATCATACCGAATGAGGTAGATGTAGTATTTGCCACATCGAACGCTGTCACTGCCGTATTTACATAAATAGTTGTATCTCTATTTTGGATAAACCCATGTTGTTGGGGAGAGACCAGACTAGGCATCACTGGAGCAAGCCGGTTAAACAGTATTTTTGCAAACGTTTTTGCATCAGTGTTAATGAGCGAAATTGGTCTAAATGACCTGCATTTCTCTGCTGGCTTATCTTTTTTAAGAAGAAGACAATTTTTGTCATATTCCAGGTATCAGGCACTTGCCCATTAACACTGATAAACCTTATCGTCTGGCTGAGCGGCAGCTTCAGATCATCTTTGAAGACCTTATAAAATTCTAAGGGAACCGAGTCTTCCCCCGCAGCCTTACTCGAAGGTAAAGCCCTGATTGCCCTTTCAATATCCTCCCATAGTATCTCTACATCCAGGGGCTCAATGATCTCCTCCCCTATATTTTGCAAGAAACATCCCTGAATATAATCACGAATACCTGCCTGCCTTGGTTTTATTGTTAAAGTATACAGTGCTTGATAATACCTCACAAATTGCTCTAAAATTTGCTGTGGATGCTCGTACAGTCTACCTGCAGGCCCCCTAATACTTGTAATATGTGCTTTAGCTCTGTCATCAGCTACTTTACAGGCCAGAATTTTCCCGATTGTTTCCCCATACTCATACTGTATCTGCCGATATATATTAAATGTTGCTCTTCTCTTTAAGTGTTTTCTTGAGACCCAATCTGAGATTAATTACCTCAAACCCCAATTGTTCTGACTCACCCGCCCCTTCATAACTGCCTCCGCGTGTAAATCTTCTGCCCTACGAATTGCAGATGTTGTCTCCTTCAATATCCCTCTATTAATTTTAATTTGGTGCCAAATATACTGTTGAGTGTGCCCCCTAATAACGGCTTTAAATGTATCCCACACCACAACGGGAGTAGCAGACCCCGTATTCCCTTCAAAAAACCTTTTGATTTGTTCCCGAGTGCTAGCTACATAATCCACATCTAATAAAAGATACCTAGGGAATGAAAAAAATCTTGGTGGCCTATTTTCTGTATTGACTTTAAAAGTAAGAAGAATAGGATTGTGGTCCGATGTTACTTTCGGGCATATATCTTTTTCTGCAGACCATAATATTTGTGCAGACACCCAGGCCATAACTATTCTTGAGTAAGATGTATGTGGGGCGGAAAAGTAGGTATACCCTGGTATATTTTGTTGCAATGCTCTCCAGGCATCGCTAATAGCCTGTAGACGACCCAGTTCCCAGATTGCCCTATGAGTTTTCCGCATCCTCTTTTATGCACTCTCCTTGTAGTATCAATCTCATAATCCATAACGCAATTTAAATCACCCATCACCACCCGATCCCTCTCCCAATTCAAAACCATCATCAACACCGATGGCAGTGTATCAGGTCATTTCAGTGTTGTAGATGCACAAACCTTAGCCAATCTAGATTTAATTGTGCCATTCATCTGCTCAACCACACCTGAAGCTTCAGGTTGGTAGGCACAGTGCAAGTTCTGCTCAATTTGTAACCAGGCACAAATCATCTGAATTATTTCATTGTTGAAGTGTGTTCCCCTGTTGTAGCAGGCCTCAGCCAGACCCGCTAGTGCAAGGGGTTCGCCCTTCTCTGCACGAAGTCCTCAGACCAATAGAAAGAAGTTGGCACAGAAACTGGAATAGAAAACGTAACATTTATTGCACCTCATGAGGTGGTGCTACGGTTCAAACAGTACCCTTCGATACTGCAAGAAGTAGCACCACGAGCTAAGAAAGCATGGTTGATTTATACCCGCACAGGGGCTCAAAAGAAGGCGGTAGAAAGCACAAGAGTACATTTTATGTACATATAAGGTAATATCGAGAAGCACAATCGATAAGTGGGAGGAGCTAACAGTCTCGGGGGCTGACAAACACATTTATATCTAGAACGAATCACTAACAGTTGTGGACCCTAACGGACATCAGCAAAGTGGGGGATTCTACATATAGCTTGTTGCCGGGCAGATTTCAAGCGCCATAGACAGGAAGATAGGAAAAAGCACATGGTCGGCACGAGGCAGCATGTAGCAAGTAAAATGACCGCCACGGATACAAAATGGAGTCCACTAAATGTCAAGATAACGGCTAGAACTAAGATATCTTCGCTAATGCTTAATCTAAACGCTGTCAAATTACAACAGACAACCCTTTCAGCATTAGCTGAAGACATACACTCTTCTGGGATAATCTAAACAGTCATCTTGTACATTTATACACATCATGTCAGCTACTTCCTTATTTAGCATGTGTTGTACTTTTGTTTCCACAGTATTTTTCTTGGATGGTATACAAGCAGTGATGCACATAGAACATAGCATTGGGCCACAATGGATACACATACAACAGGTGAAAATCACTGCAATTACAATACAGAGAACAGTCAGTAATTTCCAACCGCAGGCAGAAACTAGATCCCAAAACTATCCAGCAAAAGACCAGGTGCCATTCTTAGTGTGAATGTCTGTAGCTATCTTGTGCAGTTTAAGAATTGCATCATATACTGAGGGCGAATTATCAGGAATAAAAACACAACAACTACTACCGATAATTTTACATGCACCACCTCTATCGGCTAACATCACATCTAAAACCATTCTATTCTGGAGCGCTACAATACTGGCAAGTTGTAATTCTTCATTAATATTTCCAAGTGCTATAGCAGTTTGATTAGTGACAGCTTCCACAACCCTATTTAACCGTCGCACTTTCCTGCTGTTTAATGCAGCGCCCACAAAAGAAAACAGACCCAAATTAAAATCAACAGATTGCTGTAGACTAGAATCTGTTTGGTCTACTTCATCAGTACTTATTGTTCTTTTGTTTCGATTTATTGAAATATTCCTGAACAGTTTAAAGTCTCGATGGTACGATGCAGGTGCCAGGAAAATAGGAGGTAACAAAAAAGATACATAACATACACCTGACCACCCAACTGGTAGTCGATGGTACCCATGATTGCCACATACTAAATATGTGTTATGTGAAGCTAAGAATGAGCTAATATTTATTCCATCTATATTTAATACTGTAACACAATCACTAATTCCAACTGGGATTGGTCCAGTACTTTTTACACATAAGTCTGCTTTAGTCCTTTTAACAGTAATTACAGATTGGTTGCTTGTGGCAAAGTCTCTTGTGTGGGTGAAAACATATGGCATAGAAATATTGTCCGGTCGGTATTCTTCCCATTCCCATATAGTTCCATTTGCTTGAGGACACCCATGTTTATCCTGATAACATTCCTTATTCAAGCGGAAAAGAAGTCAGTCTACTGTAGGTTTTCAAGTTGCAAACAAAAGAGTGTACCAGGCTCGACAAGAACCATTATGCGAGAAAGGAAGTGGGATAAAAGGTGTTCCTCCTTTCTTTTGATGCGCTGGAAGCATTCCACATACCCAACATTTAGAAGCATTCGTAGCATTGTGGGTGTGATGCAGCATCTGAACAAACGTATTATTGAGATAAGATTGTCGGTGCTTCTGCTCATGATAAGGAAGAGTAAAATGCTGATGTTCTTCTGGGACTGGAGTAGCAACCACAAAAAACTCACGAGCAGGAGCCATCATTTCAACAGATCAAGTGATCACTGCTATAATTGTCAAAACAGCAAAAACATCTATAACACCTAAAATTCTCTTCTGTTTATTCATTGTAGCAACAAAGTCAACTTTCTCTGAAAGCAAAAACAAAAAAAAGTCGTAGGAGCTCTTCTCCCGTGGGTAGATGTTGTTTTCTTCACCGAAGATCAAGACGGGTGTCATTACACTACGCAGGGCTGATCCCCCTTGTCATATCAGCATTCCATTTCCACTACCCAGGGCGGTTGCTCAACCAGTCTCTCTCAAAAAGCTGTAGATTCTTTCCTCGGTCTCAAGTTGTATCACGATGCTCCAGGGATCATCTGGTCCGGGAAGAACTCCGCAGATTCGTCAGGTGATACAGCAGGGCCTTTCTCCGTAGTCAAGATCTCTCGATGATCGGTCAGTACAGCAGGTTCCACCAGGGTCGACGATACTTTTCGACAATGGGTACTATGCACCCAGTTTTTCTTGTTGGTAACTCAAACCGCTGTTCTCGTGGCTAGGAGCACCTGATCTGGTCCACCCCACCTCGGCTCCAAGCTGCTTGACCTCTCAAACACCTTCATCATCACAAGGTCACCAGGACGGAGTTCATGGCCTTCACCTGTAGATCTGTCAGGAAGTGCTTCTCGAACCTGTTGATGAATCAAACCAACCTGTCGGTTAACTGTGCCAAATAGTCATTCATCAAGACACAAGGTACATCATACACAGAACTCGGTTTTGGAACTCCCCAAATATTCATGGGTTGTCCAAATACTACCTCATAAGGAGTAAGACCCATTCTAGAATGTGGTACTGATCTGATAGACAACAATGCCAGTGGCAACGCATCTGGCCGAGTCAAGTGTGTGGAGGCTAGGATTTTCGCTATTTTTAGCTTCAGAGTAGCATTATACCTTTCCACCAATCCTGCTGATTGGGGATGGAACACTGAATGAAACTTCTGTTTAATTCCTAATCCCTTCAGGACATATTTGATAACTTCCCCAACAAAATGAGGTCCGTTATCATTCCATAGGAGTCTGCAAACACCAAACCTCTGGAAGAATTCCTTCAATAACACCTTTGCAGTAGTAATAGCAGTATTGTCCTTTGTGGGGTTTGCATCAATCCATTTACTGAAGGCACAGACCACCACTAGGACATACTTTAAGTTATTACAACGCTCAAGTTGGATGTAATCCATTTGGAAGACTTCAAAAGGTGCAATTGGCTAACCCTGGGCGGAGAACTACGCTCCGCTTGTGGAGTTTGTGAATTTTTGGCAACTTTGCGCTTCGCAGTGAGCGCGAAGTTGTCGACTACCTCGCAATCTACAGCGTAGCATAGTAGTTTTTCTTCCTCGCGCGCTCAATAGCATTCTCGCGTGCACGGTAATGACTTACCGTGGTTCTGCATTCGCTTTCTCGCTCTTCTCTCCCGGTCGCGTTTGCTACGATGTTTGGAATCCGGCTGCACAATCCCATGCGACTGTGAGAACGCGATAACGTCATTCGGATGCGCGAACACGTCAGTAGGACGCGCGATCTTCCTTGCAGCGCAATGTTGGTAAGATCACGTTTCCGAACACGCAGAAACTGCAATCTGGCACAGAATATCTCTCGAGCATGTTAAAACCTTCTCAAAAATGATCATTTTGCTCAGGAAAACCCCTCAGATTGTGATTTGGCTGTATTTGTTTGGGCAAGGAGTCCTCTTGTTGTTTCTACTCTTTTTTCAAGAGAAAGGAAGTTTCCCTGAGTCTCCAACTTCCTGTTCCTGTCCACCAGGCTCCTTCCAGTGCTTTGTCCATGTGGTGTTCACTTTCATTTGGATTTGGAGCTGGAAGGATCACTCTTTGTGTATGTCTGCTGCATCATAGCATTTGATTGGATTTATTGAGGAATTTTGGATTTGAACTTTTCTTTTACAAGTAAGTTTGAGAATTGAGAATTGGTGTACTGTAAATGTTTGTTTGGTTTGGGTTATTTTTAACTACAGTTTTCTGTGCTTCTCAATCTTTCTTAAAAATTATTATTGAGGGAGGCCTGTACTTTCATGACGGGCCAAGTTGTATGTCTTTGAAATTTCATCCAGTAGGCCTAGAGGTACCCACGGGTCCAACCATGTTTCTGTGGTGTCTGTAAAACATCATGGATGGCATTGGATTCAATTGCAAACTCTGTTGTAGTGGAATTTCAGTTTTTTTGTGTGTAATTAAGTAACCCTAGTAGTTCATGTAGTTAGTGTAGGCCTGCTTGAGTTCATTTACTTTCTGTGGGTGGCTTGGATAGGTGGTGGTGGCCATTTTGTGTTTCTTTTAAGCCACTGTGCTTTTGCCATAGACCTCTAAGCTTGTGGCCTACTATGCCAGTAGGCCCAAGGGTACTACTAGAGTCATCATCATGGGTGTATGAAAGTTGTTCAACTGTCATTGTGGTGTTTAAGTTGTAAGTGTAACATCATGTACGTCATGTATGGCTTTGGATTGATTAGCAAAATGTGTTTTTGGTGTTGAATTGCAGGTTTTGGGTGTGTGTTGAATAATATGGCTTTTTCTGCGCACTAGGTAACCCTAGAATTCAGCTCGCGTATTTTTGGTAACTTTGCACAGTGAGACAACGCGACCTTACAGTTTTTGTCTTCACCGCGCGCTCAATGTGTGTTCTCTGGCACGCGATAACGACGTTTTGTACAATTTGCGCTGCCGAACACGCCAAATTTGCAATCTCGCGAGCAATATGTCTCAAGTTGCATAAAACCGTCTCGAAAATGTTGATGCTGTTCATTTTGCTAAAGAAACTCCTCAGGTTGTCATTTGGTTGTAGTTTTTAGATCATGGCCACTTACTGTTTCTGTCTCTATGTACTTTGTTGTTTGAGGGTGGCCTGACCATGTGGGCGGCGGGGTGGCCATTTTGTGAAGCCAAGCATTGTCCTTTAAACATAGGCATGTATTGTCTGTCTTCTCTTTCTTTTCATGTTGTTGGGGGTGGCCAGGCCATGTGGGGGCGGCCATTTTGTGTGACCTTCCATTGTGCTTTTGTCACAGGCCTACTAACTTGTGATTTCTTCTGCCAGTAGGCCTAGAGTCCCAGAGGTAGTCAGCGGGGGTGCTGGATGTAGCGGTTTCCATTTTGTCTGTTGAATCTAACATCATTTAGGGCATGGATGGCAATGCATTGAATTTCCAAATGCGGTGTTTGGGGTGTAGTTAACTGTTTGGGTGTGTGTAAAAAACTGTAAATGCCTTTGTTGTTTGTGTTGTTGTTGTGTAACTTTCAAACCTTTTAGCCATGGGGATTTTCTTTTTTTGCATTAAGCTGTGATGCGTAACAGGCATCCTCCTTTTTCTGGCCATATAGGGATATAGGCCTGCTTGAGTTTATTGTTTTCTGGCCTTTACCCATGTATCTGTGATGAGTACCCATGTGGCTGGGAGCTGTGGTGGTAGTAGCAGTGTGCTGTTTTGTTTTTGACAAATTGGCCTGTGTCTTGCCATTGTTCCTGTTGGCTTACTACTTTTCACATCCCCATTGCTATCTGCTGCAGGTCACTGATACTGCATCCATCCGAAATGATGCACAAATTAAGGATAAACAAGTTCCACTTCCACTACATTTGCATTTTAGTTCTTTGCTATTCTTACTCTTACTGAGTGTACTAATACTTGGTGTAGTAATTAAAGCTACAAAAATTCCACATTCGACTGATGTTATTCTGCCTTCTTTGCTTGTAGGTGCACAAAAGACTGAAGAGGAGGTGTCTGTCATCATTCATCGCCTGTTCTACTGCCAGACTACGTCACGTGTGGTGTGACTCACCTGACCAGACATCATTCTCAGCAACTTGTACAACTGAGTGCTGCTGACATCTGAAGATGGGCCCAACGAAAGCAGATACCAGGTCCTCCAAGACCAAGAAAGTTGCTGAGAAGAAGAAGGAAGAACAGAAGAAGGAAGTGACACTTAAGTCTGGTGTTGACCCGAAAACCTTTTTTGGGAAAAAAAAGTACACCTGCAGCAGCGGTGACAGGGGTCCAAGCTGGGGCCAGCACCTCCGCATCAGTGGGCCCAAGCCACCAACCCAGGCCCAAGCAGATGAGTGGGGAAGAGGTAGCCAGCCTAATGGTGGAAAGCAGTGATACTGAGCCTGACCTAAACTTATCGCTATCTCAAAGTAGTACACAATCCACGCAAGAGGGAACACCGCAGAAAAGTGGTGAACAACAACCACCGCCCGCAATAGTAGATGTTCAACCAGAGCCACCGCCGGCAATAGTAGTTGTTCAACAACCACCGCCCGCAATAGTAGATGCTCAACGAAAAGAACAACCACATCCACCGCCTGCAATAGTAGTTGTTCCACAACCACCGCCCGCAATAGTAGATGTTCAACGAAAACAACAACCACAACCACCGCCTGCAATAGTTGTTCAACAACCACCACCCGCAATAGTAGTTGTTGTTCCTCCCAAAGTCGGGGCAGTTCAGGAAATTTAGCCTGATGCAGAGCAAGAAGAAGAGGAAGCACCTCATGCAGGAGATCTATTGTTTTCCAAATCCCCACCAAGGAAAAGGAGGGTTAGTCTATCGAGTTCTTCGCCAAGCATCCCTTCTGATAATCTTGATCTCAATTGGGAGCCACAACAATCTGAGCATGAGAGGGAGAGACATCCCAAGAAGACCAGGCTAGGGAAAAGGAAGGTTCCAGGAAGCCTTACACTTATGGAGTGCGATGTTGAACATCCGGATAATGATGATCGTGATGACGAGTCAGACCCAGTCATCACAAGCATTACTCCTGGGCCTGAGGACATGGAGACCATTATTTTAACCCTATCGAGAATGGCTGCGACTAGTAGGGATGTAGCACGCATACCTCCAACACAGGCCACACCAAAACTACCTCCATCTTCCATTTTTACATTTGCACAGGGCCGGCAGCGTCCCACATCCAGCACAAGTTCCACCTCAGCAGAAGTATGTAGTGGTACTACTGCACAGCCACACAGTGAAATTCAACACACAACCTCCAGTTCATCCGGCATTGGAAGTGGCACCTCTAGCAGGAGACAAAAGTTAAGCTGCCCAGTGTGGGACTTCTTTACAGTTAGCGCAAATGAGGACAACATTGCTATATGCTCCATTTGTCATTCCTCTGTTAGTCGTGGTAAGCTTGGTACAATCTATGGTACCGGAGGCCAAATGACCCATTTGAAAAAACATCACACAATCAAGTGGGAGGACCACCTACGTAGCATAAAAGCAGGAACCAATAATGTTGGTGGGGAAGTAGTAGAAGGTCCACTCACGGTCGAACAGGAAGAAGAGGGAGACATTCTATCTGGTAGTGGTACACAAAGTACCCCTGTCCCCAGCACTGCAGTGGTAGAGCCCACATCCTCCGTATCAGCAACCTCTCAGTGGCACCAGAGTAAGAGTAACCCGGAGACACCAAGGAGTACGGGTGCGAAGTCTGTGACGCGAAGTACTGCATCGAGCATAACTATAAGAAATACCAAGCAGCGTACCATTTTTAGCATGTTTAGGCAGGAGGGAACGTACGAGTGCAACCACCTAATAGCACGTTTGTACAATGCTAAGCTTGCTAAAATGTTAGCACTGGACCTTCTCCCTTTTTCTTTTGTTGAAGGGGTGGGTTTCCTGGAATTTGTGACAACCATATGCCCAAAATGGAATGTTCCCAGCCACTACTATTTTGCCAGAGTTGCTGTTCCAGCACTACACCACGACGTGCTGGAATTGCTTGGAAAAGCTTTGCAGCAGAGTGCTGTTCATAGTATCCACCTGACAACAGACATGTGGACCAGTTGCCAAGCCACTGATTACATGTGCATCACTGCACACTGGATCTCTTTTTCAGGTGTTAGAGACAAGGTATCTGCAGGCATTGACACTGTTGAGATTTTTATTGATACTAGCAGACATGCAACTGTAGCCATGTTTGCTATAGAGAAATCGCACACTGCTGCAAACATTTTGGCTGAGTTTAACAGCAAGGTCTTTGAATGGCTGAGACCAAGAGGCCTTAACATTGGTTTTGTTGCCACCGACAATGGTAGTAATGTAGTTAAGGCCATGCAAGATGGTCGCTATTTCAGGGTCCCGTGTTTGGCACACTGCATTAACATTGTTGTTCAAGACTTTCTGAAAAATGAAAGCAAAGTCAGCAACTTACTGACCATTTGCAGAAGAATCTGCACGCATTTCAACCATTCTTTTAAAGCCCGGAAGCAGCTAGGGGTCATTCAACGTGAGTATAAAATGCCAGTGAACGCACTCATCCAGGAGGTCCCAACACGTTGGAACTCTACTTATCACATGCTTGATCAGCTGTTTGAGCAGTACATACCTCTTAATGCTTATGTCATGACAAGAAGATCAGGGGATCATACTGTTATTAAAGCCATGACCGTTGAGATGTGGCAATGGGACCTCATTAAATGCCTGACAGAGATGCTACTTCCTTTTGAGGTCTTCACACGTGCAGTCAGCAGGGAGGACTGTACTATGGGCCAAGCCATCCCATTGTTGTACATGCTAGAGCAGGAGCTGAAGGAGGTGTCTGAAACATACGAAGGTGTTGAAGGAAAACTTGAAGCATGTTATTTGGCGAAGGCCTTAGCCGGCCGCTTATCTGAGAATATAAGGATTCAAAATAAGATTGAGTCACATCAACATTACATTACTGCCACAATTTTGGATCCACGGTACAAATTATGTAATGCAGTAATTCCTTTTTCAGAAGGGGATGTTGCCAAGTACAAAACTGTAATAGCCGAGGAAGCCATTGATTTAGAAAATAAACGGCTCTCAATTAGAGGCCTGCCAGTGCCAGCCCAGGACAGGGCAAGTACTACTGAGCATCCTACAGAGTCAAGTTCTTCTTCACAGCATGAGAGCAGTGCATTTGCTTCCCAGCAGTCACCAATACTACCAATAACAACAACAGCACCAACAGGATCTGATTCATCAGACACAACCAAAAAATAGGTGCTTGGTTTCTACAGAAAGGGATGGGTAAGTCTGTTGCTGTCGCAAAGCCAAAAGAGGACAAGCAAACCGGAGCACCACTGAACATTGAGCGGATGGTCCAGGCCTATCTGGATGACACAACAGAGGTGTTCATGGAGCAAAGCCCATTGGTTTATTGGTATAGGAAAATAAGCCAATGGCCAGTGCTCAGCAGGTTGGCGATAAAGTATCTGGCTTGCCCTGTTGCAAGTGTCTCTTCTGAGCGTGTTTTCAGTGCTGCTGGTGCCATTGTAAC
This sequence comes from Lissotriton helveticus, assembly GCF_964261635.1. Lineage (NCBI taxonomy): Eukaryota > Metazoa > Chordata > Amphibia > Caudata > Salamandridae > Lissotriton > Lissotriton helveticus. Next base: position 1,443,633,480 of record NC_136061.1, on the reverse strand, counting down.
TGTGAAAAGGACCAGTCTCTCGCCCAAAAGCGTGGAGAGGTTAACCATGACTAAAATGAATCAGCACTTCATACCACGAGACTACAAAATACGTGAATCACAGCTGGAAGAGGAGAGCGAGATGGAAGACATAACTAGTGGGTTACTTGACCTACTTCAGTCAGAAGAACCACCAGGGTTTGAGGACGAGCTCCTCTTCCCTGACAACTAGGCTTTTAAATTGTTACATTCTCCCTTCCTTTATTTGTGTGTTTCTGTCTTTCTGGTTCAAACTTCAAAACCAACACCATCCTTTCTCTTACTTTTAATTACCTATTGGAGTTGCACATCTGTGCATTTAACTGTGCACTCCACTCCTCAGAGTCCTGTTCCATCTTCCTGACTCACCTTAAATACATTTCCATCTTGTCATACATTGGATGGAGATGGAGAATAGTTCAATAATGTAGCCTCTAACAGTCCCTCCATAACAAGTGAAACTTACGTGACTATAGCCATCTTCTGTTTTGTTTCCAATCTGAAACTCATCACTGTCTTAAGGCTACCACCTCTGTCTGCAGGCATACACAACTCTTCACTGTCAGAACTTGAGCAGGGCTCCAAAATTAAAGTAAACTCGTCATCACTTTCAGAAGGCTCTGCTGCATCTGTGATCATCATCTGACAGCCACAGAGAAGAGAAAGACAGGTATATGAAATGAATGATGCCATACATTGCATTGGATGCTTGCTGACTCTGAGCAAATGTGCATGAAGTAGAACTATACTAGTAATTGAATATAATAACAAAGTACTTGTGTCTCAAGTGATGGTCAATGTTTCCATGTTGTTTAATAATATGTATCCAATTGTACTCCTACCACTGCAGGTGCAGTCTGGACTTAATCGTAGTCACTCACTACAGACTGAGTTGCTGTTGGTGGTCTGTTTGACAACACGTGCCACACCGGATGATGATGACCACCATACCATCTTTGCACGCTGTCAGTCAGTTTGATCTGAGATGATTGATGGAATACGTTCAGGAAGTGGAATACAAGGTAAACACAACCAATCAACAAGAACCACAGCAGACCTAGGCTACATGTGTGTGCAGTGGTGGAATAGAATAGTGGTATGATTGACTGACAATGGCACATTGATTTAATCACTTGATTTGGAAAATGCTAGGTTGCTGTATATGCCTTTTGTCTGGAACTGTGAAAAATTTAGGTAAATGGAGTTTGGTCCACAGACTCACGGCCCGGTGTTCTGGTGTGGTCCTGTAACTGTTCTGTGCTGGCTCCTATCTTGTTGTTCTTTTCAATGACTGCTGTGCAGCTAGAAGAGTAGAGTTACACAATGTATCCAAGCCGCCTCAGTCTGAAAGTTTTCTCGCTCACGAGTCTTGTCTTTTTTGCACTACACCGTAATTGATTTTTATGTTTTCATTCAGTTAACTTATTTTGTAATACCCCATTTCTTTTTCCATCAACACTTACAGGCCGGCCTTTTACCCAGCGCTATTATACTTGGAGCAACAACTCACACTTACTTTACCAATCCTCCTCATCATCCAGCCAGAGGCGCCCAAAAATGATATTCATACAGAAAAGGGGGTGGTGATGAACAGAGTGTCTGAATTAAGCAGACCACTCTTACCCAGTCCAAAGATCAGGGCTTGATCCATCACCGTTATTTATCTCACTGCCCATCCCAGCTCAGAACCTGGCTATATGCAAATTAGTCTGTCCCTGGCCCAGTGCATCATGGGAACAGGGCAGACCAAACTACCAAGCCAATTCTTCACCAGAAAGGAGACAAGCTACCGGGGACCGGTTTCTGGCATTTCAGCCTCTTCGGCCCGGCTTGCTTGAATCCTGATGGAGCAGTGAGAAAGGGACTCATGTCTGAGTATACCCTGCCACACCTATAGTGGCCAAAAACGATACAGAAAAGGGGGTGGTGATGAACAGAGTGTCTGAATTAAGCAGACCACTCTTACCCAGTCCAAAGATCAGGGCTTGATCCATCACCGTTATTTATCTCACTGCCCCATCCCAGCTCAGAACCTGGCTATATGCAAATTAGTCTGTCCCTGGCCCAGTGCATCATGGGAACAGGGCAGACCAAACTACCAAGCCAATTCTTCACCAGAAAGGAGACAAGCTACCGGGGACCGGTTTCTGGCATTTCAGCCTCTTCGGCCCGGCTTGCTTGAATCCTGATGGAGCAGTGAGAAAGGGACTCATGTCTGAGTATACCCTGCCACACCTATAGTGGCCAAAAACGATACAGAAAAGGGGGTGGTGATGAACAGAGTGTCTGAATTAAGCAGACCACTCTTACCCAGTCCAAAGATCAGGGCTTGATCCATCACCGTTATTTATCTCACTGCCCCATCCCAGCTCAGAACCTGGCTATATGCAAATTAGTCTGTCCCTGGCCCAGTGCATCATGGGAACAGGGCAGACCAAACTACCAAGCCAATTCTTCACCAGAAAGGAGACAAGCTACCGGGGACCGGTTTCTGGCATTTCAGCCTCTTCGGCCCGGCTTGCTTGAATCCTGATGGAGCAGTGAGAAAGGGACTCATGTCTGAGTATACCCTGCCACACTTATAGTGGCCAAAAACGATACAGAAAAGGGGGTGGTGATGAACAGAGTGTCTGAATTAAGCAGACCACTCTTACCCAGTCCAAAGATCAGGGCTTGATCCATCACCGTTATTTATCTCACTGCCCCATCCCAGCTCAGAACCTGGCTATATGCAAATTAGTCTGTCCCTGGCCCAGTGCATCATGGGAACAGGGCAGACCAAACTACCAAGCCAATTCTTCACCAGAAAGGAGACAAGCTACCGGGGACCGGTTTCTGGCATTTCAGCCTCTTCGGCCCGGCTTGCTTGAATCCTGATGGAGCAGTGAGAAAGGGACTCATGTCTGAGTATACCCTGCCACACCTATAGTGGCCAAAAACGATACAGAAAAGGGGGTGGTGATGAACAGAGTGTCTGAATTAAGCAGACCACTCTTACCCAGTCCAAAGATCAGGGCTTGATCCATCACCGTTATTTATCTCACTGCCCCATCCCAGCTCAGAACCTGGCTATATGCAAATTAGTCTGTCCCTGGCCCAGTGCATCATGGGAACAGGGCAGACCAAACTACCAAGCCAATTCTTCACCAGAAAGGAGACAAGCTACCGGGGACCGGTTTCTGGCATTTCAGCCTCTTCGGCCCGGCTTGCTTGAATCCTGATGGAGCAGTGAGAAAGGGACTCATGTCTGAGTATACCCTGCCACACTTATAGTGGCCAAAAACGATACAGAAAAGGGGGTGGTGATGAACAGAGTGTCTGAATTAAGCAGACCACTCTTACCCAGTCCAAAGATCAGGGCTTGATCCATCACCGTTATTTATCTCACTGCCCCATCCCAGCTCAGAACCTGGCTATATGCAAATTAGTCTGTCCCTGGCCCAGTGCATCATGGGAACAGGGCAGACCAAACTACCAAGCCAATTCTTCACCAGAAAGGAGACAAGCTACCGGGGACCGGTTTCTGGCATTTCAGCCTCTTCGGCCCGGCTTGCTTGAATCCTGATGGAGCAGTGAGAAAGGGACTCATGTCTGAGTATACCCTGCCACACCTATAGTGGCCAAAAACGATACAGAAAAGGGGGTGGTGATGAACAGAGTGTCTGAATTAAGCAGACCACTCTTACCCAGTCCAAAGATCAGGGCTTGATCCATCACCGTTATTTATCTCACTGCCCCATCCAAGCTCAGAACCTGGCTATATGCAAATTAGTCTGTCCCTGGCCCAGTGCATCATGGGAACAGGGCAGACCAAACTACCAAGCCAATTCTTCACCAGAAAGGAGACAAGCTACCGGGGACCGGTTTCTGGCATTTCAGCCTCTTCGGCCCGGCTTGCTTGAATCCTGATGGAGCAGTGAGAAAGGGACTCATGTCTGAGTATACCCTGCCACACCTATAGTGGCCAAAAACGATACAGAAAAGGGGGTGGTGATGAACAGAGTGTCTGAATTAAGCAGACCACTCTTACCCAGTCCAAAGATCAGGGCTTGATCCATCACCGTTATTTATCTCACTGCCCCATCCCAGCTCAGAACCTGGCTATATGCAAATTAGTCTGTCCCTGGCCCAGTGCATCATGGGAACAGGGCAGACCAAACTACCAAGCCAATTCTTCACCAGAAAGGAGACAAGCTACCGGGGACCGGTTTCTGGCATTTCAGCCTCTTCGGCCCGGCTTGCTTGAATCCTGATGGAGCAGTGAGAAAGGGACTCATGTCTGAGTATACCCTGCCACACCTATAGTGGCCAAAAACGATACAGAAAAGGGGGTGGTGATGAACAGAGTGTCTGAATTAAGCAGACCACTCTTACCCAGTCCAAAGATCAGGGCTTGATCCATCACCGTTATTTATCTCACTGCCCCATCCCAGCTCAGAACCTGGCTATATGCAAATTAGTCTGTCCCTGGCCCAGTGCATCATGGGAACAGGGCAGACCAAACTACCAAGCCAATTCTTCACCAGAAAGGAGACAAGCTACCGGGGACCGGTTTCTGGCATTTCAGCCTCTTCGGCCCGGCTTGCTTGAGTCCTGATGGAGCAGTGAGAAAGGGACTCATGTCTGAGTATACCCTGCCACACCTATAGTGGCCAAAAACGATACAGAAAAGGGGGTGGTGATGAACAGAGTGTCTGAATTAAGCAGACCACTCTTACCCAGTCCAAAGATCAGGGCTTGATCCATCACCGTTATTTAGCTCACTGCCCCATCCCAGCTCAGAACCTGGCTATATGCAAATTAGTCTGTCCCTTGCCCAGTGCATCATGGGAACAGGGCAGACCAAACTACCAAGCCAATTCTTCACCAGAAAGGATACAAGCTTCCGGGGACCGGTTTCTGGCATTTCAGCCTCGTCGGCCCAGCTTGCTTGAATCCTGATGGAGCAGTGAGCAAGGGACTCATGTCTGAGTATACCCTGCCACACCTATAGTGGCCAAAAACGATACAGAAAAGGGGGTGGTGATGAACAGAGTGTCTGAATTAAGCAGACCACTCTTACCCAGTCCAAAGATCCCCATTATGATGCAACCGCTGTGCAGCCATACTTTACATTGCAATGGGTGCTGCTGGCTGCAGCACCCACCGCAATGTTAATAGGGCACCATTACTCTGCACTACATGGCAGGCACCAATGCGCTACCTGCCACATGGTGCATGGAAATGTAGAGGGGCATATACCCCTAAACCCCATGAGAAAGTACCCAGGCAGAAGGGGGGCTCGCTACAGACCCCCAAAGTTCATTTTTACCAACCTGTTTATGGAGAATTAACCGCCATGAACAAGCAGGCGGAAAGGGATATCATAATAGCAACGGCGATGCCTGCCAGGCACCACCGCAATGCTGCCCAATGTAGCTGATCTGACAGGCGGTCGGAAAAGGACCGCCTGCCGGAAAACATGGCGGTCGGTCTTTCTGACCGCCACGCTTCACCAACGCTTCCCCCACCATCAAAATGTGGGGGTCGGAAAAGCGTTGTGCGATGGTGGAGGGCCTACCACCGACAGGCGGGCGGTGGCAGTTTTCTGCCATCTTAATGACCCCCTGTGTGTGGTATGCTGCCCTGCTCAATTTTTAGGAGGTCACGCCAAGGCATGCATGGTCATCTAGTAATGCACCATCAACATCAGTGAGAATCCTGTGCCCCCCAAATGTGTTTCTTTCCTGTAGGGTAGGATCCTTGTGTATATATATATATGCCAAATAGTCAAACACTGCCGCAATGCAGTGATGCATAATTTCTTGTAGAGTACTCCTATGGGGTTACAGGAAATGCCCTATGGTTTTAGTAGCCTTTGCGGGATGAGGAGGATTGAAATTAACATTAGTAAATCATATTCTTTCTCATGACCTAATCCTACTTTAGACGGTCTCCCCCTAGAACAGGTATCCCTCTTTGATTATCTGGGGATCACACTAGATGAGAAGCTAGATTGGTCATCTCATATTGCTAAAAAAAGACTAAAATTGGAGCACGGAAGCTGGGGTTTGCTGAAGTTGTATAAAGGGTAGTTTCATAAATTTGTAGCACCAGTAGCCAAACTTTTTTACGTACCAGACACTTGTGGTCACCCCTTATGGTGTAGAGCTATGAGGGCAAAAAAACATCAAACCCCTGGAAATGTTAGAAAATAGGTTCATTAGGCAACTTCTGTGCCCTCCGCTCAGTACTCTTTTAGCACCACTGGTACTCTTTTAGCACCACTGAGGCTCGATTTGGTCCACAGATCAATTACTGATAAGATTGAACTTCATCCCTTAATTTTCTGGAGACACATCTGTGCTACATCCGAACATTTGCGGTACTGAAATGGGCTGGTTGAAATTCTTAAACATTCAAATGCTGCCTGATTACCTTGGATTTGTGAAAGACCCTCTAAGGAGGATGGGCTTGTATAATCTCTGGAGTGATACAGTAGGCTGCTGGACTCATACTACTGTGAAGGAGCTAAAAAACAATTCCACACCTATAAACATAATTGAAACATGGGCACAAGACACTTTAACTACCTCAGGGCAGATTTACAAGCTCCTTGCGACACTTTTGCAACGCCATTGCGTCACTTTTGTCAAGCAGCGGCGGCGTAAAAATGCGGCCAATTTACAACATAGGGAGATGCGTCACGTTGTGTCGCAGGGATTCTGTTCCTACACAGAACTGTGCATAGAGACTTGGAACCTCAGTGAATTAGGGTGTACCAAAACTTACCTTAGTATCCAAAATCCCCTACCAGACTAGCAATCAGTGTCTCATTGGTTCTTCCATACACCCAATGATTAGACAACCCAGAACATGGACTTAGAACACCTCAGGTAACGTGGAACACATGAACACTCTTTCATTATACTATCATACCAGTCCAAAACGAGGAGTAAATGAAGACACGTGCAAGTTTGAAATATCTATTTCTAATGCCGTTTTCTCAAGCGCAGTATCTTAGCTAATACAAGCAAACATATTATAAGCAACAAGGTTATCAGCATAGTTACTATTCCATAAAATACCAATGGAGAAAGCATGTTAAAATGCTAAAGGGAAGAAGGCTAAATTGCACCTCAGTTTTACCCTCCCTTACTACTATATTTTATTATATCTACAGAAGGTCTCTTTGGGTTTACAAGGGCAGCCCCATACCTCTGGTCCTAGTAGAAAGGGAGCACATCATTTTCTGTGCCAGCTCTCTGCATGCAAATGTTCTCCAAACTGTGTGTGCATGCTCTGCGCAGTGCATTATTAAACGCGCCAAAATCAGGAGTGGCCACAGCTGCATATGTGTTATGTCTAGGACGTGCACTGATCAGACCGAACAACAACCACTGTGTTGAAATAACCTTGAAGGCCTCAGCACTCACTGTTCAGACATAGCTTACCAAGCAGGACTGATACTATAGGAAAACATATTATTCTCGTGTGAGGCAAAATATTCCGCTGGACTCTAAACATTTATAATATTGTGTGCCGTGTGCAGAAGCAGCAGAGAGGAAAAATGGCGTTTAAACTTCTAATAAGCTCATGCTAACTTAACACAGTGTAAAGGCAAAGCCCATCTCCATGACACACTCCCTTGATCCAATCACAGATAAGATAAGGTAAGATAAGGGGCACATTTTGGAATGCAGAGTTCAAGAACGACAGTCAGAACCCGTCTCAAATTTGCACAAGGAAATTTTATTAAAACAAAATCTTATATTCCAATCATAGTCCAAAAATCAATAAATTTAGCCATTGGGCATAGTGAAGTCAATAGGTCTGGGCCACAGAAAAACATTTTTTAGAGGCTCGAAAAAAAAAAAAATTATCCAATAAATGACCTCGGTCATGGAAGAGAGAAGCGAAGACACATCTCATCCTAACAATGAATATGCAAAATATGCAGCAACAGCCTCCAACAGGAAGTCACTCTTCTTATCTGAAAATATTTCAGCCATCCAATTTAACAAAGGTAAAGAACATACAAGTTCCTCAATTACCGGAGCCTCTAGCACCATCAGAGGACAACTCGGTGGGTTTTTAATGAAGCTGTGTGCCAAGAAATCTTGTGCTGCTGCGAATACATTCCAACGACCCAGAGCTCCATGCATCGCTGCAAAGGACATAATCCCTCCGTCAGAACAAAGCAATTCATGAGCAACTAAGGGGCTCATATGCTGATTATAATCCACATCGGGAGACACCGTACTGCAGAGACACAAATCCAGGGCCCAGTCAAAATCGCAACTCAGGAAATGAAAGACAGGCTTGACGCATGTAAAGTAGGAAAATCGGAACGATAATCAATAAGCCGCACTCAAAGTAGCAAGAGGCAGTGCTCCATAGTACTCAAGCATTCGATTGCGAAGCAGCACCAGCCGTGACAGCTCTTCTTGTAAAACAGGAAGTGCATCCATTTTGAAATAAACAAAACAGTAAAAGAATGCCTGCAGCTAGAGCCAGCAGTAAGGGAAATCCACCAAACATGCTGGAAAAAATTAAATGAAAAAATGCCGGGAACACACCAAATATAGTTTGAAAAGAAGTCACAAGGCCACTGCTTACAACTTTAAAAAAGTGTGCCAGCCCTGTGGTGGAGGATGCATTAAAGATAGTGTGAATTAACTAACCGAAATGCAAGGGCAAATCAGTATTTAATAAAGCACGCACCTCTGTGCGGGTGTTTTCCACGTGAAGGATGTATGTCTCACGAGCAAATGTGAGGGCAACTTCTTTCTGGGACAATAGGGCTCTTATGCGACTCATCTTATTGAACTCTGCTTTCAAGGTCGGAATCGTGGGCCAGATGGAAATATCAAGCTTCCCATGTGGACGAGGATACATCACATTCTTACAGCAAACCACACGCTCACTGACGGTAACGACATAAGCAATTCCCGCTACTAACCCACAACAATCTTCATTATTTAAAAGTAAATAACTCCCGTTGGCCAGTAATGTGAATAAGGGTAGGATAGCAGGCACAGGTTTACCTTTCAAAATACATGCTAAATTCGGCTCATTCTGGTTACAAGAGCCATGTAATTGGATATGTCTACACATTAATGAGTGATCTGGTGTTTCAGTGCAATCTTCACCATTCAAATAAACTTACTTACCCTCCCTAAGGCACCTATAGGTAAAGGGAAGCGACCAAGCTTCATGGAGATAAGCACAGCCAAGAGGCTCATATCTACTCTTTGATCGAAAATTTAGTAGCATTATCCCAACCGGAATATTCTTCTAAGTCAGGAAAAGAAGGAGCATTCAATTTTTTAGTTGTAGCCAATCCAAAGCATGTTGTTTGTGAAATTGTAGAATTCAAGAACAACATATGATTCGGGATGAGGCATGCACGGTGCAAAGCCTCAGTGCCTTAAACTTGCCAGCTCTTATAACCCCAAACAGATTTAAGGTCAATGGTATCCTTCCACAACTCGTAGCCCCCAACAGCTAACTGGTCTAGAAAGGAATTCGAATACAATAATTTTGTGTCGGTAAGTCTAACCTTGGATATGGACTTTTTCGGTCATGTTAAAATAAAATGCATTGGGATTTGACTGTTTAAAATCGGTAAAATAAGTGAACCTTTTCAAAAAGGAAGCAGAACTGCCTTGTACAGGAGCTGGACAATGCTCTCATTGTGTATAATTAACAGTGTTCCTCCTTGTATTAGCTTTATGGAGGTAATGATTGCCAAAATGTTGGTAACAATATAAATCACCGTAATTAGCAGACTCTAAATACAAATCTTCAGCTTCCAAGGCAGCATAATATTGGGGAGCCAATGTTCCATTAATATGTCAAATGCATGTTCTCTCCTCGACATAGTGTCCGTTGACAAGTCGAAAAAAATACACCACAAAGCCATTTGACACGAATAGGTAAATTGAAAAAAAGCACCAACTAAATGTAGGTCCAAGGTGGAATCAAAAAATATTTTTTAAACAGTGTTGCCAAAACAGAACTTTTTTAAGGGGTCTTCGATGTGTGAGAGTCAGTGTCAAATGAAAATCTTGATTCTGTAGCCAAATGAGTTTGTAAATCAGGCATCGATAAGTCAGTGGGTTTAGTGTAGTCAGTTTCATCAGGGTGAGTACCAGGCAGTGAACTCAGTAAAGGACTCGAAACTGCAGGCATCTCGAGGGCAACATCAGGCCTTGGATGAGAAGCTGGGGCCAAAACAGAATTTCTCAAAATCGCAGGACATGAGACTGCTGGTGTCATACTAAGAAGAATCGGCCACTCTGTGTATTTTGACATTGTCAATGGAGATATACCGGTTCTCTTTATGACCTGAAAGTGGTGGTAAAATGACTGTTCTTGTGCCACTCCAAGCACTGGAACCGGAGCTCGATAAGAGGGACCAAATTCTTTCTTGTTATCGATATTCTCTCGAACCAGTTCTCCAACTTCGGGTAGCCAGCCAACTACCGGAATCTGTAACGCAGCTTCAGATGTGCAGGGCAAATGTTCCTTTGCAAGACTGTCTCTCGTCTTTTGTAGATCCTGTAAAACATTGCAATGTTCATCTACGTCAAAGGAGGCTGCAACAGCCCCCTAGTCTAGACCGTCAAGGTTCGGGACGAACATCTTGATACCAAAGAGCATTTCGTATGGGGTCTGCCCACCCAGAGACCTTCTAGGGAGATTATTAAGGGCACGCTGCACGCTATTGAGGTGAGCCAGCCAGTTCCTGCCAGTGCCTATAACCCTAGCTGTCAAAGACTGCTTTAAATCACGGTTCATTCGTTCCACAACACTATTACCCTCAGGTCTGTTTGGAGACGAAAACTTGACGTGGACCCCCAACGAAGCCATGGCATCCTTATACGCCTTAGAGGCAAAAGCAGGAACCTGATTCGAATGGAAGGTACCACAGGCAAAAATCCCTACAAAGACATGCAAGTCTCTTATGACAGTTCGGGAATCAGTGCTGCGGTGTGGCCACACCCACACAAAGCGTGTGCATGAATCAACTGCGACTAAAATGTTCTTATATGCAGTATCAGAAGAAAAAGGACCGCAGTGATCTAAGTAAACACATCCAAGGGGTTTATTAGAAATGTACAACTGTGTCTGGGGCCGACACGCAGCAGTGGAAGGGTTAATCTGCTGGCAAATGTCACATTGAAGGACATGATCACGGGTTTGCGTGTACAGTGCCCGCCGCCAGAAACATTGTTGTAACTGAGGGACAGTAGCCGAAACGCCCACATGCGCTGACGCAACACCTTTATGGGCAGCTGTACTCAGTGTGGACATGCGGTCTGCGTTGGGAATTAACCTTTCACCAACATCCAGTATTTTCACATAAGGAACTTTATCAGGACTTAAGTGGTATGAATACTTCGAAGGGAACCCCTTAGGATATTTACATCCCCTCTCAGTCACGGCTTCAGCCGCCAAGATATCATCATCAATCTTACTCTTGGAACGTGTAACTGCCGCAACCAAATATGTCGATACTGCTGATTTTGCGGCCTCATCGGCCAAAGAATTGCCAACAGCGTGAACTCCCACGAGCTGATGACCAAGAGTGTGAATTACATACACGAGTGGCAACTGCACTTTAAGCTCAGCCACTCGCACCCAGATAATTTTATGTTTTATTGTGCTACCCTTGGAATAACGAAAATCATTCTGAATCCAAAAGAACAGATTTTCATTGTAAGACTGGACACAGTAGTAAGAATCACTCACAATAAGAGTCGTCACACTAGGATCAGCGTACTCTAATGCAACCATCAGAGCACGAAGCTCTGCCAATTGTGAGGTGCAGTCCCCTAAAGTCTGCGTGTGCACTACTATGGACTTGAATTCATCATTCACCAAGGCACCTACCACAATGGCGCAAGCTGAAACGTATGCGTGCTTATACCCATGCGCAACTAGCGCTGAACCATCAGTGTAATGATACAATGGAAATCCTCCAAAGGCCGCATAGTCAATGGCGCAAGATGAGCAAATTCATACTGCAAAAACTCTTGTGACTGTAAGGAGGCATCACAAACAAAGGTGACATCCGGAGATGTCAGTGACACAGCCCATTGTATCCACCGTGGGTGCAAAGCTTTAGAATTTGGTACACTGGCTTTCGTCACTGCTTCAAGTGCAGGATAAGGGGTAACAACCAACATGCGTTTTCACTGCGACTGTGCTCGTTCCTTGGGAATCGCCATTTGCACTGCTGTCAAAACTTTTTTCCACAGTGGAAAACCGCATCTCAGCTGAAGTGTACAAGTGTGTCTTCTTACTGTGTCACCTTCGTTAAAAGTAAGATAAGTGAAACCCACCGCTCCAGGGATGATTCTTATCACCAGGTTGGTGTGGTTATCACGAATCAGTACGAATTTAGATTGAAGAAGATCAGCCTGCAAAGATTGCAAAATGGCTGAATGTTCCAGCAGCCAGCAAGATTTGGTAAAAGATGGTTGTATCAAAGCATACAGAGGCTTGAAACGCTAGGCATATTCGGGAATGTATGTACGCCCGAAATTCAAAAATCCCAGCAAGGACTATAATTTTTCCACAGTTGTAGGAGCGCACAGTTGTCCACATTTCTCCAAGAAGTGAGGTGCCAATCCTCGACCTTCATTGTTGACCTCGTAGCCCAGAAACAACACTCTGTACTCTGCAATGTGAGATTTCGCAAAGTTGAATTTGTAACCGAAGTCCGCAAAGCTACAAATTATGCAGTCAACGCGACACAGATGCGCCCAAAGTTCGTCGTCTGTGAGATAGATGTCATCCACATACGAACACGCATCTGGGTCAACTCTCTCTAAGAGAGTTACAATGCGGGCGGCAAACACACCCGGACTATTTTCATAGCCCATCGCTAGGCATTTAAATTGGTGCTGTTTGCCACCACAGATAAAACTGGTCCATTGGGAACTTAGACCATCCAAATTGTGGGGAAAAAAACCATTAGATATGTCAAGTGTGGTCTTAAACCGTTTATGCACAAGACTATCAACTAGAGCAGAGCTGTGGGTATTCTGTACTGCACAGGTACGGCAATGCGAGTTTAAATGCCGGTAATCCAATACCAAATGGTACGAACCATCAGGTTTGGTCACAGTAAAAAGCGGGTTATTCATCGGTGACACACAAGTTTCAATTACATCCTGATATTCCAATTGTTCAAGGATTCCGGCAACGGGAGCCTTAGCTTCACGTCTTATGGGATATTGAGGTTGAGGCTGTTGCATAGACCATAAGGGAATCTCGTGGTGTGGGGAAAATGTATCCCAACCACAGTGTGTACTGTACAGAGCCGGCGCAAGGGCTTTAGCCCACTCTTCTGCAAAATTCAGATCATGCTCCTTTGAGACAGTGTGCGCGAAACTAGGGAGGATCACCTCCTACCCTCTCGGAGCAGCGAGGACAAAAGATGGGGGCCACTCAGCCTCCGCTAACAAAATGTCATAGGCAGGTGTAAGATTTTCCCAAAATACCCCTTTTATGGTACATTGTATGTCACCTTCAATTGAAAGGACTATTTCATAAAGTCTTTCAGGGGGAGCTACTCTGGTATCAGCTGTCTCCACAACAACATATCGGTCAGTCGCTGTCACCTTCAGTAGTGGACACAGGGCCTCTCGCACTATGGTAATCACCGCCGCGCTGTCCAGCAAGGTCAGAGCCCATGTCAGATTCCGAAGCTGCGTTCTCACTATCTGTGGCATATCTCGCTGTTAAAGCGGCAACTTTCTTTTTCTGAAACTGGGGTCTTTTCGGTGTTGAACCATCCTGCTTGCCTTTACCATCTTTTGGGCGGGGCTGGTCGCGTCCCTGCAGGCCACCCCTACCTCTGCCGCCTCCACCACCACCGGTTGATGAGGCCGGTGAGTCCTGAAAAGAACGAGGAGAGCGTTGTTCAGAAGCCTGAAAACGATCAGGTGATGTTATCGTCGCGCGACCGCGCAAGTCATGAACGCGTTCTGTAGGCGTATGCACTGGAGATGCGGGACGTGAACCCTGTTTCTGACGTTGTTGTTTACCCTGTTTTTGTTTTTCGGCCAATTTTGCTTTTTAGCCTTGGGCTGTTCGTCTGTTTCTGACTTCGGCCCTTGGGGTTGCTTTTTCTCCTTAGTAGAGAATGGCTTGACACCCAAACTATTACGGCCCACGGTTTTATAAGGCGCCCTAATAATTCTTGGTAACTGTCGGGGTTTATCGGGAACCGCTTGCAAAGCATTAGACACCTGAAAGCTTTCCGCATCTCCCTTGACATTAGCAAGTACGAGATCAGAAACTACGTCAAAACTGCCGCATAGCCACATACCCAATTCAACCGCTGCCTCAGGTCCGTGCGCATCTTGAACACGTTTAATGACTGAGGGAAGGACGGTCATTGACGGAGTGCTGAAACACCTTGTATACACCGCCCCACAAATCTTACCCCAAGACTCACAGTCACCAGCCTCCGGTATCAAGTCTTTAGGCAAATTAATTGTCAGAATCCTGTGTTTCTCAACAGGAGTCGTATTAGGAAATACTGCTTCCAGCTGGTCAAACTTCTTGGCAAGCCAGAAAGGCAAATCATCCTTATTCTGGGGGCGCTTGCCCATAACTGGGTTGACCATCACGGGACTAAGCTTCATTCCGCTCGGTCCGGCTGGAAGTGCCGCAACACTTGGGGCCCCGCCCAGGAGATTGCGTGTAATGTATTGCACTAACGACCTAATAACGCTAATCGCAACTGTATGTAGTCATCTTATATCTGCAAGAGGACACGCTCCTGCTAGAGGATGCGGTGTGAATCCAGCCAAAACAGGCCAAGTAGCGCCTGGAATGGACAAAGGACCTAATCTTGTTGTCAATAAAGAGTGAGGTAGGGCGCCATTAAACCAAACTCGGTGCTGCCAAGCATTAATAGGAACTTCCTGTGTTCTATACGGAACATATTCTGCAGGCACGGCTGTGTGAGTATATGTGTTGAACACACCAGTATTTGCGGTCACAGCTGGGAAGGTCACCCACGAGTAGAAAATCTCAAAAGGGTAAGCTACTTCCGCACTCAGAAACATAATAACCGCCATCCCTCCAAGACAACGTTATAAGCTTGCAAATGATTGTGTACCGCAATGCGACTATGCTGTGGTATATCAACGTCAGCCATAACGACACAGTAAGAAAGTGGTACAATGAATAACCTTTGTAGCAAAACTGGGTAGCAATTCAAAAATAAACCGTTTGAATAGATTCAAGCTTGAAAAGACCTATTTAACTATAGGTAGGTTTGTCCAACACTACTGTTATCCGTAAACAATAGTGAAGGGGTTAAGGACTGATAGAAGTACTACTCAAGTGTCATGTAATAAGACCACCAACGGTTGGGTGCCATGTCGCAGGGATTCTGCTCCTACACAGAACTGTGCATAGAAACTTGGAACCTCAGTGAATTAGGGTGTACCAAAACCCACCTTAGTATCCAAAATCCCCTACCAGACTAGCAATCAGTGTCTCATTGGTTCTTCCATACCCCCAATGATTAGACAACCCAGAACATGGACTTAGAACACCTCAGGTAACGTGGAACACATGAGCACTCTTTCGCTATACTATCATACCAGTCCAAAACGAGAAGTAAATGAAGACACGTGCAAGTTTGAAATATTTATTTCTAATGCCGTGTTCTCAAGCGCAGTATCTTAGCTAATACAAGCAAACATATAATAAGCAACAAGGTTATCAGCATAGTTACTATTGCATAAAATATAAAGGAAGAAAGCATGTTAAAATGCTAAAGGGAAGAAGGCTAAATTGCACCTCAGTTTTACCCTCCCTTGCTGGTATATTATATTATATCCACAGAGGGTCTCTTTGGGTTTACAAGGGTGGCCCCATACCTCTGGTCCTAGTAGAAAGGGATCACATCATTTTCTACACCAGCTCTCTGAATGCGAATGTTCTCCAAACTGTGTGTGCATGCTCTGCGCAGTGCATTATTAAACGCGCCAAAATCAGAGGTGGCCACAGCTGCATATGTGTTATGTCTAGGACGTGCGCTGATCAGACCGAACAACAACCACTGTGTTGAAATACCCTTGAAGCGTGGCTCAGTGGTTAGAGGTGGCAGATCCGGAAGCTGAGATCGGCCGTGGACCAGGGTTCGATTCCCCGCCTCGGCGGGTCTCGGGCTCAAAAATTCCACGGACTCGACAATTCTCACTCCGGTACCTACTCAACTCACGGGGTCACACTCTGCGACTCTGGGCAATAGCTTGCTTAATCTCCACTGCGGCCCCTCGCGGCGGGATGCCTGGCTTCCACCTTGTGGATACCCTGCCGGGGTATCTCACAGGGGAATACCAGGACGGGTTCCCTAAGCAAGCGCTTAGATACCGTGTCGGTGATTTGCGCTATATAAATACATGTACATTTACATTTACATTTACACTCACTGTTCAGACATAGCTTACCAAGCAGGGCTGATACTATAGGAAAACATATTATTCTCGTGTGAGGCAAAATATTCCGCTAGACTCTAAACATTTATATTATTGTGTGCCGTGTGCAGAAGCAGCAAAAAAATGGCATTTAAACTTCTAATGAGCTCATGCTAACTTAACACAGTGTAAAGGCAAAGCCCATCTCCATGATAGTTGTAAAGCCCTGCATCACATTATATCTGCGTCAGGTATAATGTATGCAGGGTGGGCATTCCCATGCAGGAAAGCCTTGTTAAAGTGTCGCTGTGAAATCTACAAGATTTCACTGCATCACTTCTAGGATACCACTGCATCAAAACCTTACACCTGCTTGAATCAGGCGTAAGGAGTGATGCAGTGTAGCGGGAATAAGCCTCAAATTCATTGCTGGAGTTGAATTGTGTTTGCGACACAACTCCTGTCAATCCTTGCACCATGGTGTGCTGTATACAGCACATTCATGGTGGCACAAGGGTTTCTCAGGTTGGCGTAGGGAAAGAGACGCATCTCTACAGATGCGTCACTTTTTTTTGCAAATCTTCCCTCTCATTTTTAGTGATAAAAGACAACTAATATTATAAATACATTTTTGATGATTTTGAACCATATTAGCAAAGAAACTATACATTCAGTTTCGACATGGAAACCTGCCCCTCAGAAGTTTTAGGTCAAAATGGTTAGGTCCATTGAATGTATAGAGGTGTAGCATGTGTGGTTATAAGAAGGAGGATATACCACACCTGCTTTTTCTTGCCCATTGTATAAAGAACAGTGTGCCAAATGGCTGATTCCAATTTTTCAAAAGCTGAGTGTTAGTAGGTATGAGGAAGCTCACAGGATTCCTCAAGCTGGCAGAGCCTCTTATCTGCCTGGCTAATAAGAAATAAGAAATAGAAAACTGGTAAATGCTAACTTAGGGGCCTATTAGGATGGCGGACGGACCTGCGTCCGTCCGCCACCCCCGAGTTGGAGGGACCGTCCGCTGGGGCAGCGGCGGTCCCTCCGGTGCAATTAGGATGTGACCACCACCCTGGCGATCACATCCCGTATCTTTAACATTGCGGAGGGTGCTGCTTGAAGCAGCACCGCCTCAAGGTTAACAATGCATGTTTTACATTTACATGCACAAAGCGGCAGGCACCGCGCGTTGCCTGCTGCTTTGTGCATGTAAATGCTGGGGGGTACCATAGGTACCTCCCGTGTGCACCCCCCACCCCCCAACACCCTGGGGACCCGCAACGGGCCCCCAAACACCAAAGACCACATGCTTTTCCACGGCGCGAAAAAGCATGTGTCAATGCACATCCTAATGTGGCTGACGGTGTCTTGCAGACACCACCACCAAATAGCCCTCCACACCCCGCGGATCAGCGGCGGACGGACCTGCCGTCCACCACTGGTCCCAAATCAATCCCACCGCCATCCTAATCTAGCGGTGGGTGATGTCTGTGGCCGCGGCGGTGAATCCGCATCCTCCAGGCCGGTGGTGGCTTCCGCCGGCCCGGAGGATGCGGATTCACCGCCATCCTAATCGGCCCCTTAATTGGCCTTTTTGTTAACAGTTTTTATGTCAATTTGTAAGGGTCTTGTGTGTTTTTAAATTGGAATTTTAATGGCATGGTGCTCTGCATTATTACCTTTTTAACTTGTAATGTTGATTTTAATGCTTGGCTTTCACTGTATTTTTAATTTGTATCTCTTTTATGGTATATTACTTAAATAAAGAGCATTTGAATCGAAATCCTTATATATATCCCGGGATATGTTTAACCTGAACATTACACATGATCTTGGATGTGTACTCAGCTTGCTATTCCCTGTTAAGGACTTGCTGTAATTCGGTTTTCCAGGATTGTCTGAGGGGTAGTGGTGTCACTCCTACATATTCCAGGATGCTCTATAGAGCCAAGTGAATTTAAGGCATTTATTTGGTGTAGCGCTCAAAGTAGTTTTAGCCCTTCTTTGGCAACTCTTTATCTTGGGATGTGAGGTAGTGGTCAGAAAGGCTAAATGCAGGGCGCCACCCCCCCTAGGGGCGTGGCGCCGTTAGTGGCAGCCAAAGGGCCACCCAATTAGGGAAGCACTTCCGGGTCACTCGACCTGGAAGTGCCAAGCAAGGGACGGGCGGAAGTGCGTTTTAATGACCCGGATCAAGTCATAGGGCGCGAGGCTTAAAAGCCTGCGGCCATTTTAGTGACCCCCTCTTTTGTCTGCTGACCGCCCAGGAGTCGGACGTCGCAGAAGGAAGTCGACCACCCACCCACCCCAAAAATAAGGCTTCAAGCAGGGGCGTTAGCGGGGTCCTGGACAAGAATATAACGGGAACTTCTTTGGGCAGTGCCCGTTTTTTACCTCAGAACAGGTTTTAAAGCATCATGGGCTCCGGGCTGGCGGGAGAGTTGGGGCTGACCTGCTGGTGGCCCTGGCTTCTCTAGCCCTACCCTGGAAGCCGCTGGTTGCCACAAGTGGTGGCAGAGTATTTACCTGCGGCTCTGTTGACCAGAAGGGGGTTAACTTAAGGAGAGCAGGCTAACTTGGTTGTGGCCTGCTGGCGCAACCCGAGGGTCAACCAAAAGCCCATTGGAGAACGGGCGGTAAAAAGAGTAAATATGTATATAAGTGTGAGTATCTTAATACTGTGATGTGGAATAATTTTGAAGTGAAATAAAGAAATGGAGGTCAATGAAGTAATTGACCAGTTAACTTGTCTTAATAAATATGCACACTGCAGAAAATCAAACAAGGCTCAGGTGTTTAATTGGAGAGGGGGTTTTAAAGGGTCGGGGGAGTGTGCACTTTGTATGCCAACTATAAATATTGAACCAAAAGAACACCAACACTTTACATTGTGAACCAATTTATTTGAGTGAAAATTAGGAAATAATTAAATGAGTGAAAACAATTCAGGATAATCAGCTGTTTCCAAAAATGTGGCTTTCTTCTTGGCTTCCCAGCAGGATGGGATGGAATTAACTCATACATATCTTATTGGGCGCAATTTGGTACCCTAACTCTGCTTTAAATACTGAATAATGGTTGTTTTACGTCGTATTGCAAAGTAATTAATTCTTGAAACAAATCAGATGGTTACAAAAATACTCAATTTTGCAAATACACAGATTTATCCATGAAAACAACGTAATAATCCTGGACTGAAAAGTGTCAAATATTTAACTTAACTTAACGTGGCTTAATGCTGCCTTGTACATTAGTACCCCTTTCACGCTATGGTTAGCGTGAAAGGGGTGGACAGTGGGTGTTGGGATGGGTGTTCCACCGCAACACCCATTCATTTTGACGCTACCCCCTATATACAAAGGTGGCGTACATAGGAGGCTGCGCCAAAATTAAGACAATGTTAAAACTGGTCTTAAGATGGTGAAAAGAGGAAAAATGCATTATTTCTCTTCGTTTTTGCTTTTTCCATGTGTGGAGCCTTGTGCAGCACACATGGAATAAGCACAATGCCATTGTTTCATTATGTACAGGAAGGTATCCCTTCCTGTACATAAACTTTATGCCTGAAGCAGCACACATGAAAGTGACAGAATGGTATTTCTCT
Organism: Lissotriton helveticus; assembly: GCF_964261635.1. Classification (NCBI taxonomy): domain Eukaryota; kingdom Metazoa; phylum Chordata; class Amphibia; order Caudata; family Salamandridae; genus Lissotriton; species Lissotriton helveticus. The sequence continues at coordinate 1,443,613,428 of NC_136061.1, read as the reverse complement.
GATTGTTTATGTGCAGGAAGGGACACCTTCCAATACAAACAATCCACCCCTGCAAGCAAACACCCTTGCACTCTGGTGCAAGGGTGCCTACGTTGGCGCTAAGTTGCTAAACTTAGCGCCATCGCAAGAGGAAAAGCAAGGCTGCACCACATTCTTGTAAATATGGTGCAGCCTTGCGTTTCAGAAGTGGAGGAGAGAGGCGTTAAGCCAGGAAGGCTAATGCCTCTCTCCTCCACTTCCTTGTACATATCCCCCTAAGAGTCATCAGCAGAGAATCCTGACCAGAGATGCCTTCTAAACCTGCTGTGCATCGCCAAATTTGACTGGCTAGATTGGAGTTCGTTTATGTTTCTCATTTCTTGAAGTAAGAGTAAGCAAAAGGACATTTTAAAAGAAAAATATTCCGGTGGAAAAGGCAACATCACTAATGGAACCTTCCATTCTCTAGGGTTATGAAGGTGATATCTATTATTAAGACCTGACATGTGATTACACTTTTCGTGTATACACTGGAGGCATGTAAGTAGAAGAGCTTGTCTTACTTTCAGAGCAAAATAGGGGCTCTCTAAATATTTTAAAGAAGAACCACAGTCCCTTGGCAATCAACAAAAAATGTTTTAGAGTCCAAATGTTTCTGTATTTGAATGCGAAAGTGCATCTTTGAATACGCCTGATGACAGTAAATGTTAGAATGTATTAATATATTTTTTATTTTACCTGGGCACCTGGCCTCGCTCTTTAAAGGCTCGCTCCCTAGTAATATTTGTGTGTATGTTAGTGAAATTTTAGTTAACCTAAAGGAGTTTGTCCTTTAAATAAAAGGAAATTCGTTTTTTAAATTAACAGGGAATGAGAGAGAGCGGGAGAAAAAAAGGGGCCATTTTGTGTCCAGAGTGGTAAGTCTTACAATATCGGCTCCCCTCACATGGTCAGCCAGTGATGGATTGATATTAGACAGTGTGCACACAGCTAAGCGCAAGCCCCTGCAGACAGCAGATTTCAAGGTAATTATTTGGATGCTCTGTAAAGTGATGTCCGCTTCGGGGTGAGAAACCTCTCCAAGAGATCGGCGGCAGGCTCAGAAGCATTGGGGTATATTTACAAGAAATGGCGCTCCACTGTTTTGCTGCAGAGAAGTGCCAAAAATGTTACCACCGCAGTAAAACAGTTCCTAATGCCATGTTAGCGTCATATTTTCAACACAGCTCTCCATTGAATTAGGAAGGGGCTACTAACGAAAAAATTACACTGTTGCGCCGCCCTGCTGTAAGAAAATTTCACACTAATGCTGCACGTGACGTTAGGCCAATTGTGGCTGGAAAATAAATCCTAGCTGACCTGGCGCCACTATTGAGCGATTATGGCCCAAAATTTTACAACAGCAGTATGACAGTTCCTAACACCATGTTAGCATCATATTTTCAATACAGCGCTACATGATGTTAGGAAGAGGCAGCGGTCGAAAAAAAATGGAGCTGTTGTGTCCACTGTGCTGTACGAAAATTTCATGCTAATACTGCAGAAGTGACAATAGGCCTATTAGCGGCTAGTAAATAAATGCTTGCCATCCTAGCATCACTTTTGTGCACTTGTTGGCCCCCAAAAAACATAACACTTACCTGAGAGCAGGAATGCAGTAATGGAGCAGCCAGGAGTGAGCCCAGCCCAGGACAACAAACTCAGCAAACCCACTACCTGCCAGAATGTCCCACAGGAAGTGCACGTTCAGTCAGGAGGAGAATGAAATCCTGATCCTGGAGGTGACAGAGCACCAACAAAAGCTCTTTGTCAGCTTCAAAGTGTCATTGGGGCTGAAAAGAACCACATGACAGACCATAAACAAGGTGAACAACGTTGCCAAAGTCAAGAGGAGAGTGACGGACGGTAAAAATTGATGGCATCATTGCAAGCACAACACAAAGAATAAACTGGCAATCCATCTCCAGATAGCATTGCAGACCGGAGGTGGTAGTCCAGCTCTTCATGAGGAGCTGGATCCTTTGGAGGAGCGGGTGTCCGCTGTCATATCCGAGGAGTCAGTGGTTTGGGTAGTGTGCCAGGACAGTGCTGCCTATGACGAACGACAACAGCAACAGGGTTAAGTCACAACAAGGGGCAATGTAGGGAACTACGTAATGTGCAGTGCTGGCACCCATGTTCCAGCACTCACTCTGGGGCACTGTCTGCAGGCCAAAGGGGAGATTGCTGGCTCGTCGATGGTTCAACATGTTATCAATAGAAGCCTCATGAGCATGTATTGGTGTAGGGCAGTGCTGAAAGCCTTATAGCTGTGCTACCCTACATCACAAGAAAAGGGCAGGAATGCACTGTATCTGCAATCTACATTCCTCTCTTTTCTGCTAGCAACAGAACACAAACAGCAGCCAATGTAGGCAACCTTGCATCATGGTGCAAGGGTACCTGCATTGGTGCTAACCAACTGATGGTGCACCAGCATAGATAAAAAAAGCAGAGGGATGCATTGAATTGCTGTAACCAAAGTATAACCCTGCACTTTCCTAATCACACAGATTGCCGCAGCAAGATAGTTTGTGGCACTGTGCTGCACCACATGTCTATGAAATATGCCCCTCTGTCTCACATGGGCTCATGCACATTAACCTAGCTTGCAAATTCATAGCATAGAATTTGTTTCTCACAGGAGAAACAAAACACATGAGGGGTGTGGGATATGCAGGTAATGAGTAGTACCTACACATGCATTGTATAGAGCTGTTCTGGCATGCAGGCTCAGAGCACACAGGTGTCAGCTTCCATGGTAGGGACCACCTGAACATCTACTAAATATGACTGGGTGTGTTGGTGAATGCAAGTGATGCACACAAGAAGACCATGGGGCATATTTACAGTGAAATAGTTCAGTGCATCATTGCAAACAAATCTGGTGGGAATTGGGAGGGAGACAAAATGATAATGGGGGATTTCAATTGTATTATGATTCATAGTTTAGATACAAGTAGACAAATGCTTACTAAAAGAATGTCTAAAACAAGAGCTGCAATAGTTGAGAAGGGCCGCTTACAACAAATAAAAGATTTATGGAGATGCCTATATCCTAATATTGCAGGATATACTCATTACTCGTTTCCACACCATTCCTATTCAAGGATAGTGGGTTTCAGACGGGATTATGACAGCAGCTGATATATTGACATGCCCACGTATTACATCAGACCATAACCCTCTTATGGTAACATTTCAGGCTATAGGAGGAGTTAAGACGCGCAAACCATTTACTTTTCCAAAGTATTTGCTCACAAATGAGATATATATAGAAACCACTAGGAAGCAACTTGAAGTTTTCTTCAGGACAATATAGGCTCAGCTACATCTGTTATAATATGGGATACATGGAAAGCAGTTATTCGGGGATGACTTTGCAATATGTAGTGCAACAAAATAAAAAAAGAGAAAATGTTATAGAAGAAGGTATCTCGGCTATAAGACAGGCTGAAATAGCTCATATTAATTTGGTTAGGCTCGGATTATCCAACATGGACGAATTAGTATTTGAATTAATTGATTTGAGGGTGGCTGCTAAAAAATTATTTAGGGAAAAAATTGTTGCAAATCTTAATAAGTATCGCGCCTCACAATATGAGTTTGGCGAACATATAGGAAAAGTCCTTGCTTACAAGGTAGCTGATGATCAGGCTAAAACTTACATCAAAGGAATAAGAGGGGCAAATGGTGATATGCATACAGAACCGAAAGAGATTTTAAAACAATTTTCTACCTATTATCAGAAATTTTATACTTCTGATATTGTTACTAATAAGGCAGATATAGAACAATACCTTCAAAACATATATCTCCAAAAACTTAAGGAGGAAGATATTACTTTAATAAGTAATGAGATTAGCAAAGAGGAGATATTTTCAGCGATCTCTGCACTTCCATCTGGGAAAGCGACAGGGGAAGATTCTTTCCCGTTGGAGTTTTATAAAGTATTTAAAGAGCAGCTAATTGAACCATTTAGAGGGGTTATACAACATATTGGGAACTGTGGCATAGTGCCCGAATCTTGAAATTTGACTCGAATAGTGTTCTTTTTAAAGAAAAACAAACCTTCCTGCGAATGTGGCTCATATAGGCCTATTTAGCTCATTAATTCAGACGCTAAAATATTTGCGAAAATTCTTGCCAACCAGCTAGCACCAACTATACCAGGTCTCATATCGGTCCATCAACATGGTTTTATTCAAGGCAGAGAGACTACAGCTCAGATAAATACTGCAATCTCTGCTTTTGCGGAGAAAGAGGATATTACATTAGGTATGGCGCTTTTAGATGCTGAAAATGCATTTGACAGGGTTAATTGGGAGTTTGTATGGGTTGTGTTGGCAAAAGGAGAGGGGAGGAGATTTCAATGGAGAGAGCATCCGGGATTGCCTTGGGGCTGTGTTCAGATGGTTTCATCTGAGTGGCCTCAAGTGCAATTCAGAGAAGTCTGAGGTGCTCTTCTTTGGGTGTACGTCGGAGCCTGACTGGCATGGCTGGTGGCCTATCAACATGTTTCCACCTTCCTCCCCATCTTTAGTTGCCAAGAATCTGGGGGTCAAGATGGACAAGGGCTTGACGATGAGAGCCCAGATTATGGGGGTGACGGGCACCTGTTTCGGTCTCCTTAAGGTACTAAGGAAGTTTCTACCCCTTCTGTCGGAAGAACACCGGAAACTGACTGTGCAGGCTCTGATCGGGTCCAGGCTGGACTATGCCAATGTCCTCTACCTGGGCCTGCCGGAGTATCTGCTACAGCGCCTCCAGGTGACGCAGAACGCTGCGGCAAGAGCCATTTATGGCTTAAATAGGTGAGCCAGTGTGGCGGGTCTCTTGCAGGCCTTACACTGGCTGCCGATCTGCAAGCGCATTATTTTCAAGACGCTGACTTTGGCCTATAAGGCCCTTCACTCTGGAGGCGCAAAGTACCTTCAAAGGAGACTGTCCTTTTACCACCCGGCCCGGGCTCTCAGATCGGAGTCACAGTTCCTGGCTGTGGTGCCACGCGTGGAAAGAGCTCGTATCGGAGGTCGCTCCTTTGGACTGCGGGCACCTCAGCTGTGGAACTCTCTGCCGCTGACACTCCGGGGCGCTACCAGCCTGTTGGCTTTTAGGAAGGGTCTAAAGACCTGGCTGTTTACTCTATAGGCCTTTCTTCCCCTTTTTATTACTGCATTCCCTTCTCTGTTTTTACTGCCGTGTTATGTTATTCTGCCGTAGGTCTCGTTGTTAAAGCGCCGGGATACTCTTTTTGAGTCGCCGCGCGCTATATAAAAAGAAATATAACATAACATAACATAACAAAAGTGGGGATAAAGAATATTTTTTTACAGTGGATTCGTGCTCTATATGATAAACCACAGGTAAAATTAATGTATGCAGGGATACACTCTGAAATGTTTCAAACTTTTTCATGGTACGCGACAAGGATGTCCTCTTTCTCCCCTTTTATTTGCTCTTTATATTGATCCATTTCTTTTTTCATTATTGTCTAATCCCCAAATCATCCCGCTACGATATGGTGCAAACTTATTAAAGATAACCGCCTATGCGGACGACATAGCCGTTTTTATGACAGAGCCAAAGACAGCAATGGAGGAAATTGTTAAGGAAGCAGCTGGGTTTGGGGCAATAGCCGGATATAAACTTAACATTTACAAAACTCAGATACTTCTGAATTATACACCAAGGGAACCCATATGTGGTTTATGCTCTGTTGCTACATATTTGGGAGTAAGACTATCTTCACAGATTAATCAAATAATTTTGTTAAATTATGAGCCCTTGATAAAGGACACGGCCATTTTATTGAAAAAAATGGCATAAACTGCCTATGGGTATTATAGGCCGGGCTAATATTATTAAAATGAACGTACTCCCTAAATCTTTGTTGTTTTTTAGGTCTATTCCTTTACGTCTCCCTAATAGGTTTTTCAAAAGATTAGATGGTCTCTTTAGTAGTTTTATCAGGGGCTATAAGAAGGCAAGGAGAGCAATTGATTTACTTAAATGTTCCTTTGACTCAAGGGGAATAGACTTTCCAGATCTTAAGAAGTATTTTTGGTCTGCATTTACGAGCCGTCTTCGGAGTTTGTTAATTCTTTCATGTACTACTTTTTTTCATCAATTACTTCTGGCAGAGAATAGCTCAATGTACTTGTATAACATCATTGATCCAAACTATTTTAAGCGTGTTAAATTTAAGACCTTACGGGACACTTTGTGTATTTGGAAGGCTATTTTAGCTAAATGTGACTTAGCATATTATCATGACCGTCTCCCTTTGTGGGGCACACCGATCTTTCCGGAGATTTTCCAAGATACTACCATTAAGCAATGGGCTCATTTTGGCATTTCAACACTTGGGGATTTGTATGATCAAGGTTAATTAAATATTTACAAATTAAGAATTATCTTTTGACACATGTAAAATTGACAAATATAACCAAATCAGAGATATGGGACTGTTTTTATCAGGATAAAACTAAATCCATGATTAGCCATATGTATAAAATTTTCATTAGCTTTAGAAGAAGTGATGGTGATAAATTGGTTGAAAAGTTGAGGTTAATGTTGGGGGAGGAGGTTATGGTAAATAGTATAGAACAACGTTTAAGGGGAATTAAGAACTCTGTACATGCAACTAATTTACAAATGCAACAGTTGCGTACTGTATGTACCCTTTATTACACACCTGAGAAAATATCAAAATGGGCTGTTATAGGATCATCTAGCACTCGAGTGAAATGCCCCAGATGTGATCTTTTTGCTGCAAATCTGATACATATGCTGGTAACTTGTCCTGAACTTGATACTTTTTGGCAACAGGTGGGTCAGATATGTTCTCAAAAGGTAGGGATAGATTTGTCCCCTACAGTTAGAGATATTATGCTAGAACCCAAACATTTTAATCTCCAACAGAATCGGCTGTTATTGATTGTGTTAGTAATAGGTAGATTAGTGATTGCCAGAGTTTGGATCAGTCCAAATCCTCCAAATATAAGTGAGTGGTGGAGGTTGATGAAGGAAATATATACAATGAAATATGCTTTGGCGAATGTTAGGGGTACTCATGCCCTAAATAAACTAAAAACTATATGGGGACTTATATTTTAGTGTATTATTATATGATATATGAACTATGATCGAAGTTATGGGAGGACTAATGGTCTTTTGGTCTTTTTCTTTTGGTTTGTGATTAAGAAAATATTTTATTGTTTAGTCTTATGTTATATAGGATACATATGATTTTCCCTGCGGATTGTTGTAAATGCTCACTTGTTGATCAATAAAAATATATTTTTTAAAAAGCAAACAAATCTAGTGCGCTGACCTGCACTATTGCAAAAATGCAGGGATGGGCTGTATTTACAGGAATACGTGCCACCCCTGTGCTCACCGCTGTGCTGGTCCAAAAAGAACAGCTGTGCACCAATGCAATGTCTACGGTAGCGCTAGACTTTTACTGTAAATACAGCCTATCATTTTCTGCATATAAAACAATCGTCTCTGCAACACAGACACCCTTGAAAACATGGAGCAAGGTTTTTGTTTTTATGTGCCAGCACAAGAGAAAACACATATACTCCTCGCTGTTGTGCTATTTCATGTGTTGGGACAGATGAATGCTGCTGCAGGCACGCAATCCATATCTTCAGCCCCTGATGTGTGTGTGCCTCCCTCAGCTGCCACACCAACAATATCCCCCTCACGGGAAACACCTTATACATCAGAGGAGGAAAATGTGGACATCACTTCTTTCCTATGAAGAAAACTCTGGTAGTATTCTTCTGTGCCACATACTCAGTTTCTCCTTTGACCTGTGCTTATGAACATGCCGGGGAGCACCTCCCACCACTATCCTCAATTTAATTTTGCACTGTTCACCTTTACCTTTTGTGGACTGTCAATGTGGCCTATCCGCCCTAATGATATTGAGGTCATCCTCCTGACTAAAGCACTCCTCTCCTCCATATGTCCGATGACATGTTCCCCACATGAAATATGTCTGGACATCCACTGGCTTTCATCAACCCTTGGGGTTGTTGTCACGTGAAATTTCCTGTGAGCTTCTTCAACATTTACACATGTAATGAATGCACTTAGAACTACCTGTGTGTTGTCTGTCTGTAGGAGTTAGGACCAGGTTGATGATCGGCAATTCTGTGAGGCAAATACACCAACAACTTGCCAAAGGACATGCAGTTTTTGTGGAGTCAGTGACAATGGTAGAAAGTGAAAGTGTTACATATTTAGTGACAACTAGTTGTGTGTTGACTAGCAAGTGCTTACTCATGGTTGCTAGCATGAAGTTGAACTGGTGTCATGCAGTCAATGTGAATTGTGAATTCAGTCAGCCCACACGTGTCAGCTCCACCCATGGTTACTAGTAAGCATACAACATTGGGCGGACAAGTAAGCTGCAGTGTGAGTGGGTATGGGGCAGCAATCAGTGTGTGAGTCCAAATACCTACTAATTGGTCAAATGCTTTTGACCACAACATTCCTCCAAGGCATGTTGCATTCCGTACCCACACAGAGATATTGTACGTGAACACATTATTTGCACTGTGTAGGGTTTCCATCATGATTGCCACATCCACTGCTCAACAATGTCTGATAGTTAGATGATGTAAAGTCATGGCCAACCAGACAAAACCCTGCCGATAGATAAGACACTTTCTCACACATGTTGGCAAACACTGGTTGCAAATACATATGCAAGTACATAACATTACCTGTTCACACATGCTAACTCCCACACAGTAAACATGATGTAGAATGTATATAGCAAACAATGACATTTAATGTTAATAGAAGATTATAAAATTATGAAACTACTCACCCTTTACTAACTAACTAATCTAACCTAACCTACACTATCTTTTCACACCTACTATCTAAAACTAACCTTAATTTAACCTAATTTACTCTACACAATTAGCATGACATGATAAACATCAACCGGTCACCCCCATTAAGACACATCTTCACACAAGGACAACACAAACTATACCTGACCATTACATAGAAGCCTAAACAACCATATATTTTTATGTAATTTTTTTATATTTGTTATTTAGAAAAAAATTTTTACATACAAAACACATCGACCCCCTACCCCCAAAAAACACAAAGTACCTCATCCTACTAAAATTCAAACCCACCCCTTCAAAAAATCCTAAAACCACTATCACTAAACTAACCCAAACTAAGCTATCAGACATAGTGTACAGCATAAAACACTATATACAGGGGGAAGGGCAGAAAGGGTCTCTGTGGCTATGTCACCTTGGGTCTGGCCACTGCCTGCTTTATCTCATGCAGCATGCTCAATGCCTGGTCTATCTTTTTCTACAATACTGCCACAAGTAACTTCAGGTCAGAGGTGCCCATTTTAGTGTCCTGTTCAAAAGAGCTAGACCTTCCTGTGGCCTGAGGTGTGGGTCCAAGTGGGAGCGATGGTCAACTGGTGGAGGTACTGCCCAGTCTTACCAGAGCTATCCTTGTAGAGGGTTGGTGGTCCGAGTGGAACGCTGCACCACTTGCCCTGAGCCCTCTCCTCTGGTACATCTTTTTCATGGCTCTGTGTGCCTTAGCAACATGTCTGGGGTGGTAGTGGCACTCACTGCATTTTTGTGCTGCCTCAACTGCTCTGGGGTCATGTTGTCTGTTGAAGCAGTAAGGGTGACTGTCAGAAAAAGGGTGGCTTGGAATAGGTACCAACATCATGAAACATCGTAATTTAAACATCCTAGGTAGCACACCATGTAGTCTTAATTCTGCAACATAGTGACAATACACATGCCCATCATCTTTCATATCTGATTTACTAAGACCTAATTTCAAAGGCAGGGTAATTGGTGCACAGTGCAATTGCAACACCATGCACATCTAGATATGGCCATGTCAGTACTTAGTCTGCATAGGAATAATGCTCTCTGGTACCCATGGAATGGTGCATGCCATCTCTACTGTACATTAGTGTGCCTTCTGCATCATTCAATAGCATTCATGCCATGGGGATTTGTCACAGTAAGATGGTTAATGTCTGAAGATGGCTGGGTTGAGAGCTCCCACCATGGTCCCCCGCTGACGCGACAGACGATGATCGACGGAGTTCTGAGAGGGTAACGCTGCAGTTCTCGGCTGTCCTATGCCGGGGAAATCGGGAGACCGGCAATGAGCAATTCTGCAAAATAATCCGATTGAGGATGCCTTTTTTGCCTCCTGAGACCGATGAGACAGCAAGGATTGTGTATTGATTTCTGTGGCTCGCGGATACTTCGCAGAGCACTGGAGCACTGGAGCTCACTGAGCTGGGCTAGGATTGCTCTTTAATGGCTAAGACTCACCTTGAATGCAACAGAAGTACGAGGTTCCTCTGATGTGGAAGACAGGGAGAGGAGATACTAGTGGGGTGTAAGTGGTCAAAGGTGACCACACACCTGGTCAAGTGTAAGCAAAGAGGGAATTCCCTTTGTTGGAAGTAGGGCTCTCACAAACCCAGCAAGCTAGGTGTCATGCTTCATCATTTGAGCCTGCCCCTCGTCAGGTCGGCGCTGCAATACCTGACGGGCTCCCAAACCGGGGCTCTTTAGAGGGGATCTTCTGTTCCTGCTGGTTGGTGCAGTGGGTGTGAGGGGCCTAGTGTGTGTAGATGTTACTGAAAGTGAATTTAAAACAGGTCAGTTTGTCCTAACCTTTATTTTATTCATACGGTAGACTGCCTGATTAAAATGATATAGAGAGTGGCAATAAGCTAGATGCAATGTGTCTAGTTGTGTGTTTCCTACTCTAAAATGATCAACATGTTTCGTGCCTCTAATGTCGGGGGGATCTGGGCACTTCTTCAGGATCAAAAGTGAACACTATATACACTACGTGGTCAAGTGAAATCTGCTGACCACGTTCCCAGGTCAATGAACTATACTGTTGTTTAAGCACTGCTTACAACAGTTACGACGGTTAAAAATGGACACCGATGTGTGTCCCACATGATCGCACGCTGAGCCTGCGACCCAACCTGTCGCCTTGCCTCTTCTCGCTTTTCCACATTGTATAGCGCTGAGTGAATGATATTTAAAGGGCCCTGGGAGCAGCATTCCATAAGTACAATTAGAAGTGAAAAATATAATCAAATTTTGGTCAAACTGCTATTGCTGTACAAGCATTGACAGGAACTCTTGCCAAATGCAGAACCTGTGAAACTCCTTAGGCTTCCTTTTTTTTCTCTTCCTGGGAGGGGAGAGGACTATTGGGGCTACGGAAGCGGCCCATGCAGCTATGGCTGCAGCTTGTGGCAACTAAATGTACTCACTGAAACTGATTGACAGGGGATAATTGGATAATGAAACGCATTTCCAGGGACTTCACAAGTAAACCTCGCTTTTTTTTCTTAGAGTTTTATATAGTGTGAACTAGACCCGAGACATCGGGTATCAGAGCGCTTTGCATAGCACCAGTTTCGTTACAGAAGAGCACATTAGTTTTTGTTAGCCTTTGCAAAAATAACTTGCCAGTAGCGTAAGGGGCAAGGGAGCATGGCTCTTGCGACTCTGCTTCCTCCACTACCAGATCCTTTTATGTGTTCTTGCCCAGGCCAGACTGCTGGAGAGAACTCAAGTACACCACAGAGGGTTGTAAAGGATAAGGCTATGGCTCCCAACTTGTTGGTCTGTAAGCTATTTACTCTGCATTTAAAGCGGCGTATGTTGGGACATTGATTGAGGCAGGGGTGAAGAAAGCCATGGACAAAACGTAGGGGTAATGAAATTAAAGATGTATCCTCTTTTTGCGGTGTCCGGATTGAAAGATCCCAATAGGGATATAACTCCCCACTTGGCTCTCCAGGAGTTGGATCAGAGCAAGGATAACAAAAGACAATAACAATTGATGGACGGAATGCAGAACAAATCCAAACATTCACCCTCAATCAAGAGATCTGGGTTAAATCCATCATTATTTTGCTCACCTTGCCACCGCAGTTTAGACCTGGCCATATGCAAATCAGTCTTGACCCTGTGCCTCTTTGGAACAGTCTGAACTGCCAAGCCAGGTCCTACCTGACCTGTAAACAAGCATCCTAGGACCAGTTTCTGGGTTTCACCCTTCATCTGCCAGGATAGTTTGAGCCCAGTGGCACAGTGAGCCCGGGACCCTTATCTAGGCATACCCGGAGCACTTAGGGCGAGAAAGCAAAAGACACACAGTTGATCGACAGAATGTAAAACAAATCAAAACATTTACCCCAATTCATGACATCTGGGTTAAAGCCATTTTTCCTTTGCTCACCATGACACCCCAGTTTAGACCTGGCCATATGCAAATCATTCTTGACCCTGTGCCTCATGGGAACAGTCAAGCCAGAACTGCCAAGCCCGGTCATCCCTGGACCAGAAACCAGCATCCTAGGACCAGTTCCAGGGTTTCACCCTTCATCAGCCAGAATAGCTTGAATCCAGTGGCACAGTGAGCCCTGGACCCATGTCTGGGCATACCCGGAACACTTAGGGCAAGAAAGCAAAAGACACACAAGAGTGTGTACAGAGTAAGGATAACTCCACACCTGGGGTATCGGATTGTGCTTCAAATTTGATTTCTTTGAACTTTGCCTCATCTATATTGACTTTCGAAGCCGGAGAGCTACAGCAAGGGGAAATAAATAAGACATACCCTCAGCCTGAATTCATTGATCTCCAGCTAACTGCAGACTCTGATACCGCAGGCATTGGAGTAGAGAACCTTTCCTTCACTGAGCAACTGTTACAACGAATTTTAGATGAACTTAAATCAATAAAGGTCTCCCCGGCAGAAGCAAGTTAAAAGACAGAACTACAACTAAATTTGATAAATCAAAACATGCTGAATCTATCCACAGGACTTTCAGAGGTTGTACAGCTGGTTTCGGAAAACAACATTTACAATGCAGTCATTACATTGCACTACCTTTACATAGCAGTCATTACATTTCAACATCCTTTACATCGCATGTCAATACAAAGCAGCCATTATATCGCATGTCACTACAACTCATGTCATTACAACTCATGTCACTGCAACGCAGGCATTACATCACAAGTCATTACAATGCATACCATTACAACCGATAGTCCCCTTACACTATCCGACACTTACCCTACTGTTGCACTCACTGGAGTTAGAATAGTAATTTTTACCCCTACACTAGCCAACATTTACCCTACTTTTGCACTCAATGGAGTTAGAATAGTAATGTTTACCCCTACACTAGCCAACACTTACCCTACTGTTGCACTCACTGGAGTTAGAATAGTAATTATTACCCCTATACTATTCAACACTTACCTTAAATGCGATGTAATGGTATGCGTGGTAAAGGTATAATGCGATATAATGGAATGAATTGTAAAGCTAGTTTCTGAAAATGCGATGTAATGGCATGCGATGTAAAAGAATGCGTTGTAAAGGATGTTGTGGTGTAAAAACTGTGTTGTAAAGGCATGCATTGTAAATGTATGCATTGTAACATCATACATTTGCGGGTTTCCAATATAGAAAATGCCAGACCAAGACAGGAATCATCAATTTTAAGCATGGGCGGATTTTGCGAATTGGCAATCCGCGAAATTGCGTATTTACAGATTCGCAATCCGCAAAATCCGCGAACTCTCGGGAATTTTGCGGATTCCTTTTTTTTGTGTGTTCGCAAGTGTTTCTGCCATTTCGCAAGGGTTTTTTACCAGTTCGCAAACGCGAACTTACTTGTCGGGTAGCAACGGTCGCGACCATGTTGTTTCTACGTCTTTTTCATCACAGCACCCTCTGTTTCACCACTGCCACCCTCTGTTTCACCACTGCCACCCTCTGGCTCACCCATGCCACCCTCTGGCTTTCCCATACCACCCTCTAGTTCATCACTGTAGATTATGGGGGGAAAAGCACACCTGCCCTGCCTCAACTGACATGAATGAATTAGGGGCTGATTAATGTGTCACTGAATTTGAACTTCCAGGCTGGCACCTGCTTCCTTATCTGTAATTGCTTTCTGTTGCAGAGTAATTTTTTTAACAGGACCTTTGTTGTATACTTGTAGCTATTCTCTAAGCCTGCTGTGAGGGTCAGAGCAGGGTCATAGAATAGTTGCAAGTAGGCAACTGAACTCTGAAGGGGCCCCTCAGGAAGCACTACAGGGAATGGTTACTAATGATAAGATTGAACTTTTGCACCTGCTGAGTGCTTTCAGTTTTGCAAAAATCCAAATATCCAGCAGCATCCACAAAAAGTAATCCTTCCAGGCACTACAGGGAAAGGTTACTAATGATTAGATTGAACTTTTGCACCTGCTGAGTGCTTTCAGTTTTGCAAAAATCCAAATATCCAGCAGCATCCACAAAAAGTAATCCTTCCAGGTCAAGATCCAAATCAAAGTGACCAGCACATGAAGAAAGCACTGGGAGGAGCCTGCTGGACAGGAACAGGAAGTTGGAGACTGTGGGGCACTTACTTCCTTCCCCCCCCCCAAAATGGACTCCTTGCAAAAAAAAAGTGCAGGCAAATGTCAACCTGAGGAGTTATTCTGATAAAAATCATAATTTTCAAGGTTTATGCTGCCTGCTGGTGGATTTCTTGAGCGAAATTGTAAATTTTGCAATCTCGCAACTGCGAGATTGTCGCTGCCCGCCGCATCTACGTGTTCGCAAGTGTTTACTCTCGCAAAATTGTATAGTATTCTAGTTGGCAAGTGCGACCAAGCAAAAAATCCGCTTCGCACGGATTTACGAATTTTCGGCAAGTTCGCGAGAGTTCGCGGATTGCGAATTTGCCGAAAATCCGCAAAATCCGCGAGCGGAACGGATTTTACGCCCATGCTTAATCAGTTTCTAAACTTCAAATCGAGTTGGAGGACCAACAAATAGAAATTGGTTATGCTGAAAACCGGTTACGTCGGACTAATCTGACTTTCACAGAGATTTCCCAGGGATGGGAAAATTACCAATCTACGGTCAGCCTAATTTCTGAACTTGTAAGAAAATATGTGTATCCAGAAGCAGTGCCTCATGATCAGGCTTTAACTATTACAAGAGCTTGTCATGTACCGGCCATTCAACCTTCTGGTGCCAAGTACCCTCGTACAGTAATCGTGAATTTCGGAGACAATTGTATTAAGGAGCAGATACTTACAATGGCTATTAGGAATAAGGCTTTCCTGATCCCAGGAGAATTTACCTTTGTAGAAAAGAATTTAAGAGCTTAATTCATCATTTCCAGCAGGCCGGGGCCCATGCAGACATTATGCAGCAATCAAAACTCAAAGTTCTTTTTAAGGGTCAGGTTAAAAAAGTTTATTCTGTAGAACAGGCCCATCATTTTTTGCAAATAATCTTTCAGTCACAACTGAAAGCTGGAGGAGGCCAGTTGTAAAACTGCTTTTGTTGTGTTTCCGATTTATTTGATTTCTCTCAGTGCCTAGAGTTGCCATCGTTTTTTTAGGTGCCATGTTAAGATGCAACGTTAGGGTTAAGGATGGGATGGGGGCACTGGGATTAGGAGGAAGGGGTGGGAACGGAAGGAGCTTGAGGCAGGTCAGGCTCCAGTGACTGAAGATGGGGAAGGGAAGTGGTGGGAGTTGGAGGGCACATGGGTGTGGGGTAGGCAGGAAGGTAAAAATGGAGAAAAAAACAACAACCAAAGAGATGTAGGAAATAAAATGTCACACAGTAGGTTGAAAATAATTTTGGGAATTTTGATTTTTGTTAAATTACAAATTAAAAGCAACATTTATAATTTGCTAAATTACTGCGGAGCTATTGAAAAATCACAGGCAGCCCTACAGGAATTACATTCACTTTTACAAAACAATAAGGTCATCTTATATTTAAATTTAACAATCAATACAACTCGTCAGAATAAGCTACAAAACAAACCTAGATCTATATGGGCTTTAAAAATATGAATCCAAGATTTCGCTTTTATAGATGCCTGGCGGACTCAGAATGATGCCTTACGAGAATATACATGTGATTCCAAAAGTTATGGGACAGCATCTCTTATAGATTATTTTCTGACATCATATAGTTTACTGTGCGAAGGGGAAAGTTTTGTGAATAATATATTTTCAGATCATGCAATTGTTCATTTATTTGTTCCATTGGACTCATCATGGTCCCTTACTGACAGATGGAGCTTTAATAAGAATTATTAGAAGATTACTGGGTTGAACAGTTGAAGCGTAAAACCTGGAGGAATTTTTAAAGCATAATATTGATTCAGCATCAGACTTTGTGGTTTGGGAAGCAATGAAATAATTTTTTAGGGGGCTAGCGATCGCATTTGCTGCCACCATTCGACAGAAGGAGAAAATGCAACAGGAAATTTTGAGCAAAGCAGTGGATGAGGCCATAGTGACATACTCTTCCTTTCAGTCTGAGAGAACTGTGAAATTAATGAAAGAAGCAAAGCAAAACCTGCCGGAATTCTTTTTTGCAAGGGAAACTTTTAATCATGCCGCATACCTTCAACAAAGAAAGTGAATTTGTGGGTCAGTTTTCGGCTTGGTCTGCAAAATCTGGAAATAAATCCAATTTTATTAAAAGAATAAATGTTCCCATGCAGAATATTAAAACTCTCCCCTCAGAAGTAGCTCAGATTTTTTTTATCAACATTATGTTAAAATTTATACTCGGGGAATAGGAAGCTCACAGGAGACAATTGAACGATGGATGGCGGACATAGAGGTCCCAATTCTAACAGAAGCCCAGGTGGACTGAATCAAAGCTCCCATTAATTTATTGGAAATACAGCAAACTTTTAAATCTCTTCCCAATGGCAAGGCTTGCGGTAAAGACGGTTTGGCAGCCGAATTAAATAAAACATTTTCTCTATAATTAGTACCTTTTTTAATTCGTTTATTTAATCAGATTTTGCAAGGAGGTTGTGTTTCTAATTCTTTTGTCAGAATCTATTGTAGTCAGCTTTTAAAAAAAGGGAAAGCTGGAACTCGATCGGAACTTTTGTCACCCCGTTAGCCTCCTTAACACCGATTATAAACTATTTGCCAAAATGATGGCCAAAAGGGTTGCAGCTGTGGTGCAAACTATTGTTCATCATGAACAGAATGGCTTTCTTCCAGGGAGATCAATATCCTAAAAACACCAATTTTTTAATACAAGCTACAGATTATTTTTCAACAGAGAAAATTAAAGCCACTGCCATTGTATTGGATGCTGAGAAAGCTTTTGATTAGGTGGAGGGGTGTGTACTTATTCCAATAGTTCGTAAATGTGTTTTTTCAGCTAGTTTTCTGTCGATGTTCAGGGGCTAAGGCTGCTGTAATGATTAATAATATTTTAGAAGGAGACATAAACATTAGTCGTGGTACTCAAAAGGGTTGCCCGATGTCACCCATATTTTTGCACTATTTATCGAACCATTGGCATGTGCTCTTCGTTCTCTGATCAATTCATCAAGTCACCTATTAGCGAGTCACCTACATTTAAGCTGTATGCAGACAATATGGCTTTATATTTAAAGGCAGATAAAGATAACGTTCAACGTGCCTTTAATAAGATTTCTGATTTCACGACCATAGGGGGCTCTAAAATTAATCAAGCAAAATCTGAACCTCTAATTTTTAATAGCTCCTCAAAGATACTACCGCTCGTTATGCAATTATATTTTTTAGCCACACAACCGATTGGTTGTCTCGGGATTAAGCTAACAGCAAATTATAATGATTTATATGTGCTAAATTACATTCCCTTATTTATTAAAGTTCAAGCATTGGTTAATTGCTAGAACAAACTTCCTTTTACAATAATTGGCCGCATATCACTAATAAAAAATAATGTATTACTGTTGTTCCTGTTTGCCTTTTCAAATGTCCCAATTAAGCCAACACAAGCTTTTTTTTAGCCCAATAAGGCGAAATCCAGTCTTTCATATGGAACTCTAGCGACCCAGGGTAAAGCTGTTAACACTTTCTTTACCTCAAGAGGAGGGAGGGTTAGCCCTACCCTCCCTATGAACTTACAATCAGGCCACGCTTATAAGTTGGCTGACCTCAGCCTCAAAAAACATAGCTGTTGAAGAGAATTATTATCTACATATTATGTTAAAAACAGTAAACATAGATCTGACATTTTTGTACAATCCTAAAACTACTGAAATGTACACGCTATAAGACGCCTCAAATAGTAGTAGATCGTACCATTTGTTTATGGCGAGCAAATCAGATCCCATATTACCACCCTGAGATAAAGCTCTGGGCTTGTGCTGGTTTAGGTCTGAGCTTAGGGCGCTCAATACTAACACGCTGGGCAAATATTGGATTTCGTACATTAGGTGATTTTTTTCATAATAAGGCCTTTATTTCTTAGCAAGAACTTACTTGTGAACATAGATCATTGAACTTTTTTTTAGTTATACCCAAATTAAACAGATTTATTCATGTAATTCGATAGAACCGAATGTCACAGTAGAGAACATAGGGCACGTTTTTTTTGTTGCTCTGCTTAGGGGAGTAGGTAGTTGGTTCAGACTCCTCCATCAACATTTAGGATTCTAAGTAATATCGAAGCACATCAACAGCGTAAGCAATATTACAGGTTTCAGTATTACAGAATCATATTGGGATTATTATAACTGTTTTAGTCAAAAAGCTATTTGAGCTGCCAATTTTCAGTGAATGAGCGTCTATTGTAAATGGATGCTCTACTACACCCCTGAAAAAATGTAAACAATGCACCAAACTGCTGATCCCTCTTGTTTCAGATGCAGATCTCAGCCCAGTGACTGGGCTCATACGATACTTAGCTGCTGTAAATTATTTGATTTTTTGACAGGGATCTTTTCTGAAATAAGTAACTTGGTGGAAAGAGTGATTACACCGGATCCAATGGGAGCCTTATTTGGTGTCCCATCAACTGGCTATAATTTCACTACCGAATTGAATCAGCTTTGTTTTATTGCATCTTTGGTAGCCAAATCATTAGTTTTGGCAAATTGGAAGTCTACTAAAATACCAACCATGAACCATTGACATAATAAGATGGATAAAGTGTATCGCCATGAGTTACTATACACAAAGAGAGTAGGTGCCATCAAGCGTTTTAACAAAATCGGGTCAAGTTGGCAGATGGTACTCGGTTTGAAGTTATGAATTAAGTCTTGCTGTATATATTATTTTAACAATCCAATAGCTTAATTTTTATAGCATGGCCATTGAGATATGTTGGGACATCTTAGGAATGAAGAAACATTATCATGAATTATTAGCGGCGTGATGTTTTACGGGAATCTAGGTTAGCCTACCCTTGGATACAATATCATGTGAGTGCACTCCCGTCTGACATACATTGGCATGTACTATGTGAGTGTCTTATGTAATATACAATATATATATAACGCACATGTTCTCATGAAAGCGCAGAGGATTGCGCAGCTGTCGTGCCGAGCCAATGGCAAGACCCCTATGCGCCCATCCGTGTCCCGGGAGTGCCCAGCGCCAGCAATGCTGGCCGTTCCTTGTCAGCAGAAAGAGGTGGAAGGAGGTCCTTCAATCGGGAGGAACGTTTGGCACTTGACAGCACTAATTGCGATGAGGTAATCAGTGGGCAGTCCTTCATAGCTTCTCAAGGACTTGCCCCTCCTGCCAATTCTGTTTTCAAACAAGGCTGCCTGCCTCTGCCCCTCGAGCAAATAGGGAGACCAGGATTCAGGCAGCACTTATCAACTCCCGCTCAATGGTCAAACATGCCCTTGACATCCACAAGCTGATTTCGGATGAACAGCTAGATGTCTTATTTATAACTGAGACTTATTTATAACTGAGACCTGGCTAAGTGAGTCCTGTGCACTGGTGGTTGAGCTGGCAGTCCCTCGAGTTATAAAATTGTCAGAGCTGATCGTAGAGAGGGGGAGGCATTGCAGTGGTGTTCAGAGATACCTGGTCATTTACCAGTGAAGAGCTAGAGGACTGAGTGGCCTTGGACTTTACTTTTGTCCTGCCACTCCATTATACGCTGGGGGCACTTTGGTCTACTGCCCTCCTGGCCCTCCAGGAGCTTTTCTGAAAACTCTAGATGCTCCTCGGGCTCTCTAAGTTTTACTTCTGGGAGTTTGTAACATCCACTTGGATATCCCTGAGGCTTCAGATTCCAGGGCGCTCAAGGATTCGTTCAATCTGGCACAGCTGACCCAGTGGATCAAGGTGCCTACGCATAAAGGTGGCCATCTGATTGATCTTGTCTGCTCTAACTGTGATCTATCCAACACGGAGCCCATACCAGTAACTTGGTCAGACCATTATCTGATCAGGTTCTCATGGATCATAGGGAAGCCGCTCTCCTCCCCAGCCTTGCCACATGGCTTGCCATCCCGGAAGATCAATATCCCGGCCCTGTCCGAGGCCCTGTTACTCGCAGGCCTGGCGTCCGCCCCCGATCTCGAAGGGGTCATAGATAGCTTTGCCTCCTGGATTAGCCAGGGGGCCGGCTCTATCTCTAAACCCCTCTCTAGCAGACAATTGCACCTTACTCCTTTCAAACCTTGGTTGACGGACACCCTTAAAGAGCTTAAACTGGGGTGCAAGAAAGTGGAACGCTATTGGCGTCATGGGTACTGCTCCTCGGCTAAGGTGGCTCTTCGCTCAGCTCAGAGGGATTATTATGTAGCCATTAGGAAAGCTAAGAGCGACTTCTATGCAGAGCGGATTGCTAAGGCTAACAATAACAGTAAAGACGTTTTCTTTATTGTTCGTAGTTTTTTGTCCCCCTGTGCTGAACAAACGATTCTTCCAGTCTCATCACAATGGTGCGAGGAGCTATCTTCTTTTTTTATTGATAAGATTCAAAGGATCCAGGACAGCCTAGGAACGGACTCTCAGGAGCAGAGGAATTTTCCTCTGCTGCCTCTTTTTCGCCCCAGTACGTCTACCCCCTTATTCACACAGTTTCTGCCCCCAGCCGGGCCTGATATATTGGCCAACCTTAAGTCGCTGAAATCAGGTTCTCCCACAGACCCTTGTCCAGCCAGAGCCCTGGCGAGGGTGGCTGAGGCGGTCTATTTAGAGGCAGCATCTATTATCAACCTTTCTCTTCAGACCACCGCCGTCCATCGGCAATGGAAACAGGCCAAACTTCTACCCCTCCTTAAAAAACCTTCTGCAGACCCTTCTATACCCACCAACTACTGCCCTATTTGCCTCTTACCGGCCTTGGATAAGCTTTTATTTGATCTATATGCCGCCTTTGATACGGTGCCCCACCAGCAACTTCTCGCCCGGCTGTCATCCATTGGCATTGTGGCCCAGCCTGGGACTGGATAAAATCTTTTCTGGAAGACCACACCCAGCAGTCCTGGATGCCTTCTTTCACGTCATCAATCAAGAAATCATCTACTGGGGTTCTTCAGGGTTCCACGTTGAGCCCTCTGCTCCTCAATATTTATCTGACTCCCCTGATTATCTTAGCTGAGGAGCTGGGAGCCAAAATAATAGCCTATGCTGATGACACCCAGCTCCGATTCACCTGAAAGGACTCCCAACTGAGTACTGACACTGCCCAAAAATGTCTGTCGTCTGTATTTCACTGGCTTGCACATGCACAACTAAAGTGCAATGAAGACAAGTCAGAGGTACTCCTGTATGGTCAGTTTCCTCCTGCCTTCAGGGAAATCTTATAGCCCCCTAACTTCCCGCGCCCCAATTCAGAGGGAGGCCTTGCGAAGAACTTAGGAGTCTGGTTCGGGAAAGATCTCTGGTTTGCAGATCAAATCAAGATACTTACCGGAGTTTGCTTCAGTACCCTCAAAGCTCTAAGGCGATTCTTCCCCCTGTTACCGAGGCCAGCCAAGGAAATGGTCGCCCAGGCACTTATTCTCTCTCGCCTCGACAATGCCAACGCTTTGTATATTGGCATCCCTGGCTATCTATTAAAAAAACACCAAACCATACAGAATACCATGGCCAGACTTATATTTAATATCTCTAGGAGATCTAGTGTCCGGCAGCATTTGCGTGACCTGTACTGGCTTCCAGTGGCCCAGCGGGTGCAATTCAAAGCACTCACCATGTCCCACAGAGCCGTCCATGGCTTTGGACCATCCTACATTAGAACGCGCTTTGCGTTCCATGCCCCCAGAGGATCTTTGCGCTCAGCTTCGCAACGTCGGATGGTGATCCTGTGGTAAATAAATAAATAATACCCTATTTTTGAATGTATAAATGAATAACAGATAGCTCAATAAATAAGAGTCAAGATTCGAGGTAGTAGGAGTTTTTTTTTGCAGGTTTATTACAGCATAAAGGAATAGGATGGCAAGGCCCAGCAGCGCTGCTGGTGTCAGGATCGGGACAAGGAAAAGGAATGACTTTTTTAATAACAGTGCATGAGCATATATACATAACGCAAACACATAGCATTACATTGCAATAGGCGTAGCAGTGGGTGGAGCAGAAGGTGTGACGCGTAGCAGTCGCGAAAGATAAGGGTGAAAAAGAGGTGTAACAGGGCGTATACATAGATATGTGATGCAAACGTAACAGAATATGTCATGAATGGGGCGGAAACCATGGAGGGGGCTACCTAAGGAGCCGGGACCTCTAACCTGATGGTGCGCGCAAACTAGCAATGACGTATCACTAGGAGAAGCTGGGGGCTATGAACTCTGTGCTAGGAGCAGAGACTGAAGTCTGGAGAGTCAGGGCGACATGTACCTAAACAGTATCTAGTATCTGATGTTTAGAGAACATGTTGATATAAACTAGAAGTCAGGAGGGGAAAAGCTAACTTGATTCTAAGACTGGACCATGCATTATTCTACATGTAGTGCGTGATGAAGAATATTAAATGACCATTAAATGCAGTCTTTCTCTTACATGGAGCCGGAAAGGCTAGACAATGACGGAAACTATTGATGCAGTTCAGTAACTTAGGAATGCAGAGAAGGAGGACTGAACTGATAACTGGAACTATAACATACTTTTGGCAGACTCAGAGGCAGAGCCAGGCTGAACCGGGCACTGTGAGGCAGGAAGTAAGTGAAGGGTCGAGGATACAGGTGGGGGCTGTATCGCTCCTCGGCGAGGTTTTCAGGAGACAGGAGCTGAATCTGGTGTCCAGGCCCTTTTGAGGCCTAGAAACGGGGACTTTACAATGAAATAACGTGCACACTGAGAAACGTGGCAACGTAACTTTACATAGGCCTGATATTCGTAGTATTCACGAGGACTAGAAACTGGCATATTAGAGATGGACACAACTATAATTGCGTCATTAATCGAACATGGGGAATGCATATGCATATTTAATCATGCACACATAACATATGATGGATGACACGTAGGGACACAGAACATGGCAAAATTTACTTTTCCACATTCCCTCCTTGTCACTACGTTTCCATCAGGAAACATCAATATTCATGATACCATCTATCATTTCATACAGTATCATTTGCTCGTCTCGAATTATCCTGGAACGGGATTTAGAACGGGGCTTGGGACTAGGAATACAAGAGGTAGCACAAATGCCGCAAATCGCAGGGCCACATTGTATACAGAGACAGCAGCTGAATATGATCGCTACTGCAATACCTAGGAAGGACAATATTTTCCATCCCCATGCGGAAATTATATTCCAGAACCAACCGGACCATGTCCAGGTGCCTGGATCTTGGTGTAACAGATGGGCAATTTTATGGAGTCTGGTTATAGCTGAATAAACAGACGGCGCGTTATTTGGAATGAAAATGCAGCAACTAGATCCGATGACTCTACAGGCCCCGCCCCTATCGGCCAGTATGACGTCAAGGACGAGACGATTCTGTAAAACGACAAATCTCATAGCAGATTGCTCTTCAGTTAAATTACCTAGAGCAGAAGCAGTCTCATTGACTACTGCTTCAAGGGTTCTGGTTAACCTGCGGATTAGCTTACTATTCTGGATAGGTCCTATAAAGAAAAAGAAACCTCTGTTGAAATCTGTATATTGTTCTAGAGCAGTTTCAGTATAATCGACAATTGGGGACTCCCTTCTATGTCTAACGTGTACTAGATGTGTGTTTCTATGATAATCAGGTGGGGCTAGGAAAACTGGTGGCAGTAGGAAGGCAATGTAACAGGTTCCCTCCCAACCGAGGGGCAGACGAACATATGCAGTTTGACCACAAATAAAATAAGAATGACGTGAAGCTTTGAAGATAGATTTCCCACTGTCACTATACTTGACAATAGTAGTACAATCACTATGTCCTACATGTACGGAACCATAATTTCGGACACATAATTCACCTTTGACTGGCAGTACTGAAATAGCAGGTAAGTCTGGAGTAGTATCAGACTGAACATTCAAGACCATGAAATTCGAAGAATAATTACCTAAATTATACACTTCATTTTCTAGATCTAACCCTGTTCTGTGGGGAAGACCTTGCTTGTCTGGAAAACATGTATTGTTAAGAAAAGACATATCTGTTGAGGATGACGTTAACGTGGACCATGCTCCACACGAACCATTATGTGAGAATGGATAAGGAAAAAGTGGCCAAACTCCCTTCGGCATCTGGAAAGGGGGGAGTCGACCACACACCCAACAATTAGTGGCATTGCTGGTCTGATGTGAGTAATGTAACATGCGGATGAATGAGTTATTTCGCATAGCGAGGCGGTAAGAGAGTTCATGAGGAGGCAGATCACTAAACGTGTGCTCTACTGTAGCATTAGCAGACTTATTTACATGAAGAACTGGGAAATACAAGAAAAATGCATAACTGGTGCAGGAAATCATAATGCTGAGAAACAATATGAAACATAGAAAAACGATACATCGAATTGAGTTTTGACTAACTCTCTCACTATGGGGGTCTATTTTATACATGTCAGAAACAGTCTAACCGTTTCACCTAGGGGAGGACTTAGACAATCAAACTGACTGACTTATTTTACTAGACCGGAGTTTTAGCTTGTACTCCTGTTGCGGAGTTTTCTCTAACAGGGGAGGGGTTGTAGCAATGTCTTTTGCGGGACAGTCCTTGAGAACAATATTTTGGCAATCCTTCAAATCCTGGGAAATGTTCTTTAAGACGGGTTTCAGTCCATTAAATTGTTTTACATGAGAAAGGTGCACCCAGCCTTTGCGACCTTCCAACTTCACGGCTGTACGGGTGGTGAGAAGGACCTGTCGGGGCTCTTTCCAGCGAGGCTCCAGCGGACTTGATCTGTCGAAATTCCTCACCAATACCATGGATCCTGGAACGATTTCATGCGGTGCCACCTCGGTATTGTCTGGAAATGCGGCGGCAACCTGTGAACGACATGAGTTGAGGGCAGACATCAAGGAAGCTAGGTAATCTGTCAGCATATTACTTGAAACATCGGTAATACTTCGGGGTCTAGGAGTACCCCACATGTTAGGGGGGCGGCCGAAAACGACCTCATACGGGGACAGACCTGATCTGGAATGTGCGACCATGCGCATATAAAATAAAGCGACTGGCAGAGCTATTAGCCAGTCCACACCTTTTTCTTTGCATACTTTGGCGATACGGATTTTCAGAGTCTGATTATGTCTCTCTACAAGACCGGCTGCTTCAGGATGGCGTACACAATGAAACTTCCACTGGTACCCTAACAACAGGGAAACATGCTTCATGAGTTCAGATGAGAATGGCTGGCCGTTGTCAGAATATACGACTCTAGGGAGTCCATAACGGGGGAAGAACTCACGAACCAACTGCTTGGCAGTGGTCGCGGCTGTGTAATCTGGGACTGGATATGCTTCTGTCCACCTGGACAAAGCGCATACAACTACAAGGACATACTTGAAACCTCGACATCGCTCCATCTGAATATAATCCATCTGGAGGACTTCAAAAGGGTGGTCAGGGGGCTGGAATCCACCTTGTTCCACCGGGACACTTTTACCTGGATTAAACTGACAACATATCATACAGGTACGGACTTTCTGCTTGGCTGCAGCTCGTAAATGCTTGTTGAACCAAATGTTCTGGATACTGTCTAACATAGCTTTTTCTCCTAAATGTGCTGGACTATGTGCGGTATTAATAATGACTTGAACCATAGAGTCGGGGAGAAACCATGTGGCTCTACCCTTTGTTAACCATCCTTGATCTGTCTGGACCCCTCCTTGTTCGGACCATTTCTTGATTTCTTCGGGAGTAGCATGTAACTGGATATCTATGACATCTTGTGTAGGGTCCTTAACTGTCATGCATGTAATCGGATCTGGAGTGTGTGTCATATTAACTGGAATGTCTAGAGTCTGTGCTGTGAGCTTGGCTGTGCGATCTGCTAGATCGTTACCTTGAGAAATGGGGTCAGTAACTTTCGTATGTGCTTTGCACTTCATGATAGCGATAGATGTCGGTAAATGTATGGCATTTAACAGAGCTTGAATAAGGAGACCATGCTGAATCTTGGTTCCATGAGAAGTCATGAAACCTCTCTCCTGCCAGAGCACTCCGAAGTCGTGTACAACTCCAAATGCGTAACGTGAATCTGTGTAAACATTAACTTTCAAGTTCTTGGCGTGTATGCAGGCTTGTGTCAGAGCAACTAGCTCTGCTGCTTGAGCGGACAGGGTATCAATACGGTGTGTTTCAATAACTTCAGTGTCAGTAGTCACTGCATACGCGGCGACTAGTTCTCCTGTACTTGTTCTCATACATGAACCATCCACATAAAGTGTCAGGTCGGGGTCTGGTAACGGAGTATCTGTCAGATCTTGTCTTGGCTTTGTCGTAATGTTAACTACTTCCACGCAATCATGTGTGGCTGGATTTGAATTAACTGATGGTAACAGTGTAGCAGGATTTAAAACGTTGCAGCGTCTGATTTCTATGTGTGGCTGGAACAGTGTCAATTCATAACCTGTTAAACGTGCAATTGTCAAGTGCTGAGTTTGTGTTCGGTTTAAAAGAACTTCCACGGAATGTGGAACTTGTACTGTCAAGGAGTGTCCTAAGACTATGGAATCACTTTGTCTGATAGCTAGGGCTGTGGCTGCAACTGACTTGAGGCACGCAGGCAGAGCCTGGGCTACAGGATCTAATGTGCTCGAAAAATAAGCACAGGGCTTGTATTGTCCTGCTTGATCTTGTGTGAGAACAGATAATGCTGTACCTTCGCGTTCAGTAACGAAAAGTGTAAAAGACTTACTGTAGTTCGGTGTTGCTAGAACTGGAGCTTGGCATAGGGCTTTCTTTAACTCATTGAAACTAAGTGTATGTTCAGATGTCCAAGGGAGGACAGTCGATACGGCTGCCTCCTGTGTCGTTAACTGTATCAGTGGCTTGGCTAGAAATGCATACTGAGGAATCCATTGTCTGCAGTAAGAAGTAAGGCCAATAAAAGCACGTACCTCCTTCTGGGTCTTGGGCTGAGGAAGACTCGCTATTAACTGGATACGGTCTGTTGTCAACTGCCTACCCCTCTTGGACAGTAAGTGTCCTAAGTAGACCACTTGCTGGACACAGAATTGAAGCTTAGAAGGGGACACCTTGTGCCCCATCTCGGCTAGGAAATACAAGACTGTCAGTGATGCTCGCTCGCAAGCACGTTCAGAACGGGCTGTGATCAGTAGATCATCGACATACTGGAGCAGGGCAGTGTCAGTTGGCATGTGAATGTTGTCTAGTTGTCTTTTAAGTGCTTGACTATAAATACTAGGACTTTCTGTGAAACCTTGAGGAGCGCGTGTGAACATATAGCTCCTTCCATTTAAACAAAATCCGAAAAGGAACTGGCTGTCTGGATGAATAGGGACACTGAAAAATGCGTTCTTGAGGTCTATGACAGTGAAGAACTTGGCTTCGGAATCAATGGCCGTTAATAGGGAAGAGATGTCTGGGACAACTGGGTACTGCGGAATAATACATTTATTAAGCTCTCGTAGGTCAATCACTAATCGATATACTGGGGGTGCATTTGGATCAGTACGTTTCATGACTGGAATGATCGGAGAATTACATACGTTGGAGTCAGTTTCTACAACCACTCCTTGAGCAATAAGCTCGTCAATAATTTTGGATAAGGCTGCTACAGCCTCAGGTGGCAATCTGTACTGTCTGATTCGTGGTAACACTACACCTGGCTTGAGAGTCACACGATAGGGTGTGATTTGCATGTAACCTACATCAGTTGGACCTTGCGCCCATAAGTGCTGCGGAACATTAGACAGTCTTGAATCAAAATCTCGTAATACATAGTGACCCTTAAAGTCACGTAGGAACAATCGTATTCCCTCTGGGGAACAGCATATAACTGCACCTAACTCTTTCAGTGTTTTAATGCCTAATAGATTTTCTGGACATGACTTAGTAAGTAACAGATCAGTAGTGCGGGACAATGGACCTACTTCTAGAGAAACTGGTTTTGAAATCTCATTTACGATAGGTTTTCCTGAGAATCCAAGGGAAACATTTCTTGAGCCTGAGAGCGGAGCCCCTGGAACTTCGGCGTGACTAATTGTGGTCCTACTTGCCCCTGTATCAATCAAAAACTTTCTGTCTTTCCCTAATACTTGACTGTGAACATAGGGACCTTCTTGATCTACAGGTATCTCGATGAGAGGCAAGCCTACCTCCCTCTCTAGGCTGTTTCATGAATACTGCTGGTACTCTGGATACTCAGACTGTGCATACTGGTACATCTGCGATGTAACATGCTGTGTTGCAGCGATAGGCTGCGGAGCTATAACTGTCTGTTGTGCATTCTGTGGCTGAGGAATCTGTGAAACTTGTTCTTGTCTAGGCGGACGTGGTCTTTCTTTAGTCTTACCAGTAGCTATGTTGTGTTTCAGAACTGCACACTCATTTATAAAATGACCTGGCTGTTTACAATAATTGCAGTTCCCTTTAACGGGAGCTGCAGGATGACTGGCTTGATTCGGACCCCTCTTCTGACTGTCTTGAGGAACAGATTGTGCAACTAGTACTTTCATTTTCGTGTCTTTCATACGTTTTCTTTCGTGTTCTTGTTCTTCTCTGATTCTATTCTGGTGGTATTGAAGCATCTGCAACATCTGGGACGGGGTATTAGCTTGCCAGGTACTTTCGACTTTCAAAACTCGATTTTTAATTTGTGGGCTTGAATTCTCGACTAATTTAGTAACAAAAAGGTGAGGGTATGACTCACTACTTGTCTTGAGGCCACTGTTGATGCTAAAACATTTTTCAAATCTAGAATAAAAATCACTAATATCTTCGTCTTGTTTCTGTTTACAGGCTGAGATTGCATCCCAGTCTTCTTTTCTAGTTGTCAATAATCTAGGTAAAACTTGTATTAATAATTCTGGTAATTCTTTACATTTATCTCCAAGACCGGTACCTGGTACTCGTGCCTTATCTTCAGCTTCTAGAACTGCCCAATCGATCTTTTTCTCCCCCACCTCCCATTCTTTTTCCTTGAGCTTTTCATACACCCCTGCGGGCAGCAGAACCTTTAACATTTTAATTATATCTGGATACGTGTATTCTCCCATACGGAGCATATCTTTAAATTCTCTATGGAACCCTGCTGGATCTTTGTCATGACAGGGAATTAATTTCTTCATCTCGAGGAGTTCCATCTTTGTAATCGGAGTGTAAACAAACACTCGTTCTAGTTCGCCACCCGTTCCTCTGACTGGGTGGACTTCTCGTAACGGATTCTGTCTCTCCATGTAAAATGGTTTACCTTCTGGGGGTGAGGCAGGAACAAAATGCGGATTCAAAAACGTTCTATATTTGTGGCGCTGTTCTAGAATGACACTAATTAAATCGGTACCTAAACCTTTCCATCTATACTGGAGTAACTCGTTCAGGACATCATGTAACGGGCCTGGATCAGAGTGCTGACCCTCATACAATGTAATGAGGTGCTGAATCATATACATACCCACCAGTCGTTGCTCGGCTGGGGGCATTTTCAGAAACATTTGTGCCACTATTTCGTCTGGAAAAGTGGTAGAATCAGTAATCCATCGGACTGCTGATCGGGCTAGTTCTTGTTCATGCATGGTACTTAACTCACTGTAACCGATTCGTGATTTCAAAATGTGATCGGTAGCTTGAAACACTTGTTCTAGTGAACCTTGTTCTGGTGCTGGATGATGAAAAATAGACTTGTGTTCTAGGCGTAAATGGCGATCTGGAAATCTAGATTTTCCTACATACGCTATTCTGGCGGGATTCTCGTCGTCTAACTCTTCAGGATCAGAGTTACTTTCTTTCTCGCTTACTTGTGCTTCTTTACGCTGTTCGTGTAACTTTATTATTTCTTTACGGATTTTCTTGTACATACTCTCCATAGCACCGACGGTCTTGTGCTTACCCTCGGCTATATTATCACTCCACCTTGTCAGGGTTCTCATTTCAGCCGGATCTTTAGACGGGTAATCTTGTTCTCTTATTAGACAATTGATCAGAAACTTTAATATCATGAGCTGGATCTCGGCTTTCCTTTGAGACATGGCCTCGCTAATGCTTTCTGGATCATCCCCTGTACGGATGAAACGATATATTCTGTCTAGATCTTCTTTCATATTCGGTAAGGTGACTAGATACTCGGTCACCTTTCTTACGCGGAATGAATATAAAACCATATTATCCTCGCCTGGGACTGGATCATAGCCGCATTCGGCAAGGGATTTTCTTATTTCTGCTACAGTCTGATGTCTGGGCGTACGCTGTGATGCTTGTGCATGTAATTCGGCTGTCGTTAAACGCTTGTGTGGCGGCGGGGTTTGAGGAGTACCTCCCCCTGCGGCCCCTAAACTAGAGTCGTCTACTGAGGCTCTTCGTCCTGGCAGAGTGGGAAATGGAAATGTAGGCTGGACTTGTATGGCGGGCTGGACCGGGGGTACCGTAACAGGTACTCCGGTGTCTGGAGGAGCGGGAAGTGCCTGATTTACAGGGACTGGCGGAGCGCGAACAGGATTTGCATATTCTGGGACTGTGTCGTCCAAATAGGACGAAATAAAAATATCAGCTGCGGTCTGTTTGTGACGTAGTTTGGTCGGAACTAATGGTAGCGGGAAATTACTGGATGCCTCTGGGGTCGCTTTTGGCAAGCCCTCGGCAAGGAGAGGATACATACCCCTAATAAGGGCATGCCTCTGTCTGTCTGACTGTTCGGCTCTGACTTGTTCACCTATCTCGATTAGTTCTTTTTCTTGTGCTCGTTCTAAGGATTCTCTACTTAATTCTGACTTTCTGATTTCCTTTTCAGTTCTTTTATGAGCTTCTTTGCGCCATAACTCGATGGCATCTTTCTGTGACTGTCTGGCTTTCTTTTTCCATAATGCTTCTTCTACTCGCATGATGCATTCGGCATCCCATGTACCCGATACGGGCCATCTATACTTTTCTTCTAACTGTTTGGTATACTCTACCCATAAATCTAGATACAATATGGCGCTTATGCCATGCTTCTGATACATAAAATGACCTGGACTGTCCCTAGGCGGAACTGGAACTGCTGCTTCCAGCAGACCCTTTCTGGTTTTTAACTGACGTAATTTCGAAAAGAGCGTCATGACTGAACTATAATCTGGACACAATACAATACACAATAAACACGATACTTATTCCCCATTCATACCACGACATTAAAATACATGAAGAACATTTAAAAATAACAGTTCGAACAGAATACTACCTGGAATACGGAACACAGAATACATGAATTTTCTCGAGAACAGAGCTGACTAGAGCAGGAACTAGATGCACTGCTGAAACAGTACGAAACTTACCGGTCTCATAAAGAGACACGTCAGGACCCGCATCCACCGAAGTGGACACTTCGTTTGTGGGTCTGTGTACCACCAGCCCACGGACCAGAGTCAATTAGATTGACCCTGTCTAGATACCACCCCAGCAACGGTACTCACCGGGCAGCAAGAACGAAAGGCCTCGGACTGGACTGGACTGCTACGACGACGGACGACGAACTTCGGACTTCAGTTACGGGTGGACCTCCGGATACCTCGGACCTTGAACTCTCGGCTTGGGCTCTGGTCGGGACTCGCCGCGTTCCTCCACCGTCTCGTTTGGATGCTGGACCGCCTCCTCCGTCTCCTCCGTGGGCCTGAGGGATACTTGAAGCAGAAATATCTGCCGGTGCGCAGAAGAGTTCCGTCACGACTGCAGAGGGTCAGGGGGTCGGCGTGGCTTCACCGACGCGTGGGGAAAGGGCAAGTCCCTGTTCGGGCGCCATTATGTGGTAAATAAATAAATAATACCCTATTTTTGAATGTATAAATGAATAACAGATAGCTCAATAAATAAGAGTCAAGATTCGAGGTAGTAGGAGTTTTTTTTTGCAGGTTTATTACAGCATAAAGGAATAGGATGGCAAGGCCCAGCAGCGCTGCTGGTGTCAGGATCGGGACAAGGAAAAGGAATGACTTTTTTAATAACAGTGCATGAGCATATATACATAACGCAAACACATAGCATTACATTGCAATAGGCGTAGCAGTGGGTGGAGCAGAAGGTGTGACGCGTAGCAGTCGCGAAAGATAAGGGTGAAAAAGAGGTGTAACAGGGCGTATACATAGATATGTGATGCAAACGTAACAGAATATGTCATGAATGGGGCGGAAACCATGGAGGGGGCTACCTAAGGAGCCGGGACCTCTAACCTGATGGTGCGCGCAAACTAGCAATGACGTATCACTAGGAGAAGCTGGGGGCTATGAACTCTGTGCTAGGAGCAGAGACTGAAGTCTGGAGAGTCAGGGCGACATGTACCTAAACAGTATCTAGTATCTGATGTTTAGAGAACATGTTGATATAAACTAGAAGTCAGGAGGGGAAAAGCTAACTTGATTCTAAGACTGGACCATGCATTATTCTACATGTAGTGCGTGATGAAGAATATTAAATGACCATTAAATGCAGTCTTTCTCTTACATGGAGCCGGAAAGGCTAGACAATGACGGAAACTATTGATGCAGTTCAGTAACTTAGGAATGCAGAGAAGGAGGACTGAACTGATAACTGGAACTATAACATACTTTTGGCAGACTCAGAGGCAGAGCCAGGCTGAACCGGGCACTGTGAGGCAGGAAGTAAGTGAAGGGTCGAGGATACAGGTGGGGGCTGTATCGCTCCTCGGCGAGGTTTTCAGGAGACAGGAGCTGAATCTGGTGTCCAGGCCCTTTTGAGGCCGAGAAACGGGGACTTTACAATGAAATAACGTGCACACTGAGAAACGTGGCAACGTAACTTTACATAGGCCTGATATTCGTAGTATTCACGAGGACTAGAAACTGGCATATTAGAGATGGACACAACTATAATTGCGTCATTAATCGAACATGGGGAATGCATATGCATATTTAATCATGCACACATAACATATGATGGATGACACGTAGGGACACAGAACATGGCAAAATTTACTTTTCCACAATCCCTCAGTTCTGCAGGTCGTGGCTGTGGGGCCAGTCCCTTTCCGTTAAAGCAGCTATTGCATGGAATTCCCTTCCCGTGGAAATTAAGCATATCCAGGGCGCCGAATTTTTAAAAAACAACTCAAAACCTCCTTTTTTAATCAGTTGCCCTAAACATCCTTATCCCTCCCTGCCATGGTCCATCTGCGTGCAAGGACACTCTAGAGTATTTGTGCCCATTATAAATTCTATATAACGTAACGTAACATGTAAGGATAGTTCCAGTGGCTCTGGCCTCTAAAATACCTCCATGAGGTCATGAAAAGGTAACATGTGGGATTTATTATGCACTCAGAGATATGTAGACAGGCAAGGAAGTGCAGAGGACAGCGTAGCTATGGTAGACATCAAGGAGCCATAACGTTTACATTATAAATTCTGTTCAAGGCCAGTGATACATGTTTTGCCACATTCACATGTTAGCTAAGCAGTGTAAGCCATGACTGGCATCATAAATGCTTGACAATTCAGGAGAGGTATGCTAAGGAGAATTATTGGCACATCACTATTATTTATTATTGGCACATCACTAAGGCCCTTGCATGATGGGTGCATCCATTTTGACAATATAAGAAGTTATATCCCAGCAGTGGAAGAGGCTTGTAAATAAGTCCTGTTATGTGCAACATATGTCCATTAATGTTCCATCGCAACTGTGCCTGACAAATGCCTGTTGTGAAATAAGCAGCTCAGGAGCACATCTGCACTACATGGTCTGTTATCATGTGAGTTGTCTTGAAGGACTGTGGGCTTGAACATCAGCTCAATGCTTCCCTGGCACACAAACACTTGTGTGGGCCGAACAGTCTCACAGATAGCTCTGATGCAGAGATCATGCCAGCACTATAGCGATGGCATTTGCCGCTTTTACAGGGGGGCATGGTTAATTTGAACCAAAATGAATGCAAGCCATATTTAATGTTGCCACAAATCATCAATAGGTACATGAGACACACAGGATAGCAGACAACTCGAAAGTACTTACCAGTTGCTCCACCAACTTCTAAGCCTCCATAATCCAGGAGGTCAGATTCCCAGTCAATCACATTGCCCAGCAATGTTGAAGCTGGTCACAGTCCACTCTATACATTCTCTGCATCTGGAGGCATATACATTCCCGGCAATGCTTTCAGACCTTCACAGTATAGCCCTGAATGACATGGCCCCTACTGGCTATCATGTTAGGCAGATACTGCATGACCAGCCACAGGAAGCTACCAAATGTTTTCTAGGTCAAGGGGCAAGACTGACTCTTCCCTGGCATGATCCCATCCAACTTCCAACACTCAAACAAAAATGAAACCCTTAATAAAGCTACTACTACCTCTTTTAAAAATGTACCCCAAAAGGCGAATAACTGACAGCACACAGGACAATAAACAACAAAATACAACATTTACACACATAAAGGACTTGAGGGATAGCAGACAGGATGCACCAGCTCCAACAACACCAAAATCACTTTCCAGCAAAAAGAAAACACCACCACTCCCAAGCTCAGACAGACTTAAAGTAAAAATGAAAGTAACTTAACAGTTCCTGGTTTGCAGGATCCATTACATTACTCACCTTTATCCATTACTTAACTTCCTTGGCGGAGGCATCACGTTTTCAGCCAAAATGTTGTTTTTTATGCTACCAGTCAATGCGACGAATCCACACAAGGCCTGACAAGGCACAAGGAGGTTTTAAGGACCCATCTGCTGGGAAGCGTAATTTTTGGCTGACTAGCCTGCTGGAAAATATTACGGTTAATGGTCTTAAATATCGCGCTTAATGGGATGTCCAATGCATGTAATAATGTACAGGGATTGCAGTGTTGGGTGTGAATACTGGAGTTGACCACTTGTGGTGTGTTTTCTACATGGCCCATTTTAGTTTTTCCCCTATGTTAGCCAAATACAGCATACCTTTTTTATTTGAAAAAACAGGGAGCGCGTTGACCTTTAAAACGTCATCTAAGCTGTGGAAGTCACTCTGCAATGGAGTAAAGTTGCAATGAGTGGAAATGGTTAATTAATGTTTGTTAGTACAGGCAGACTCAGTGATGTTTATGTTACCTTGCACAGAATGATTATCGTGGCGTGAATGTTGTCTTTGTGGGCCTTGGGTCCCAAATTGTTTTACATCTGTGTGAAAAGTAAGTTTCCTCACTAGCATTGGACATCCAATGCCCGTTTTTCATTTCACAAAACACTTACGTGTGGCCTCCAATTCTTTTCACACAGATGTAAAACAATTTGGGACCCAAGGCCCACAAAGACAACATTCACGCCACGAAAATCCTTCTGTGCAAGGTAACATAAACATCATTGAGTCTGCCTGTACTAACAAACATTAATTAACCATTTCCACTCATTGCAA
Source organism: Lissotriton helveticus (assembly GCF_964261635.1). Lineage (NCBI taxonomy): Eukaryota > Metazoa > Chordata > Amphibia > Caudata > Salamandridae > Lissotriton > Lissotriton helveticus. Next base: position 1,443,577,612 of record NC_136061.1, on the reverse strand, counting down.
CTTTACTCCATTGCAGAGTGACTTCCACAGCTTAGATGACGTTTTAAAGGTCAACGCGCTCCCTGTTTTTTCAAATAAAAAAGGTATGCTGTACTGGCTTTATGCCATTATTTATGAATTCGAATGGATTGAGGATTGTCCTTTTTTTTAAAAAACTCTTTCCAACCTTTTCTTTCCAAACAGTCTCCGAGGATTCGATTTATCATGCTCTGATGAGAGTCCTGCGATTCAGACAGTGGGACTCGAAACGCGTAGGCATTTATCCATCTAAACATATTTAATGTCAGGTGCATCTGACGGCTACACGTCAGCTTTTGTCCTGTATCAAAAAAACAATTTGAGATTCCAACAGGATTTAGGGCAGCAGTCTAAAAACTCCCTCTGTTCGCCCCATATAAACTATACGCATGATTGAAAAAATTCTTTTTGTTCACTGTTTTGGTAATTTTTTCTACATGTATATTTGTGATTTTGAAACACAATTTTTTGTATAATTATATGTTCATTTTTTAAATGTTTTTTTCACTGTACAGAATATTAATTTGTTGTATAGTAGGTTGAAAAATGTATGGCAATACGTGAAGTTGATGACGTTTTTGCTCTGCCTTTAAATGTTTCTGAGATATGACTGAAAAGAAAAATGACACAAAAATAATTGTTGGGATTTACTAATAAATTATGTTTATCCTTTTTCAAAAATCGGTTGTTTGAATTCATGCTAGATGTTTAGGTAAAACCCCCTTGTTTGAGAAGATTACGTGGCTCAACCTACCCTCTATCCCATTGAGCCAAACCCCCCCTTTGTTCTCCTGTTAAACATAGGAGGCACATGAAACATGTCATCAAGATTCCTTCTATCTCCCACAGGATCTTCATGCTCAGAGCCGGCGTTGGTCATTGTGGAGCCAAGAGTGTCTCCAGAGGACCCAGCCCCAGAACCAATGCATAGCCTCTTCCACTGCATCCGGTGCCCCCGGCTTCACCGGTGCTGAATTCATCTCACCTGAAGTTCCCGACAACAGACTTGGACCCAGCAGCATTCCTTTATGCTATTTCTGCCATTTTGTTCTGGACCACAAAGCCATCTGACACACCTTCGGATCCACAATGCCTTACGTTCTGCCCATGTTTATGCCATTGGCCCCAACTCTGATGACATTCAGATCCATTCCTCCTGTACATGGCTCCTCTATCTTTCTCTGGTAAATGACATCGCAGCCATCCATGTCGTGAGCGGCCCTGTCACAGAAGCCACCCATGCTGCTACCTCCTGTGTCAGACACAGATCCTTTAATGTTGCCTCCTCCTTTTCCTAAGACTGTACCTCAAAACGAATCCGGAGGGTGGCCAAAAGTCTATTGGAGGTAGAAAAGTACACGATTCAATAGGATTTCTCAGACGAGGAAAAAGAGAGCCTAAGATCAATAAGACAGGCTGTCTCATGTTGTCCTCACACACCCCCTAGGGGATGTCATGCTTCATCATAGGGTGGTGCTCCTCTTCGGGACGGTGCCTCAATGCCCTATGGGTCCCCCGAAGGGTCACTTTGGCAGAGATCTTTTTAAGAAAATGTTGTATGCTGAGTGCAAGTGAGGTGATATGTGTGGTGGAGTAGAGATATGTGATTGGAAGTTACCAGCAAGGGGGTAAACGCATAAACAGTGCCGTACTAATGATCTTAGCCAGCTGCGGTCAACACTGAAGCAGTATTTGTGATTGTATACAATATATAGAAATAAAAAAAAACTGATAAGGGAGGTTGAAAGCTATTCTTTAACCGCTTCCGCGCTACCGCGTTTTCCCGCTGTGCGCTGGAATTTCAAAAATGCGCTGTTTATGACAAAGCCAGCTCGTCATCCGCGTAGCGCAGGTAACGCCCATGACGAGCTGGCTTTGTCATTAGCGCGGAAGGGGTTAATAAGAAGGGCGCCCCGTCAGAGATAAAAACCTTACCACACAAACTTTTGCATTAGACTCAGAGCCTTTGAATATTTCTGACTAGGGCATTTGTAATGGATGGATCCAACCTGTGAGCTGGCAGGCCACCCATTAGAGATCTCACTGGAGACCTCTCCAGAGATGAAGATGGAGCTTCTTACATGGCTTCCACTCCAGAATGGATGTCTTTCCACTTGTGGTTAAGAAAGCAGCTGAGGTGAATGAAGGTGCAGCTTTCGATGGTGGATGTCAAAATTAATGCTCTCACGAGGTTGTCCTTCCAGGCGCAGCAATTTCAAGCCCCTGTTGCCCTTCAACGAGGCTTTGCTGGATCTAGTCATTGCAACTTCAGAGAAGCCCACCTCAGCACCGGCCATCAACAGGATTGTGGCATGTCACTATCATCCCGCACCAGGGGTTCCATTTTTTTTATTAAAGCAGTGATAGTGTCAAACCAAAAGTTAAAGCAGAAATCCATTCTTTTAAGGTCAATAGCCCTCCCCACCTGTTAAGTGACATGCTTCATCATAGGAATCCTCCTTATGCTGATTACGAAAGTCATCAGTGTAGGTTCCTACCCTGCAAAGTAGGATAAGTCCTAAATCGGAGACCAATAATGAGTGAAATGTTATCGAGGGTAGAATTTATGTAGTGGAGGGTGGAGTGTCCTTGTCACATCTAATACAGAGAAAGAATACTGTTAAAAGTACATAGTGGTGGAACAGACAGTTTTATTCATGTGCCTGTTTGGTATGTTTAAAAGAAAGGGAGATTATTTAACCCTTATAGATGGTAAATATGTTTCAGCTCGAGCTCGCCCTGCTCTGAGGTGTTGTGGAATTTTGTCAGGAGCGAGAACTAATTCTCTGTATGTAAAATCTTAATTAGGTATTTCAATGTTTAGATCTACCCCATCACTCCTGTTGCTGCACGGTCTCCATTACCATGAGGTGTAGGTTTTGTAACTAAGTTAATAACTTTTGTCCTGATGTAGAAAATGTATGAAGGTTGGGGAGGAGGAAAATGATGTGTGTGTATTTTTATATTGTAGGACACTGAACACCTATTAGTATATTTGTGAAACCTGATTGGTTACTGAAGCAATAGATTTTTTGAGTGGTAATTTTTAGATGTAGCTACCACGGTGACTAATCAGTGTCTTCTTTTTCCTTGCGGATTTCAGTACAAACCAGGTGCATAGGATTGAGAAAGGAAGAGGCTCCATGGCTGAAGAAGGTGCATCTGCTAATGGTAGTGCAGGTTTATATAGTCTTCTTAGATTTAACAATAATTAATCTTACATTTTTCATCTACATCATGGCCTTTTATATTTTCCCTTTGTATTTTCCACATCTATCAGTATTGGTGTTTGGTATTTCCACATGCCTGTTTTAATTTCTTCCTTTTTTCCCTTCTTTTTATTTCCATTATTCAATATTTACCCTCTGTAGCAACCTCCTTCCCAATTGTTAGCATTTTTATTTTGTTGAATATTAGATTACTTAAATTTTTAAAACATAGAAGTATAGTACCAATAATTATAGATTATTTATATATTGTCTACAAGTTTAATCCCCTCATTATTTGTGATAGTGATAATTATTTAGGGGGAGAATTTGATGTGGGCTAGGAAGGAAAATGGAAGGGGAACGAGATTGGACTCATTATGTACCTGCCGATAGCAACTAAAATCATGCATTATGGCTAGCGTGATTAATTATGGGAATAAACAAAGCAATACATTTTGCTTCGTAAATGAATATTCCACATTTCTATCATTTTTAGTGTCAAGTCAAGTTAAATTTTCATGTAATGGATCTATTTTTTTAATCTGTTCTCATTCATATGAGCAATGAGCTTTTTCGTTTAGTTTTGCAGGTGGTGTTTGTGATCGATTAATAAGTAGATCCAACCACTGCAGTGTATGGCCCTGGGCGGCAGGGTTTCAACCTCCTATGCGAACATCTGCATAGGGTGATTTGAGAGGAGGCATGCATGCAGCCATGAACTGGATTAATGAGATATTTTCTGGGGTCGTTTTATTGAAGATGCTATTATAATATGGATAACTAAATGAAAGAAATGACAGATGAAACAGTAAACCATTCAATCTAATGTTTATAATGTACTTTGACAAGTATCATGGTGAATTCCTATATTTGAAGCTCTATGTTATCAACCAAAAAGCTGAAATTAAAATAAAACATATACATATGAGGAAATGGTTGGAGCGTGTAGAATTCAGTATTTTCCATATGGCTAGAAATAAAATCCTGAAAATAGCAGAATGAAAAAAAACAACCACCCACAAGAATCTTTCATTACCAATTACCATAATTAATTATATTTTTTAAGTCATGAGGAGACATTGGCATTTACTGAATTACATAATGGAGGCCATAGTTATGGCAAAGTGATTCCTGCACAAAAACAATCTACTGAGGCACGTTCCTCTTTCTCTGTGTGCTGCAGAATTCAGCAGACATAGAAAGAGGAAGTAATGAGGAGAAATAAAGATATTTATCCTCGTTATGCCCACCTTCCCCCAGGGAAGGTGTAGCATTTTCGCACATTCCCAGGTTTACCAGTCCTGGTAAATCTAGAATCCATCAAAATCCACAAGAGTTGCGTGGGAACACCCCCATGTGGATTCAGTAGTCTCATTTTTGATTCGCGTCACACATGCACCATGTTGCGTGCTCCAAGTGCGACTTGCAATGCAATTAGCCTCATAAATATGGCCCTTGGTTTCAGGAATTAAATTCATCTAATACTTAGGATTGAATATTGTAATGGTGAAGTCATTAGAAATCTAGTTATTCCTAGTTATCTGCTAGCAACAAATTCAAAAGAAAATTGGTTACCTTCAAAACCATATGTATTATTTTAACCACAATAATTTATGATAATATGGTTTGAAAATATTGAAGGAATTTTAATACAATTCCAATGTAACATTCAGGAGTTTGCAATTTCTGCCTTGCAATACACAATATGTGATGCATGCTCTAATCAGTAAAATCAAACTTGTTTACATAGTTAACATCACAAGAGATTTGAAAATAAAATGAAGAGCCAAATGTTCTCTTGTTCTGGTAAAAAAAAAATTGTCACAAATTGTGCACCAACTTTTTTGTGGCCAATAATTGTTATGTTCAAGCTAACCTGTGCACTAACAGGTTGCATTGCAAAATTAAGAATTGGGGGAGGTTTGCTGAATGTCCTGCCCAATTAATATTCATTTTTTTTTTAAGTTCAAGAAAATGTATTTGATAATGACAAGAGAAAAACAAGGTGTCAATACAAAGTACAATGGAAAAATGAAACGTTGAGAACTATGGCAAATAAAACAAGCATAAGATTGTAAATAGTATCAAAAGGTAAATCTGGATATTGGAATGAAAAAAGGAAAGAGCATTGGAAACATTAATCATAAAAAGCATGAAAATACCTGAAAGAAATATAAAGACGATACATTGAAGAAAAGAAAAAAATGGAATGGAGTGAGCGTTTAAGGAGGTTTAAGGACTTCTTGTTGCGAAGGCAATGGACGAAATGAACGATTACCACAAGTGTCCAAATAAAGTGTGACAGGGAGCCATAAGTCCAAGCGCTTTGCAGCCATGTGAGCCGGAAAAACAAAGGCAGTGTCAAGTCTATGATTATGGCAAACGTTAAACCACCACGCCTTAAAGGAGATATTGGAGAAGTCCTTCCAATTTACCGTTATCTGCTGGAATGCAGCAGCCAGGAGCAAATCAATAATCTGAGGTTTTAGTTCAACATTATCCCAGCAGGGGGAAAGGTTGCCTAAGAAAATGTTGATATGAGAAAGAGGGATACATGTGTGAAAAATCAGATTAATTTGAGCCCAAACTTGTAACCAAAAATCATGAACATAGGTACATAAGAATAACATGTGAAACAAAGTTGCTTGTGTGGAAGAGCAAGACCAGCATGTATGAGAAGTGTTTGGAAAGCGTTTATGAAGGTTAAAGGGTGTATAAAGAAGCCTATTATAAATAAAGAACAAGGACTGTGTCAAGGTTGCCGCTCTTGAGGATTTACGGATCTTGATCCAAACTTTGTCCCATAGTGAAATTGGCCAGGACGTGGAAAGGTCATGCTCCCAGCATTCCTCCACTTTGGATTTAGATCTAATAAAGTCAGTAATGTGAAGGTATTTGTAAATGGCGGAAGCCTTTGGGGTGTTGCGTAGAAAGGAGTGAAGCAAGGAGATGGGAGTGGGAGAAACAGGAGAGGAACATAACTGAGAGAGCCGATTATAAGTCGTCAATGCAGCCTCTCTAAGTAAGTGATAGTTACGAGCAAAGGAGGTGGGTAAGTCATAAAGGGAACGAAGAGTGGTGAAAGGTAAGAAAGAGGATTGAGAAAAAATTTGGGAGACCCATAACAGCCCCTTGTGATGCCATGTTTTCCAAAAGAAGGGTTTATTATGGATAAGGAGGGCAGTGTTATGCCAAATGGGGGAGGAAAGGAAATCCGCAATGGTCGTGGGAAGGGAATGGGAAAAAGATAGAAGCAATTTAGTAGTAAATTTGTGAATGGGAGTGGAAATGGAAGAGGGTTTACGGGAGAAGGAAAGATATTCAGCGAAGGAAAAAGGGGAAAGAAGAAGGCGCTCAAATTTAGCCCATAAAGGACAAGGAGTGGTAGGGTCTTGTAACCAGAAGGAGGCTTGTCGTAATTGAAACGCTTTATGGTAAGCAGGGAAGTCTGGGAAGTGAACTCCACCCTCCGTCTTAGGACGAATCAGTCGAGCAAGAGACATTCGAGGCCTTTTCTTATTCCAAAGAAAGGACATCATAGTGGAGTTAATTTTCTTAAAAAATTTGGAAGGAATGGATACTGGAATGTTAGAAATAGTATAGAGGACTATGGGAGACAACATCATTTTAATAGTATCGAGGCGGCCCCACCAGGACAGGTAAAGAGGATGCCACTTGGACGTTAAATCCACTAATTTTTGGATGCATTTGGACAAACAGAGGGAAACAGTATCTGGAATGGTAAGAGTAATATGCAAGCCGAGGTATTTAATATGGGAGGATTTCCATGTAAAATTAGAATCAGCAAAATCAGGTTTAAATGTGAATTTTGTTAAGGGTAGAATCTAACATTTATCATTGTTAAGTTTATAACCAGATATGTGGGAGTAATCATTTACTTCAGCAAGGAAGGCGGGAATTGAATCAGTAGGGTTAGAGATAAAAAGAAGGATATCGTCCGCGTATGCGGCTAGCTTAATTTGGGAATCTGATATCTGAAAGCCCTGAATGGTAGGATTCTGACGTAGTTTAGACAGAAAGGGTTCTAAGGCCAAATTAAAGAGAAAAGGAGATAGGGGGCACCCTTGACGAACGCCTCTTTTCAAATAAAAAAGGAGGATACTTGACCATTAGCACAAACAGCTGCACGTGGATTGGAGTAAAGTAAGGAAATCAGAGAAATAAATTTAGGGCCAAAACCAAACCAATGAAGGGTGTGAAAAAGATAGGTCCACTCAACTCTATCAAACGCCTTTTCAGCATCAAGGGCAATGGCCGCAAGGGAATGGGGTAAGTGACGGGACTTAGATAAGACATTAAATAATAGTCTAGTGTTGTCGGTGATGAAACGGCCCTTGACAAAGCCCGACTGTTCCTCACCCAGAAGATCTGGGAGAAGAAGATCAAGACGTGCTGCAAGAGACTTCGAAAATATTGTATAATCAATGTTAACCAAGGAGATTGGTCTGTAATTATTACAATGTTGAGCATCTTTTCCCTCCTTGGGTATGAGACAAATGTATGCCTCAGAGAAAGAACCTGAGGAAGATCCAAAGGTGAGGAAAGCGTCAATGAGGGAGTGTAGTTTTGGGATAAGTAGTTTTGAAAAGTGAAGGAAAAATTCAACAGTAAAGCCATCCGGCCCAGGAGCTTTATCTTTTTGGAGATTCTGAAGTGCTGTGAGTAGCTTTTGTTGAGAGATATTAAGCTCTAAATGAGAAAGGTCAAGCGGGAGGTGAGTTGGCTTTTGGATGTTGGAGAAAAAGTGGTCTAAGGTTTGAGAGGAGGGTTGGGTTTCGGAAGAGTATAAAGTTTTGTAAAAGGCAGAAAATTCAGCAAGAATGTCTGTATCCGTGTGTTTGAGAACAGAGTGTGTGTCATAGATTGATTCAATATTCAATTTGTTGTGCTTTACTTTCAGATAATTAGCTAAAACCTCCCCAGCCTTATTTTTGCCCCCATAAAACTTTGCACTCGATTTCAATAAATATAAAGACGCATCATCCGTGGACTTTTTGTTAAATTTCATTTTAGCATTGATCAGGGCTGTTAAACTATCCTGCGTTCGGGAAGTAAAATAAGAATGCTCCAATTTCTTAATATCAAGAAGGAGAACAGCTGTAAAGCTGTGAGCAGCTCTCCGTTTTTTTGCCACAAAGCCAATTATAAAATCTCTTGCTGCAGCCTTGAAGGCATCCCAAATGGTGTGCTTGGGAATGGAAGGGGTGTCATTAAGTAAAAAAAATTCATCCGAAAATTCAGTGAAGGATGCAGTGAACTTGGGATCCAAGAGAAGGGAATTATTAAAGCGCCATCGCTTGGACCCAGCTGATTTAGGAACGATGTCAAGTTGAAACCAAAGTGAGGGCATGGTCTGAAAGTAAAATCGGACCAATCTCTGCATGAGTAAGGGTTTGGACAATATTGTGAGTAACAAAAATTTAATCAATCCGGGATTGGGAGTGATGACAGGGAGAGTAAAAAGTGAATTCCTGCAGCTCTGGATTACATAAGCGCCAGTCATCAGTGAGCTTATGTTGAGAGATAGCTTGAGAGAAGGATTTATGTGACTTATTAGGAATAAAGTGAGCTTTGGAATTTCTATCCAAAAAGGGGTCAAGGGGCTGATTACAATCACCTGCTAAGATAAAGTTGTCATCAATAAATCTGGTAATATGACGGGAAAATGTATGCCAGAAAGTAGGATCGCCAGCAGTAGGGGCATAAACGTTTAGAAGGGAAATTGGAACATTCTTAATAGAGAGCTTAGCATATGTCCAGCGACCACTATCGTCTGATTCCTGAGAAAGCAAAGAATGAGAAAGATTTTTGTGACATAAAATGGCTACTCCATTACGCTTGCCATCCCCTGGAGAATAGTAAACATCACTTACCCAACCTCTCTTCAGTTTAACAGATTCTTCAGCAGATAAATGAGTTTCTTGCAAAAAAGCAATGTCAACATTTAAACGTGCAAGATGCGACAAAATTCTCTGTGGTTTGATGGGAGAATTAACGCCCTTAACATTCCATGTAACTATTTTTAGCGACATAACACGAAAGTGAGAAAGAAAATGTCAATAAGAAAAAAAGGAGTACAATAAGTGTCCAGAGGAAAAAAGTGAGCAAAAAGGATAAAAGAATCAAGAAGAAGTAAGGTAATGTGAGATCGAAAAAATAAATGAAGAAGAGGAAAATGGAGTAAAGAAGTGGTGATAAAAACCAGTTGAATGAGGAAAAAAAGTAGAGGAATGTAAGTGAGAAAGAAAAAGGTTCGAAAAAAGTAGAAACATGGGAGCTGTCGAAAGCAAGATAAGGAAGACACCTGTGAACAGGGGAGAACTAGGGAAAAAAATATGATGAGGGAGAAAGAAGAGGTAGCAAACAACAAGGGAAGGAAGGAGAACATACTTACGGAGGGAGGAACTGGGGAAGCACGATCACTGGGGAGAGGAGACGAGAAGAAAAAAAAACGGAGGGGGGAGCACCAACTGGAGGAGGCAAAACTACCGACGTAAGCGGACCACCAGAGCGAGGGGGAAACACACTGTGAGATGTAAAACCTGCGGAAGAAAAGAAAGAACAAAAAACTTGAGAGAGGAAAACATCAAGAAATTAAATAATAAAAACGAAATGGCAGACAATGGTAGGAAACACATGACTACATTGTAAGGGCATGAGGGAACATAAGAGAAGCAAGAGGGATCATTTAGAAAAAAAAAAAGAAAAAGAAAGAGGGTGGAACAACATGATAAATACGAACATAGAAACAGTCAGCATTAATTGTGCAGACTAATTAAGAGAGCAGAACAGCAACTTATGAAAGTCACGGAGGAAAAGCTGAGGAGGAACTAGATGAATCCATATCGGACGCTTGAGCAGAATTCAGAAAGCTCCGGAGGCGAACAGGATCCTCATAGGTCGTCGTTTTGTTGTTGTGAGTAACTCTGAACAGTCAAGGATGGAAGAGGGCATATCTGGCGCCAATGGAACGAAGCTCTGGTCGCATATCCAAGAAGGCTTTACGGCGGCTGGCTGTAGCTCTAGCGTAATCCTGCGCAAAGAAGAGAGTAGATCCTGACCATGTGAGGCGAGGAGAGGCACGGGCTGCTGAGAGGACTTTGAGAAGATCAGTGTATTCTAAGAAATGCATGATGACACCCCTTGGTCTTGAAGAAGCAGAGGAATTTGAGGAAATGCGACCCAGCCTATGTGCTCGTTGGATGTTAAGCGTGGTACCTTCGGGCAAATGAAGGAGCTTAGGTAGGAAGGATTTGAAGAAAGCTATGGGGTCATTCCCCTCACAATTCTCCGCCAGGCCGTAAAGTCGGAGGTTGTTGCGTCAATTGCGGTTCTCAAGCTTCTCAACCTGCTTCTGGAGAGCGGAAATCTGCGACTGCATGTGTGTCACCTTGGAGGATGATTCTTGAAGAGAAGATATGGAGCGTTCCACTGTCGTCACTCTCGTATCCATTTGTGACCAGTTGTCAGTTAAGACCTGCAGCTTGGAATTGGTTTCCTCCACGAAAGGTCGGAGAGCGCGTATCTCCTCCAACAGCAACTCCATAGATACAGCTGAGGTAGAACCTGCCGGTGAGGGAGGATCCTTTTTGAGGCGCTTCGACGTGGCTTTCCCTGAGGGTTGACCTGGACGTTCCACGTTGGACTGCGACATTTGGACAGCAAGTGCCTGAGAAGCTTCCAGATGAGCCAATGCAGAGAAGAGTCTTGAGTTTTTGATGAAGACGCGTCGTGCAGTGTTGGAAATACGAGTAGTTGCACCTCTCTCCATACAATGAGAGTCGCCTCAAAAGAGAAAACGAGGGGAAAACTGGCACTAGGAATGTGCTGTGCGTGCCTGCAAGAGTCAGTAAACTTGTAGAGGAACGCCTCAACCAGCAAAGGCACACAAGAGCTAAAAAAGTCCCAAGAGGGTGCCCTCTCAACCACTTAGGTACGTCAGAAATTCACATAGAGGCACAAAGCAGTATCCATATACGTGGATGAAGAAGCCCTTATGTTGTAGAGCGAAGCGGAGAATAGCCGCGACAATGAGCAACAGCACAGTGGTATGTTGGACTCTTTACATCAGGAAAAGCACAGCGTCGTAGTGGAGAGGGGCAGCTTGAGTTGAGTGCGCAAACAAGAGAATGCGTAGATGGCGTCAAGAGCTGCAAACATGAAGAAAATTCAAATATGGGAGAGTGCAAAGAAATTATATTGAGCCTGGTAGAGAGCAGACGTAGATAAGGTGCACCGGTAATCTGTGTGAGAGAATTGCCCCAAGGAAACAAAATGGCCGCCGAAATCGCAATAATCGTGAGTGAAACTCCCACAGGTCAGAACAGGCAGGTTAAGGGCAGCAGCAGCCTGAAAATGTGAAAATTAGCTCACCATGAGCGATAGCCGAAGTCTGGGGCGCTGTGTGGGCAGAGCATTGTCCGTAGCAGGGTGCGCGCTGAACGCGCGGTGTGGAAACAAAATGGCGGTTGCGGCCGTCAGGGAGCTGCGGCCGCTGGAAATGTCGCCGGAAACACCATAGAAATGTCCGAAAGAGCCTCAAACTAGGAGCACAACAGTCCTCTTATGTTCCAGTGGCAGGAACTTCTGCTAGCAGGTAATGGCGAGAGGCAGAAGAGGGTGAATCCCCCGGTCGGCACGGAGCGCTCACATCGGAGTCGCCGTCCACGCCGGGCGCCAAGCCACGCCCCCCCAATTAATATTCATTAAACAGGCACTTTCTTTGATTGGCTTCTGTTAGGCCTGACATTCTTAGTGTGGGCTTCCCCAGAACATTTTACCTTCAGTTCTCCTGTTTGGTTAAATCGTTTTTGTTGGCTTTAAGACTCTGAACACTGTATTGCTGCCAACCAGTGCTAAAGTGATTGTGCTCTCTTCTTAAAACATGGTGAAATTGGCCTGGACAAGAATGCCATATTTACCCACTTGTACGTCCCTAAAGCCTTTTACTACATGTACACCTGCCATGTAAATTAAATAATACTAGTGGGCAGCAGGACTAATTGTGCCTCCCATGAAAGTAGTCTTTTAAATCATGTCTCAGGATTGCCCCTGTGGCCTGTAGTGCAGTTTTAAACTGTCATTTTGATCTGGCAAAATAAGCCATTTGCCAGGCCTAAACCTTCCTTTTAAGTACATACAATTCATCCAAAAAGTAAGTCCCAAAGGCTCATAGGGCAAGATGCATTGTATTTGAAAATTAAGACAGGAGGGCTAACGTTATGCATGTCCTGGTAGTAACAAAATCCTAGAGTCATTTTTCACTGCTGTAAGGCCAGTCTCTCCCATTGAATAACAATGGATTACCATAGTACATTTAATAAGTGATAACTTTTCTTTGGGAGAAGATAGAAATATGGTGTTTACAAGCACATTAATTGTAATGTAAAAAACGTTTTTCTGAATTGGTAAAGTCAGATTTTTAGTCACAATTTAGAAAATTCCACTTTTAGGAAGTTGGTATTTCTTGTCCTAACCAACTGTGCCTTCTACCAGTATACCAGGCCACGTGACTGTGACTGGCTCTGCTGTTGGGATCTGTGTATTGCTCCCAGATAGTGACCCAAAATGGGACTAGATGTGGGCAGGATGGGCTATGCTGTCAGTGTGACTGGCGTGAGGAGCTATACCTTGCTCTACTTGCTCTTCAAGGGCTTGCATCCAGCACTGGTACTAGTCTTTTGTCACCCTGGACTTTTTGGAAGCTTATCTTAAAAAGGGAAGAACTTTCCAGAGTCAGATGTGGAGATAGTATAGGGAATCTCCCCACTTTAAAAGTTGGCACCAGGTATACATATTGGATCTCTTCAGCACACTCCTGAACCTGTTGACATTACAGGTGAAGGACTGCCTTGCTCCCCCTGCTGCTTGAGGACTACCTACTGAACATGCTCCCTACATCCCAGACTAACCATAATGACTGCGAGGATCAGTTGGCTGACCTTGTATTTAAGATACAAGAGAAAAACAAGCTCCACAGGTTTCCCCGAAACTACTGCCAGCTGACCTACTGCACTGGAATTTCCTAGAACTGCAACTGGACCTGCCTGAGCACTGCTGGCCTCTGCTAAAGTGAGTTCATGAATGCTAGGAAGTGACTCCCTAGTTCATGGACCCCGGGATGGCATCAGTTGAGCTCCTTTTGTGAAGAAAGGTGAAAACCCTGAAGTTTAGCGCAGTTTGTGATGATGAACTGGTTCATTTGCTCCACCACGCTGCTGCCTATGACAAAGTGCCTACGTGCGCTTCCAGTTAGACTCTTCGTGCTACTGCAACTGCCAGTGAAGACCAGCAACATGAGATCTGCACTTCACACAACAGTAGTGATAGCCCTTCAGCAACAACCCTTTGCGATGCCCAACCGGATCTTAAGGCTACAGTGCCAACAGTCTACACTGCCCGGCTTGCTCTTTGTGCTACTGCGATACCCACGCACAATGCTCTACCTATTTTTGTGGTCTGCAACGCAAAAAAACAGATCTCTGTATCCGGTTGGCCTGAACTTTTCCCCGGTCTAGCACGACCAGATGACCATGAGAGCCACTTTGCACTTTTAGGCTCTATCTCTACCTAAAGTATCCATCTGAATTCATTGTGGTTCTACTGATAGGGTTTTTGTTATTCTGGTCTGACATCAGACGCAAATACAATGCATTCGAGCTGAGCCGGAGCCAGAGCAAGATGCCGGAGCTGAACAGTGCTGAACCCTGGCCGATTCCCTGCTCTTGGTCTTTCGGCCCCCGGAGTTCCTGAGTCCCGGGGCAATCAACCGCCAGGCCTGTCAGGGGAGGGCCATCCCAAGGCTTCTGTGACTCCTGAGGTTTCCTCCCCCCACCAGTGCCCCCACTGGTGCCCCCACCAATGCCTCACCTCTGCCTCTGCAGCACCTCTGCTTCACACAAGCCTTACATCTCTCCCCGTCTCACTCCATATCACCCCTTCTCACACAGACCTGCCCTCCCAGGTACCAGGAGATAGGAGAGGAGTGGAGAGGTGAGAAGAGGTGGAGAGAAAAGGAGAAAAGTGCAGGGAGACAGAGAGGCATCGGGGGCCGGATAGTCAGCAAATACTGAGGTGGAGAGGTTGAGAGGCCCGGTGAGGTTCAAAGGCGCAAGGCACCAGAGCAAGTGCGACAAGCCGCAGCAGGCTGCTACGAAGTAATGGGCCCAGGGTGCTGCAGAGATGGACATTGGCCAGCCAGCGGTCCCTGCACCCAGAACCCAGTATTAAGTACCCAGCAACCTAGCAATCCAGCAACCCAGCAACCAGTGGAGTCGCAAAGCAGTTGCGGACATCTACTCTCCGATCTCTGCAAGAGCTTTGAGTGTGCAGCTGAGTCCACACTCCCACTTGCAAGTTACCCTCTCAACTTAGCCAAAGTTTTTATATGAGGAGATGGGGTTCCAGTCTTAAAAAGCCCAAGACAGCCACACCCTGTGGAGACATAATCAAAGGTTTTTATAGCCTGAAGCCAAGAATAGCGTGACCCTAATTGAGTGGCGTCCCCCAGTCACAGCTTGATCCCATGCAGGGTTGTAAGTTTCAAAAAATGAAAAGTTCAATATCAATGTTCCAAGATTTTCTTTATTCTTCAATCTTGATCAATGTGTTTTCATGGTTTCTATATTTATATCTTGCATTTTCAAAGTAAAGTATTGGGCATTCAGCTACGTGTCCAAAAAACATATTCATAATCAATGCATTTCAGCTATTCCATCCTTCATCAGGGATATAGATTCTACAATCAAAATAGATAAATCATGCAAGAGGGTACATGAAGGTTAAAACAAAAGGATAATGATCATCGTTTATCGACGCTATGTCTCTACAACCAATAGATAAGGGTGTTCAGATAGTACCAGAGTGAAGGTGAAGAGCACGAGTAATGTGAAATCCCCACAAGTCCTTTCTATTCAATCCTCGTGGTGAGAAAACAAACGATACGTCCAAAGTGCAATCACAAGAAATAATAACCAAATGTATCCCCAAATAGAAGAAAACAGTGTATGCTCGATAAAGTTGTGGTTACACGTATGCTCAATCTCCCTTTCGGTGCGTATACGACAATTATTAAAAAGCGTCTAACCCTCCTGCATGTTACGAGAAGGAATGCAACTTACATGCTTCTTTATGGACTCATGGTGAAAACTGTTATGATGAAGTAAATTATTGCGGTCTGTGGGTTTCCGGTGAATGTCTGTTTTAAAAGAACTACCCATTCTGTGAATTGCTACATCCAAAAAAGTAATCTGGTTTTCATGAATTTCAGATGTAAACTGGATTCTTTCATCTCTTGAGTTCAATTCTCCAATGGCTTTTACAAGTGTATCCATTGATCCAGTCCATATTATAAACATGTCATATATGTATCTCAGTATGAGTTTCGCCTGTGATATCCATGGTTCCTGAGTAAGGATATATTGTTCTTCAAATTGTTCCATGTAAAGATTAGCATACACAGGAGCTGCCGAATTGCCCATCGCAGTGCGTGCCTGTCTGTTGTAGGTAGTATTGATTCTTCCATTTGAAATACCTATTAAAGAGTGTGAAATGTAACAATTCCATTAGAAAAATTTGAAAATCCAGGTCTAAATCCGTATTTAGTAGTGCATGTTCAATCGCTTCTATTCCCTCTTGGAGAGGTATTGAAGTGTATAAGGATTTAACATCCATGCTACAAAGAATGATGTGTTCATCACTGGTTATTTGAATTTGCTCTAATGTCTCTAAGAAGTGGGTCGTGTCCTTCACAAATGTCTTCATCCTCATCACGCTGGGTTGTAGATGTTTATCTAGTAGTTGTCCTATTGGTTGATGAATGCTTCCTATAGTTGACACAATCGGTCGAAATGGCGGCTTTTTGAGGTCTTTGTGTATTTTAGGTAACATAGGAATCATCGGGCTCTTTGGATGATTTGCGATTAAAAATCTCTCCGTTTTCTCATTAATAACTCCATTGTTGTATGCTTTAATGATGATTGTTTCAAGATGTTTTGAAAATTGCTCTGTCGGATTACCATCCAAGGGTAGATATACGCTTGTGTCCGTTACATGTCGTTCAACTTCTCTTTCATAATGTGAGGTGTTCTTTATAACTATTGCACCTCCTTTGTCTGCCTTTAAGCAAATTATATTAGGATTCCGAGCTATTTTCTGTAAAGCCTCTCTTTGTTTTTGGGTCAGGTTGTGGCATCTTGTTTTTTTAGAGAAATTTAATTTGGATAATTCCATTCTTACCAAATTTTCAAAGGTGTCCAATGTTTTATGAGACACTGGTGCTGTATAGGTACTGTGTGGTGATAAACCTAAAATTTGGTCTTCTTTTATGTCACTTCTCTCTGTGACTATGTTAGTGAATAAGTGTCTAAGACGTAATTTCCTCATCAGTTTATAAAAACTAATTTCCAGCTCCAATTTATCCGTCTAAGTTGTTGGGACAAAGGTCATTCCCTTTTGCAGTGTTTCCATAGAGATCCTATCCAGATCATGGTCTGAGATGTTGATGACTAAATTGTTGAATTCAACATTTTCTTCGTTTTGTCCTTCTTTTTCTCTGCGGCTACGCTCCGAGTATTCGGCGCGTCTTTTTCTATTGCCTTTGCTCCTCCTGGGTCTTCTGTTTCCTGTTGGCCCACTTCTAAAAAAGACTGTCCACTTTTTTGATGTTCAGTTACTTGTCGCTGTCCAGAAATTTCAGGTTGTTGATCCGATCCTGTGGTTTGAAGTTGTCTAGGTCTACCAGTTGTTCTTGGTCTGGTTGATTGATCACTATCCTTGGATGTTGTATCAGTGCTTTGGGTATATGGTTTTTGTTGTCTTCGGTGGGCTTATACCTCTGCCCAGGTATACACCTCCCCCAGCTTGTAATCCATGGTATCTCTACGTAGTTTACGAATTTTCCTATTGTTGATCTCTTGTGTATGTTTATCGAGTTGAATATTGATATCTTCCAATATTTTTGTCCAGTCATCCGGTGGTGTATTTTCCGTTATTTCATTGGTTAGAGTCGTGATTTCCTTCTGTAGTTCTTCTAAAATATTCGATAATTCCTCAATTATCAGAAGGATGAGGTCTAACGAACACTTGTTTAGGATTGCGAACCACTTTTCTTTAAATTTCAAGGAATTTTTACAAAGTGACGGTTTCAGTGCAATTCTTAGTCCTCGAGGTATTCGAAGTGCACGGTGACATTTTACTAAAGTGCTTGCGTGCAATTTCTGATTGATCGCCCTTTTTGAGAGGTAAATCAACTGTCTTATGCTCTGTTCTCTATTCTTATGTGATGTGGTTTCCCTAATAACCTCATGGATTAAAGCGTAAATGCGAGTAGCTTCCTCAGTTGTGAATGCAAAAGTATCAGCTCTTTGATCAGTGATGTTGCAAATCTATCATACTGCATGTTTCAGATGGTGCCAAGTGTGTGTCTCTGCGTGAGAAGTTGGCCTGATGTATGATGTTCACTATTCTAGTGAGCACCTTGTATCAATCCAAACAACCCTTATGGTGATTGGTTGTAAGTCTACCTTATAGACAAGCTATCCTAGGGGTAGCATGGACCTAAGCAGTCTTAGGCTTAACTCAAGAGGGCATGTGAAGCCTGCTGTTTTACCATATGCAATCCTGTAATACCAAATGAAAGGACACCACACAAGTTATATATTATAAAATATATGTATTTATTACTAGAATAATCCCCTGTACTCTTTATGAGGACAGAAGCAGAAGTGTTAAACAAAGAACTTCATATAACATGCAAAAGTTGCACAATTATGGATAGGCCCGGTGGCCACTAAAACCATATACTGAAATAGTGGTATAAGAACCACGTCACGAACAATGGTAAGGCCTAGGGCCTTGGGAATTGCTGGGGCTACACTGGACTAACAGCTGTTTGGACGGGGGCAGCCCACAGGATGCGGGTGCAGTGTCTAAAGCACACGCATGCACCAATAGAAGTCAATGGTGCGTAAAAGTTGCAAAGTTACTGTTTTGGAAGTCTTCCGACTGGACTAGAACTTACCCACTTTAAACTAGGACACTAGAGGTGTAAACCACTATGGGAGCACCGGAGTTTTCTCGTTACCTCACCCACAGGAAGCGGGTGCATAGGTGCCAAAGTGTGTCGGGTTTCGTCATGGAGTTCTATGGAGCCTGGAGGTGAAGATGCTGCAGGCGGCCAGGAGAGAAGAGTCTGGTTGGATCCAAGGGTGGATCGAAGATGTAGAGTACCTGAAAGCAGAGGGGACAGAGTCTGGGTCACTAGCCAGTGACAAGGAAGGAACCAGGAAGGAACCAGGCGATGTTGGGCGCAATCAAGTAGTTGTCGTGAAGCTTGTCTCCGCTGCCACGTGGACCCAGGGGCATCGACGATGACCAGGAGTTGAACACAGACTGTCCCACAAAGGTTCTCGCTGTCGGCGGTGTAGGCTTCTGGATTGGCCTTGGCAAATGCATCCCACGCAGGAATCGAAGATGGCTTCTGGATCAGACCAGCAAGGTCTGATGGGCTGCTCCTTTTCAGGGGAGAAAGGGCCAGTCTAAAGCAACCAGACCAGCAGTGTATATTCAAAGGTTCATCGTCACAGAGGCCCCTAGCCAACGGGCAAGTGACCGGACAGACGCACCGAGCAGGAAAATGCAAAAGGGCCCCACGCAGCACTCGGTGAGTGTAGAGAGGTGATCTTCGGTGCAACAGCTGCTTGGGCTGGGGCTTCTCAGTCCCCAATGCACAGCTTCGAGGGTGCCTCGGGAGCTGCACGGGAAGCACTTCGCAGGCTTTCCAAGATGGCCGGTCCCATGTCTCACGTCGCCTTCACGGGTCTCAGCTTTTCTGTGGCTGAGGATCGGACTGTTGGATGTCTGGGAATCTGGTTCTTGTTGATCTCTGTCGCTCGAGCACTGGCGGGAGCTGCGACAAAGCAAACCGTTGAGCGCTTGATGGTGCCTGCTTGCACAGGGTGGTCACTCCTTGACCACAAGGGAGATTCTTCAGTCTTCTAAGTCGAGTAGGATGTCGAAGGGTCCAGAGTTATGTATCAAAGTTTCAGTCAGGATAATCTAAAGTCTATGGACACAGCTCCTACCTTTATTCCAAATCAAGGGGCTGGATTACCTGCCAGTTCCCTCCTATGGGTGGGACCCAGGAAGGGGGTGGTTACACCCCTTTCCCTTTGTCTAGTTTTGCGCCAGAGCTGGGGCTGGAGTGCCCCAGGACCGGTTTGAACTGGGCTATGCATGGGACACCTGGTGTGCCCCAGGCAGTGTCTAGTTTCACTCGCCCTCCCTGCCTCCATCCACTATCTCCTGTCTGGGGTGGTGTAACACCTCCCTGTGACAGGAAACCTTTTGTCCAGGCCTCCCCTGCCGGAGTTTTGGTCAGCAGCAGGAGGCCAGACTCGTGTCTGTGGCAGCAGCATCCATTTTGTGATGCTGGGGCTCTGGTTAGTTTTAACCGCGTTTACTGTTACCCACATGTCTTATCCATCTAGAAGGGTGGAATGCTACCCCCGTCGCCAGAACTGGCGAGGGGGTAGTATTCCAAAGCGTATGACACCTTACACGACATGTTTTGATAAAGCCTAACCAAAGTTAGCAATAACCGTGAGGATTATAATGCACTTAAATAAATAAATAAATGTCGGAATTTGTAAAGCGCACAGCTACCTCCACCGGAGGTGTCCCGGCGCTGTCCGTATACCGCTTAGGAACCCTTCCTGGCTTTCCTGGGAAATGTCCACTCCTGGGCACCCCCCAGGTGCAGCCAGGCATCCCAGCGCTTTTGGTGCCGTTGTGGAGACTAAGCAAGCTATTGCCCAGAGTTGCAGCGTGGGACCCATGATCAGAACAGGCACTGAGGCGAGAATATCCAGTCAGGGGAATTAATGAGCCGGATTCCCGAGGCGGGAATCGAACCCTGGTCCCTGGCCAGAGCTCTGCATCAAGGTCTGCCTGCTCTAACTATTGAGCCACACTTTTCCCATATACTTAAGAGTATACGGTACGGCAATATCCCAGAACAGCTATAAGGACATGGTTCCAAAAGCTGCAGACAGGCTCAGCTCATGCTAGAGCACCATCTCACATAAAACCAAGCACTCTGCCTCCAGGATTGTTAAGGCCTGCCATAGGTGTGACTTATAGGTGTATATGTGTCCCGATATAGGTTTAGACATAGTTATATTATATCTAAGCAAGGGGCGATTACATGACCTTGCCCCAGCTGAGTGATCAGCAAGTTGTGTCAGTTTGGATGGCCAGCCAGGGGTGGCAAAAGATATGCTGCAGCCCCTGGTAGGCCTTGGATAAACCTATGGCCTGGGTACCTATAGTACACTGTACGGGGGCTCATAAGGTGACCCAAAACCCAATTGCTGATGTACCTAAAGTACATGGTGTTGAATTTAGAGAGAGAACAGCAGGCTGTGGGTCTGATTAGCAGGCCCACAGACACATTAACTCGAAAACCAGTGAAGCAAAAAGCAAAAAATGGGGTGACCATATGAAAGCAGTCCATACTCTCCTACATAACCCCCCCCCCCCCCCAAATGCAGGGACATTAAACTTAACCTTGACCAGATAAGTCTTCATGTTCTAAGTGGAAATACCTGGAGAGACCACCTGCATTGCCATGGTCAGTCCCTGGTCTGTGCTCCACTGTAAAGTCCATCCCCTGTAGGGAAATGGACCACCTGAGCAGTCTGGGATGTTCACCCTTCATCTGATTTAGCCACAAGAGTGGCTTATGGTCTGTCTGAATCTTGAAGTGAGTGCCAAACAAGTATGGTCTCAACTTCTTCAGGGCCCAAACCACAGCAAAGGCCTCCCTCTCAATAGCTGACCAACGTTTCTCTCTAGGGGTCAGCCTTCTGCTAATAAAACCATTGGGCTGGTCTTGACCATCTACATTAAGTTGTGAAAGCACAGCTCCCACCCCCAACTCATAAGCATCTGTTTGGACAATGAACTCTTTGGAGTAGTCAAGACTCTTTAAGATAGGTGCAGAGCACATGGCCTTCTTCAGGTCATCAAATGCCTTTTGACAGCTAACTGTCCACGGAACCTTTTTAGGCATCTTCTTGGATGTCAGATCATTGAGTGGTGTCACAATGGACCCATCATTCTTTACAAATTTTCTGTAGTACCCAGACAGGCCCAAGAAAGCTCTGACCTGTGTCTGGGTGGTTGGAAGAGCCCAGTCCTGTATGGTCTGGATCTTACTTTCCAGTGGTTGAACCTGACCCCCACCTACAAGGTGGCCCAGGTACACAACCTTACTCTGCCCTATCTGGCACTTTGTGGCCTTGATAGTTTGGCCTGCCTTTTGCAGGGCCTCTAAAACCTTCTTCAGGTGGATCAGGTGATCCTCCCTGCTGGAGCTGCAGACAGCAATATCATCAAGATAAGCTGCACAAAAGTCATCCAACCCAGCAAGGAATTGGTTCACCAACCTTTGGAAAGTGGCAGGTGCATTCTTCAAACCAAAGGGCATCACCACAAATTGATAATGACCTCCAGGGGTTGAGAAAGCTGTTTTGGCCTTGGACTCCTCAGCTAACCTGATTTGCCAATAACCAGCTGTCAGATCAAATGTGCTCAGAAATTTGGCAGAAGCCAATCTATCTATGAGCTCATCTGCTCTTGGAATGGGGTGAGCATCTGTCTTAGTGACAGCATTGAGACCTCTATCGTCCACACAGAACCTCATTTCTCTCTTACCATCCTGGGTGTGAGGTTTTGGCACAAGTACTACTGGTCTGGCCCAGGGGCTCTCTGATGGCTCAATTACTCCAAGTTCAAGCATTTTCTGCACCTCAGTCTTTATACAATCCCTGACATGGTCAGGTTGCCAGTAGATTTTATTCTTCACAGGCAGACTGTCACCAGTGTCCACCTCATGGGTGCACCAGTTAGTTTAACTGGGTGTTAATGAACACATATGTCTGTGAGCCTGCAGAACTTGTCTGCAGTCCCTTTGCTGCTGCTCAGAGAGGCTGCCTGCCAAGGCTCCTCCATCCACTGAACCATCATCAGGGTTTTGGGATAACAGGTCTGGGAGAGGGTCCCTCTCTTCCTCCTGGTCCCCATCTGTTGCCATGAGAAAGCCCATGTCTGCCCTGTCCACATATGCCTTCAATCTATTGACATGTAGCACCCTGTGGGGGCTCCTAGGGGTGGCAAGGTCCACCAAGTAGATGACCTCTCCCTTTTTCTAAATTATGGTGTGGGGTCCAGACCATTTGTCTTGGAGAGCTGCTGGGGACACTGGCTCCAACACCCACACCTTCTGTCCTGGCTGGTACTCAGTCAGCACAGCCTTTTGGTCATGCCAAGCTTTGATTGGCTGGCCTCAAGGTTTTTGGAAGCCTGCTCCATGTATTCAGCCATCCTGGAGCGGAGACTAAGTACATAGTCCAATATGTCAAGTTTAGGCTTTTTGAGCGGTAACTCCCATCCTTCCTTCACAAGACATAGGGGTCCTCTTACAGGGTACCCAAACAAAAGCTCAAAAGGGCTGTAGCCAACCTCCTTTTGTGGGACCTCTCTGTAAGCAAACAGAAGGCAGGGTAAAAGGATGTCCCATCTTCGCCTAAGTTTTTCAGGTAACCCTTTTATCATCCCTTTTAGGGTCTTGTTGAACCTTTCAACAAGCCCATTGCACTGTGGATGGTAGGGTGTGGTGAACTTATAGTTAACACCACATTCTTTCCACATTGCTTTCAAATAGTCAGTCATGAAGTTGGTACCTCTGTCTGAAAGTACCTCCTTTGGAAAGCCCACTCTGGAGAAAACTCCAAGTAGGGCCATTGCCACAACAGGAGCTGTTGTGGTCCTCAGGGGAATAGCCTCTGGGTACCTGGTGGCATGATCCACTACCACCAGTATGAATCTGTGCCCAGATGCTGTTTGGGGATCCATTGGTCCAACAATGTCTATCAAAGGGTACTCCCACCACAGGTAGTGGTATAAGGGGGGCCTTTGTGGTTCCACCTGACTTGCCACTGGCTTGGCAGGTTTCACAGGAGCGACAAAACTCCTTGGCATTTTCTGACATGTGAGGCCAGTGAAAGTGAGGGACAAGCCTGTCCCAAGTCTTGTTCTGGCCTAAGTGTCCTGTTAGAGAAATTTCATGGGCCAAGGTTAGAAGGAAGCCCCTAAATTGCAGAGGTATGACCAACCTCCTGGTAGCACGAGGCTCGGGGTCTCTAGTCTCTGAATAAAGGAGCCCATCATCCCAATATACTTTATGGGTACTTTGAGCATTCCCAGCAGCCTCAGCAGCAGCCTGCTGTCTGAGGGGTTCAAGAGAAGGACAAGTTAACTGAGCCTTCCCCAGATCTGCCCTTGAAGGTCCCCCTGTCCCCAGAAACTCAACCTGATCAGGTTCAAGCTCTTCCAGGACAGTCTCCTCTTGGGTTACAGAATCATCCTCCTGAGAGGGCTGATCCTCAACCTGGGGCAAGGTGGAAGGCACTGCCTTAACCCTCTTGCTCTTTCTCTTGGGTTGTGTCTGGTCTATAGTTTCAAGATCCAGCACAGGTTCAGGTAGGCACTTCTTGGCCTGGGACCTGGTTACAGCAAGAACATGTGCTGAAATACCTAGCATCTCTGCATGAGTCCTATACTCCACTTCTGACCATACTGAGTCCTCTAGATCATTGCCCAAAATACAGTCAACTGGGAGGTCTGCACTCACCACAACTCTTTTGAGGCCAATAACCCCTCCCCAGGAGAAATTAACAATTGCCACACTATGTGTAGTAGTGACATTGCTAGCATTGGTCACTAGGTAATTATCACCCAGTACAATTTGTCCAGGGTCCACAAAGTTAGGTGTCACCATAGTGACACTAGCACATGTGTCCCTGTAGGCCTGAGCCACTTTATCATTAATCAAAGGCATCTGCTGTACTTGCCCAAAGTATTGGGACTCATAGTAGTGGACATAGCCATGTCCACATCATAGATCAGAACAGCCTGAGTGGGGATCCTGACTAGGCCAGAATCCACCTCAGTACCCATGGTTAACCTCACTATAGCCTTGGGTTGTGCACTACCACTGCTGACTGTACTAGGGGGTGCAGGTGCCTTAGAGGCTGCAGTGGTAGGGGCTGTACCTTTCTTAGTGCATTCACTACCCCAGTGTGAAACTGATGTACAGGTATTGCACCAAGGTTTCTTTGGGCCATCTTTCTTCTTCTTTTTCTTTCCAGTTTGGGACCCCCCCCTCATCAGAAGTATTTTGGGGGCCTGATTGCACTTTGGATGTATCGTTTGTTTTCTCACCACGACGATTGAATAGAACAGACTTGTGGGGATTTCACATTACTCGTGCTCTTCACCTTCACTCTGGTACTATCTGAACACCCTTATCTATTGGTTGTAGAGACTTCGTGGAGAAGTGTGGCTCGCTGGTTAGAGGCGGCAGACCCTGAAGCAGAGGTCAGACCCGGGACCTGGGTTCAATTCCCGACGCGGCAGGGTCTTGAGCCCAAATATCCACGGACTCGATAATTCTCGTTTCAGTGCCTACTCGAGTCAAAGGTTCACACTCTGCAGCTCTGGGCATTAGCTTGCTTAATCTCCACTATGCCCCCCCCCCCGCGGCAGGATGCCTGGCTTTCACCTTAGGGATGCCCAGTACGGGTATCTCACAGGGAAAAACCAGGACGGGTTCCCAAGGCAAGCGCCGAGATGCCTACGGGTAATCGAGCTCTATATAAGAACGCTTAATAATAATAGTAATAATAATAATAATAATAGCGTCGATAAACAATGATCATTATCCATTTGTTTTAACCTTTGATAAGATACATTTTTCCCATGTACCCTCATGCATGATTTATCTATTTTGATTGTAGAATCTATATCCCTGATGAAGGCCGGAATAGCCGAAATGCATTGGATATGAATATGTTTTTTGGACACATAGCTGAATGCCCAATACTTTACTTTGAAAATGCAAGATATAAATATAGAAACCATGAAAACACATTGATCAAGATTGAAGAGTAAAGAACATCTTGGAACATTGATATTGAACTTTTCATTTTTTGAAAGTTACAACCCTGCATGGGATCAAGCTGTGACTAGGGGACGCCACCCAATTAGGGTGACGCTATTCTTGGATACACTGGTACTCTGCATCGGAGGGTACACCCTAGAGCACGCAACAACTTTGAACTGTTAATTTACCTTGAGTGCAAGTGTGATAAAACATTTCATGATAGCCTGAAGCCCCCAGCTGCCCCCTGATGCCAATCATGAATACACAGAATAGCCCAGAATAGTTAAATTAAATCATCAATAATAACCAAAGATGAGATCTGGGTGAGTCAGGAAAGGCCCAGCTAAATCCTGCAACAAAAATCCAAAGTCGGGGGTCAACCATGCACTCACGGATGTAGCAGCAATGCCTTCAAAACTCCCAGCAGCATCTCAACCAGGTTTAGCCTCTGGGTAATAGCAGCCATTCCAGCAATCTCTCATCCAACTCCACCCCCCAAGGCACCTCAGCCCCACAAGCAAGATCGGGGGCGCAAGCATCGGGAAAGCACTTACCTGGAGGAGCCAACATCTGGATCTCTAGCTCCTCCAGCATTTGTATAATCCTCCTCAAAAAAGGCGACATTGAGGGATTATTTCAGGAACTCTGCAATCACCCCAAAACCAAGATTAGGCCCTCCTGACGCATCCTTGAACTCCCCTCAAACCAGTATAGTCTTAGCCTTGCACCAAATACACGTTCAGTCCATGATCCACGCGGTTGCCGGCAGGACAGGTCACAGCCCACCATCATCTGGCTCCACAATAAGAGCTAAATTTCACTTAAAAGAAGCTGCTACGGTCCATCTTCCGCTTCAGGGTCCCAAACACTTTCCCTACGGATCACAAGACATTCATCCTCTCGTTGTGCTGTTTTCCTCACCAACCTCCATGTCAAGTGAGGACTTTCCGTCCACTTCTCAGTCCGTTAAGAACCCAGGCACGCTTCCTCCCTTAGAACTCAAGTCCCAAACCACCATGGACCATCCTGTGGATTGCAGCAAAGTCCTTACTCCTCAAGCTGTGAAACAGGCAAGCACCCAAAAAAGTAATTTTAAAACATTGTCCCCAATCAGCTTATCAAAAACCGCCAACCAATGCCATCAAATAGCTCTGTCAGGTGGGGACCACAACATTAAGATCAATACCTCTTTAGACCTGTCCTTTTTCATCAACAAATTCAAAACGTTCACAGATCAGGAAAGTTCCCCACCAATCGACATAAATGTGCTTCGGTCACAACTCCTTCAAACCCTTCAAACAACAGTGTCAGTGCTGAATTACCAATCAGATTAAATGGAACTACAGGTTGACTTTCTAAACACTCTTGCTTTGTACACTGCTGGGATTGACAAAAACTAGAGGCACTCATCTCGCTGATAGTTCAATTCGTTCAAACAGTATATTTTTCTCTCCTATTATTGACTCGTTGTCCTTACTACCCTAATTCCTTTTGTCAGTATTAAGCAAAATTAAGAAGCTACTAACATCAGGGCACTCTGACTCCCTGATTCAGATACCTCATCCGGGCGTGGACCCACAACGGCATGCACAGTTGCAACACAGTGGGGAAAAAAGAGCTAATTAGCAGCAACCCCCATTCGCTGTCAGGTTCTAAAACAGCCACCCCAGCCATTACCCCTACCTCTGTAAACTAAAGCACCATCAAAAACAGCTCTCCTAATCATCAACATTTCTCAGCCAACGTTAACACAAGCACCTCGAGGTCTGACCCCACAACCGACCAAATATGAGTTCCCACCCCAGGCATTACGGAAAAAGTCTACGCTACTGCAACAACCAATGCAACATTAAACCAACCACATACTCATCAGCTGTCCAAACAGGGAAAAAAAACTCTGGTATAATCATAACAGAAACACAGTCGAAATCAAAAATCCAATCAACAGGGGCATGGCTTGGCAAGCCAGCATGGCGAACGTGTGCTGAGAGCGCTCCGTACAGCCTAACATCTATCCTTCAATATCCTGCTTCTCCGGTCACCTCCTGAGCCCCAGAGCTGCCCAGCTGACATAGGAGACTGCCATCTCTTACCTAGACCGCTCTCGGCTTTGTGGAGTCTCCTGTGTTTTCTGCTGGCTGGGAGTGACGTCACCACCGCAGCAGAGCAGGTGCGCTGCGCTGCTGCGGCGGCTGGAGTCCTTTGAGTGCCCCACACTAGGTGCCTCCTCCCGGGGGCTTTAAAGTTACAAATGGGGGTGGGGTCGCACACTACTCACACACCGGCGGTGTCGCCCCTAAGGACTCTGGTCAATGTAGTAAAGTGTTCGCGATGCATCATCTTTCGTTCTTCTGCTATCTTCGCTGTCTTCGCCATCCCTGGACACGTGTTTCGGGGTATCACCCCTCATCAGCAGGGATAGGCCGTGTACTGGGGTTGCCGATGGCTGCCAATATCTGCCAGGTATAGTACCACTCAGGCACGTAGGTGCGGGATCCCAGGCTCGTCAGCCCACTGCTCACGGGAGCTTTAAAGTTACAAACGGGGGTGGGGTCGCACACTACTCACACACCGGCGGTGTCGCCCCTAAGGACTCTGGTCAATGTAGTAAAGTGTTCGCGATGCATCATCTTTCGATCTTTTGCTATCTTCGCTGTCTTCGCCATCCCTGGACACGTGTTTCGGGGTATCACCCCTCGTCAGCAGGGATAGGCCGTGTACTGGGGTTGCCGATGGCTGCCAATATCTGCCAGGTATAGTACCACTCAGGTGCGTAGGTGCGGGATCCTAGGCTCGTCAGCCCACTGCTCACGGGAGCTTTAAAGTTACAAATGGGGGTGGGGTCGCACACTACTCACAAACCGGCTGTGTCGCCCCTAAGGACTCTGGTCAATGTAGTAAAGTGTTCGCGATGCTTCATTTGACGATCTTCTGCTATCTTCACTGTCTTCGCCATCCCTGGACACGTGTTTCGGGGTATCACCCCTCATCAGCAGGGATAGGCCGTGTACTGGGGTTGCTGATGGCTGCCAATATCTGCCAGGTATAGTACCACTCAGGCGCGTAGGTGCGGGATCCCAGGCTCGTCAGCCCACTGCTCACGGGAGCTTTAAAGTTAAAAACGGGGGTGGGGTCGCACACTACTCACACACCGGCGGTGTCGCCCCTAAGGACTCTGGTCAATGTAGTAAAGTGTTCGCGATGCATCATCTTTCGATCTTTTGCTATCTTCGCTGTCTTCGCCATCCCTGAACACGTGTTTCGGGGTATCACCCCTCGTCAGCAGGGATAGGACGTGTACTGGGGTTGCCGATGGCTGCCAATATCTGCCAGGTATAGTACCACTCAGGCGCGTAGGTGCGGGATCCTAGGCTCGTCAGCCCACTGCTCACGGGAGCTTTAAAGTTACAAATGGGGGTGGGGTCGCACACTACTCACAAACCGGCTGTGTCGCCCCTAAGGACTCTGGTCAATGTAGTAAAGTGTTCGCGATGCTTCATCTGTCGATCTTCTGCTATCTTCACTGTCTTCGCCATCCCTGAACACGTGTTTCGGGGTATCACCCCTCGTCAGCAGGGATAGGCCGTGTACTGGGGTTGCCGATGGCTGCCAATATCTGCCAGGTATAGTACCACTCAGGCGCGTAGGTGCGGGATCCCAGGCTCGTCAGCCCACTGCTCACGGGAGCTTTCAAGTTACAAATAGGGGTGGGGTCGCACACTACTCACACACCGGCGGTGTCGCCCCTAAGGACTCTGGTTGCGGAACACGGAATATCCCTGCTGACGAAGGGTGATACCCCGAAACACGTGTCCAGGGATGGCGAAGATAGCGAAGATAGCAGATAATCTAAAGAAGATGCATCGCGGAACACGTAACTACCTTGAACACAGTCCTTAGGGGCGATACCGCTGGTGTGTGAGTAGTGTGCGATCCCACCCCCAATTGCAATGTTAAAGCTCCCACGAGCAGTTGGCTAACGAGCCTGGGACCCCGCACCTGCGCACCTGAGTGGTACTAAACCTGCCAGATATTTGGCAGCCACTGGCAACCCCAGAACACGGCCTATCCCTGCTGACGAAGGGTGATACCCCGAAACACGTGTCCAGGGATGGCGAAGATAGCGAAGATAGCAGATAATCTAAAGAAGATGCATCGCGGAACACGTAACTACCTTGACCACAGTCCTTAGGGGCGATACCGCAGGTGTGTGAGTAGTGTGCGACCCCACCCCCAATTGCAATGTTAAAGCTCCCTCGAGCAGTTGGCTGACAAGCCTGGGACCCCGCACCTGCGCGCCTGAGTGGTACTAAACCTGGCAGATATTTGGCAGCCACCGGCAACCCCAGAACACGGGCTATCCCTGCTGACGAAGGGTGACACCCCAAAACACGTATCCAGGGATGGCGAAGATAGCGAAGATAGCAGATAATCTAGATGCATCGCGGAACACGTAACTACCTTCACCACAGTCCTTAGGGGCAATACCGCTGGTGTGTGAGTAGTGTGCGACCCCACCCCCAATTGCAATGTTAAAGCTCCCTCGAGCAGTTGGCTGACGAGCCTGGGACCCCGCACCTGCGCGCCTGAGTGGTACTAAACCTGGCAGATATTTGGCAGCCACCGGCAACCCCAGAACACGGCCTATCCCTGCTGACGAAGGGTGATACCCCGAAACACGTGTCCAGGGATGGCGAAGATAGCGAAGATAGCAGATAATCTAAAGAAGATGCATCGCGGAACACGTAACTACCTTGACCACAGTCCTTAGGGGCGATACCGCTGGTGTGTGCAACCCCACCCCCAATTGCAATGTTAAAGCTCCCTCGAGCAGTTGGCTG
The DNA here is from genome assembly GCF_964261635.1 of Lissotriton helveticus. Lineage (NCBI taxonomy): Eukaryota > Metazoa > Chordata > Amphibia > Caudata > Salamandridae > Lissotriton > Lissotriton helveticus. The sequence goes on along the minus strand of NC_136061.1, from coordinate 1,443,547,520 downwards.
ACGAGCCTGGGACCCCGCACCTGCGCGCCTGAGTGGTACTAAACCTGGCAGATATTTGGCAGCCACCGGCAACCCCAGAACACGGGCTATCCCTGCTGACAAAGGGTGATACCCCGAAACACGTGTCCAGGGATGGCGAAGATAGCAGATAATCTAAAGAAGATGCATCGCGGAACACGTAACTACCTTCACCACAGTCCTTAGGGGCAATACCGCTGGTGTGTGAGTAGTGTGCGACCCCACCCCCAATTGCAATGTTAAAGCTCCCTCAAACAGTTGGCTGACGAGCCTGGGACCCGCACCTGTGCGCCTGAGTGGTACTAAACCTGGCAGATATTTGGCAGCCACCGGCAACCCCAGAACACGGCCTATCCCTGCTGACGAAGGGTGATACCCCGAAACACGTGTCCAGGGATGGCGAAGATAGCGAAGATAGCAGATAATCTAAAGAAGACGCATCGCGGAACACGTAACTACCTTGACCACAGTCCTTAGGGGCGATACCGCTGGTGTGTGAGTAGTATGCGACCCCACCCCCAATTGCAATGTTAAAGCTCCCTCGAGCAGTTGGCTGACGAGCCTGGGATCCCGCACCTGCGCGCCTGAGTGGTACTAAACCTGGCAGATATTTGGCAGCCACCAGCAACCCCAGAACACGGCCTATCCCTGCTGACGAAGGGTGATACCCCGAAACACGTGTCCAGGGATGGCGAAGATAGCGAAGATAGCAGATAATCTAAAGAAGATGCATCGGGAAACACGTAACTACCTTGACCACAGTCCTTAGGGGCGATACCGCTGGTGTGTGAGTAGTGTGCAACCCCACCCCCAATTGCAATGTTAAAGCTCCCTCGAGCAGTTGGCTGACGAGCCTGGGACCCCGCACCTGCGTGCCTGAGTGGTACTAAACCTGGCAGATATTTGGCAGCCACCGGCAACCCCAGAACACGGCCTATCCCTGCTGACGAAGGGTGATACCCCGAAACACGTGTCCAGGGATGGCGAAGATAGCAAAGATAGCAGATAATCTAAAGAAGATGCATCGCAGAACACGTAACTACCTTGACCACAGTCCTTAGGGGCGATACCGCTGGTGTGTGAGTAGTGTGCGACCCCACCCCCAATTGCAATGTTAAAGCTCCCTCGAGAAGTTGGCTGACGAGCCTGGGACCCCGCACCTGCGCGCCTGAGTGGTACTAAACCTGGCAGATATTTGGCAGCCACCGGCAACCCCAGAACACGGCCTATCCCTGCTGACGAAGGGTGATACCCCGAAACACGTGTCCAGGGATGGCGAAGATAGCGAAGATAGCAGATAATTTAAAGAAGATGCATCGCGGAACACGTAACTACCTTGACCACAGTCCTTAGGGGCGATACCGCTGGTGTGTGCAACCCCACCCCCAATTGCAATGTTAAAGCTCCCTCGAGCAGTTGGCTGACGAGCCTGGGACCCCGCACCTGCGCGCCTGAGTGGTACTAAACCTGGCAGATATTTGGCAGCCACCGGCAACCCCAGAACACGGGCTATCCCTGCTGACAAAGGGTGATACCCCGAAACACGTGTCCAGGGATGGCGAAGATAGCAGATAATCTAAAGAAGATGCATCGCGGAACACGTAACTACCTTCACCACAGTCCTTAGGGGCAATACCGCTGGTGTGTGAGTAGTGTGCGACCCCACCCCCAATTGCAATGTTAAAGCTCCCTCAAACAGTTGGCTGACGAGCCTGGGACCCGCACCTGTGCGCCTGAGTGGTACTAAACCTGGCAGATATTTGGCAGCCACCGGCAACCCCAGAACACGGCCTATCCCTGCTGACGAAGGGTGATACCCCGAAACACGTGTCCAGGGATGGCGAAGATAGCGAAGATAGCAGATAATCTAAAGAAGACGCATCGCGGAACACGTAACTACCTTGACCACAGTCCTTAGGGGCGATACCGCTGGTGTGTGAGTAGTATGCGACCCCACCCCCAATTGCAATGTTAAAGCTCCCTCGAGCAGTTGGCTGACGAGCCTGGGACCCCGCACCTGCGCGCCTGAGTGGTACTAAACCTGGCAGATATTTGGCAGCCACCAGCAACCCCAGAACACGGCCTATCCCTGCTGACGAAGGGTGATACCCCGAAACACGTGTCCAGGGATGGCGAAGATAGCGAAGATAGCAGATAATCTAAAGAAGATGCATCGGGAAACACGTAACTACCTTGACCACAGTCCTTAGGGGCGATACCGCTGGTGTGTGAGTAGTGTGCAACCCCACCCCCAATTGCAATGTTAAAGCTCCCTCGAGCAGTTGGCTGACGAGCCTGGGACCCCGCACCTGCGTGCCTGAGTGGTACTAAACCTGGCAGATATTTGGCAGCCACCGGCAACCCCAGAACACGGCCTATCCCTGCTGACGAAGGGTGATACCCCGAAACACGTGTCCAGGGATGGCGAAGATAGCAAAGATAGCAGATAATCTAAAGAAGATGCATCGCAGAACACGTAACTACCTTGACCACAGTCCTTAGGGGCGATACCGCTGGTGTGTGAGTAGTGTGCGACCCCACCCCCAATTGCAATGTTAAAGCTCCCTCGAGAAGTTGGCTGACGAGCCTGGGACCCCGCACCTGCGCGCCTGAGTGGTACTAAACCTGGCAGATATTTGGCAGCCACCGGCAACCCCAGAACACGGCCTATCCCTGCTGACGAAGGGTGATACCCCGAAACACGTGTCCAGGGATGGCGAAGATAGCGAAGATAGCAGATAATTTAAAGAAGATGCATCGCGGAACACGTAACTACCTTGACCACAGTCCTTAGGGGCGATACCGCTGGTGTGTGAGTAGTGTGCGACCCCACCCCCAATTGCAATGTTAAAGCTCCCTCGAGCAGTTGGCTGACGAGCCTGGGACCCTGCACCTGCATGCCTGAATGGTACTAAACCTTGCAGATATTTGGCAGCCACCGGCAACCCCAGAACACGGCCTATCCCTGCTGACGAAGGGTGATACCCCGAAACACGTGTCCAGGGATGGCGAAGATAGCGAAGATAGCAGATAATCTAAAGAAGATGCATCGCGGAACACGTAACTACCTTGACCACAGTCCTTAGGGGCGATACCGCTGGTGTGTGAGTAGTGTGCGACCCCACCCCCAATTGCAATGTTAAAGCTCCCTCAAGCAGTTGGCTGACGAGCCTGTGACCCCGCACCTGCGTGCCTGAGTGGTACTAAACCTGGCAGATATTTGGCAGCCACCGGCAACCCCAGAACACGGCCTATCCCTGCTGACGAAGGGTGATACCCCAAAACACGTGTCCAGGGATGGCGAAGATAGCGAAGATAGCAGATAATCTAAAGAAGATGCATCGCGGAACACGTAACTACCTTGACCACAGTCCTTAGGGGCGATACCGCTGGTGTGTGAGTAGTGTGCGACCTCACCCCCAATTGCAATGTTAAAGCTCCCTCGAGCAGGTGGCTGACGAGCCTGGGACCCCGCACCTGTGCGCCTGAGTGCTACTAAACCCGGCAGATATTTGGCAGCCACCGGCAACCCCAGAACACGGCCTATCCCTGCTGACGAAGGGTGATACCCAGAAACACGTGTCAAGGGATGGTGAAGATAGCGAAGATAGCAGATAATCTAAAGAAGATGCGTCGCGGAACACGTAACTACCTTGACCACAGTCCTTAGGGGCGATACCGCTGGTGTGTGAGTAGTGTGCGCCCCCACCCCCAATTGCAATGTTAAAGCTCCCTCGAGCAGTTGGCTGACGAGCCTGGGGCCCCGCACCTGCGCGCCTGAGTGGTACTAAACCTGGCAGATATTTGGCAGCCACCTGCAACCCCAGAACACGGCCTATCCCTGCTGACGAAGGGTGATACCCCGAAACACGTGTCCAGGGATGGCGAAGATAGTGAAGATAGCAGATAATCTAAAGAAGATGCATCGCGGAACACGTAACTATCTTGACCACAGTCCTTAGGGGCGATACCGCTAGTGTGTGAGTAGTGTGCGACCCCACCCCCAATTGCAATGTTAAAGCTCCCTCGAGCAGTTGGCTGACGAGCCTGGGACCCCGTACCTGCGCGCCTGAGTGGTACTAAACCTCGCAGATATTTGGCAGCCACCGACAACCCCAGAACACGGCCTATCCCTGCTGACGAAGAGTGATACCCCGAAACACGTGTCCAGGGATGGCGAAGATAGCAAAGATAGCAGATAATCTAAAGAAGATGCATCGCGGAACACGTAACTACCTTGACCACAGTCCTTAGGGGCGATACCGCTGGTGTGTGAGTAGTGTGCGACCCCACCCCCAATTGCAATGTTAAAGCTCCCTCGAGCAGTTGGCTGACGAGCCTGGGACCCCGCACCTGCGCGCCTGAGTGGTACTAAACCTGGCAGATATTTGGCAGCCACCGGCAACCCCAGAACACGGCCTATCCCTGCTTACGAAGGGTGATACCCCGAAACACGTGTCCAGGGATGGCGAAGATAGCGCAGATAGCAGATAATCTAAAGAAGATGCATCGCGGAACACGTAACTACCTTGACCACAGTCGTTAGGGGCGATACCGCTGGTGTGTGAGTAGTGTGCAACCCCACCCCCAATTGCAATGTTAAAGCTCCCTCGAGCAGTTGGCTGACGAGCCTGGGACCCCGCACCTGCGCGCCTGAGTAGTACTAAACCTGGCAGAATTTGGCAGCCACCGGCAACCCCAGAACACGGCCTATCCCTGCTGACGAAGGGTGATACCCCGAAACACGTGTCCAGGGATGGCGAAGATAGCGAAGATAGCAGATAATCTAAAGAAGATGCATCGCGGAACACGTAACTACCTTGACCACAGTCATTAGGGGCGATACCGCTGGTGTGTGAGTAGTGTGCGATCCCACCCCCAATTGCAATGTTAAAGCTCCCTCGAGCAGTTGGCTGATGAGCCTGGGACCCCGTACCTGCGCGCCTGAGTGGTACTAAACCTCGCAGATATTTGGCAGCCACCGACAACCCCAGAACACGGCCTATCCCTGCTGACGAAGGGTGATACCCCGAAACACGTGTCCAGGGATGGCGAAGATAGCGAAGATAGCAGATAATCTAAAGAAGATGCATCGCGGTACACGTAACTACCTTGACCACAGTCCTTAGGGGCGATACCGCTGGTGTGTGAGTAGTGTGCGACCCCACCCCCAATTGCAATGTTAAAGCTCCCTCGAGCAGTTGGCTGACGAGCCTGGGACCCCGCACCTGCGCGCCTGAGTGGTACTAAACCTGGCAGATATTTGGCAGCCACCGGCAACCCCAGAACACGGCCTATCCCTGCTTACGAAGGGTGATACCCCGAAACACGTGTCCAGGGATGGCGAAGATAGCGAAGATAGCAGATAATCTAAAGAAGATGCATCGCGGAACACGTAACTACCTTGACCACAGTCCTTAGGGGCGATACCGCTGGTGTGTGAGTAGTGTGCAACCCCACCCCCAATTGCAATGTTAAAGCTCCCTCGAGCAGTTGGCTGACGAGCCTGGGACCCCGCACCTGCGTGCCTGAGTGGTACTAAACCTGGCAGATATTTGGCAGCCACCGGCAACCCCAGAACACGGCCTATCCCTGCTGACGAAGGGTGATACCCCGAAACACGTGTCCAGGGATGGCGAAGATAGCAAAGATAGCAGATAATCTAAAGAAGATGCATCGCAGAACACGTAACTACCTTGACCACAGTCCTTAGGGGCGATACCGCTGGTGTGTGAGTAGTGTGCGACCCCACCCCCAATTGCAATGTTAAAGCTCCCTCGAGAAGTTGGCTGACGAGCCTGGGACCCCGCACCTGCGCGCCTGAGTGGTACTAAACCTGGCAGATATTTGGCAGCCACCGGCAACCCCAGAACACGGCCTATCCCTGCTGACGAAGGGTGATACCCCGAAACACGTGTCCAGGGATGGCGAAGATAGCGAAGATAGCAGATAATTTAAAGAAGATGCATCGCGGAACACGTAACTACCTTGACCACAGTCCTTAGGGGCGATACCGCTGGTGTGTGAGTAGTGTGCGACCCCACCCCCAATTGCAATGTTAAAGCTCCCTCGAGCAGTTGGCTGACGAGCCTGGGACCCTGCACCTGCATGCCTGAATGGTACTAAACCTTGCAGATATTTGGCAGCCACCGGCAACCCCAGAACACGGCCTATCCCTGCTGACGAAGGGTGATACCCCGAAACACGTGTCCAGGGATGGCGAAGATAGCGAAGATAGCAGATAATCTAAAGAAGATGCATCGCGGAACACGTAACTACCTTGACCACAGTCCTTAGGGGCGATACCGCTGGTGTGTGAGTAGTGTGCGACCCCACCCCCAATTGCAATGTTAAAGCTCCCTCAAGCAGTTGGCTGACGAGCCTGTGACCCCGCACCTGCGTGCCTGAGTGGTACTAAACCTGGCAGATATTTGGCAGCCACCGGCAACCCCAGAACACGGCCTATCCCTGCTGACGAAGGGTGATACCCCAAAACACGTGTCCAGGGATGGCGAAGATAGCGAAGATAGCAGATAATCTAAAGAAGATGCATCGCGGAACACGTAACTACCTTGACCACAGTCCTTAGGGGCGATACCGCTGGTGTGTGAGTAGTGTGCGACCTCACCCCCAATTGCAATGTTAAAGCTCCCTCGAGCAGGTGGCTGACGAGCCTGGGACCCCGCACCTGTGTGCCTGAGTGCTACTAAACCTGGCAGATATTTGGCAGCCACCGGCAACCCCAGAACACGGCCTATCCCTGCTGACGAAGGGTGATACCCAGAAACACGTGTCAAGGGATGGTGAAGATAGCGAAGATAGCAGATAATCTAAAGAAGATGCGTCGCGGAACACGTAACTACCTTGACCACAGTCCTTAGGGGCGATACCGCTGGTGTGTGAGTAGTGTGCGACCCCACCCCCAATTGCAATGTTAAAGCTCCCTCGAGAAGTTGGCTGACGAGCCTGGGACCCCGCACCTGCGCGCCTGAGTGGTACTAAACCTGGCAGATATTTGGCAGCCACCGGCAACCCCAGAACACGGCCTATCCCTGCTGACGAAGGGTGATACCCCGAAACACGTGTCCAGGGATGGCGAAGATAGCGAAGATAGCAGATAATTTAAAGAAGATGCATCGCGGAACACGTAACTACCTTGACCACAGTCCTTAGGGGCGATACCGCTGGTGTGTGAGTAGTGTGCGACCCCACCCCCAATTGCAATGTTAAAGCTCCCTCGAGCAGTTGGCTGACGAGCCTGGGACCCTGCACCTGCATGCCTGAATGGTACTAAACCTTGCAGATATTTGGCAGCCACCGGCAACCCCAGAACACGGCCTATCCCTGCTGACGAAGGGTGATACCCCGAAACACGTGTCCAGGGATGGCGAAGATAGCGAAGATAGCAGATAATCTAAAGAAGATGCATCGCGGAACACGTAACTACCTTGACCACAGTCCTTAGGGGCGATACCGCTGGTGTGTGAGTAGTGTGCGACCCCACCCCCAATTGCAATGTTAAAGCTCCCTCAAGCAGTTGGCTGACGAGCCTGTGACCCCGCACCTGCGTGCCTGAGTGGTACTAAACCTGGCAGATATTTGGCAGCCACCGGCAACCCCAGAACACGGCCTATCCCTGCTGACGAAGGGTGATACCCCAAAACACGTGTCCAGGGATGGCGAAGATAGCGAAGATAGCAGATAATCTAAAGAAGATGCATCGCGGAACACGTAACTACCTTGACCACAGTCCTTAGGGGCGATACCGCTGGTGTGTGAGTAGTGTGCGACCTCACCCCCAATTGCAATGTTAAAGCTCCCTCGAGCAGGTGGCTGACGAGCCTGGGACCCCGCACCTGTGTGCCTGAGTGCTACTAAACCTGGCAGATATTTGGCAGCCACCGGCAACCCCAGAACACGGCCTATCCCTGCTGACGAAGGGTGATACCCAGAAACACGTGTCAAGGGATGGTGAAGATAGCGAAGATAGCAGATAATCTAAAGAAGATGCGTCGCGGAACACGTAACTACCTTGACCACAGTCCTTAGGGGCGATACCGCTGGTGTGTGAGTAGTGTGCGCCCCCACCCCCAATTGCAATGTTAAAGCTCCCTCGAGCAGTTGGCTGACGAGCCTGGGGCCCCGCACCTGCGCGCCTGAGTGGTACTAAACCTGGCAGATATTTGGCAGCCACCTGCAACCCCAGAACGCGGCCTATCCCTGCTGACGAAGGGTGATACCCCGAAACACGTGTCCAGGGATGGCGAAGATAGTGAAGATAGCAGATAATCTAAAGAAGATGCATCGCGGAACACGTAACTACCTTGACCACAGTCCTTAGGGGCGATACCGCTAGTGTGTGAGTAGTGTGCGACCCCACCCCCAATTGCAATGTTAAAGCTCCCTCGAGCAGTTGGCTGACGAGCCTGGGACCCCGTACCTGCGCGCCTGAGTGGTACTAAACCTCGCAGATATTTGGCAGCCACCGACAACCCCAGAACACGGCCTATCCCTGCTGACGAAGAGTGATACCCCGAAACACGTGTCCAGGGATGGCGAAGATAGCAAAGATAGCAGATAATCTAAAGAAGATGCATCGCGGAACACGTAACTACCTTGACCACAGTCCTTAGGGGCGATACCGCTGGTGTGTGAGTAGTGTGCGACCCCACCCCCAATTGCAATGTTAAAGCTCCCTCGAGCAGTTGGCTGACGAGCCTGGGACCCCGCACCTGCGCGCCTGAGTGGTACTAAACCTGGCAGATATTTGGCAGCCACCGGCAACCCCAGAACACGGCCTATCCCTGCTTACGAAGGGTGATACCCCGAAACACGTGTCCAGGGATGGCGAAGATAGCGCAGATAGCAGATAATCTAAAGAAGATGCATCGCGGAACACGTAACTACCTTGACCACAGTCGTTAGGGGCGATACCGCTGGTGTGTGAGTAGTGTGCAACCCCACCCCCAATTGCAATGTTAAAGCTCCCTCAAGCAGTTGGCTGACGAGCCTGGGACCCCGCACCTGCGCGCCTGAGTGGTACTAAACCTGGCAGATATTTGGCAGCCACCGGCAACCCCAGAACACGGCCTATCCCTGCTGACGAAGGGTGATACCCCGAAACACGTGTCCAGGGATGGCGAAGATAGCGAAGATAGCAGATAATCTAAAGAAGATGCATCGCGGAACACGTAACTACCTTGACCACAGTCCTTAGGGGCGATACCGCTGGTGTGTGAGTAGTGTGCGCCCCCACCCCCAATTGCAATGTTAAAGCTCCCTCGAGCAGTTGGCTGACGAGCCTGGGGCCCCGCACCTGCGCGCCTGAGTGGTACTAAACCTGGCAGATATTTGGCAGCCACCGGCAACCCCAGAACACGGCCTATCCCTGCTGACGAAGGGTGATACCCAGAAACACGTGTCCAGGGATGGCGAAGATAGCGAAGATAGCAGATAATCTAAAGAAGATGCGTCGCGGAACACGTAACTACCTTGACCACAGTCCTTAGGGGCGATACCGCTGGTGTGTGAGTAGTGTGCGCCCCCACCCCCAATTGCAATGTTAAAGCTCCCTCGAGCAGTTGGCTGACGAGCCTGGGGCCCCGCACCTGCGCGCCTGAGTGGTACTAAACCTGGCAGATATTTGGCAGCCACCGGCAACCCCAGAACACGGCCTATCCCTGCTGACGAAGGGTGATACCCCGAAACACGTGTCCAGGGATGGCGAAGATAGCGAAGATAGCAGATAATCTAAAGAAGATGCATCGCGGAACACATAACTACCTTGACCACAGTCCTTAGGGGCGATACCGCTAGTGTGTGAGTAGTGTGCGACCCCACCCCCAATTGCAATGTTAAAGCTCCCTCGAGCAGTTGGCTGATGAGCCTGGGACCCCGTACCTGCGCGCCTGAGTGGTACTAAACCTCGCAGATATTTGGCAGCCACCGACAACCCCAGAACACGGCCTATCCCTGCTGACGAAGGGTGATACCCCGAAACACGTGTCCAGGGATGGCGAAGATAGCGAAGATAGCAGATAATCTAAAGAAGATGCATCGCGGTACACGTAACTACCTTGACCACAGTCCTTAGGGGCGATACCGCTGGTGTGTGAGTAGTGTGCGACCCCACCCCCAATTGCAATGTTAAAGCTCCCTCGAGCAGTTGGCTGACGAGCCTGGGACCCCGCACCTGCGCGCCTGAGTGGTACTAAACCTGGCAGATATTTGGCAGCCACCGGCAACCCCAGAACACGGCCTATCCCTGCTTACGAATGGTGATACCCCGAAACACGTGTCCAGGGATGGCGAAGATAGCGAAGATAGCAGATAATCTAAAGAAGCTGCATCGCGGAACACGTAACTACCTTGACCACAGTCCTTAGGGGCGATACCGCTGGTGTGTGAGTAGTGTGCGACCCCACCCCCAATTGCCTCTTCCTGGGGGTTGGCCGCCCCCTCGTGATTGCGGAATCCGGTGTCGGGTCGCAGCAGTGAGGTGCCAGGATTGAGTGAGGCAGAGTCAGCAGGTGGCTGGTCCCGGGCCTCTTCCTTGACCGTTGGTGGTCCAGCTGAGCTTTAAAAGACGGGGGTGTCCCCCTCACTATCAGGCACCCTCCCTGTCTCAGCGGCTGGCCGGAGTGTGCGCGCACTTCCGCGCCTTCGGAGTGTGGGGCCCAATATCTGCCTGCGCCCCCATCCATCGGGTGCTCCCACACTTCTCCATTTCCCCCCTGCACACATTGGAAAGAGGTTTGGCAGTCTCATCGGGCCGCGGGGGTGTACATCCGAGGTGCTTTGAGGTGGGTGATCACAGCCAGCAGTCAAGGGAAGTGATCCCCCACATGAGTCTTTGTTGAGCAGGGGTCAGTCATGGTGCCTTCTCCCTCCCTTGCCATGATCCTTGAGGAGTACGCATCGGCGGGCAGTCAGGCCGTGCAGGTGAATCCCGCTGGGGGCAGGTTGCGCCTACTGGTTTCCACTGCTTCAGTAAGCAGCCTTATCAGACCGCGGGTGTGCCCACTGGGGGTGCTGAGAAGAGGACTGTTGGTTGTGCCCCCCACCGAATCCTGCTGCTAGGCATGGGCGGGTCTTGTGCTCCATCGTCCTCTCCCATACATGGAGGGCCTCTATCGGCGGTCTATCGGGCCGCGCAAACCTCCTTAAGGGCTCCTAGTGGACCTCGGCTACTGTGCTTATTGGAGTGCATTTGGATCCCTAGTGCCTCTTGGAGGGGTGCATGTAGCTCCATCCCGGACTGTGGTATGTCTTCCGATTGCTGGCGCCAGTGGGACTATTGGGGCTGTGCTCTCTTGTGAGGGTTACTCCTGCCTAATTGGGACTGTCTCACACACCAGAAAGGAGGTACTCTGATCGTTGGCAGGCCCTTGTCAGGGGTGGAAGGTGGTGAGTGGTCCATCATGTTGAGGGACAAACCGGGGGCAGGATTGACCAAGCAGAGCATGATTGACAAATTTACAGGCCAGGGGGCCTCTGCCGCAGCACCCAGAGGGTCGTAGAGTGCTGTGCCGGACAATGCTGCCCTCATAGCCGCCATCACTCAGTCCAGAGATCCCTTTGATGCCAAGATTGGGGCAATGGCTCAGATGTTATGCTGCTGTGACAGGACTTGTAGATTGCAGTCGCACGCATCACGGAGACGGAGACAAGGATTTCGGGAGTGGAGGATGACATCGCCAGTTTGCAGCAACGGTTGATGTCTCTGGACACCAGGCAACGGGGACTTGCATCGCGCGTGGAGGATGCCAAAGGGAGAGCTCTGCGCAAAAACGTGCACTTTGTTGGATTCCCAGAGGGCTGTGAAAGTGGGAACATAGAGCAGTTCCTTACCGAGTGGCTGGCGGGCTGGCTTCCCCCTAAATGCTTTGTAGTGGAACGCACACACAGGGCCTTAATGCAGAAGCCCCCGCCGGAAGCTCGACCTTGCCAAGCTTCTTAATTACCATGACCGGGACGCTATCCTGAAGCATACTTATCGGCAGAAGTAATCAGTCAATTTTTAGATGACCTCCCGCCTAAGGCCCTTTCTTATGAAGTATGTGTGGAATTAGATTGCCTGCTCACGGAAGATGAACTGGGAGCTGCCCTGAGGGAGTTGAATCCCGGCAAGGCCCCTGGTCCAAATGATTCCCCAAACAAATTCTTCAAACGGTATTTCCTGCAGCTGGGTCCCCACTATTATAATGTGGCGGAGGAAGTCAGGGAGCAGGGTTGCCTGCCTAGTGATTGGTGACATGCGGATGTGGTAGTATTCCACAAGGCCGGCAGACCACCCATGCCTCGTATCGCCCTATCCCCCTTCTGAATGTCGAGCTAAGATTCTTGCCAAGGCGTTGGCAAATCGTCTCCGACCCCATATAGCTTTGTTAGTTCTTCCGGATCATGCTGGGTTCATGCCCCAACAGGCGACCTGCAAAACATTCGGCAGGCGCATGTTGCGGTTGTGACCGTTTAGGGACTGGGGGAACGGGCGGCGCTCTTGCTCGCAGATATGGACAGGGCATTTGACTCTCTAAGCTGGGTGCACTTATTTTCACTGTTGCATAGGTTGAACATAGGACCTTATTTTTCGTCGTATCTAATCCTGCTGTATACAGATCTAACTGCATTCGTGCGCGTGGCGGGCTCCGTCTCCTCTATATTCTATATTGGAAGGGACACCAGATAGAGGTGTCAGTTGTTCCCCTATTTGTTCGCGCTGGCAATGGAGCCCCTAGCCGCCTGGGTGCGGATTGACGCTCGAATGGGCACACAGACTGTCTGATCATATTGCATTTTACGCCGATGATGTACTCTTCTTCCTCACTAATTTGGATAGGACGGGTCCACAGCTGTGACGCATAAAGCAGGTCTTTGGGGAAACCTCTGGCCTATACATGAACCCTCGAAAGTACACCCTTTGGGTTTTGGGTAGTGGGAGCGAGCTCAGCTCCTGGGCATCTTCGATGAGGGCTGTTCATGGGGGGAGAAAATATCTGGGAGTATTCCTGTCGGATTCTCCCACCACGTCCTGGGATTGGAACTTGGTGCCTGTATGGGATCGTGTGCAGGGAAGACATCAAGACCTGGTCTCACATTTCCTAGTCTATTTATGGCCGGTCGGCCATTTTTAAGATAGTTTCGCTTCGGCGCCTACTGTACCAACTGCAGAATCATCCGTACACGATTCCCCTAGGTGGTTCCGTCAGGTCAATGCAGCACTGGGTCAGTTTCTCTGGGATGGTGGAGCAGCAAGGGTGGCTCTATGGACTTGCTTTCTGTCTACGTACTGTTAGGGATTGGCGACCTCAGATATTTTTTCCTACTATATGGCCTCGCACTTGATCATCCTGAACGAATGGTGGTATGGGGACAGGACGGATCCGGCGTACGCTGCCGAACGTTGGTGCATGGGGGAACACACCTTACATACAATTCTCTACTCTGCCTCGTTGCGCTCCCTACAGTCTGACATGCAGACTGTCTTCCAGATCTCGAGGCAGGCATTATTGAGGATGGGTTGGTGGAACAGACTGACCCGGGAAACCCCTCTTTGGCATAATGGACACCTACCACACTTGGCAGCTCTGTCAGGATTCCGCAACTGGGATAACATTCATGCTGGGCGACGTTATATGGGGACCGGTTTTGAAATCCTTCCAGGATATCCAGAAAGACTTCCAGATGCCGAAAATCCAATTTTTTGAGTATCTACAGTTCCGACATGTTATTTCTCCTAGCTTGGAGGGGTTGGCGACACTGGCAGAGTTCAGTCCGGTGGAGGCCAAAGTATTTATGGGGGACCTCCACAACCACAAGATCTCTAAAATGTATCAGTCCCTAGTCATGCACTGCTCCCCGTCACTACAGCACCTGAGGGTGACTTGGGAGGGCAACGTAGGTCAGATGGAGAAGGAAGACTGGACGGAGGCTTTGGCCTCTCCGGGAGGGGCAGCCTCACAATGAGCCTACGATTTATCCAGTACAAGTACCTGCACCAGGTATAGTATACCAGGGTTAGGCTTTGGAGGGCAGGTTTGGTGCCCCCCCAGTGTTTGTCTCTGGTGTGAACATGAGGAGGGAACCCTGTTGCATACTGTCTGGCACTGCTCCACTTTAACGAGATTCTGGAGGGGGGTGCTGGCCTGCCTCGCTGAAGTGTTGGGTTTGGACCTTTCAACTCACTGAAGCTGGTCCTCCTGCATGTTATGGAAGTGATAGGGGGCAACATTTACAAGCGCCATCTCATGCTTCCGGGATTTACCCTTGTGAAAAGGGATATTGCTAGAGCTTGGAGGGCAGTGTTGGCACCCATAAAATAAAATACATGAAAATTGTCAAATTCAATTGATGTATATTGAGGCGGCAGAAGCTTATGTCTCAAACTTGTAAACTTGTAAACTTCTGAATTTATAAAGCGCGAATTGTTGTCCGGAGGCGTCCAAGCGTCTCACAGAGCTCTGCTTCAGATGTGATGTATTGACAAATAAAATTTGTTTAAAAAAATAAATACAATCAACAGTTACTTCCCGAAAAGCAAACCTGCCATACTATTGGGTTCATCCACAATACCCAGCGCCATCACCAATCCACTACCAGCCGTTCAGCCATCAATAGCTCCATAATCATCCTTAAAACCGAATTGTTCATTAACAGCACCGTCGCTTCAAGTTTCAAGTTACTTACTGAATCTTACCAACCCAGCGACACCAAGAAATGGCCAATCACAAACTAGCATGGAGCTGGAAATTGTCAAAACGCCCGCCCCAACCATGATCCACCAAGAGCCATGCCCAGTCTCCCCCACTTCCAGCTGGCAACAACATACCAGACCAGAGACTGGCAGTTTGACTACACTCCACAGGTAACCCTGGCAAAGGCATCAACGAAGGGTACTCAAGAATACCACTTAGCCAGCCATCCCTGACAACTCTGTGCAAAACTGTCCCCATCAAATCAACAACTAACCATCTTAGCGAGCAAGCACCCTTTTTGCTCGCATTACCCATTTTCCAACGGAAAACTGATGAGTGCTCAAAACCAGGTCCTTAAGCGCAGCGGAAGTGCACAGGCCTGTTACTGCCAGCATCCAGACCAAACTGCTGTTAACACCAGAGTACACTTCCCAAGGCCAGGATGACATCTTAAACCACTGAAACATTCTTAAACTCTTTAACTCAATTCCTGAATTGCTCATCCTGGATTCAACAGACATAATGGCTATCAAATTCAAACCCAGTATTGGTACTCAAGCAAGAGAAGCAACACTAACTACATTAGCGACCATGGCCATAAGGAGCTGGTTCAATCGAAGGCTGATCAATTTAAAAACGGGGCCATTAACCTAACATCCCCTAGCGTCCCTCCCTCTACCTCAATACTCACAACCACCCAGGCTCATCCTAGCAGCCCAGGTTCCTTCCCTTTTTCAGAACTATAGTCAGCTAGATGCCGCATCCCAGTTGGCGATGGCGAGGGAAGAGCTGAACCACAAGTCGCAAAAGGAGCCAACTGGTCATGGCTGCCAGCGGCCCTATCTCGGAGTTTATGTCCCCAGCCACAAGACAGTGCAAGTATGGCAGGCTGTGATTTGGCCTTTCAATCTACGCTACTAGCAAACTAGCTCTACACATTGAACAGCTGAAATTTGACAAAGACTAGATTGCCGGCATACTGGTTAGAAGCCCCAACTCAGACAGACAGTCACTCTTACTCAATGTTTAGATCTCTCCTAGCACCATCGAGAAAAAAATTCTAACTGGATCATTTGGTCGAAATTGTATGCAACCTATTTCCTGAATATGGTAGCATACCCTGCCTAATTTCCGGAGACTTCAAAACAAACCTCTTCCAAAACCTGTCCGAGGATCTCAGGGATGCATACCCAGTGGTTTCCCCACACCACACTGTTCAATCAATATCTGCAGGCAACAGGTCGTCTGAACTGGGCGAATACACTGTTCTCCAATTCTGCAGTATGGGCTTTGCCTTATTGAATGGGTGCTTCCCCACAGACACTCCACCTGCTTGGACAAGAACCAATGGCCACACCCACTCATTTCTGGATTTTACTCTAAGCAGCAATGAAATGCTTCCCTTGATTGAGACCCACTGCATCCCAACGCAAGGGGAGAGTGATCATCACCCCCAAATAAGAACTTTCTCTTTCAATGTAGCTGGTCACCATGCAATTGCACACACATTATCCAGCTATTACACAGAGAAATTAAGGCGAATGAAATGAATGACACATCCCATCTCCTCAATAGTGGAAAAATGTAGCTCTCTTCTTTGTTTACTGAGTGAAGAAGACACAGTTGTCATCGACGGATGGGAAGCCTTTGTAAGCCGAATAATTAGGGAATTACCATCCTCACGTCATTACATGTATGTCACCACCCAATCTTGCATTTCATTAGAGACCAAAAAGCTCAAATCTAAGAGAAACTCAGCCCCATGCCAGGCTAGGAGAAGTCCGGAAAACGAAAATCTATTTAATAACTATAAGGAAGCTCAAAAAGCTTTCAGGTCAACCATCCAAAGGGACAAACAAGAAGCGGCCGCCCAGTTCTGGCTGAAGCTAGTCCACGCAAGCAGGAATTCCAACCCATAGTCATTTTGGTCACTAGTGAAAAGGGGGTCATTAGGCGGACGTGGGCAAGGGAGCACAAATATAAGCAAAGAATAGTGGACCCTTTTTCTAACAAATCATTTCAGCTAATATAGAGCCAGGGATGTTCATCTCAGCTCCCCTCCATCAACCGAACCAGCACCACCACCAATTGAAACCGTATGCATAGGCACGACTGGGCATAACAATTTATCCAACCATGCTCAGAAAGTGACTACAAATGACAGAAAGGACAAACTAGATGGCACCAGGACTGAGATTTTGATGGCCCCAGAAGCACTCAAAAATAAAATAGTTCGCACAATTAGTAAAACCAGGTCAGAAGGAGCCCCCATTCCTAAAGGTCTTCCTCAGGCCCTGGTTAAATTGTAAACCTGTGGTCAGAACACTATTCTACTTGTATATCTCCCCTCTTGCACTCCTTTCTGAGAAAATACGGGGTCAAAATAGTATCTTATGCGGACGACACACAATTGTTGTTCATTTGTGAGAAGGGTGCTGAGTTCAAAGGCAATGTGATCAACACCTGTCTTCTTCTCTTGGCTCAGACAAAAACAACTGAAGTGCAACTCTGAAAAGTCAAAGATCATCTTCTTCGGCTCCCATCCCTGTGAAGCATGGCACAAAAGGTGTCCACAGGACAAGTCCCCCGGACATCTTCATTCATCACTGTGAAAAATCGTGGGGTCAAATTTGACGCTGCCCTTTCTGTGAAGGTTCAGATCCAATCGGTGGCCGGGACCTGTTTTGGGGTATTGAGAATGCTGAGGATCTTACTCCCCCTGCTCCCAGTCTCTTACAAGAAAACAGTAGTCCAGGCCTTGGTGGTCTCGAGACTGGATTATGTAAATTCCCCTTACTTGGGCCTCCCAGATTATTTACTTGGACGATTGCTGGTGGTCCAGAATGTGGCAGCCAGAGCCATTTTTCTGCCAGGACCTATGACACGCCCGACACATCTTCTGTCTTCCTTACACTGGCTCCCTATTCGAAAGAGTGTCCATTTCAAAGCATTAGTTTTGGTCTTTAAAGCCTTTCATAAGATAGGAGCCCCTTACTTTAGGGAAAGATTTCAGAACTATATAACTCAACGAACCTTAAGGTCCTCAGCTCAGCTTCTGACCTCCACTCCAAAGGTCCTGCTTTCCCGGGTAGGGGGCAGATCTTTTCAGGTGGTGGCATCTCGCCTGTGGAATAGCCTACCTCTTTCTCTTAGATAGGTGCAGGACCTCCTCACCTCCAGGAGGAAATTTAAAACATGGCTTTTCCAACATGGATCCTGGATTGCTTCTGCTTGGGTGATCTCTGGTAATTGTTACATGTTTTTTCTCCTAGCACCAGGACACTCCTGGGAGTAGCCGGGCACTTTACAAATACCAACTAACATAACAACATAATCTGGCTCCCCTGTTTTCATACTGCTGGCTCGACCATAATATGCCGGAGTCACGGAAAGGAGCCATTCTCCATCCTATCTACAAAGGTGACAGGAGAAACAACCCTAAAAACTACAGGATGATAGATCTTCTCAATGTTGAATCTAAATACTATGCCATTATTTTAATTGAAGAGCTGGTGTTCTGGGCAGAAACAACAAGACGCCTCCCCTTTAACCAGACCGGCTTTGTGGCCAAGTCGGGAACTACAAGCAACCTACTTGCATTATCTGTGTTGACGGAAAAAGCAGCAGTCCAAAATATGAAACTTCACTGCTGCTTCATCGACTTCAAAACGGCCTTTAAGCGGGTGCCGCGGGCCGCCTTGGCAAAAATTACAGAACTCAGGAATACTGCCGGCCCTTTTAAAAGCCATAATTCAACTTCACTCAAACACCTGGATTTGAATAAAGCTGGGGGAGGGCTCCCACGTCTCGAGCAAAATACAGACCACAAGTGGAGTCAAACAAGGTTGCGTGCTGGCCCCTCTCCTTTTTAACCTCTTCATTTCGGACCTATCTTGCTTACTCGACAACATTAACTCCCACCCCTCTCAAATGGACGGAACCAGTACCAGCAACCTGCTATATGCTGATGACCTTGTGCTACTTAGCCACACATGGGTCGGACTACAGAGACTACTTGACCAGCTGCTAACTTACACAACAAATCACTCCCTCAAATTAAATCTATCAAAAACAAAAGCAATCATTTTTGGGAAGCAGAAGCAGCAGAGAGGCGGTGGCTTTATAACCACAGAAACATTGAAAAAGTATCTTCTTACAAACGCTTGGGGATTTTCCTGGACTCTAGTGGATCTTTTTTAAAGCAGAAGGAAGTGGTCAGTGCCAAAGCCCTGTCACTCAAGGCTGCCTCAGCGAAGCTGGCAAAACAGCTGATCAGCCCAAGCCTAACTCCACTGTTAATGGTTATTAAGGCAAAGATTACTGATTTCTTATCATATGGGCACAAGATCATGTTGGGGACTAACAGCACCATATTGAATAAATTAACAACCAAAATCTTTAAATGAGCATTGCGCTTGCCAAGATCTTCATAGCCAGCTTAAATCAGGCTTGAACTTGGCCGATTAAATCACCATGGCGTCCAGGCCGGTGCATCCATCAAGCTCTATAACAGACAGCACAACTTTCAGGAAGGCAGCCTGGAGGCAAGACTCTGGCAAGAAATACAGATCAAACAAACCAGCCAAAAACATCAGCGCCACCTGGAACACTCTCTGCAGTTACTCGGCGGCGAGGAATACTGGGGAGCAAATCCATCCCAGCAGACGTTACAATCTGTCATCAAGAGAAGAGTCCGGGTCTGGTCTTTTCATTCTGGCAGGGCAAAACTGTCCTGAAGGAAACACGCCAGGGCGGGTATTTCTGACTTTAAACCGGGGGTCAAATCACCTTACCTATCAAGCACGTATGCACTTTTATGCAAGTTAAAGTTTATGCCACTGAGGATGGGAGAATGGCCTTTCTTAAAGTACTTATCTGAATGGCGTCGCCCTAGTGTTAACATCGAATGTAGGGAGTGCAGCTATCTTTCTGAAGCAATGGAGCATATAGTCTGTGCATGTCCCGCAAAGCTTAATGACAAAAGGATCTTGCTGCGAGTTGAAGGGATTAAACTCGGAGTTCGAACATGCTGACAGACTAAACTAGCTGCTATGAACCCAGAAAGTACGATGCTCAAGATCCAGTTCACTAAATTTATAACCAGAGCGGCCAAAAAACTTGGGAAAAACAGGGCCGCAAATTCCTTTGCCTCTAGCAGCAATATCATGACGCCCTTTGATCAATTTATACACCCTTGATCATCCTGTGCTCTTTACCTGAATACTGCCTTTTCCCCCAAATTTAATTATTCGCAAGCTCTCACCTCAAAACTCTTTAGAACATTCACGTCCGGATTGTCCCTTTCCTGACTTTAAAAACAAGGCTACGGTCTTTTGACATCCTAGGTTCCGGACACTAACGGCTGTTAATGAATTCTGGGAGATTTTATCTAACACTTTTTTTGTACCAATAAGTTGTTTTTTAAACCTTTTGTATGCATGAAATATATATGTTTTTACGTTATGGTTTTAAGTAATTAAATAATAAAGTTCAATTGAATTGTTCTGGTATCATCTATTTTATTGACACTTACTCTATTTATCTAGATTTGTTTGGAATTTTTCATTTGCTGTTTTTTTCGATGTTGTTACTGTTTGTATGCTTAACAAATATTTTACACTTTGCATCTAAATTAAGCCTGACTTCTTTGTGCCAAACTACCAGAGATTAGGCTTTGACACATGTTGGGACTTTTGAGAGACAGTAGGTTTAATGGAAAAGTCTAGCATTAAAGCTACCTATTGGGGAAGTGTTGCAGTGGACAATATTAAAATCTGTAAAGGTGCATTGTCTTCAGCTTTTATTTATTTTAAATCTGCCCTGCTATATGAGATTACCATTGATGAAATTATCCCTCCATTAGTGAGGAAACTGTATCTACAGTTCAGGTATGGATGCCCACCAGTAAACACTTTCAAAAGGAAGTGCCACAATGAAATGGACATGGTGGACAGGTGTTGCTCCTGCTGCCAAAGAGGGCTGGAGTCGCTCAAGCATGTTGCATTTTTTGTCCCCTTTATAAACAGTCTTGAGCTAACTTGATTGTCCCTCATTGCAGGAAATTGGGAACTATGAGGCATCAGGAGGTGATCAGAATACTGTAGACAGATACAAGTGTGATTTTGGTATTCTGTGTGGCCAAATTTGTTATGGCAATGTGGATTAGATGTGCAAAATGCTTACTTGGTAGTCTTTAAAAGCCTCTTCTATTTGGTTATCTCTTTCACTTGTGCTGATATTTGGATGTTAGGCTGCTAACACATATGTTTAGTATTTATAGAAGAAATTCTATTTCTATGGTTTGCTGTTTTACAAAGTATTTTATGAGGAATTTTTATAGCATTTTAGATGGATTTTTACTTTTTTATGATGTCACTGAAAAAGACTGACAAATGAGTATTTAGAGTTGTATCTGTTTTATGTATTTTCTTTTGTTTAAAGAGTTACATTATGTTATTTGATGTCTGTAAGTGTACTGTTTTGTGTAGTACTTTTTTGATCTAAAGTGATCGAAATAAAATTTTTCTGACTGACCAACTTTTTAGACAATCAGAATCAAATTAATGAAACAGCTCACCGAACATAAAGCATTGCCTCGTGACTTTGCAAAGCATAACATTAATGATGCATATAAGAAAGCACAAAGTGGGTTTGGCGTTGCCTGCTGAAAATATGTGCTCTCAAAGACAAGGGACAAAATGTGCTTATTTGAGACTGTGTCCTTCAATGTCATTTAGGGGTCACCAGGGGTCGCAGCACCTACTACACTGGCTTACCTGTCGCGACCCCAGGCACTGCTTTTGGTCCTTTTCAGCACCATTTTGTTTATTATGCTAATAGTGAATAGTGTTTTATTCACTAATTAGGTAACAAAAATTGAAGCAAGAGGAACTAAAAAAGGATCTTCACTTGCAGCTGTAGAATGTAAAATACATTCCTTTAAATGGCTGTTGGGTCTGTGAGGTGAGCACATGTATGTGTAAGTGTGTCAATATGTGTGCGCTTGTGTGTGTGGGCATGTGAAAGTGAGTGAGAGTGACTGATCGGTAGTGAGTGAAAAGAGTAAAATTGAGGGGCAGAGCAAAGTCAGGTGAAATGATAAAAAGTGTGACAAAATATTGATAAACTATAAAACATGATAAAACATTCTTTGCACTAAAAAGTATCCTTAAATAATTGCAAATAGTGTCTTGCGCTGCTTTGCACTACTTTACATCACAGTGATGTGCCATGGGAGTTACTTTGGTGTGCCCACACTACAACCCATAGTTTTTGATGCAAAGCCCTAACTCTGAGTACAAATCTTATGCTAGATATCACACCTTTTTGTGCTATGGTGCAAAGATGTGTGTGTCGTGCTAGGCATCCTGTTTGACTGCCAGCCTTTGGAAAAAGACCAGCAAAGCCATATAGTAGATTTAGCTATGCAATACTGTTTCCCTCTAGCGCAACACAGCATAGCAACCCCGGATGTTGTACTGCATTGTACTATTGTTCAGTAAGTGTGCGTTGTCAGTATGAGTTGAGAGAAAGAGCGATGGCAAGTGAGTGAAAGCAACTGGGAGGAAATGAATGAGTAAGAGTGAGAATTTCAGGAAGAATGAATAAGAGTGATTGGCAGTGAGCGAGCATTAGAATCCTTAGAATCAGAATGAGTGTGAGTGAGTGAAAATGTTCAGTGAGTGACAATAGGAGTACATGTGTGGGAGTGAGAATAATTGAGAATGAATGTGGGAATCAGAGCAGTTAGAATAAATGAGACTTAGAGTAAGGGTCAGTGAAAGCAACTGTGAGTCAGACTTGGAGAGAATGAAAGCGAGTGCCAGAGTTTGACGGTGATTGAGTGATGCAATAGTGAGTCCAACACAGTGGAGGAGAATGAATGTGTGAAACTGACTGAGAATAAGTATAAATGAGTGAATATTTATGAATGTGAGTGAGACTGTAGTGTTATGCTTGTGAGTCTGCTTTTGGCCCTGGCATCCTGAAGGTACATCTCGCAACAAAAAGGCACCTTTTTTTAAAATCCTTTTCCCTCATTCACCTCTGACCACATTGACCAATCCAGGCGCCTGCACCCAAAACGTGCCCTAAGAGCAGGTATGAGATTTCTCCCTCTTGCATGTACATCTACGCACTGGAAAGGTACAGTCCCAGATGGGTAGGGTCACGGTCAAATTTGGTCCGGTATACAACGGCGACTGCTAAGATGGCATTTGACGGTGGGAGAGAGCAGAAAGCCCTTCGCAGTCCAGAGAGATCCAAAGAGATATAATCATAGGGCAGTTTTTAATATCAAAGGAGCCCTGATGGATTCGCATCTGCCTCCATATTTAACCATTTCAATAAAAAGTGTCATAGGGCTTTCTTACTCTTAGATTAAGTCGCTTTCAAATTTACGGTCAGTTGAGACTCCAATAGTTTGGGACTCTTTGAAGGCATATTTAAGGGGAAATATCACAAGCAGCTTATATTTCAGAAACAGGCAGTACAGGGAAGAGGTAGCCAAAACAGAAACAAATATGAATATCATGGAGGCATGCATGAGTAGTACTGCAAACACAGAGAAGTGGCAGGAAAGCAAGGCTAGACTGGAAAAATTAAAGGAGCAGCTTGACACTATTCTTCAGACGAGGATCATGAAA
Organism: Lissotriton helveticus; assembly: GCF_964261635.1. NCBI lineage: Eukaryota > Metazoa > Chordata > Amphibia > Caudata > Salamandridae > Lissotriton > Lissotriton helveticus. The sequence goes on along the minus strand of NC_136061.1, from coordinate 1,443,524,164 downwards.
CGATGGGAAGTGAGTAAGCTGGCTCATTTTAAATACGCGGAGGAGGTAGGGAGACTATTTGCCTGGAAAGAAAAACAGATAAAAGGTGCAATCTGATCAGAGAAATTGAGGGAGGTGAAAGTAAGTTCAAATTAAATACTGATGCAGAGATAGAGAGTGCGCTCTATGACTTTTTTTCCAGAAACTATATTCAGAAAACAGAGTGGTTAACAAATCTGAAGCCGAGGAATGTTTGAGTGTGAATACTCTTAACCCTCTAGATACATCGCAACAGCATCTCTTAGAGGCAGGATATTACCCAGGAGGAGGTTAAGAAAATTATACTTTCAAGCAAAGGGAGCAAGGCAGCAGGCCCAGTTGGTCTGCCAACTGAGTTTTACAAAAGAATTGGTGATGTTTTAATTCCAGTTATGAACCAGCTTTTCAATGAGATCTTATGGGGAAAAATTACCCGGCTCTGGGGGCGAGGTGACAATTACCCTAATATTAAAGCTAGGAAAAATAATCCAGCAAGTTGTGAGTCACACACACCCATATCGCTGCTTAACATGGACTATAAGTTCTCCACCAAAATCCTAGCGGACAGGCTAGCTACAGTAGTAGGTGATATGCTACACCTTGACCAAAAGTGGTTTATCAAGGGTAGAAATCTCGATGAACTTATTGCCACAATACATCTACCCACAACATACTCTCTCCCCCTAGCCGTCATGACTCTAGATGCCACAAAGGCCTTTGATGGAGTGAACTGGTAATACCTGGCAGTAGTTTTGGAGAAATACAGTATTGGCAAGAACTTTTGTAGAGCCATTCAGTTGATATACCAAGATCCATCTGCAAAAATGTAACTAAGCTCTTTAAAATAACTAGAGGCTGCCAATTATACCCTCTCCTTTTTAATCTGTACTTCAAGCCATCTGCTCAGAAGCCTTGAGATGAGACAGTATTTCACCATTTAGGCATGAAGGGTGGGACAGAAAAGTTGCTCTTTATGCTAATGACATACTGGTTTTCTCCTCTGATCTCTCAACTGCCATGCCAGCCATTATAAATCAAGTTCAGGATTTTGGTAGGATATCAGGGTATGAGGTTAACGCAGGGAAAACAGGGCTATGTCATGGAACTTAACGGAGAGCTAACATCGTACCAAAAGAGAGATGAAATATCCTATTCACGGAGGCTAAGTTGTCTAATGTAATAAGAGAGTGTTTGCGTTTCATGAAGAGCTGGGTTCATCTCCCCTTGTCAATCTTTGGGAGGGTAAACCTGGTTAAAATGATAAAACTTCCTAAAATCACCTTCTTCTTTAATGCAATCCCTCTACATGTTGGTAAGTCTTCCATAGAAAAACTCCAGCAGGCTATAAATTCCTTTATTTGGCCTACAAAGTAATCAGAATTGACTGTAAGAAACTGAAATGCAAGAGGGAGAAGGGAGGATTGTACCTCCCAGACTTACAGTACTATGCTTGGGTTTTCCAGCTATCCCAATTTAGAATGCTGTTAAAATCTCCTGATAGTGTTGGAGTAGGGGCTATGTTTTCAGCATTGTTGAGGGGATCAAACCTAGTCCAGGATGATTTTATGTTTAAGTATGGGGATTCTAAATTCATTAAAAAAATAAGATTAAAGTTATTACAGGAGATGGCCAGAACATAGGTAAACATTAGACAGTTAATGGGCCTTAGCTACTTTTCCAGTCTTGCCCCCCTCTGGGACTCTACCTGAATACCGGACTGTCTAAAGGACAAAAAGGCACATTTGGCAAAATGCTCGTGCTGACATACTGGAGGGAATCCTTCGCCGATAGGCACCTGTAACAAAATGCTGGAAAACATTTTAACACTGCAAGTTATACTTGGCCTATGTGGTCTCCTATGGAAATGTGAAGGGGCTGGCATACTTTATGTAATTCTTGACATAGGGGCACCAGTGAACAACTGTTGGTAGTGGCACATTAAAGGAAGATCCTTGCATAACGCACAATAACTGTGGGATATGAGAGGAGGGAATCATGACAAAATGGTGACCCTGACATGATAGAGTTTATTTTTTTACTTAGGGTCACCCTTGGTATATGGGAGGCACCAATAGCAAAATTCTAGCACTTGCATATAATATGTAATTTTTGGCACCCATAGCAAAATGCTGGCCTTGGCATAATGGAGGTAATATTTGGCACATCAGAACACCCATAGCACATATTGGAAAAATGTGGTCAACCCCTGGGGAGCGTCAGATTTCATTTGCCTAGGACACCATCAAAGGTTTTGACTACATAAAAAGTGCTGTTTAAGAGCCTGTTGCTTTTAGCAAATGTATTTTGAAACTGTGCTTTAAAGTAACTATCTGACATTTCCTAGAGGTAGACCACCAAATCCCTCCTAGAAGATGTCATGCTTGCTTGCTTTGCTCTCTTGCTACAATTCAAGGCAAGTATCGCGTCCCACCACTTTCAAAATCACATGCCTCCATTACAAGAACAGAAGGTAAACATTATCTTGATGAGCACTGTTTACTTTCTGCAGCTTTCACTGGTACTGGGACATAACACTTTAGGTTTGTGGCTGGAAAAAAAGACCAATAAACAAACACTTGTAAAGAAGTTGCTGCCATATTTCATTATTGTAAAATACATAAAAAAAGTGTTTGCTTAAACCTTCATCTGTGTGCTTCAAGTGAACCATAGTGCCTTTTAAATGATCCCAATTAAAAATATATTACCAATAAGGACTAATGTAGGCTACTAGCATAGATCACACATTTAATATATAAATACATGCACATTTAAATAGTACTGTATTATTTAAAACTCTGTTTTCTCTCACTATGAGTTATCAATACATTTCTTAATGCAGTATACTCTAAGTGAACGATTAAAACACAACAGTTTGTGGTATACATAATTTAGGTTCTAGGTGCTGTTCTGCATTTTGTCATCAGAAGAAATACATAGTTGTTCATGCAACACAAAGAGAAATGAGTAATGTTCCCCTGGCATCTAAAACAGATACTTGTCTGTGCTGGTATTTCATGTGTCATGCAGGTAATATGGAATTTCAGTGATTTCAGTGATGTCAATTATTCTGATGTCATCAGGGTGTGGTCAAGGGAGAGCACTTCCTGGGAAGACTGAAAGGCAAATATCATATGATGTCACTTCTTGATATGTCATTAAGGTCCAGGGTGTGTGATGTCTCTTTCACTCCCCCTGGAATTTTAGTGAATCAATGAATATGTCTGTTTCAAAGTGTATATGTAAAACATAGTGACTATGTTAACTTGTCAAACAACAATGCTAAATGTATATTTTGTGAACTGAATAAAAAAATTATATATTTGAAAAATTGGATAGGAAGAACAACAGGTACACTTGAATGAAATGTATATGTTGAGGCAAAATTATAAGTTCATCTTGTTAGATAAGGTAATTTCAGATAAGATGAAGTGATTGGCAACTATTTGTTAATATGTCTTATAGTTATAAAACATTCTTGCTGTCATTAGGCACAGAAATATCTTTCTGTAGGCAATGAAATTAGATCAATCCAATGGAATGTTTAATTTGATTAATAATAATGCACTTTAAAACGGGATGGCTGTACGAAAGAAATAAAATACTAAATGAAAAAGGGAGATGAGGTGTTGCTATTTAAGCAATGTAAATAATACTTGTGAGAAGTTGGGTTGTTGCCAGTTGAGGGGGTGAAACTCTAACCTTTGTCAGGGTGAACCACAAAAAATCACTAAATTAACCTGTGCTTAAACCTCCGACCGCTTGGCTCAAAAGCATCGGGCTTTTGAGCCAAGAACAAAAGAAAAACACAACACAAGAAAAAATCCATACAAATTTGAAAAATAAAGTCCATTTTATTAATTTACTTGACACTAAATTGACAAATATCCTATCCATAGAACCGGACACACGCAATTGTAAAAGATTTAAGGTAAAAGTATTGCCTAAAAGTGCAATGCAACTCTCGCAGCTATATGGTCATGCGAGACTAGATGAAAGTTACAAGTTCAAGATGACCATGATGAAGGGTTGCCCAGATACAGGGATCATGCTACTCCTGCTGAAGAAGTTGCCTACTAATATCTAGCGCAAATATTCCAGTTTACGGGGGAGGAGGCTGGGAGGATCAGGGAGAGTGTTGTTAATGGTTTTTGGTGTATGACGAAGAGTGGGCCAGGAGTCGCAGATGGTCGTTGCTGTAGCTCAAAGATCATGTTGCTTGCCATAGACTGTCATTGCTGGTGATGAAAATTGACAGTCATTGCGGGCTGTTGATGCTGGAATGGGAAGTGCAGAAATCGTGTTGCTGGTCATCGCTGGCAGTTGCTGGATCATGAAGATTCGGGATCTCCAGAGCTTTGCTTTGCCGGTTGACATGGGCATCAAGATCTTGGTGTGAACAGGCCTGTTCTCAGTCATGAAGAGCTCAAATCTTCAGGATTTCTTCTTTTCTTCAGGAGGTGTATACATGATGCAAAACAAAGGGTCCAGGACCTGAGGGGCACATGTTGGGGGTCAGGAGCTCACTTCATTAGAGGCCAGAAGGGTTCAGGTAGGTCCATTGCAGGTATAGGCTAGTCCAATGCAGCAGGTCAACCGGGCAGTTGCAGGGAGTCCTCTCAACCCTGTTGTGTCATTGTAGCCCAGAACAGGTGGTCAGTCAGCTGTCTCTTGGAGTTACTTCAGCCTAGGATGAAGGGTGCAGGTCCAGTGTTCCTTCTCAGCAATAGGGTTGGAATCAATCAGCAGGGCAGCAGCCCTCCCTCTTCTGTAGTATCCACAGGTCCAGGAGTTTATGAAGAGTATGTCTGAGGGTCCTCTTTTTATACCTCATGCTCACTTTGAAGTGGGAGAAGCTTCTATATATTCCTCCTACAGAGGTATCTGGAATGTTGTGCCTCCCTGCACTGGTCCCAGTCTGTCTTAGGGTACAATCGGCTAGTTTGAGCAGTGCCAGAGCCTGAAGTGCAAGTGTGATAGATGACAGCTCCACCTATATCCTGCCAGAGATGGCCTTTCTTCCAACACCCTCACCCTCTACTGTGATGCTGTCTGGAAGAAATTCAATAAAGCCAACTGCCTGCTACATTTAGTCACGTGACTCAGAACAGGCTTCAGGCACTAAATGGTTAGGGCAAGATAATGCCAACTTTTTAAAAGTGGAATTATCAGAATGATGTCTTAAAATCCGACTTTACTATCAAAGAGGTTTTTAAACTGCAGTTCCTCTGAAACCAAACACAATATTTGTCGAGAACCTTTATTGTTATGTCAAGTAAATACAAGCACAGGCCTACAACCATCCCGGCCGGCCGCTAGTCAAGTCGTAAGTTCAGCGAAGCAGTATAGAAAGATACAGCAGCCCGAAAATCGGGGTATGACAAGAGTCCAGGACATAACTTGTATTCAAGCACACTGCAGATGATTCAGGAGTCCAGTAGGTTCATTTTACAATAAAGAAAGAAAATTCAGAATCAATGCCATATGATCATACATGTTCCTACAATAGCAAGCATGGAGCGGGAATCCGCAAAGAGTGCGAATACAGTTAAAGAAATGGGGGTAAGGCACACGAGTCAGGATAAATGTAAGAAACACATACACTTCGCGGCGAACTGCACCTCACCCCTCAAAACGAAACAGACTGTAGGAAACATGAAAGACAACAATACCAAAAAGAAAAAGGGCAAAGGGCCATAGAGACAAAGAAGGGACAAATCAACAAACCCCACCCCCCTAGCCCCCACCCTGCACCCCTGCAGAAGGCTACGGCCTACTTCCCCCCCCCAGCAGCGTGCCTATCGCCCTAAATGAGAGACCCGAAATATAGAAGAAGAGAAAAAAGAAAAAGAAGAAAAAATGTGGAGAAGGGCCGTCGATCTAGCTACCCGACCCCCCCTCACCCACCGCGCACAGTAGACATCCTAGAAGCAGGATCAGAACAGCCATAGTACACAATAATCATCAATAGCGCAGTCAAGAACATCCCCTCTGAGTGGCCCCCTAAGCACCGACAGCCAACAATGAGTCCCACTATGACCTAGACGATCTCACCCCTGGCCTTTTCTATCAATAGTACCAACATACGTCCATTTATCAATCGGCATTGTGAGCAGTGTGGAGGGTCCAACCGATCCAGGCGGACCGGGCAGCGCCAGCACTCTATGGGACTGTAGCCCCCAAAACCCAGCGGAATATGCATGGCGGAAATCCGTCTGTGTCAGTATCGACACCGGAAACAACCTCCAGTCCGCACACCATCGCACCAGCCAGGAAGGGAGATTCACACAGTTCGGTAAGCAGTCCAAACCATAGATCGACGTTGTTTCTTCAGCCGCCGAACAGATAAGGGCCCCGACGAGTCACTCACACATACAGCAGATCTATCCAAAGCGGTATCATGAACCGGGTCTATTGGCTTCTCCAACAAACGTAGGCGTAGCTGGAGCATTCATCACTGACGCAGAAGCGGGCACATCGGCACTTCAATGAGATCGAACCACGCCGATGTAAAGCGGTGGGACAACAATGACGGCCATCCTTCTTCCCAGATCTCGGGCGTCTCGGAGCAGGGTCATATGCAGAGTTGTTAACGCAGCCAGTATATCTCTGGACGTGGGCTCTTTCTCGTGGCGCCAGGCCCCAGGACTCTCACACACAGCGGCTTCCCTACCCGGATGAGGTGTGCATAAGAGGGTGCTATCCGCCATCTTAGCTGATCCGGCCTCGTCCCTCTCCACCTCACCTCGGGACCGGGCCCTACACCAGGGAGGATCAGGATTCACCACGGGGATCCCGAAAGTCAAGGCAGGTTTCTCATCGGAGGGTCACCAAAGGGCTAAACAAAATCTCCGCCGCTCCCTAGGAGCTGCCCGCCGACTCCGGGAAAGGCGGTAGTATGCCCAGACAAAACACCGGAATGAGGGGACAAGTGTCGTGCACACCCCTCGACCCTGCTGTATCACACTGCCCACAAGGCACTCCGCCAATTGAACTGGGTCGGCACTGTCGCCATCGGCCATCAAGTCTTCGGTTCCCACCGGCCGACTCCTCACCATCACCAGAGGCCGCTGTTGTCGCATTCGCGGCCGGCCACTCTCCTCACTCGAGACCCCGGTCCCAGCTACTCGAAGGCCGCAAAACAGTCGGGGACATTACAACGGATCTGCCACACGCGGAAGCCTCGGGAGCAAACGGTAAGTGAAAGTCGCCCTTCGCCTACTTAAATATGCCGTTGCGGCTCAGGATGATTGCCAGGATATACGCGCGGAGTGAGAAGGCTCACGGAGCCGAGCGTTTACGCAGCCATCTCAGTCGCCATCTTGGCCCCTCCCCCTCCACTTGTTACATTTTATAAGGTAACCCTAATCTTATCGTGTGGGAGATGTTGGCCTTGCAATAGGGAAAAACAAACTTAGGAGTTTTTCACTACCAGGACATTGAAAACTTAAAAGTATATGTCAAACATTTTAAATAAAATCCATCCTGCCATATTGGCTGTTTAGAGGTTACTTATATGTATTAAAAAGGAAAGTTTAGGCCTGGCAAACCTTTTACTCGGGGAGGTTGAAATGGCAGGTTACAACTGAACACACAGGTCTCAATGCCAGGCCTCGGACATGTTTGAAAGACTACTTAAGTGGGTGGCACAATCAGTGCTGCAGACCCACTATCAGTATTTAATTTACAGGCCCTGGGTACTTATAGTACCACTTTACTAGGGACTTACAAGTAATGTGACAATTCGGTTGAAGCCAATTTCACCATGTTTAAAGGAGAGAGCACAAGAATTTAGCACTGGTTAGTCGTTGAAAAGTTTGCAGTGTCCTAAAACAAACAAAAACAAAACCAGCTTAACAGGAGGGAGCTGACATGGGCTGCCAAGTTCTTAGCCAAACAGGTCCACCACCGAAACACCCAAGGGGCAAACACTAAACTACTCTACCAAGGACCTCATCCAGGGAAAGAAGTCTACATCCACCACGTTGTGTGGAAGTGGAAGCAGGCCAAGTTTTAAGGGCCCTACTGGGTAATATTTTCAACATGGACTACTGTCAAGGTAAAAGGAAAAGAAGCTTGAGTCCACCTCTACGGCCTAAGTGGTTAGCTAGGGTGTACCTCCACGACAACCTACCCCACAGTTACAAGTCTTCCACTACACAATTGCACGCAGTACACACAGGTGAAAAGGACACCTCCCCACAGATTACAACATCATACATTTAAATAGAGCAGCCCACACAGGAAGAGTACTGTCCCCACCGTTGAACTGAGAGGGTGAGCCAAATTTACAAACAATACTAAAATCAGCCTAATACTTACCATTCTCCGAAAATACTAGCATCTCCTTCCAGTAGCCATTAGAGGAATTCACTTACAGTAAAACCATCACGTGTATTGGTAAAATGTAAATGAAGGAATTTTCCAAACAATGTGTTTTTTCCAAGTGAACCTACATTGCACACTCTTATCCTACAGGTCTGTGCTCAAGCTGAAAGTGCACCATCATTGCAGCGGTCCACCACCACTTCAATCTAAACTTTGAAAATTGACTTTCACAAAGTCAACTGCTCAAGTAAAACAGATTATAAATTGACTCTACACCCATTTTTAAAGAGACATTTTTGTACTGCACCAAGACAAGACACCTCTAGGGAACCCAGATGTCAGACATCTCCACTGAAGCCACTCTAACAGCCTATGAATGTTATCTCAGCTACGTACATTTGTACACACTCTATTTTGGCTGGGTGCCCCTGGGAGCCTCTGGAGCCAGAAGTATGCCTAATCTCATTAACTCTACTTCGACATTCTTGCAATGCATGCACAGAGACCTCTCTCACCTCTGTACACCTATACTCAATCAGTCGCTAACATTGCTTACGCACTACACAGCACACTCCTACACGCCACCAGGTACCAACACAGACTGCTGAAGGCACTCAAACCACAAACCGATCGTGCTACATACGTTCACTAATACCCCACACAGTAGGCACAGAAAGGCTTTACTTATCTCAGGAGACAGCTCTTGAAAAAGCAAAATGCCTTATCCATCTGGACTTATGTCGGATCAGAGCCAAGATTCAACCCAATAGCGAGGAACCCTTTAGGGCAATAGTAAAGTACACCCGGTATGAGACCAACCCCATAGCACTGTGCATTTTCACCTGGACCTGGTGACATCCAAACCAACCCCTAATTGTATGGAAATTTGCACTGTTTGTTCTGTGTTTCAGAGCCAAAGGAGCCAACCAACTTCAAAGCAACAAATACTGTGGTGTAACACTGCATATACCAGACCTGCAATGGTCCACATTGATGGGTATCTACTGGCAATGTGGTGACTTTGCCTACACCCAGCTCATCCCTGGATGACGGGGCCTCTGCACCCTAGTGACCATACACACCCCAACACTGTTCATCGCTGTAGAAGATTTGTCTGAGTTGTCTCAACATTGGTTACAGAATATAACAACTGTGTTGCATCAGGCTCGAAGGAGAAGACCGGCTGATTGTTTTGGCTGGGCTCAGTACAAGGACATTTCAGGAGAATTTAGACTGCTCACAGAGACTCATGTAAATGCAGGAGGGTTGATACCCTACTTCACCATACAAACAAAGGCTAATACGCTCTGGTTACAGATAGCCATGTGGGAGATTCTTAAAATGATCACCGATTCCAAGCTCAGCCTAAAAACTATCACGGAAGAGCTGAGAGCCATCCGCCTTATGGTGATGCAACAATTGTACGCATTGGACTTAATCACTGTGATGGAGGCTAGTTTGTGTGCGAAGATTGGTGCTTCCTGTTGTACTTTTATGCCTGGAAACGACATGCAGAATGGAACATTAACTCTTGCCATCCGAGAACTGCACTGTCTGGAAGCCTAAATGAAGAAGGAGGCAGGTGCCCCTGAGCAGGACTAGTTGCATAGTATCATTGCATGGATTTCCCTACGGATGTAAAAATTATTCACGTAGCTAATTCCAGTTTTCGTGGTACTTGTGTTGTGTGGTTTCCTACAAATTGGGTTTTCCTGCAGTAAAGATGCAGTCCTCAAATTAGGTAGTATACACATAGTAAGGGAAAGAGCAACAGACTACATATACACACACAGCTTTGAAAATTATAACAGTCATGAAATATGAGGAGGATAGAGAAGTTGAAAATTCACAAGGGGGAATGTTAGGATGGGTGAATATGATGTTGATGTATTCAATGATGTGTGCAGTCCCAACCACCGCAATACCAATAAAAGCAATGTAAACATATTCCATAATAACCTCTGCCTGCACAGCAATGTCAATACTCATAAATGCAATGTCAATGAATGCCATGATCTATGCATGTGCAGCAGTATTGATACTCATAAGTGTAATGTCAATGTATGTCATAATCCATTTGCACATAACAATGTCCATACCAGTAAAAACAATTGTCAATGTACGCCATGATCAAAACATGCATGACAATGTCAATATCACTAAAGACAATATCAATGTACGCTATGACAACTTTTATCACAATATTGAGGATGTTATGTTATGTTAAACTTTACTTGTATAGTGCACGTACACCAGGTTGATTTCTTGGAGCTGCTCTGAAGAGTTAGGCTAAGATGTTACTAGTATGCCTGTTTGAATAGCCATGTTTTTAGCAGTTTACGGAAGCTCATGAGATTTGAGCAGGATCTGATCTCAAGTGGTAGGGAGTTCCAGAGTTTGGGGCCTAGAGTGGCAAACCTAGTCCCCCCAGCACGTTTTAGCCTGAAGGATGGTGTGGTCAGGAGGTGCATGTGGGCGGATCGTAGATTGCGGGTGGGAATGTATCTGTTGATCGAGCTGAATTTTGTGCTCATGCTGTTCAGGGAATTGCATATAATGCATCCTACCTTGAAGGCGCATCTCTGAGATATTGGAAGCCAGTGTAGTTTCTTGAGCAAAGGAGTAATATGTTGACGCCTGTTTTCTTGAAAGATTAGCCTGGCCACCTGGCAGAGGATGTCTGTAAAAATGATATCAATGGCTGCCACATTATTCATTGGCGTTCTCACTAACTCATATCATTGCTGTTGGATTCACCCAAGATGACCTCCCCATCAATCCCGAGTCAGAGATACGTGGTCAGGCAGGCCCAACCCATGTTTATCGAGTACCAGGTCGCAGATGTGGTCTTGCTTAGCCCAAAGACAAATGTGTGATCAACCCTGATCGTTACTATAGATAGACAGTTGCACCACAAAAAGGTCAGAGGAAATTATACCCAAGCAAGCGCGTTTTTAGGCCACAGTCGTGCGTTTCCCAAAATACCCAATACTGGAAGCCACATGCAGTTAGGAACAATCAGCTAATCATATGGGCCTGCAAGATCCATCATGCTTGCCTATCTTCGATTAGAAAAAGGGGGCCCACTAAAAGTGACCATCATGACCTGGGGCCAATTGCAATATATGTATGATATTGTATCACACAGCTTTTCCAATGTCTATATTAGGGGAAAAACTATGCAACTTTTTGGACGTTGTGTCTGGGATATCACCATTCATTTACATATCGAACTAAGACCATTTTATTGCTGACTGATAATACTGTGAGAGAAAAGAAATCGGGTGGTTAACAAAGGAAAAAGGACAGACATGAAAAGGCACGAGGGGAAGCACATACGTTATAGACTATTTAGTATTTATTATTAGATGCACCGTCCTAGAGTTGCTTCTCAGAGCTGAAAAAAGCATACTGTACTCTAGTCGTTTAATTGCTGGTTTCTGTTTGCCCTGGTAATATACGTTGCTGTTTAATGTGATGGAGCCTTGACAAATTATGTGTGCCTGCAGACCTTTCCTCCTGATCCCCCACCTACGCTCCTAGAATGCGGTATAACCATGCTCACTCGACATCATTGGCTCTGTAGCTTAAATTGATCCTGTTGTTGGCTTAAGCTTAACGCCATCTTCCTTCCTAGTTGTGGCCCTCTTCTGAAAAACGATTCCGGCGCCGGCATAAGCATCTGGTGCCTCACTTGGAAAACAACATATTCTTCTGAAAAAAACACTTGACCTTGTTTAATGTGAAATAGTTTTTTAACTTAGTGCCACTATTTACTTTTCCGGGCAGGAACATGAGCGAAGCAATTAGCAAACACTTATCTTAAACATGAACACGCTCTGATGCAACGAACCCCACTGCGTGCCTGCTAAACACATCGGGCTTACTGTACAGAAATAATTCGTTCCGGTGACTGAATATTTTACTCTCAGAAGGTTTCTTAGCAGCTTGTGCCTCGGGCACGGTTTGAAGTTGACGTTAAATATTGTAAATGTAACATTTAGATGCAGCCTAGCAAACAAATGCCTTTCTTATTTCAACATGCCTTTTCAGGACACATAGGCACACATTAGAGCTTTTTCCGTTTACCCCACGCATTTCTTTCCTTAACCAAGCAACGTTACATCTTTATGGCTTGCTACTGCCCATGGGCCATGCTGGAGAGGGAGTGATTTTCGTTTGGTCGCCAGTTTAATTATTTGCTTAACAAAATCTTAACGATTAAAAATCACCCAGTCTCATTTTCTTGTTCAACAAGGAAAATATGCAATGTCATTAAGTCCGAAATGCAAATAGAGATTAGAGATCCAATTTAAACTCCCCTATCATGCTGGGTTGCATTGTTGTTATGACCTGATATAAATTATGTCTGCCAAGGACTGTGAGCAGGAGTAGTTTATTCTAACACCCCAGACATTAGGCACCCCAGTTGCAAAAGTTCCCCGGACTTGAATCTACACTTCCTAAAGAAGACATTACACATCCTATCAGAGGAATCTTGAGAGAAAGGCTGCATGAATGTACCTGGGGACAGGCATAGTACAATTCTCACTCCTCAAAATTATAAAGTGCATACAACATAACCATTGGGGTTGGCCCTTTCTGCAGGGTCATCCCCACACTTTTGCTTTCACCCTCCAGATTTCTGAACCCGTTTGTGTTGGCTTTTAGGATTCTGTGCACTTTCCACTACTAACCAGTGCTAAAGTGCTTATGCTCTCACCTTTAAACGTGCTAAAAATTAGCTTGTACTCCATTGGACTATTTAATGTACTTGTAAGTCCTTAGTAGAGTGGTACTACATGTATCTGAGGCCTGTAAATTATATTCTGCTAGTGGACCTGCACCACTGATTGTGCCAAGCACTTAAGTAGCCATAAAACATGTCTCAAGCCTGCCTTTGGAGTCTATGTGGGTAGTTTTAAACTGCCATGTTGGACTAGCAAAGTAAAGCTTTTGCCAGGCCCAAATATTCCTTTTTAATGCATATCAGTCACTCCTAGGGCAGTGTGCAGTGTAATTAAAAAGTTGGATGTGTAAAGTTATGTTTTACATGTCCTGGTACTAAATACTCTTAAATGTGTATTTCATTCCTGCAAGGCGTACCTCTCCCATGGGATAAAATTGGAGTTACCATATTACATTTAATATGCTGTATTTTCCAGTGATGTCACTGACCATGTCATGAGTTATGTAATACGTGAGGCCAAAAGCAGTGCATTGCATGGCCTGAGTTATAGTTAATTCAGGTAACTATAACTTCTGAATTTCAATGGATTCCTATGAGTGAAATCTGAGTCTAACTATAACGTCCCCATTACCTTTGTTTTTTTCAGTGAATTTCTAAGTTTTTAAAATTATATTTGTTAACTATAACATCCCTGTAACCTTTGGTATTTCAGTGAATTTTGAAGATTTTTAAATTTTAATTTCCTAACTGTAACATAAAACCTTTGAGAGTGGGCGTGTGAGTGGCTGTATAGGTCAGTGAGTTGGTGAGTGAGTAGCTCTATGGGTCGGTCACTGAGTTATGAGTGGATGTGAGGGTTTTCACAAAATGTCTACCCAACTGGAGTTCTTTCTACTGGTTAATTAGTAAGTGCTACCTAACTGTGTAACTGCTTATTGGTTATTCTACACTACAGCTGTGCAATGGACTACAAGGAAGTGTCTCCAGCAACCTTGTGTGCATTTAATTTTGATATTGTGATTGATCCACATGTGTCTTCATGCAGAAATTTGTGATAACACAATGACAATACAAAGAGGTAAAACTCCACCAAACAACGGTACTTCCTTTGAACATAACTGCTTCTTTGTCTGGTGGAGATCTCCTCATAATCTTTGGTATCAAGAACGTGCCACTAAAATCTGTGGGAAATGTGTTGGGGGGCCCTTTTGGTATGCTGTCTATCATCCTGGCAAAGTGGTGGCAGACCTTTACATACTGCTAACGTGGATGGAGAAGGGCAAAACAAGCAGATCTGTCAGATGATTTCCTACATTTGCATACTTGTATATAAAGGAATTACCATGGATTTTGGTCTAATTACGAGAGGGCTCTCTATCTAGTGTACTGAAACGAAGTACACTGTGTAGAGAGTCCAGTGAGTCCCTTATTGGTTTACTCGGCTATAAGTAGACAATACTAACGCTCTATTTGTGGTAGTGTGGTGAGCAGTTAGGTTTATTAGAGGGTCGTCGAAAGGATTTATTGTACTTACAGAGGCAATAAATGAGACAAACACTTAAAAATAAACCTGAATCCAATCTGCAAAGAAAAATAATATTTAATTTTATAAAATTTTTCAGACCAAGAACTTTGTTGTACAGTAAGTACTTTTAAAGTTAAGAAATTTTAGAGTTTGCAAAATCAGTCACTTTTGTGCACAATTATGATCATCGTTACTGGGGCTGGTCGGGCTTGGAGAGGCGATTTTGGGATAGCTGGGCCACTCATGAAGTGGGTCTCATGGGTCTCGACGTCTCTCGATCGGTTCTTGCTTCCGGGGCAATTGGAGTCCCGAGTGGACTCTTCATCTTTATACATATAGGTGCAGGAGGCTTGCACATTAAAAGCACTTGGGCAGAATTTCCGTGTGTTCTCTTGTTAATGGCGTCTTTGAGTGAATCGCCATTGTGGTCTTGTACATAGCGGCTCACCACTGCTGGAGGTAAGCACCTGGGTCGTGTGGTGCGGCGGTGGGGACTCTTCGTGTTGCAATATATAGATCAAGGCTCTACGGAGCCAAAACATTATGGCGGCAGCACTGAAATAAAAATTCGGCATCCAAATACCGTGGTCCGTGTCTCTTCCTGTTCGCTGCTGGGAGTTAATGCTACAGCGTGAGGGAGACGGAGTTTTCATATATATATATATATATTGTCCTCAGAAGCGCCTCGAGGTCTGCACATTCAAACCTTGGCTCCTTTTGGTAGAAGGCGGGGCATCCTTCTCGGCCAAGCTTATTTTGAAGCACTCAGCAAGCGTGGGCGTCCTTGCTTCAGGGCAACTTTTGGACTTATTTAACTCGGCAGCCTGGCCGAGAAGGATGCCCCGCCTTCTACCAAAAAGAGCCAAGGTTCGAATGTGCAGACCTCGAGGCGCTTCTGAGGACAGTAAGCGGTTGTTGGTATTTTGTGCTCAGCCCACTCGGGCAGGAATTACGAAAGACTAAGACACTGTATTTTGAACTGCACCCACTTGAGGAATATCGTTTTGCTTTAATGAAACTACGTGCCCCAGCATGCTTAAATAATGACTCACTAATGAGACCCACGAGGGCGGATATCTGTGCATGCAGTCCCGAGGCACGTGAGCAAGCTTGTCAGTTCTTACAGCGCCACCTCTGATGAAGGAGCTTCCAGGCTCTGAAACGCGTTGGGACTTTGCTTTTGAGCTGTAAATACCGTTTCTGCTAAATAAAGGCTTATTTTGAAGCACTCAGCAAGCGTGGGCGTCCTTGCTTCAGGGCAACTTTTGGACATATATATATATATATTCACTGAAAAAACCATAGGTTATAGACCATATATAGTTAGGAATTAGCATTTACAAAACCTTGAAAATTCACTGAAAAAACCATAGGTTATAGACCATATATAGTTAGGAATTAGCATTTAAAAAACCTTTTTTTACTCACACAAAACCATTGAAATTCCATATATAGTTAGTTGCACTAACTATATATCGCGCACCCGCAATCCACTGCTGATCATGTCACATATTACATCATTCATGACATGGTCAGTGACATCACTAATGACATCACTGATGACATCTCAAATGACATCACTGATGACATCACTGATGACAACATCCAGTGACTGTATGTTTCTGTAAAGTTAAAATATGTCTTACATATTGAAGAATGAGTGGATGTATAAGTGTCTGGATGAAGGATTTAGTAGGTGCATGATTGACTGTATGAGTGAGTGAATAAATGTGTGTCACTGAGTGCATGAGTTAGTGACTAAACTGTCTTAATTTGTGCATCATTATGTCTGTTGCTCTGTAAACTGCTGCATGTGTTGATCAGTAGCTATATGAGTAAGTATATGGGTTATTGATTGGTTGCCCAAGTATTTGTATGGGAGACTGAGTGTGTGTGTGTGGGTGGCTGGGAGGTGTATGACTCTGTGCATAGATGTGTGAGCAGTTGATTCACTAGATGTATGGGTTCAAAAGTGCATGTGGAAACACCTGTATGGGCGGTTGACTGAGTGCATTGGTGAGTGAATGGATATCTCAGTGCTACATGTCAAAGTAAGTACATATGTAAAACACAGTACATGTGACAGTTGACATATATAAATAACTGTGCATAAGAGCCAGTGAATGTGTGAGTGGCTGTATTGATCATTGTGAACTTGTATCAGGCATTGTAAAAGAGAGTAAATATGTGTTAGTATATGTTTGAATAAGTAAGGTGTGTATAACTGTATAGTTGAGGAAATGGAGGTGTGATTGATTCTTTGCATGACTGACTAAGTGTGTGAGTAACTCCATGGATGAGTGACAGTCTGTGAGTGTCTGTTTACACTGAGTGTATCTAAGGTTATATTAGAGTCTGAAGAGGTTCATCGTATTATCACATGAATGATGTCATCAGTGATGTGATCAGTAATGTCAAATGAGATGTCATCAGTGATGTCATCAGTGATGTCATTTGAGATGTCATCAGTGATGTCATCAGTGATGTCATTTGAGATGTCATCAGTGATGTCATCAGTGATGTCATTTGAGATGTCATCAGTGATGTCATTAGTGATGTCACTGACCATGTCATGAATGATGTAATATGTGACATGATCAGCAGTGGATTGCGGGTGCGCGATATATAGTTAGTGCAACTAACTATATATGGAATTTCAATGGTTTTGTGTGAGTAAAAAAAGGTTTTTTAAATGCTAATTCCTAACTATATATGGTCTATAACCTATGGTTTTTTCAGTGAATTTTCAAGGTTTTGTAAATGCTAATTCCTAACTATATATGGTCTATAACCTATGGTTGTTTCAGTGAATTTCATTGGTTTTTTAAAAGCTAATATCTATAGCTGTAAAATGTATTCTTCTTTAAATCAAAAAATATATTTTATATGTTTATTAATAATTTTTTTTATGAAAAAAAGCACAGGTGCACCATATATCAGAATTGTACTACATTAGTAATCAAATGATGAAGCACAAATGGTGAAGTCCAGAAGTCTTGTTTGTTCCACAAAAGGCAGCGTTAGAGACATCCTTGCTCTACTATTTTTGTTTTCTTTTCTCCTCTCATGTTCACTTTTACTATTTTATATTTTTCAGTTTTTGTTTGAGTCCATGATGATATTCACTCACCATCGGTCGTCCATTATATGATCTCCTTGTTCGCCAGGAAAGTTTTCCTTGGTAGGTGTGTGTGTATCCCTTATGCTTTGGTTTTTTTTAGGTGACCTTCTGTGTTCTTCCCATGTTAATTTTGAATTTTCAGTCATTATTGTTTTTAGCCCTATTAGGATCTTATTATATGTTTTCGATTTTTTCCGCATGCATTCCTGACTGACCGGTTGATACTCTTATAAAACAAATGAATATTTGCTAATTGAATTAGTTACATGTATCTTTTCTCCTCTCTCCTTCCTATGCACATTTTCTTGGAAATCCTCTTCTGTTCTAGTCTTCATTATAGTCTTCATTGATTGTTTTAAACTTACCCGGGGGTAGGCCACACATAGACTGCCTTGGGAACTGTTAGCAAATAGGAGCTTGACCTTTGATACAATTTTTTCAAATGTTCTTTTAATTTATGACTATTGTTGCTCGGCTGAGTCAATTAATAGAGCATAATTTTAATTGTATGTTGTACATGTTGTTTTTCTAAACACAGCCCTGAAGAAGTCCCGTCACGGGACGAAACTCGTCGGCTGTTCCTTTTTGTGAAAAATAAAGAATCAAACAAACAAGACTTCTGGACTTCACCATTTGTGCTTCATCATTTGATTACTAATGTAGTACAATTCTGATATATGGTGCACCTGTGCTTTTTTTCATGATATGTTAGAGTTCTGTTTAGGACTGGCATTGTGTTGGCGGGTGTTCAATCGGTGTGCACATAATCACTCTTCAACTATTAAGAAAGGGGCAAATTCACTATTGAGGCTATCTCGAACAGGTGCATTCTTATGAAGGTTCCGCCATCTGCCATGCATTAGTGTTCTTTATCACTTCATTTGCACTGTTCGACCTCAAACCCTGACCTCGTTAAATCTTTTGAGCACTTGGTCATTCTCGCCAGGGTCTCAAATATGCCTGGGTTTAAAGATAGACGGCAAGAGCTAGCCCAGGACCTGTTTGCTACAAACCCCAAACCTGGTATAACAACTACCCCCATTACGGAAGGTTTGAAAATGAAATTCCAAAGACTAGAACGCCTTAAAAAGAGTGAAATGTCGAGATGGTGGGACGGCACCACCCTAGAAAAATATATCGAAAATGAAAAAATCCCTCGGGGTTTGAGAATTCTCATATTTCCAACTTTTGAGGACTTGGATCCTGAACAACTAGCAGATTGGGAGGGCAATCTAAGAAATGCTTCATACAATATGATGAAGATCTTAATTAGCAATGCGGAGAAAAAAGGGGAAAAATTGAGAAAAGAAATCGAAGATTTAGAAAAGGAAATAGAGGACTCTCCACTCAAGGAAGTGGTCAAAAAAAACTTTTTGGTCCTGGACAAAATCCTAGAAAATCACCAACTATATCTTAGGGATAAAAAAATCAAAAAAATTAGACGTGACGACAAAGATTATAAGGAAGGAAGAATATACACCTTTGCCCACAAATATGATAATGTGAAGATAGCTGGGGAAGGAAAAAGACGCCGGGAAGAAACATCTGAACTAACATCTGCTAGTAGCATAACTTCCTTATCATCAGTGGCCAGCACAATCTCCATTGATGTGATATCTGATAACACAGAAGGGGAAGTAAGACCTACCACCAATACTTTTTTATTGGAAATGGAAAGGCTACGTCTGGGAGCCAGACCAAAAGAACAAAAACCAGGCGGGGGGGCAGGAGGTGGCAGGAACGACAACAGAGAAAGAGGTCAAGGTGTAGAAACGGTGGCGGGGCGGACGAGATCGAACAGGACAAAGAAGTAATGGCAGTGATTGCAGATACCCAAGTGGTTAATGAAAAATGTATTGTTGTGAATCTTTCGGATAGGGCTCTATCCAATGCAGAAATGTCCGTTTTGAATAAGGGTTTGGGTTTTTGTCCAAACAATGTGGGTGGGGACACTGATGTTTTTGTTGATCTGTTTAAATGTATCCGTGCCTTAAAATTGAAAGATCATTTTGTTAGAAACCCACCTACTGTGACCACTGTTTGTAATGCTACTACTACCTCTGACTACACAGCAACTGAAATAAAAGTCATACAATCAATGATGTTGGTTGAACTTGAGACTTCTATTAATAGTGATATGGTTTGTGCAGAATTGGGCATCATTGAGGATACCTTGTCCGATAGTGGCCTAAAACCCAGATCCAAATTTATTCCGGGAGGAACTCACCCTAACATAGACATTTTTCAAGAAAAAGTTACACAGGGTTTACATCAATTACTAGATCATCCCATCCGTCCCAACACACGCCGCCATAATTTGACTAGTAAAGAACGCTTAGCCTTAAAAAACCTCAAAACTGATAGTTCCATAGTGATTCGGGAAGCGGACAAGGGCGGCAATGTGGTCCTGATGAGAAAGGCGGATTATCTCTCGGAAATTGAACGACAACTTGCCGAGACCTCTTGTTACACTAAAATTCGCCATAACCCTATGCCTACCCTTGGTGCCCATATTAACATGAGACTTACAGATTGGCGTGAGGAGGGTTTAATCAGCGAGGAAGAGTGCAGGTACCTCAGGGTGTCTGAGCCCACCTTCCCCTGCATTTACATACTTCCTAAAATCCACAAGGGCGGCCTTTTTCCACCTGGCCGCCAGATTATTTCAGGGGTAAATTCACCGACTGAACGCCTTTCATAATACGTGGATGTGTATATAAAACCATTTGTACAAAATCTCCCGTCCTACATAAAGGACACTAAGGACATTCTGACCAAGTTTGAGGAATTCGCCTGGTCAGACAATTTGCTTTTTGTCACACTAGATGTGACAAGCCTCTACACATGCATCAAGAAAGAATTTGGTATAAAAGCCCTTGAATTTTATCTAGGACAAAGAGCCGCAGGACTCTTAGGCCACAACCAAGTTCTGATTGAGATGACTAACATCATTCTATCCAAGAATTTCTTTCTACACGATGCTGTATGGTATCAACAGACCCAGGGCACTGCCATGGGTTCTAAATTTGCTCCCGCCTATGCCGGGCTCTTCATGGGCTGGTTCGAGCGGGAGCATGCCTGGGGCCGTCATGCTGCAGAGTGGTCAGAACACGTAATTTTTTGGGGCAGGTACATTGATGACGTTATTATGTTATGGAATGGACCTGTCCCAGACCTCATGACCTACTTTGATTTTTTGAACAACAACCCATACAATGTCCACTTTACAATGGAATTTAGTGCCACGGAAATCAATTTTCTGGATGTAACCTTCTTTGTGGAAGATAATATGATAAACAGCAAAATCCACAGAAAGGCCACAAGTTGCAACAGTACGCTACATTTCACCAGTGCACACCCACGTCATGTTATTAACAACATTCCCTATGGAGAGATGATCAGGATGCGACGTAACTGCAGCACCCAAGAAACCTTTTCTCAAAACATCAGGGAAACTACTAATCGTTTTCGACAAAGAGGTTATCCTCCTCAGATCCTGAATAAAGCACTAACTAGAATTGAAAAGGTGTCTAGAGAATCTACCCTAGCTACATCAGAAAATAGAAAAAACAATTCTCCAAGTATTGCACTTGTTACACCCTTTACGGATGAAAGCACCAGGGTTTATAATACGTTACGTAAACATTGGCATTTACTAACATCCATACCCAGCTTACAAGAGATTGTACCAGCCAAACCCAGGGTGACATACAGACGTGGCACCAATTTAAGAAACATCCTCTGCCCCAGCTACATTACCAGACAGAAAAGGATGGATTGGCTCAGCAACAAATTGATAGGTTTTTATACCTGCAGGGGATGTAATATGTGTAGCTTGGGCAAGGACAAAACAAAGGAATTTTGCTACAATACTACACACAGATACACAATCAACAATTACATCAATTGTAATACCAGCTATGTAGTGTATGTTCTAGGATGCCCTTGTGGCCAAATTTACGTAGGCAGTACGAAAAGGGCCCTCAAGATATGAGTACAAGAGCATGTCAGGGCACACAAAAACGGGGATCTAAAATATGCTATGACTAATCATATGCAGGAGAAACACTTAACCACTGACACCATTTGGTTTTTGGGCATAGATCATGTCCCGACTAACCCCAGAGGGGGGGACAGACTGTTAGATCTACGAAGAAAGGAGGCAATGTGGATTTGTAAATTGAGAACTCTAGAATTTGGTCATAATTTTGATGACGAAATGCATCACTTTTTGACATAAATTATTCATAGCTTATCTCCATGCTTTTTCCATACGTTTGTTATCAAGTTCACATGCATTGACTATATGCCCCAATTTTGAGTATTGAATCTGTTATTGGAGTCGTATCTTTACAATTCATGTCAAGCTTTCTTTCTGTGTGTTGATCTCTGTATCTATATCAGATAGGAGAGATCATGTAAACACATGGTTGTACAAGTCACTCTTGGATATAGACTTGGTAAATATGTTGTAAATAACACTTTTTGTTTTATGCTGTATCACTTATAGAAGTTTACCATATTTTTCTAAAAAACAGTGATTCTGTTTATATATATGTCAAGTTAATTCTGATTCTTCGATCTTCCTGATATTCTATTTCTCACAGACTTTCCTTCTTTTTCGTGCTTTTTCTCCCATTTTTCTTTTGCTTGCTCTTTTTCTTCTTTCCTGTTTATTTATGATGTATGTTATTTTCCTGCTAACGGTTTGGTCACCATATTTTATTTTGTGCACATATACTCCTCATGTCACTCATTTTCTGCCTTATCTCCCAGTTTGATTTTGTTTATTTCATTATGCTCAATTTTTTTTTTTTTTTTATGGGATTGCACCACCTAGTCCAACAGTTGGCCTCCGCAAGAATCTTTTTAGATATACATATATGTGGCGGGTTGGCTTGTTCACTCTGCCTTACAATTTGAGACATATATATTTGGGTTAATCTACCCGCTACTCTTTACAGCCATTTTACTGCAATAGGTGCTCAGTCTAATTTACGTTGGACATGTTTATAACTTGTCCGTTCTTTTGAATTTTATTTTATCATTTTTTGGACCCCTTTTTGATTTAACTCCACTGTTGTTAGTTTGGGCTATTTATATAGCTCAATTCGTTGTTCGTTTTTAGGGTCTGTTTCGTTATGTTTTCGCACTTTTTAGTTGCTTTTTCCGTCTTATGATTTTTTCACTTATTTTTAAATCTTCCATTTTTCATCTGTCAAGTATTCCAACTACGGCAAGTAGTGACGTTACCGGGAATCGTGTAGTGAGTCTTGACACTAGTTCGGGCACTCGATACATTTTTGTAGTCGAACCCGTTTCAAAATGGCCGCCATTATCGTTCGGTTCTCTTTTTCGTACCTTGTGATCATTCCATATTTTTAGCCCATCCGTTATTACATCTTGGCATTTCCTATTAGTATTGTCTGGTTGCTTGCCCCCAAGCAGGTCTCGCTATTAACCTAGATATGCCTTTGTCACATTATTTGACGATTTTCCGTCCTTGCATACCATTTATAAATGGCCGCTGTCTTACACCTGGTAAACACGCCCATTTACGGGGTTTATTGAAGCCAGGTGAACCAGGTTTTTCAATTAAGGAAGATATATATACGAGCACTTTTTGTTGCTTTTCACCATCAGGTGCTATACGTACTGACGGCGAGCAGGACACGGGTTCTGGCTTTCTACACTTCTTTCCCCCGTGGTAAGTGGTTATGCTAATTTTCTGGGGGCTTTTTCATTTGCAAGTCGTTACTCCATTTCGCTAGGCTATGCCTCCTGTAGGATGCTTGAATTTTTTATTTCTCAATGAATAGATATAGTACAAGTAGTTTTTGCTTCATGATTTACATTCTCTCCTTGTGCCTTAGTCACCCTATGTCTACGAGTTTAATTATTGATACTCATATAATTTCATACAAGTGATTATTTTGTCGTACTCTACTTGGATAGAGTTCGGTTGTTAGTTTTATCATGTGTATCTAGATGTTCTCTTTGTTGTTGCGGGGGTTTAAGTGGCAGAGGAATATATTATTTACATTGGTCAATCCCCCCCCGTTTTTTCATTTTTCATTCTTTTCATGTTTTTATACATACATTATTTTGTGCTGATTATTTATTGGCAAGCTAGCTCTTTGCTAATATTAAACCATTTACCATTTTCCACAAGTTCCTTGATTTTGTGGCTATTCATCCGTCACATCCTGGTATCTTATTTTCATGTTATATTTTTTGTTTCTTTTTCATGTTCAGAAATTTGACGAGGTGGCAAGAAGAGATTCCCTGAATCTCATGGTTAATTTCTTTTGAGAATTCGATCATGTAATCACAGGTAATTTTGTGACACTCCAGGAGCCTTCTTTGACCTCTTTTACAGTCTCACTGGTTATAATCTATATGTTAATCTCCTTCTTTTTCATTCATTTTCATTTATATAGGTGCACACCTCATTGATGGTGCACCTTGGAGATTCTTTGTCTTACATATTGATTACAAGTGACTCTTCATACATAAATATACCTAGGTAAGCTGTAGATATGTCATAGTGGAGTTATTTTAGTCCATACAGTCACATTAGTGCTATTTACACTCTATGGCACCCTTCGAATGCTGAACAAACTAAGAGTCCATAGTTATTTAGTTTGCAAGACTGTCGAATGAAATTCTATTCTTCATTTTTGCTTAATGTTGTTTTTTCTTTTTCTTTCTCTATTATAAACTTTTCTGTAGTCAATACTTCAAGCTTACTTGTACGAAAATACTGGAGGACAGAACTTCATATACAGAACCCTACGTGCCACAGTGTTAACTTTGAGCTCGTCTGCTCTACATTCCTGGAGGATCAAAATTATAGATACACCGCCAGGCATCTTAATATTTAATGCGAGCCATCTTTCTCTTTGGGTATAAGAAATCACAGGGATGGTTATACCAACTGATAATTTAGGAGGTCGCTCATTCCATTGTTTTCCACGAAAGGCAGCGTTAGAGACATCCTTGCTCTACTATTTTTGTTTTCTTTTCTCCTCTCATGTTCACTTTTACTATTTTATATTTTTCAGTTTTTGTTTGAGTCCATGATGATATTCACTCACCATCGGTCGTCCATTATATGATCTCCTTGTTCGCCAGGAAAGTTTTCCTTGGTAGGTGTGTGTGTATCCCTTATGCTTTGGGTTTTTTTAGGTGACCTTCTGTGTTCTTCCCAAGTTAATTTTGAATTTTTAGTCATTATTGTTTTTAGCCCTATTAGGATCTTATTATATGTTTACAATTTTTTCCGCATGCATTCCTGACTGACCGGTTGATACTCTTTTAAAACAAATGAATATTTGCTAATTGAATTAGTTACATGTATCTTTTCTCCTTTCTCCTTCCTATGCACATTTTCTTGGAAATCCTCTTCTGTTCTAGTCTTCATTATAGTCTTCATTGATTGTTTTAAACTTACCCGGGGGTAGGCCACACATAGACTGCCTTGGGAACTGTTAGCAAATAGGAGCTTGACCTTTGATACAATTTTTTCAAATGTTCTTTTAATTTATGACTATTGTTGCTCGGCTGAGTCAATTAATAGAGCATAATTTTAATTGTATGTTGTACATGTTGTTTTTCTAAACACAGCCCTGAAGAAGTCCCGTCACGGGACGAAACGCGTCGGCTGTTCCTTTTTGTGAAAAATAAAGAATCAAACAAACAAGACTTCTGGACTTCACCATTTGTGCTTCATCATTTGATTACTAATGTAGTACAATTCTGATATATGGTGCACCTGTGCTTTTTTTTATGATATGTTAGAGTTCTGTTTAGGACTGGCTTTGTGTTGGCGGGTGTTCAATCGGTGTGCACATAATCCCTCTTCAACTATTAAGAAAGGGGCAAATTCACTATTGAGGCTATCTCAAACAGGTGCATTCTTATGAAGGTTCCGCCATCTGCCATGCATTAGTAATAATTTTTTTTATTATTATTTTTTTTTGTTCGCTCCCGGTTTGCGAACCGGGAAGCTTCCCGTTAGCTCAATTTGGTGCCGCGACCCGGTCCGCGAACCGGTAAATGTTCCGTTTGCGCAACTGCCGCATTAGAAATCAACATCGTGACGCGTCGCGGAAGCGCGACGTATCACGTTGTCGCGTAATGCGTCTTATGACGCGCCGCGTTAGCGCACCCGGAAGTGCTCCGGTACGCGAACCGAGACGTGAAGCGCAGCTCCCCGGAAGCGATCCGGGGCGCGTCAAGAAAGCGCGACGTATCGCGTTGCCGCGTAATGCGCCTTATGACGCGCCGCGTTAGCACACCCGGAAGTGCTCCGGAGCGCGAACCGAGGCGAGAAGCGCAGCTCCCCGGAAGCGATCCGGGGCGCGTCCCGCAGCGAGTAACATAAGCGTAACAGGTCATGTGACTTGTTAATAAAACTTTTCATTGGTTCATTTCACTTTTGGTTTCCTAATGATGTAAGGCTAGGTCATGTGACCTAAAAATAACACTTTTCATTGGTTTAGAACTATTTTTTTTCCAAAATGATGAAAGCCCCCACCTTTTTTCTCACTCTGACTTTCAACTTTGTGAAAGGAAGACCTATTTTGCTGAGTGGAAAATGGCTTCACTAGTAGCTGCAGCTGGTGCACCCCCACCACCACCACCACCTCCTCATAGGAAGAGAGGACCACCTCCACAGTTCCTTCCCAACACAGAGGAGGAAGAGGATGAAGAAGAGGAAGAGGAAATACAGCCAACACAGTGTTTACGTGAGGAGCCCCGGATATCTCACCATAAAAATAGTTTCATTTGGCAGTTTTTTTCTTTTCCTGAAGGACAAAAAAAGTTAATGCTCGCTATGTGACGTGCCTCATATGCAAAGAGGACTTATCTAGAGGCACAAATAAGAAGTATAGTTACGGCAACTATACTATGCACCGTCACATGCAGAGGTGGCATCCACTAAATTACAGCAGGGCAGAGATGCGTGACCTCCAGGACAACCCACCAACTCCTGTGGCCAGGACATCGGCACAGGTAACTCTGTCGGGGCCAGAGGCACGGGAAACAGTGCCAAACATTCAAGACAACTTTGTCCACATGAAGATAGTGTGTTTATATTGCGGTACCTTACTCTCATGTGGCAATATGAGTATTAATTTGATAAACAGAGCATTTGAAAACCACAAGTGCTCAAAACGCCCCAAAAAATAAAAAAAAATGTTGCTCCTGTTGAGCCCTTTCCAATGCCTGTTTTTCATTGTTTCCCCCCCCAAAAAACCAAAAAAAACATAAAATTGTTAAAAAAATACAAAAAAAACAAAAAATGTTCAGAAAAATAAAAAAAAAATATAAAACAACAAAAACATTAAAAAAAAGTTCTTTTCAGAACTACCTGCCCTTTATAAAAAAATTGCTAGAATGTTTAGCACTCTGGTAACCTCTATTTCTTTTGGTTCGCTTCCCGGT
Organism: Lissotriton helveticus; assembly: GCF_964261635.1. Taxonomy (NCBI): domain Eukaryota; kingdom Metazoa; phylum Chordata; class Amphibia; order Caudata; family Salamandridae; genus Lissotriton; species Lissotriton helveticus. The sequence continues at coordinate 1,443,497,035 of NC_136061.1, read as the reverse complement.
TCGCTCGCCGGTACGCGAACCGGGAGCGAACCAAATTTTTTTTAAAAAAAATAAAGAAGAGTAAGTATAAGGGAAGTAAACAGAGAGTAATGTTAAAAGAAAGACAGCTATAGGGACTAAACCAGAGATACTGTTTAATAGATTTATTTACCGAAGAAAAGATGTAAGAGGATATAATTGTGAAAAACAAAATAGATAAGGAAGTGAAAGAAAAAAAGGAGAGTAGAAGAATAACAAAGAAGAGTTTCTTAGAGAATGTGAGTGAATGTTCAAAATAAGATTAAAACATGTGGAATAACAGAGAGAAGAAACAGAAAGCAGAAAAGAAGAAGTAACAGAAAAAGAATAATTGAAACAGCAAAGAAATGTAAATAACATAGGGGCATATTATCAACATAGGCAATAAAAGTTTTGCAGCTTTTATCGGCAGAAATGTGTCGCTAAAGCCGCTTTTGCTGCAGAAAACTGCCGCTAAAACCGCTTTTGCAGCAGTTTTCTGCTGATAAAAACAGCAATAATTTTATTGGCTGTGTTCATAATATGCCCCTTAGTGTGCTTACACTACACAGAGAAAGCATAATGAACAAGTAGTGAAAGAGTGATCAGTCAGAGACACTAAGAGTAATAGAGATGGAGTGAGTGAACAAGAGTGAGGAACTATGAGAAGAGAAAGACTGAGAAAAGGAGTGGAAGGAGTAGAGTAAGTAAGTAATAGAGAAAGGAACGAGGGAAGTAGCAAAGGCAGGAAAGTGAGGGTTAAAGAAATGAAGTAGTGAAACTAATAGAAGTTAAATGTGATAGAAATGTAACGAAAAGAGTAGAAAACATTTACCTTATAATTGTCGTTAACTTAGTCACTTGTTATTTTTATACTTTCAATCTGTGAAAGAGAGAACAAACATTTGAAAAATATTAAAACATGTATTTAAAAATTAGAAAAGACAAGGGAAAAGATTGAAGGACAAACAGTTTTTCAACAACTTTGACACTTACAGAAGCTTCTGCTTCTCCAGGCCCCCTACACAGTCCTAAAGATATACATTTTAAACTAACAGTATCTTGATGCAGATGAAGTGAGGCCTATCTTGGAACATGGTGCATCTTTTGCACTGCTGTTGTCTCACAAAAGTGACGCAATGGCAGCGCAAAAGAGGTGCACAATCCTCATAAAACTGTTCCTAACATTTTAAATGATTGTTTCAGGATGGCAATAAGGTGTGTCCTATCCAGACGTTTGTTTCAGGTGAGGCCTACTCAGGGTTGCAGATGAAATTTAGGCTTGTTGAAGAGTACATAGGAGATAATACATGTCCAGGCCAACCAATAAAGTTCAGACCTCCTCTGTTTCCCTGAACAGGCCTAAACTTCATCTGCACAATGTGATTCGTAATGTTAGCAAACACAGGTAATGTATTTGAAAAACGTGCAATTTCATTTGCTCATTTCACAATCACATCACTTGTGTTGCCTTTGGTTAGGTATCTCATTGTGTAGATGTAGTCCAGCATATGAAAGAGTATGCACTGCATGCAACAACTTTGACACTTACTGAAGCCTCAGCTTCTCCATGCCCCATACACAGTCCTAATTATATACATTTTAAACTGACGGTATCTTGCTGGAAATGAACTGAGGCCTATCTTGCAACATGGTGCATCTTTTACACAAAAGTGACGGAACAGCGGCGTAAAAGAGGCACACAGCCTTCATAAAACTGCCCTTAACATTTTAAATGATTGTTTCTAGATGCTGATAAGGTGTAACCTATCCACAGATTTGTTTCAGGTAAGTCCTACTCAGGGTTGCAGATGAAATTTAGGCTTGTTGAAGAGTATAGAGGAGATAATACATGTGCAGGCCTAATAACGAAGTGAGTCATGTCCACTGCACTCTTGAACAAATGTCAGACCTCCTCTGTCTCCTGGAACAGGCCTAAACCTCATCTACACAATGTGATGTGTAATGTGAGGAAACACAGGTAATATAATTGAAAAACGTGCAATTTTTTTTGCTCATTCCACAATCACATCACCTGTGTTTCCTTAGCTTAGGTATCTCATTGTGGAAATGTAGTCTATCATATGAAAGACTATGTAGAATGTGAGCACTGTATGCAACAACTTTGACACTTACAGAAGCCTCAGCTTCTCCATGTCTACTACACATTTCTAAATGTATATCATAAGTACAAAAAGTACAGAATTAATTATACATGTTAAATGGTTTATTTTTGCTGTTCTCAGAAATTATCAAATTTCACTAAAAACAGTGACTTGAAGGTATTCATCATATAACAGCGGGGAAAAAAAAACACAATCAAAATGATTGTGTTTAAAAAACCCATATAACATAACCAATCAGAAATCAGAACTCCTCAAAAGTAACTTACTTTCCATGACGTCGAAGGATGTCCTATGAACAGCTTACACTCGGTTGTGCTGTTTTTATTTTCAGCCCGCCACTTTCTGAAAGAAAACCTCCATCGTTTTGAAAAATATGTTACATACAATAAATGACTTCTCGCTCTCTACCACACGTTTCCACAAGGCCAAATCATGTAAGAGCCATTTATAACTCTTGGAATTCTTGTAAGCAAATCCCGTCATTTTGTATTTCCGCAACTTTCAGAAAGAAAACGTTCAAGATCACTTTCACAATCCTGGACTAGTAATATCTTACCCTTCTTGCTCACTCATGTTCTACATTTCCTATGACACTGATACTGCTTACTATGAAGCAGACTTACACTACCTCTATGACTACTACAATTATTTAATTCTCTACATCACTTTTATACACAAAGCAATATAAAACAGTAGATAAAATGATATCAACCCCTAGAATCATTACACGCCAGTTACCTACCCTAAATTCTCTTTTCTGAAAACAGAAAGTAAGAATATTTTTAAGTAAAAAGACAACATTGTATCGTAGTCAAATGGGAATAATTTCTGAAACAGCAAATTTTTTTACATTTTCAATAAGCTGTGTAATAAGCGGATCTTGTCAAATGACCATCATGCCATATAATAGCTGCAGTTACAAATGTTCTTCCTAAAATCAACGACTGTGTAGCCACAACATTTGTAATTAAAGTTGAAGACTTACTTTCATCAGGTTTGTATAGTTGGATTTTTAAAATGACATTATAATCAAAAGTTTGGACCAATAATCTAGACAGCATTGCAGACTTACATTCCCTCTACTCCATGTTTTGATTGGCTGCTTGAATTAGCTTATAAAAAGAAACAGTTTTTCTGAACTCATACAAAGTGCAGTTATTTTTCCATGACGTCAAGTGTTATGGTAAGAACACCGTTTGCTTTGGGAAATACTCTGTTGTCCTTCAACTAATCTCTGCCCACCACTTTCTGTAAGAAAATCTTCTTTTTTTCCAGGAACTATTTAAAACTCAAAAATAACTTTTGACTCTGTACTACACTTATCCTCAAGGCCAAATCGTGTAGGAGCATTAGAACCTCTTGAAATTCCTCAGAGCAAATCCTGAGATTCCTTCCCTAAAATTTTGGTTTTAAAAACACCAGGTAAGAATTTTTAAGGTCAAAAGGCAATTTTTTTTTAAAGTTAAAACAGAATCATTGCAGAATGACCAGCCATTTCTAGACTTTAAATAAGCTGTGTAATGTCCTGATGTTATTGAAGGACCGTCATGATATATAATTGCTGCAGTTACAAAAGTCCTTCCTGATATTGACAACTGTGAAGCCACAACATTTTTAATTAAAGTTATCAATTTTGTTCCATCAGGCCTACATTGTTGGAACATTAAAATGACATACTGGCCATATGTTCGTATAAATAATGTTGACAACATTTCAGACTTACATTGGCTACACTCCATGTTGTGATCAGCTGCTTTTACTAGCTTATTAAAGGACACTGATTTACTGTCTGGCAAAGTTAAATATATAAATCTTTCTGAGTCTACACTAGTAGTACTTGATACCCTACAGTTCTCGCAGTCATGCTGCCATTGATAAGAAAGCCCAAACAGGTGATCTATATCTACACCTTCAGCATGCAATACATCAAGCATATACATTAAAAAACTCCTGACAATCTTGCTGAATATTTTGAGAGAATTGTGTTTGCCCTGAACATCTGTCTAACAGATTTCGAATTTCAGACACACTTTCTATTTTTGTTCTATCAGTGCTACATTTCTCTAACACAGAATTCAACAAACTGCAAAATCTTTGATCCGAATTGACCACAATCTCTTCTTTTACATTTTCTAGAGAAAAGACAACATTAACCACTACATTAGCATAGCAGTTGACACCAGAACTGTTTTCAAATTGAAAACCAACAACATCTTCAACAGAATCCTTTTTCTTTCTGCTTATAATTTCAGGTTCATCGACTTTTCGTCTTTTTGCTACAACCTCCCTACTATTGGTCACATTTCTTCGTTTCTGGCCTACCACACATTTCTCAAACAAAGGATATTGAGGCAAATGTGGCGCATACTCTCTTCTTTACCTATTGTATTCCTTAACACAATCTAGATCCGCACAAATGTTTGTGACATCACACTCAATCAAGTACAATCCCGATAAAGTTCTAACTCGTGACAATGCCACATATGCCATACCCTCCTTGAACACAGAACTGCCAATATTCACCAATGCACTGTCTACACTTAAACCTTGCTATTTACGGATTGTCACCGCATATGCCAAGCAAACAGGAAACTGCTTACGGCGAACATATAAGTCTTTTACAAGCAAAAATCTAGCAGAGCAACGACCAATTAGCTGTACTTCCTCAATGCCATCAAATTTAATTTTTAAAAATTCAATTCCATCTCTATTTCTGTATTTCACAAAATCAACAACATTACCCATTGATCCATTTACCAGACCTCTTTCAACATGTAAATTCCTTCTTAAAATTATACGGCAGTTTAAGCACACATTCAGAGTCTTTTCAAAACCTGCAGTTTTAGATATAGTCTTCTCTAATGAATCCAATTTTGTTTTCAAATTCTCAGACAACATAATTGTTGATCCCATATGCTCTACTCTGTCAATAGCTTCCAGTTTCACAATCTCTTGGTTTTCTAAATGCAACATTTTGTTGTTGAAGATGGCACATTCTGCAAGAGTTGGCATCAAACATATTCCAGATTTCTTCTCAGTAATTTTCTGAAAAATATTCTCAGGCACAACGTCTTGTTCTGGATATATATTTGACAGTAATCGTGCATGTAAAGCTTCTTTCCCATGCTCGGTCACTTTTCCAATTCTAACATCTTGTAGAATATTCTTGTAATCTTCATCCTTTGCCTGACGCATATTTTCATGCAGTTCAGCATAATTGAAGTTTAACCATATATTGACGTTACCAATGCTCCCTAGGCACTTCCTGGTATCTTCATGCGTGAGCATTTTGAACACAGGTTGTCCTTTCACTGGTGTCAGCTGCAGAAGATCTCCGAAAACAATGATGTGTTTGCCACCAAATAACACATCATACTCTGTTTTAAGAACTTCTTGCATTCTCAAATGCACAAAGGCAAGCATGACATTGGAAACCATGCTTACTTCATCAATGATAAGAAGTTTCATTTTCCTCAAGACTCTTGAAACTTCACAACAAGCATCTCCAGATAACTTGTGGTATTGTAATTTGTTATCATGCTCCACTGGCAGCATCAATAGACGATGCAAAGTAATACCTTTAATGTTATGTGCTGCCAGTCCAGTTGGAGCGGTGACAACACAAGACAGCGATGACTCAGTCCTTTCCTGCAAATAACATGAAATTGCTTTAATGAGGAAACTTTTTCCAGTTCCCGCTTCTCCACTCACGTACAGTCGGACAGGCTTCAACGACGTACATGAGCACTCTTTCTTCTCATGACTTAATCCATGATCAATTTGCTTGGTAACTTCGTCATATATTTTCCTCTGCTCAACGTTGAGTTGTCTTTCCAAGTCTTCTAAGTTAACCACATCCTCCTGAGCATGTGCCATGGCTCTTTCCACTTCATTCATGGCAGTGGCAGCTTCATTTTCGATAACAGGTCCTCCTAGTGGATCCTGACTCAATGAAACAGAACTCTGACTGTCCTGAGAACTGTCTCTGGCAATCTCGGCTGCAATCGTTGCTTCCTGCTCGATTTCCGCATTCAACATTTCAAGATATTTGGGAAAAGCAGGACATTCTATGGTCTCCTTGGCGGCAGTGAAAGAGTCTTCGTAACAGAGGAAATCTCCAAGCAGTTCCTCTTCTGCACACCAAGGCTTAAAAAGTTGCAAAAGTGCTAAATAGAAAAACTCCTTTTTTTCAGGAGATTCGCCACTCAATTTTCGATGGTTTACCAAGTGGCATTTTCTTTGCTTGACCAGACATCCCTCACTTCCAATTACAGCATACACTCCTTTATCAATATCTTCTTTGATGTTCCTCTTGAATATGTAATTTTGTAGAACCTCATACAGACAAACATTCTCGAGGTGACTGCTTCGATTTGGATAATATGTATCCAACATGTTGGTCTTCAAAATATTGGTACTGTTTGGCTCCTTTTCCGCCAAATACTCAATTTCCCGCACAGGTTTCAGAACTCGATTACGCGTTGCAGCAAGACCAAGACTCGCCCAAACGATACTCCTAGATTTGGCATAGAGACTTGCTGAAGACAACCGGTCAGAACATTCGTAAGCTCCGATTTCTCGATGCGACAACATCTTCAGACTGAAACTGTACAACTTCTTACTGAGGCTCTTTTCATGGGAAATGTCCTCCCACATATCCTTCAATTCTGTCTTTTCTTTTTTGGTGATGTAAGATGTCACATACCGAGCCACAGCCATACAGTTATCAGCCACAAACTGTATATCCATGTTAGCATTCCACATGGACAAAATCACTGGGTTGTAGTCGTTGATATACTTCGACTCTTCGTTCCTTTTCAAATTGTATGTGTTTTTAGGTGATTTCTTCATCACATTATGTCGCAGCGAAGACATCAAACTGTTTACTCTTCCTTTAGAAATCACCGGTCGTGGAAAGCCAAAACGACATTTGGTGTAGAACTTGTCCTTGTTTCTGAATTTACGACGACAGTACTTTCCACAACGATGGCTTTGGAAACGTAGAAATTGTTCTCTTAGGCTTTTCTTCTCCTTTGCGTTTGGAACAGCACACGTAGAATACTGTTGTATGAAACTCATCACTAAGTCTTCTGGATCTGTTCCAAACTTAGGTGCATCCTTGATCCACAGCAGCATATGTATATGAGGAGCACCTCTTGCTTGGTACTCCTTTCTCCAGAAGAAATCCAACACCTCTCCAAGAGGTGGATTCTTCTTATTCATGATGAAAGACATCATAGCTTCAAATCTATGATTGAAGTACCTGCATATATTCACTGGATCCAAAGAGCACAGTTCTCCGGGTGTCTTGAATTCGATGTTTTCAATGTTTCCATTTGCCTCTCGTAGAAATTCAAGTAAGTCTTCCCAGCCATACTCGGCACAGCTCAGAGAGAGGAACCATGTGGGAGTTCCTAAGTTCCTCAGCATACATTTTAAATCACCATGACGACGGTACCAGTACTCATTAGTACCACGCTGACACGCCATGAGATTAATCAGGTGACAATCCAAAATACTGTCTTGGACATTGACTTTATCCATAAAGTCACTTGCCGAGATGTTTTGCATCTGTATACCACTTTTCAAGATGTGGTTCACTGCATATGACAGTCCAGACAGATCGCTTTCAAACAGGAGATGAAACAAATAGGGAATGCATTGTCGAAACCTAGCATCTTCTGCATACAATCGTAAAGTCCGGTATTCAGAAGCAGGAATTTGATGAGGTCGCTCATCATATCTTCCTCCTTGACCTGTTGGAAATAGCTGTGGAAAACACCGAGCTTCCAAACTTTCCTCCCAAACACTAATGGGACTCCCTTTGGCTTGTTTCATTTGAAACAACTCAATAGCATTCCCCATGACTTCCTTGGAATGCAAAGGATGAACACTATAATGTTCATATATTTCTTCACTTTTAGAGGGTTCTACTTTCTCAATTTGACCAGCACACAAATCGCTATCCTCTTCCTCACTTACTTCCTCTTCTGCAACATATACATTCTTATAGTACTTATTATTTTTTTCAAATACAATGTTGCCTTTTTGACTTTCCTAACTTCTACTAAATCTTGCCATATTTTCTTATTCTTTGTCGGAACCCCATTAACTAAGATAACCAGAGGTTCCTCTTCCACTTTTTCTACTTCAATTGTGTTAATGTTTTTCTTCAAATCTAGAGGCAAATAAACAACTCTTCCCTTTAATCCTCTCTGTAAATCTGATGGAGGCAATTTCCCTGTCTTTGGCTCCATTCTTACAATAGCCTGAAAGGGATGGATACTTTGAATCAAAATAGATTCATAAGTATTTAAATCCTTCAATTCAGAAGGAATCTCAACCAATTCCAGATTATTATGAACCGCTCTAGCAGGCATCTGGTTTTGATTTAATTTATTACAACAATAAGTACACACACGTTGATCCAATCCCAAATCAAAACAATTTTCTACCATCAAGTATGTTGCTAAATCCTTCCATTCACTATTATTTTCCCTTTCACTTTTTGCATATAAATCCACTAACTTAGTCTGATTCTTATAATAAGTGCGTCGACAACACACACAAGTGAAATTAGGCCTCTCACTTGATTTCAGCTGAAACGTGGCAATTTCCTTCTGAAAATTATCTGTACTGGAAACCTGTACACTATCTTCCACATTACCCTCTTCTTCTGGGTCAATTTCAACATTCTCCTCTTTTCTTCCAAAGTAACAAAACTCAATTTCTTCACACATATTCTTCACATCTATTTCAGAACCATGCAAAAGAGCAGCGCATAATTGTTTAAGCATAACTGCTGGACTCTTAGCATAATACAACATTCTAACTAATTTCCTCACTTTATTGTGATGCACTGCTAGCATCCTGAAATGATGAAAAACACTCTGGCATACTCTCCTGGAAAGACAAGCCAGTGAATGACCATGCAAACCTGTCACTTCTCTCACTCTGCAAGGATCTAATTCTTGCAACAACTTCATTTTCTGCTTCAAACTTTTCTTATTAAATGTCCGTACAAAATCACAAAGCAAATTGATGGAATCCTGTCGCACACTGCAAATACTACTACACTTCCAGGTGTACACAGGTCCCTTAGGACGTCTTCCTAAAACCTCATTACCTAACACCTCTTCTGTCTCTGTTGTCACAAGTTTTTCTTTTTCAACTGGACAACCATCTTTCACCTCATAAGCTCGACCATTGGTGTCAACTGCATGCACCAAATCATTATCCTGGAAGTAACTCTCCTCATTAAAAAATGCCTCACAACTTGAACTATGCATCCATTCTCCTGAAAAAACTTCACAAAAATTACTACGATTAACTGTTCTCTTCCATCTACTATTTGTTTTGAAATCATAAATTGCCTTGTTTAGCTTCCTAATTCTATTGATTATCAAAATAAATAACTTTTGTTTAATTTCGAATGCCTGATCAATAACTTTCTCAACTTTTTTTTTTCTCTTATAAAAAAACACTTTCTGTTGACCTTTCTTAATATTTTTTAACAAATTGCCAATTATCCTGTTGCGGAACATTCGTTTACGAATGTCCCTAAACTGTTGTTTCCTTCTACTATCATGCACAGAGTTATCTCTTGCTCTAGCAGTAACATTTTTGATTGGCCTTTCCTTTCCGTTTAAATTGCTTCTCTTTTTCTGGACTAAAACATTTTCTGTAGTACTACTTTTTTTTTTACAAATGTTTCTTATGAATGATTTCGTGGTCTTACCCGGTGCTTTCTTGGTGACTTGACGATTTTTTATTGTAGAGGACTGCTGCATTAATTGATGAACCTGCTGTCTTTGACGTTTTGTAGCCTTTCTGATTCTAACCTTAGACGGCATTCTCAAAATTTGAAATGATCTGCAGTTGAATCTGTGGTAAAATATAATAAAAATGTTTATTAACCACTATTACCAAACAGTAAATCAATAACAGTCATCAAAAACTTAACACACTAATTGACATTTTTACATAGAATATTTGTTAGTGCTTTGGCAAATTTAGAATACACAAATAGCAGAAAAGAAATGGAATGCTTCTACATTTTACCTGTGCTGTTTTATATGTGAATCTGATCTAATTTTATGAGCATATTTTAATATTTTATTGAAGACACTACACATAACCTGTTTTTGAAGGTGGTTTTAATTTTAAATGAAACGGTTTATATTTTTACTTTTCATTTATTGTAAATTTTAAAAATAAATGTTTATAGTTCCATAGGCTCAAGCAGGTCAGCTTCCCACCCTATGTCATACAATTCTGACAAATCGGCATCTTCATCATGTTCTTCATCATCCTCAGGATTTAAATCATCCAAGGGATCTACTTCCACTGATGTTTCAATCACAATTTCAATGATAATGTCGAGATCAACAGATTGATCATTATCACTCATGCTTGATGTTGTCGTTATCTTTAAAGAAAGAGAACAACAATGAGATGTTGCAGAGTAAGAGACAAATCTCAGAGACTATAATAGTAAAATTGTTTAACAAGAGTAACATTTTGCAGCTATTATTTAGCCATGTCCAGTGATGCTGAGGAGGTGAGGCCTATGTCCAAGTTTTCAGTGAACAGGACTCATCTCTTCTTAACCTTGGATAACCCTCACCGACTCTGTGTCCCCTGCTCATACTTAAATGTAAAGGGGCAGATTTATGTTAACTGGCGCATCCCCACGGATGCACCAGTTAATGTGCACCGCTGCTCTGCCACCCATAGTGTGCCGCATTTACAATGTGGAGCACCATTGAGCAAAAACAGCACAGATGCGTCACGCATCTGTGCCGCAAAAGCAGCACATTGCAGGAATCACGTCATAAGCGCGACATGTATACTGCAATGCACAGGAGGAAGCCTCACATTGCATGGTGCATCACTTCTTATGCCTGTTTCAAACAGGCGTAAGGATTTGATTCAGCAATGCTATAAAGCTGACTCAGTGAAATCTTCTAAATTTCACTGTGTTAGTTTTACAGGGCATTCATGCAAATTAATGCATACCTTGCAACAAAACACCTATATGAAAACTGACGCAGGTTTCATGTGGCACAGGACTTTACAGCATGACACATCTGCCTAGATGCATCAAGTTGTAAATATGTCGCCACATAGCAAATCTTTTGCACCGCCGCTGCGTCACAAAAGTGACGCACAGTGACGCAAAAGAGACATACACCTATCATAAATCTGTCCCTAACATTTTAAATGATTGATTCAAGATGACGATAAAGTGTGGCCTATCCAGAGGTTTGTTTGAGGTGAGGCCTACTCAGGGTTGCAGATGAAATGTACGCTTGTTGAAGAGTACAGAGGAGATAATACATCTGAAGGCCTACCAATGAAGTAAGTCATATCCACTTCACTCTTGAACAAAGGCCAGACCTTTTCTGTGTCCGTGGACAGACCTAAACCTCATCTGCACAATGTCATTCGTAAACTTAGGAAACACAGGTGATGTAATTGAAAAATGTGGAGTTTCTTTTCCTCATTTCACAATCACATCACCTGTGTTTCCTTTGCTTAGGTATCTCATAGTGCAGATGGACTCTAGCATATCAAAGAGTACACATAAGTTGAGCAGTGTATACAACAATTTTGACATTAACAGAAGATTCAGCTTCTTATCTTGTTGGAGATGAAATGAGGCCTGTCTTGCAACATGGTGCATGTTTTGCATCACTGCTGCATCGGTTTCATGTGGCACGGGACTTTACAGAATGACACATCTGCCTAGATGCATCAAGTTGTAAATATGTCGCCACATAGCAAATCTTTTGCACCGCCGCTGCGTCACAAAAGTGACGCACAGTGACGCAAAAGAGGCATACACCTATCATAAATCTGTCCCTAACATTTTAAATGATTGATTCAGGATGACGATAAGGTGTGGCCTATCCAGAGGTTTGTTTAAGGTGAGGCCTACTCAGGGTTGCAGATGAAATTTACGCTTGTTGAAGAGTACAGAGGAGATAATACATGTGAAGGCCTACCAATGAAGTAAGTCATGTCCACTTCACTCTTGAACAAATGCAATACCTCTTCTGTGTCCGTGGACAGGCCTAAACCTCATCTGCACAATGTCATTCGTAAACTTAGGAAACACAGGTGATGTAATTGAAAAATGTGGAGTTTCTTTTCCTCATTTCACAATCACATCACCTGTGTTTCCTTTGCTTAGGTATCTCATAGTGCAGATGGACTCTAGCATATCAAAGAGTACACATAAGTTGAGCAGTGTATACAACAATTTTGACATTTACAGAAGATTCAGCTTCTTATCTTGTTGGAGATGAAATGAGGCCTGTCCTGCAACATGGTGCATCTTTTGCATCACTGCTGCATCGGTTTCATGTGGCATGGGACTTTACAGCATGACACATCTGCCTAGATGCATCAAGTTGTAAATATGTCGCCACATAGCAAATCTTTTGCACCGCCGCTGCGTCACAAAAGTGACGCACAGTGACGCAAAAGAGTCATACACCTATCATAAATCTGTCCCTAACATTTTAAATGATTGATTCAGGATGACGATAAGGTGTGGCCTAACCAGAGGTTTGTTTAAGGTGAGGCCTACTCAGGGTTGCAGATGAAATTTACGCTTGTTGAAGAGTACAGAGGAGATAATACATGTGAAAGCCTACCAATGAAGTAAGTCATGTCCACTTCACTCTTGAACAAAGGCCAGACCTCTTCTGTGTCCGTGTACAGACCTAAACCTCATCTGCACAATGTCATTCGTAAACTTAGAAAACACAGGTGATGTAATTGAAAAATGTGGAGTTTCTTTTCCTAATTTCACAATCACATCACCTGTGTTTCCTTTGCTTAGGTATCTCATAGTGCAGATGGAGTCTAGCATATCAAAGACTACGCAGAAGGTGAGAACTGTATGGAACATGGCTATGTAAGTCAAATAATCAAAATCTAAATTTGCCAAGCACACATGGGGGCGTATTTACAAGGACCTTGCACCACAGGGAAAGGTCTTAAATTAAAATGGGAAAAATAACATCAGAGAGACTCAAAGGCCTTATAAATATGCCCCAAGCAACCTATGAAGCTCTAGCATTACACATCAAGAAACCTAATTGATTTCAAAAATCGTTTTTAAACACATCATCTAAATCAATTATATACCTACATTCATCAGGAAGTGACTTAAAATGCCCTAAGACACATGAAAGCGTTTTTTTAAGCCCTTGCTCCATTTTTAGATCACTTTTAACATGGCTATGTAAGTCAAATAATCAAGATCTAAATTTGCCAAACACAGATGGGGGCGTATTTACAAGGACCTTGCACCACAGGGAAAGGTCTTAAATTAAAATGGGAAAAATAACATCAGAGAGACACAGAGGCCTTATAAATATGCCCCAAGCAACCTATGAAGCTCTAGCATTACATATCAAGAAACCTAATTGATTTCAAAAATTGTTTTTAAACACATCATCTAAATCAATTATATACCTACATTCATCGGAAAGTGACTTAAAATGCCCTAAGACACATGAAAGCGTTTTTTTAAGCCCTTGCTCCATTTTTAGATCACTTTTAACATGGCTATGTAAGTCAAATAATCAAGATCTAAATTTGCCAAGCACAGATGGGGGCGTATTTACAAGGACCTTGCACCACAGGGAAAGGTCTTAAATTAAAATGGGAAAAATAACATCAGAGAGACACAAAGGCCTTATAAATATGCCCCAAGCAACCTATGAAGCTCTAGCAGTACATATCAAGAAACCTAATTGATTTCATAAATCGTTTTTAAACACATCATCTAAATCAATTAAATACCTACATTCAAGGGGAAATGACTTAAAATGGCCTAAGACACATGAAAGCGTTTTTTTTAAGGCCCTTGCAACATTTTTGGGTCACTTTTAACATGGCTATGTTAGTCAAAGAATTAAAATCAAAATTTGCCAAGCACAGATGGGGGCATATTTACAAAGACCTTGCACCACAGAGAAAGGTCTTAAATTAAAATGTGAAAAATAACATCAGAGAGACTCAAAGGCCTTATAAATATGCCCCAAGCAACCTATGAATCTCTAGCAGTTCATATCCAGAAACCTAATTGTTTTCTTAAATCGTTTTTAAACACAACATCTAAATCAATTATATACCTACATTCATGAGGAAGTAAGTTAAAATACCCTAAGACACATGAAAGCATTTTTGTAAGACCCTTGCACTATTTTAGCGTCACTTTTAACATTGCTATGTAACACAAAGAAACAAAATCTATTTGTAAAACACTTGACACAAATCAAAATTTTAAATACACAACTTTCTTCATAATGTTCTCCCTAAACCATACTATTCTCTATCTAAATTAAATGAATCTTTTCTCACCTTAGCAAATACTTTATGAGTTTCAAAACAGTCTCAGAAACACACCAAATTGTCTTTAGCAGAGCAAAAGGTATGCACTCCAGAGTCTGCAGCTATAAAAAGCACAGAAAAGCTGTAATTCATCACACATATCTCTCATGTCATCCAATCAAAACTCTTCCCTCACTTTTTTCAAATCAACACCCTTCCCCCCCTCTACCCTTTCTGCCTTTTTTGCATAGCAACCACCTCCTGAAAGACCTCTCATGTTTGCAAGTTCACACAACAATGTTTCAATTGAACTCTGAACTCTCAGTACACCTGCATATCCAGTGCAATCTTTCATAAAATGATTTTTTTTGACCATTCAAATTACATCTTTCAAAGAACTCATCCATGCACCCTAACTTTCTGTTTTCAGCAATCAAAATCCACCAATCACTGCTACTGCTTCATTAACACAGAAACTCCACAGTTTTTTTCATTTTAAACTCTTATTTTTTCAACTCCCATTTCATTGCCACACTTCATCTGACTGCAGCAGAACCTCCTCTCACCATGTTTTCTGTCTGGATTGTTGGACATAGTTACATCTACTGGGCTCAGAGGTATGCTGATAACAGAAATTTACCTAACCTCAATTTACAAGATGTGGAAATTAAGTGGTTTGGCCACAGAGGATTAAAATGTCACCAATTGATACCATTGGTGAAAACCTTTATGCATTTGCCTAAACCTGACCTGTTAATTGTGCACTGTGGAGGAAATGACTTGGGCACTTTGACTGGGGTAGGTCTGGAAATGCTTTTAAAGGACACCTTTGAGCAATTGATGGCACTTTTTCCTCAAACTGCTTTGGTATATTCAAATATATGCCAAAGACAGAAATGGAGGTGGTCGAACCAATTTTGTCCACAAATTGAGAAATCGAGGAAGCATGTAAACAAATCTGTTTCAGCTTACATGAGAGACCATGGAATGGGCTCCATTTACAACAATAACTTACGTTACTACATGCAAGATATCTACAGAGGAGATGGAGTTCACTTCTCAGATGAAGGGAAGAGAATTTTCATTCTGAATTTAAAAATGTGCATTGGTACCTACTTATAAGTACCTAAATGTACCATAAACCCAAAAGCTCTTCTCAGAGCTACCCTACATCTGATCACTCACAATTATTATTTTACTCTAACTTTTTTCACTAATTTTCAACAAAGTACGCTCCCCGGAGCGCTACCCGGTACGCGAACCGGAAGCCATTCTGAACATTATTTGCCCTCCATCTTGTATCTTAATTCGACCCAAACACAAAATGGTGGACTCCCGTAACGCTGCCGGTTCGCGTACCGGGGCGCTCACCGGGAAGCGCTCCATTAAAAAAGGTGGGAAAGTAATTTACAGAAGAAACCCTGGAGACACTTTCACCAAATATAGATTAGCTCATACTACATACCAATCCCTACCATTTTCACACATTTGTTTGGAATTCCATTTAGCCATTTAGCCTGTAGACCTCTCTAAATACCCTGAGGTAAATTACTTCACAAAACACATCTGAAGTGTTGGAATTGACAACCAATTAAAATGTTACTTTCATTTTCTACTTTTTTTACCTGACATTTGATTGGTTATGTACCTGAATATATATAAAAAAAAGAGAGAAAAACACAGCCATTTTGACTACTACTTCCTGAACTACATTGCAAGATCATTTTCACTCACAACTTAAACTTGTTTTTAAAAGGTAAGATATTATTTTATAAATTTGAAAACATTTTCAGATAGTTATATACTATCCCTCTGTAAGTGTTAGACATTGAGAAGGGCTTGTTTATTATAATTATGGATTGATTTAGGTTTCTGTGGTATTATTATGAATTTACATAGGCTTTCTCACAGGCACTTTTTAATAGTACTACTTCATGCCTCAAAAGTACCTGTCTGAACTTAAACCCAACAGTGCCCTATCTCTACTGATATATTTATTTTTTATTCAAATTTCAGCACAAAAATGCAAGGAGAACAGAACGTTTCCTTTGAAATTGTCCTAGACATGAACAATGAGGAAATAATTGAACCCATTGACTTGGAATTCATGGATGAATCACGAGACCATGAACTTCTACAATGTGGAGAATCTGTGGATCATTTACTTCATTATGATGACGGTCAAATGTGGGAAGTTATGTTCACTCATCAAGAGGACATATCGGAAAGTCACATGTTAGACGTTCTATTAAATTTTGAAAAAGAATCAGAAAAATAAAATGATATTTAATATTAAAAAATTGTTTGAGTCTTTAATCATTTTTATATGTAATTCATAAACTAGTACCAAATTGATTATAATGTAAAGTCAGACTTATAGTATACTGTGCACAATTCCAAAAATAAATGTATATTTAATAATCATTAATACTGCTACTTAAATAAAAAAAATAAAAAAACAACAAAAAGAACAATCAATAAACATACAATATTTCAAAATATCATAGTCTATCATTCTTTTTTCCTTATAGTACGCTCCCCGGACCGCTTCCGGGTGCGCGAACCGGGCGCTACCCACGCAAAAAAAACAAAATGTTTTTGGTTTTTTTTGCCCCGCGGGGCCCTTTTAAAGCCTCCACATCAAACCTAGGGGGTCAGGGAGGATCTACTATGCCCCCTTATGGTCATTTCCCCCTTTGTTTTGGCCTCCTCTTGTCTCTCGATCCTACCGAGAGACAAGATGGCGGCCGCTCCAGACTGTTTAGAATGTTGACAGACACCGGAGAGCCAACCAGCTTCGCTTCGCGAAGTTCCGTTACGCGTCAAGTACGCGAACCGGGGCGCTGCCCGGAGCGCGCTTACAGATATATATATTTTTTTGAACGTTAATTTCTCAAAATTTACTGGAGCACATATATTGAGACCTAGCAAAGGCACATCGGGCTAACAGTCCCTACAATTTTGCCAAGTTTGGTGGAAATCCATTCAGCCGTTCGGGCTAAAAGTGAGGCCAACCGCCCTATGGAAATTAACATGGGAAAAACGCGTTTTGGGACCCCCCTTTTTTCTCGGCCCCCCCTTGACGAAACCCCCCCAAATTTGTAGGGGCTCCTCAGAAACAAAATGTTCCATTTTCCTGAAAATTTCAGCCAATTCCGTCCACAAACGCCAAAGTTATTAGACATAGAATTTTCAAAAATTCCATAGAGAAAAAATCCTAACTATATATACCTACTGGCGACCGACAGTAGGTAATATATATATATATATATATATATATATATATATATATATATATATATATATATATATATATATATATATATATTCACTGAAAAAACCATAGGTTATAGACCATATATAGTTGGGAATTAGCATTTACAAAACCTTGAAAATTCACTGAAAAAACCATAGGTTATACACCATATATAGTTAGGAATTAGCATTTAAAAAACCTCATTTTACTCACACAAAACCATTGAAATTCCATATATAGTTAGTTGCACTAACTATATATCGCGCACCCGCAATCCACTGCTGATCATGTCACATATTACATCATTCATGACATGGTCAGTGACATCACTGATGACATCACTGATGACATCTCAAAAGACATCACTGATGAGATCACTGATGACATCATCCAGTGACTGTGTGTTTCTGTAAAGTTTAAATATGTTTTACATATTGAAGAATGAGTAGATGTATAAGTGTCTGGACGAAGGATTTAGTAGGTGCATGACTGAATGTATGAGTGAGTGATTAAATGTGTCTCACTGAGTGCATGGGTTAGTGACTAAACTGTCTTAAGTTGTGCATCATTATGTCTGTTGTTCTGTAAACTGCTGCATGTGTTGATCAGTAGCTATATGATTAACTATATGGGTTATTGATTGATTGTCCAAGTATTTGTATAGGAGACTGAGTGTGTGTGTGGCTGGCTGGGAGGTGTGTGACTCTGTGCAGATCAATGTGTACTTGTATCAATGATTGTATAAGAAAGTAAGTATGTGTTAGTATATGTTTGAAAATGTAAGGTGCTCTATGTTTAACTGTATAGACAAGAAAATGGAAGTGTGATTGATTCTTTACAGGACTGACTAGGTGTGTGAGTAACTCCATGGATGAGTGGCAGAGTGTAAGTGTCTGTATAGGTGTATGAGTGCATATGATAGTGTTGTAAAGATGAGTGATTGTATGTATGAATGATTGTATGGGTGAATGAGTGAATGTGTGTGTAGACGTAGGAATCAGTGAGTACGTATGTAGTAACTAGTATTGGTGTGTCAATAGTTTCAAAAATTATACTCTGTATTTAACACTGGGTGAAACAGAGGTTATATTAAAACGTGAGGAGATGCATTGTATTGTCACATGAATGATATCATCAGTGATGTGGTCATTGATGTCAAATGAGATGTCATCAGTGATCTCATCAGTGATGTCATTTGAGATGTCATCAGTGATGTCATCAGTGATGTCACTGACCATGTCATGAATGATGTAATATGTGACATGATCAGCAGTGGATTGCGGGTGCGCGATATATAGTTAGTGCAACTAACTATATATGGAATTTCAATGGTTTTGTGTGAGTAAAATAAGGTTTTTTAAATGCTAATTCCTAACTATATATGGTGTATAACCTATGGTTTTTTCAGTGAATTTTCAAGGTTTTGTAAATGCTAATTCCTAACTATATATGGTCTATAACCTATGGTTTTTTCAGTGAATTTCAATGGTTTTTTAATAGCAAATATCATAAGCTGTCGAATGTCAAGTACGTGGTAAGTAAAAACATTTTCGTGTTTATGCACACTGATCTGCTTTGAATGCTGCCCCCCACCCCTCATTTCTATTAGGAGTACTCTCTCTTTGCAGATAGTGAAGGGTAGTTAACGCAGCCCTTTGCCCCCTTTGTAATCCGTCGTGCCTGCTTCTCTCTCCATTTGATTGATTGTTCTCTTTGGTTCATTCTCTATTTACAAACAAGCACAGAGTCGCAATACTCTGTTTAGTCTTTGCAGATAGCGAAAAATCGTGTAAAAAAACAAAAGGAATCGAGCAAAATCAGTAGGCCACTAATGGGATCTCTTTTTGACCTCGCTAAAATAGAAACATTAGGAACAACCTGTTGAAAATAGCAATGCGTATGTATATAAGCGGCGTTCATTTGTGTTCACAGTACCCCTTGTTGATTGTTTCAATCGAGCATTGAATTGTTCGAAGTTAATTCTCTTAAGGATCTTCTCTACCTGCAAACGAGGAAGAATAGGAATATTCTCTCTCCCTTTGCAGATAGTGAAGGGTAGGTAACGCAAGCCTTTAACACGTCGTACCTATTTCATTCCTCATTGATTAATTGATTGTCCGAACATTGACTGTTTGGGAATTAGTTCTTTTTGGAGGTATTCCCTGTTTGCAAATAAACGTAGGAAAATCTTTGCAAGTAGTGAAAGGGTACGTAATGCGGACCGTTCTCCCCCGTTGTAATCTGTCATGCCTATCTACTCCCCACTGATTGATGCACCTTTTTCACCCGGACCATTTACTAGAGATACGTCATCTGGCCCGACCAGAGAGCACCCCTAGTGAAAAGGACATATGCAATAATAACGAAGTGATCACTGTATCCTGTTAACAGAAACTTTACCATGAAACAACCTAGAAAGAAAAAAATAGGAAAACGAAAATCAGTAGGCCACTGATGAACATGAACTTTTATTAAACAACGAACAAAGAAACGATAACATAACGTAATGATAAAACCTATTAATGTCCTAGAAACAAGAAAACGTTAAAATATGCCAGTGGTGAGAGACCAGAAAAACAGTAAGAGAAACCAAATCACCCCTCGCTGTCCCACCGCCTGCCACGCCCAAAAAATCGATAGACTAGGGAAAATGCAAGTCAGTAGAACATCCACCCCCACTCTGGAAACTTCCAAGGTGGGGCAGGGTTCCGGCTACGCCCAGCCGGGAGCAGCCCATATAAGGCAGGTCCTGCTGCCACGCCTCGGCCAGGAGATCCTAACGTAGGGTGTAGCCGGAGGAGAGGCCGAGGCCAGCGGGACCCGGCCAGGGGATTGCCTTTACAACGCTGAACAGTTGCAGGGGGGGGGAATGTCTCCTCGACCCTCCCCTCTCTCTCCCAGTCCGGCCGCGGTGGCCCTTGAGAGTTGCAGGTAGTCCCGCCACATGCTCTTCCGGTCCGACCACCAACGGTCGGGGGGCCGAGGCCGACGGGATCCGGCTGCAGCCGATAAACCAAGAAACCCGTTCATGGGGCCAGAGCCAGGGGCGTCCGGCCGACATCCACCGGAAGCCCGGCCCGAAGACGGACGGGACACTTCTTTCTTTTATAATGGCTGCGACAACACTGGGGGGGGATGTCTTGCACATGCCTCCGACCCCCCCCCCCTCGTCCTCATCGCCTGGTCCGGCCATAACAAATCTCAAGCGAGACGCCGTGGGGTGCACTGGGAGGGAGAGACGGTGCGAACAGGCCTCTCCCGCCTCCCCAGGTGGAGGCTTCCCAGCTGCACCCTCAGCGCTCCAGGCGCCCGGAAAAGGGTTCTTCCACTGTGGCCATGCTGCAACGTCTCGCCCGGCAGGGTGGAGCCCGTCCGCTCATGTGACCCCGCGATCGCCGGTAGCTGCCGAACTCTCAAAATGGCGGTCGACCTGGCAAGAGCGGGCCCAGCATAAAGAAATGGCCCGGTCACTGGTTGACTCCACCACCGTAGTCCTCCACGACCTTGAAGATTCTAGAGGAGCCGCGGGAGTCTCCGACCCCCGATGGGGAATGACTGCCATGATCGCCCGTGGAGTGACGAAACTGTATCCGCGGGACGTCGGCACTCCCATGCTGGCGCCAGCCTCACTTTGAATTACTAGAATCCTGCAGACCTCACTTCCGGTGAAAGCACAGTGTGACCCGGTAGGAAAAATTATTGCACCCCCTCCCCTTTTTGACTGATAGTTCAAACCACCGATCCTTTCCTTTGCCCTTTTAACGGAACTTTGGACTGCCTCCCCCTCTTTTACATTTTCTAGAGAAAACAAAACATTAACCACTACATTAGCATAGCAGTTGACACCAGAACTGTTTTCAAATTGAAAACCAACAACATCTTCAACAGAGTCCTTTTTGTTTCTGCTGTGACCCTGCTACAGCACAGGCATTGTCCCCAGCAGTAATTCTGCAATGCCGGTAAGAATAGCTGTGGTGCCTACTGGACTCACTCACCCCCGCGGCGCCCCACGCCGTTTTTTGCTGGGCGGCAACTTACTAGACATCACTTTCGTGCCATCTAGATTTCAGCGCGTTCTGCTGCCTTGGAACTATTCGCACAACAGACCGCTACTGACAAGAATATTTCATTATTGGTGCTGTCAATTTCAATAAATCTATTGGATAATTCAAAAGAAATTGCCACGGTCTCTTCGTTGTTTAAATGTTTTTACTGTTTTTGTTTTCTTGTATATATTTATATGTTATTAAAGTTTTATATTCCTACTACTTTGTTGGAGTGCTATATATTTTTAATGTGACACATAATTGTAAAAACTTTGATGTACAAAGAGTCATTCCTGGAATCTTCCGCTTCAGGCTCGGTCCCCTCCCCAATCACAATACAGGATGGTTTTCAGATAGTAGGAACACGTGTGGTGTGACGGATCTCATCGGGTGTGGGCCTTGATCTACTATAACTCCTTTGAAGAGGGGTGATTCTTTACAGCTGGGGCCATAAACTACATCTGCAGGGCTAGCTGATAGCCTGGACAATCGGACACAGAGAAAGAGGAGTGTCAGAGGGTGCGGTAGTGAATAGGGCGAAAGGGAGGTGTCGGGCGGGCACAGAGTGTGATTCTCAGGGAAGAGCAGCGCAGATGGGGGGAGGTTTATTGCCCATGCATAAGACAGAGAGCGGTGGTGACCAGTGCCTAGGGAAGATGCTTGCGTGGGTGAGGATCCATGCTACGAATCGACAGCATGCAGAGAGTGGGTCTGGTCAAGACATCTAAAATGGCTGCCGTGCACGACAAAAGTGTGGCATTTCAAAAAAGGCAAGATGGCGCAGACAATGTTTTTCAACACTTCCTCATTTCCTTCGAATCGAATGTTAACAGACGTTGGGGCATATTACCAAAGTTAAGCGATATTTATCGCTAACGATGCTTACCAACCAATTTTTTACCACTAAGCATCGTCAGAAATTATCGAAGATAAACCTTGCTATTATCAAGGTTTATCGCAAATGCGATAATAAACGGCCGCAATGCATGAATATCGCTAAAAACTCAGCGATATTCATGCATTACCGAGCTAATGCTCTTAGCCATGTTATCCACCTCCCATTGGATAACATGGCTAAGAACTGCTCAGGGCAGGTGTTACTTTTTGGAGATATTCGCGCTTAGCGCGAATATCTCCAAAAGTTGGTAATAGGAGATAGATATCTTGCATGTTGTAATGCAAGTTATTGTGGTATATGGAACTCATACCATAATCTCTCAGGAAAGCAGAAACTGATCCTTTTGGGACCGCCTAAAAAGGCCTAGGGGGTGAGGAGTACTCTACTTTGCCCCCTTTTCACGTTCCGAACTATTTTATTTTACTCTCTTCTGTAATTACACCAAATAGCAGCGATAAGATGCATCGGAGACACACAGTGAGAGAAAGGAGGCCGGAGATGAAGAAGAGATGTCAAATACACATTGGAGATAATATAGTGGCAGAAGGGAAGTAAATATGAGTAAACTTACCATGTAACATAAAAATGTTGCACTCTATACTATAAGTCTCATTTTATACTACAATCACTTCGCTACAACCTCATAAATTAAAAATAAAAATGAATAATGTCTCAAACAATTTTTGATTTCTAAATATAAATTTATTCTTCAGAATTTTCTAAATTTGAAAGAACTAGTAACATGTCCTCATCAGCAATGTCCTCATTAAAAGTCTCCAATGATGATTCTTGTAACTCTATGGTCTCCAAACACTCGATAAATTCGCCATCAAGAGATTGATCAAAAAAATCATTCAAGTCATCTCCTCCTTGTGACAATATTTCATTATTGGTGCTGTCAATTTCAATCAATGTAGTGGAATCATTCAAGTCATCTCCTCGTGACAATATTTCATTATTGGTGCTCTCAATTTCAATCAATGTAGTGGAATCATTCAAGTCATCTCCTCCTTGTGACAATATTTCATTATTGGTGCTGTCCATTTCAATCAATCTAATGGAATCATACAAGTCATCTCCTCCTTGTGACAATATTTCATTATTGGTGCTCTCAATTTCAATCAATGTAGTGGAATCATTCAAGTCATCTCCTTGTGACAATATTTCATTCTTGGTGCTGTCCATTTCAATCAATCTAATGGAATCATACAAGTCATGTCCTCCTTGTGACAATATTTCATTATTGGTGCTCTCAATTTCAATCAATGTAGTGGACAATTCAAAAGAAATTGCCACGGTCTCTTCATTGTGAGCCATTTTATTTTGAAATTGCTTGCTGTAAATTGCAGAAAAAAATAATCACTTTCATTTATCGTTTTTAGTAATACATAATATAAAACTAACTTTATCAAGTATTTAGTATAACAGAAGGACTGCAAATAAATAACAGAAAACATTTTTCAAATTATCTTCAAGTGTACAACATAGTTCCCCTTACAAATTAACAACTCACCTTTTTAAAAGTAGCAGAAGTGTTAGTACTGTGTAAATCAAACACCAGAAATTCACCACCAAAAATTCCTCACAAATGTACCTCAGACAGTAGTATCACAAAATGGCTGTGGTTTCCTCTCATTTGACATATATACATAACCAATTAACTTTCATCACACACAAATACAAAACCAAAGTAACATTTTAATTGGTTCTAAATTTCAACACTTTCAAATGTGTTTTCCCCATGCAATTTTCCATAGGACATTTACATACGTCTACAACCTGAATGGCTGAACGGAATTACACCAAACTTGGCAAAATGGTACATCAAACCTAAGAGGTCAGGAAGGATCTACTATGCCCCCTTATGGTCATTTCCCCCTTCGCTTTGGCCTCCTCTTGTCTCTCAATCCTACCGAGAGACAAGATGGCGGCCGCTACGGACTGTTTGGAATGTTGACAGACGCCGGAGAACCAATCAGCTTCGCAAAGCTCCGTAACGCGAAAAGTACGCGAAGCGGAGCGCTGTTACAGATATATATCTTTTTTTGAACGTTAATTTCTCAAAATCCACTGGAGCACATATATTGAGACCTAGCAAAGGCACATCGGGCTACCAGTCCCTAATATTTTGCCAAGTTTCGTGCAAATCCATTCAGCCGTTCGATTATTATTATTTTGTTTTTTTTTTGCCCCGCGGGGCCCTTTTAAAACCTCCACATCAAACCTAGGGGGTCAGCGAGGATCTACTATGCCCCCTTATAGTTATTTCCCCCTTTGTTTTGACCTCCTCTTGTCTCTCGATCCTACCGAGAGACAAGATGGCGGCCGCTACGGACTTTTTGGAATGTTGACAGACGCCGGAGAACCAATCAGCTTCGCTTCACAAAGCTCCGTTGCGCGGAAAGTACGCGTCCTGGGACGCTGCCAGGTCCGCTGTTACAGATATATATCTTTTTTTAAACGTTAATTTCTCAAAATCCACTGGAGCACATATATTGAGACCTACAAAAGGCACATCGGGCTACCAGTCCCTACAATTTTGCCAAGTTTCGTGCAAATCCATTCAGCCGTTCGGGCTAAAAGTGAGGCCAACCGCCCTATGGAAAACTCAATGTTAAAAACACGTTTTGGGACCCCCCTTTTTTCTCGGCCCCCCCTTGACGAACCCCCCCCAAATTTTCAAGGGCTGCTCAGAAACAAAATGTGCCATTTTCCTGAAAATTTCAGCCAATTCCGTCCACAAACGCCAAAGTTATTAGACATAGAATTTTCAAAAATCCCATAGAGAAAAAATCCTAACTATATATACCTACTGGCGACCGCCAGTAGGTAATATATATATATATATATATATATATATATATATATATATATATATATATATATATATATATATATATATATATATATATATATATATACCTATAAATCAGTCAGTGGGTATGTACCAACTGGTATTGGTGTGTCTATGGTTTCGAGAATGGTAGTTTGTATTTCAGAGTGGTGTATGAAATGTCATATTTGGGTGTCAGAAGTTGCATCAGATATTAAGCGGATGATGTCATCAGTGATGTCATTTGAGATGTCATCAGTGATGTCTTGAGTGATGGCACTGACCATGTCATGAGTGATGTAATATGTGACGGCATCAGCAGTGCATTGCATGGGCGCGCGTTATAGTTAGCTCAACTAACTATAACGGGCACATTTCTTTGGTTTTGTACAAGTAAAATGTCCAACTAGCTATAACATTCCTGAAGCCTGTGTTTTTTTCTGTGAATTTTAAAGGGTTTTTTAAGTGCTAATTTCTAACAATAACGCCCCTGAAATCTATGTGTTTTTTCAGTGAATTTCTAAGTTTTTTAAATGCTAATTTCGAACTATAACGTCCCTGAAACCTTTGCTTTTTTCAGTGAATTTCTAAGGTTTTTTAAATGGTAATTTCCAACTATAACATAGTAGTCGCATTAGCAGACTGGTGCAGAAATGGGCCTGCTCCTCCGACCAGTGCTCAGGAATTCTGGTGCGTAAGACTTACAGGAGGTACCATGAGGAATCACTTGGCTGCCAAGTCCCTCAAGACTAAAGTGGGCTTCATCCCACAACCAGTACAGTGCCAGGAGGCGCGTTTGCAGAGTGGTGGAGAAAAGTCAGCGTAGCCGTCGAAGACCTTTTAGCAATCCCACTGTGTGGGATTTACTGGAGGTAACAGGAGGGGCAGTTAGCCCCCAAGGTCAACCTTGGACACCAGCTACCCCTCCTATTACCTCAAGTAAGTCCCACACAGCAGGATTGCTATGTTCTAATAGCAGGCCACGTCCCCTTTCCCCACCATTCTGCAAACACACTTACTGGCACGCTCTGGAATGGGAGTTAAAGTCCCCTTCACAGCTGGGCATCCTTAGGGGCCAACTAGCCTACCTGATACCTCCAGAATGCCCCAGATAGTGGGATAGCTGACAAGTGGACAAAGGCCATGCCCCTTTTCTCCACCCCTTTGTAAACACGCCTCCTGGTTTGTTCTGGGTTGGGGAAGAAAGTCCCCTTGAATCCTGACGGTCCCTGGGGGCTAACTAGCCCATCAAGTACCTCCAGTAAGCCCCACACAGCTGGATTGCTGAGAGTGGTCCGAGGCCCCCTTTTTATACCACTCTGCAAATGCACCTCCTGGCGCACTGCTGCTTGAGAGATGAAGTGCGCTTTGGTCCTGAGGTAATCAGGACACAAGAGGACCTCATGGCCCCACCAGCAATGCGCCAGAGGCGCATTTGCAGAGTGGTGTAAAAAGGGGTATGGCCTCGGACCACCTCTCAGCAAACCCACTGTGTGCGGCTTACTGGAGGTACCTGGTGGGCTAGAGGGCCCCTAAGGACCCTTAGCATTCAAGGTGACGTAATCCCCCAAATCAGAACGCACCACGAGGCGCGTTTGCAAAGTGGCGCAGGGGGGGCGGGTCCTCCGGGAAGATGCAGCTTTTCTTTTTGTATTTGTAGAAGTGGGACTGTGGCCCCCCTTCTTTTAGTATTTTTGGGCCCTGGGACTCCATCCCCCAGGGCCTGACCTATTTTTTTTACTTAATAAAAACAGGAAGGTGGCTGCACTGCCCCCCTCCCAAGACCAATTTCAGTCTTGGGGACCCCAACCCTGGGCCGGCCCTCACGTTGGAGACTTTGGGGGAGCCCCAATGCCCCCACGGACAAGGGCAGCTGCTGACATGCAGCTCCCCATGTCCAAAAGCAATACTGCTTCGCTTCATGGAAGCGAGAGCAAGTTTTCTGCTCTTGCTTCCATGAAGCGAAGCAGAGTTTGCAATGACGCCCTGTCATTGCAAATTGGTAGGCACCCCGGGACATAGCTGAAGCTGGCCTAGGGAGTGGCAGTCATCAGGGCCATGGAGGGCTCCAGGAGGGGGACTGTGCAGCCCTCCTCACAACAAGCTTGAATCCTCAGAGAAGTGGTGGTCCCCGGGGCCGTGGGTCTGCAAAGGACCCCCACCAATTATGAAAGTTAGCCCCCCCTACACTTTCTTTAGTTAAATTGAAGCCCTGGTAGGTGGCATTCCCTGGGAATTGGGGGGGCCCGCAAGGCCACCCGCACATAATTAAACTAATGCCCCATCTTTTTTATGCACCACTGTGGAAATGCCCTAGCAGCCAGCCACCCAAACTACTTTTTGGCGGGCGTGATTATGGGCCACTAAGAAAAAAATAATAATGAAAAATGTCCTAGCTAACGAGAAGGAAAGTTTCAATTCTTTTAAGGACATGGAGGCAAGAATTAAGCATTTATTTCTTAGCTTCATTAAATCAGCAGCATTCTAATAATAAATAAGCAAAATAACAGCAAAGACAACATCCCCCAGAACCACTCTGGGTTGAGTCTCCATAACAACCATTGTCCAATCATATAACCGTCTGATGTATATGTGTGACCTCCCTTACTGTTCATCTTCTTCACTGGCGGAAGTTAACCTCGAACATCTGCTCTGTTCCAATTTCTGTTAATTGCCTGCGGTATAGAAGTACCCACCATAATCCAGTTCTTTACAACTTCATCTTACATAAACGCAGTATCTCTATTCATAGTATCCAAAGTCAATTATGATTCCACAAAATGAGCAAAAACATCAACCAAGATAAATAGTAGCTTAATTTTACTTATAATGAAATATCGCACAAACCTAAGGGGGCATAAATAATATAACCCCAGATAAAAGATACATCTTCCCCTCACACAAAATTGCCTCCTATAATTAGCTTACCAGAAACTCTAACTCACTGTACAAACAGGTTTGCAGTTTTGGCTGAAATCTCCGACACTTCGGAGCCCAGGATTACTGTAATACCGTCTGGACATCAACCAGCAAGCAGCGAGGAGGCTGACAATTCATCTCAAGGGCTACACCACCTTGTTGCCGTGCTTAGACAAGACATAGGGGCTTGAGAGCTAAGATCGACGAACTAGTCAATACGATCAAAACCTTGACCCCCAGCAACACCACCTACAAGCAGCCTCTACGCTCTACGGTAGTAGAATGCTCACACTCACAGCAACCTCCTTCCCCTGCTCAGGCCGAAAGTATCCAAACAGGTGGACGACCAATTGCATCTTTATCAATAAAGAATGACATAGCTCCTTCCCCCTACATAGTAGACAGTATAGGCCCTTACACCTGCGCCCCCAGAATTCAGTTCCACAGCAAACCCTTGCTTCTCGCACTGTAACTAAAAACATACCAGCACCAATGCATTTAAGAGTCACCAATACATCAAAAGGGAACTATCCCCCGCCAACTTCTCCTTTAGAAGGGAACAAAGTTTATATGGTAAGTGTCCCCAAACTAGACATTGCGGCTGGTCACAAAAAAGTGAGGAGTCATTAATAAATAAGTCAATTCATTGGATCCGTCATGTTAGGGGATGTTGTTCACTTACTCGGGAGGATATTGTCAGGGCAAGGAGACGCACGGCACGTACACAACCACAAGACCATATCGAGCTTACCTTAGCTAGCACCATTTTGACAGAGAATCTTTTTTCTCTTGAGTTTCGCACTTGCTCCCCCAATTCATCATTAATACAGGTCAAGCGATTCCCACTAGCCTCATCTTTAGGAAGATCTAATAATAAACACCAGACAGGGATGACAAGAGGATCCTCATCTTTAGAAGCCAACGATTGACCACTAAATGAGACTCGGGCAGTGCAGCAACCACAGACACCCCCGCAATCTATACATCTAACTCATTTAAATGACCCAAACCTGCAACAGACACTAATCACAGCCTTAACCCATGACGTGTCTACTGATCGCCAGCTAAATATTATATCATGGAATGTTGCTGGCTTTACTAACAAGCTATCACACCCCATTGGAATTATTTGGTAGGGGGCTATGATATCTGTGCTTTTCAAGAAACATGGAGAGTGCCCCCTTTGTACAAACTGGGCTATAGCTGTTTCCACACACCTGCTATTACTAAAGGGAGGGGTTGTTCCTCGAGAGGGCTGATTATATGGGTCAGCATTGTCCTTAACTGTACTACGCTGATTTGTCAATCCTTGAGCCCAGATATCATGAGGCTCAACATCAAGAGCCAGGGGGGGGATTGTGTTGGACCTATTTAATGTTTACATAAGGGGGACAAGAGGGAGGGGGTAAAACCTCACCTGCTCTTGTGTTACTTGAACAGGGCCGATCAGATTGTCTGCCCCACTCTAGAATGATAGTCGCTGGGGATTTCAACACCACCTTCGAGCCCCTCAGTGCAGATGATATAGTTGGGATAGAGGAGGAAGACAATATTTGGGGTGTCCCCCCGCTATCCATACCCCCAGTAAAATGATGGACACGTGCGGCTATCCAACTATGTGCACTCACCCTGGAACACGGTTTAAGGGCAGTGAATGGCAGGACTAGATCTGATCCTCAAGGGGCATTTACCTATAATAGAGTAACTCGCCCATCCCGCATCGACTACATCTTAATGGACATTAGACTATGGGGCTTTGTCCTAGATATGGAGGTGGGCAATACTACTGACAGTGATCATAATCCCCTTTGTATGTCACTGAGGTCTCTATGAACGCCACCTTGTTCCACACTACCCAATCACGTCTACTCCGTGACCAAAGAGATGATACCCTCAAACACTAGAACAGCCCTGAAATGTCAAAAGGTTGCTTTAGATAAAGCAAAAATGGAAGCCATTAAGCAAGTTCTTTGTGAAAATACAAATGAGCTGAGAGAAAGAATAGCAGCAGAGCCAACCCATGCTCTTAGTATACATTTACGTACCCTTGAACAAATTTGTATTAATTTCCAAGCCCCTAAAAGGCCCACTAAACCTGTTGCTCAAATCGGAAAAGGCCAAATATGGTACACAAAAGAGTGCAGACTTAAACGGAAGGCTTTGATAATTGCGATTAGAGTCAAGAAAAGCTTAGCTATTAAAGCCGCAAGGCAGGAATATAGAGAGGCGCAGCACCAAGCAAAGTGAGATTGGGACGAAAGCCGATGGGATGACCTTAAAAATGCCAGCCTAGCAAGGGATACTAATCTTTTTTGGTCATTGGTCAGACAGGCAAATATGGGTGAGTTAGAACAAAACCCCAATCATATAACATCTCAGACCTGACATGACCATTTTTGTAATTTATACTCTGAGACTAATAGCCAAAATGCGGAAGCCCAACTTACTCAACCCACATTAACCCTCGAAGAAGGTGACTGCGACCTATTCACACTAAAAGAAGTTGTGTCAGCCATAAGAAAGATAGTGCCCACCAAAGCCCCAGGACCTGATGGTCTACCAGGGGATCTGTTCCTCGCTGACCGGGACAATTGGGCCGAGTATGTTCTCCTGCTTATCAATTCCTTCTCTGGAGGATGCCCAGTCCCAGATTCATGGAAGGGAGCTGAGGTAGTCCCTATCTATAAAAATGGGGCCAGAGAGGACACTTCCAACTATAGGCCAATCAGCCTTATAGATGCAATGCAGAAGTTAGTTGGCAGGGTCATATTGCAGAGGTTCCAACTGTGGGCTGAGGAGGAGGACATTCTTTCACAATACCAGGCGGGCTTTCGACCAATACAGAAATGGTGGACCAGGTCTTTAGGCTTCTTATGATCCATGCGAAGGTGGTGGTACTTGGTAAGGGCAGTCTTTATGTTGCCTTTGTCGATCTGAAGATTGCCTTCGACCTGGTCCCCAAGGATAAGCTCTGGCATACATTGAAAGGCATGGGCATGCCTCCAACGATCCTTAACCTACTTGTAAGGCTACATGAGGGTAACTACGCGCAGATCAGGTGAGGGCCCCAGGGACAGCTTACTGGCAGGATCCCAGTAAACTGGGGAGTATGCCAGGGCACACAACCTGTTCTCATTATACGTGAATTGGG
This sequence comes from Lissotriton helveticus, assembly GCF_964261635.1. Classification (NCBI taxonomy): domain Eukaryota; kingdom Metazoa; phylum Chordata; class Amphibia; order Caudata; family Salamandridae; genus Lissotriton; species Lissotriton helveticus. The sequence continues at coordinate 1,443,465,461 of NC_136061.1, read as the reverse complement.
TGGTTACATTTCTGCAAGAGGCACCAGCAGATGCCCCGACCCTGGCAGGCAATAAGGTGCCGACTCTCCTGTTTGCTGACGACACACTGCTGATCTCGAAGACCCCGGTAGGCCTTCAGAAGCTTCTGAATAGGTTCCAACTTTTTTGCAATACCTGGGGACTAGTCATAAATACATCTAAAACAGAGGTCATGACTCCTAACCCCCATAAATCTTTTAAGAATAACATCACTTTAGATGGAACCTGTCTTGTGAGAGTCAAGACCTTTGACCACCTTGGGATACGCCTTTCTGAAAAAGTCCAATGGAAATTTCATCTGGATAAAATGCTTCTGAACCACAAAGGGGCGGCCGGGGCGTTGAGCAATGAATATCGCTCATCATATAGAAGACCTATTGCCCCATCACTCATTGTGTATGGAACTAAGGCAGTCAGTTCGACCTTTTATGGCGCCGAATTTTGGGGCTTTGATAATCTCGATGACCTTGGTAGATCAGAAAAGAAGTTCTTTAGGGACCTCATTATGTTGCCACAGGGAACACCTATAACCCCCTTGTTATATGATCTGGGTAGGAGCAATATCAAACATTTGACCACACTTCGCCCCCTGTTGTACTGGGCACGCCTTTGGCATACTCCAGAACTTACCAACAATGCTGAAGCCTTCACTGAAGTAATGGATTGGACACTGGTAAAAACATATAATGGATCTCAAATGTCAAGGCACTGCTGATAACCCTGGGACTCAAAAAGTCATGGGACTCCCAAATCCAGCCGAGCAAAGTAGAGCTGAAACTTACTTATTGGGATTGGGTAGATGCCAGAGATCTTAGCAACCCAAATTCAGGAAGGCTTACAGAGGAGTTATTACAACACAAACCATCTTGAGTCCTCAAAACATATCTGGACATGATCCAGACTCCAAGGGATAGGACTCTATATACTCAATTTAGATTTGGCACAATCCCAGTCGCCAAATTCACTGTGAAGTGGCCCCCCCTCAACCAGACCACCAAAGAATGTCCGTCTTGTGGGTACCCTAAAGAGAGTATTGCAAATTTTATATTTACCTTCCCTGCTTATGCTAGTGCTAGGTCTTGTTGGTGTACGCCAATTTGTAAGCAACTAGGCATTACCAATCATCGAGTTGCCCTACTTATACTCAGAACAGACCCGAGAACTTTATACGTTTGGGGTGTAGCTAAGTTTTTGGGACAAACCTGGTTAATAAAGCTTAGGGCTATACGAAGGGCCTCCCAAAACTGACATAGTGATTTGGAGTATGGATATTGCACAGTTGAAGCTCGTAATGCTACACTCTGATCTAGTAATGAATATTTTATATTTTCAATTCAATTGCCTTTTATTGTTTTAAACTGTTCTTAATCAACATGATTTCTTTTATAACATTGTCAAAAGCTGTATATTTTATTTAACAAAGGAGCACTATGCTCTAAGTTTTTATCCATTATGACCTGATGAACTATATTTTACCTTGAAATCTTCTTGTATTGCTTTTATGAAATTTTTATCGAAATAAAGCTTGACTGACTGACTGTCTTATACATGCAAACACATTTACTTGCAATACTTACTGTTAACAAAGTATCATAGATTGTTCAGAAGATCACTCTCTGATGTGTCCCGGTGGGATAATCCTTGCCTCCATGTCCTTAATAGAATTGAAACTTTCCTTCTTGTTAGCTAAGAAATGTTTCATTCTATGTCAGGACCGGAGGCAAGGATTATGCATCTTTAAAGCATTCTTACCATCAAGGCGATGGCATCCAAGATCGGTTTGAAGTAAAACTTCTTAAAGTTTGGTTTGGATTACCAATCTGAAGCATTCATAATGTCTTCTAGCTTCCCACCTACCTCTATTGCCTTAGGCGTCATGGCACCTCTTGTGGACTAAGTCCCAAACCTTTGTACATCCACACCAGCCTCGCCCATGATCCACCGTATCCACCTGGCAATATAAGGTGAGGTTATTGCCTAGAAATGCTGCTTTAGAGCAATCAGATATTGCCTTTTACCCTCTGGTTTGCTGTCATTTGTCATATACTCATATGCCTTAATGCCACTTACCACACACAGTTTAAAAAGTTTGGTAAACGAAGATGTTAGAAATGGGATTTCTGGTTGGCTAGGGCTTCCCCTAATCCAGGCAGAAACCACCACTCTAGTTAGGGCAACGGAGTTACACGCCGAAGATAACCCCTGCTCACCTCCTTGGTAGCTTGGCAAAAGCAGTAAGGCTTATCCCAGAGGCGATGTGTAAAGTGTTTGTGCAACACACACACAGCAGCAACACACTTGGCACTACACAAAAGGAACTCCAGACAAGGTCATATATAAAATTAGCCTTTGTATTATCCAAAACACGTTAGAATAGTAATCACATAATATACACTGTGCCAACTGCCACTAGACAATATTTACAGGGGATTATATAAACAGGACAGGGCCAATTGGGCCACTGTCAGAACCATGACAAAGCACAAATAGTAAATGTAGAACACAACCAGTAATTACAGGCAAAATACTGTACTCAGCATTATATTCTGCAACATAAATCCCATCATGCATTCAGAATCACGTTAGGCATAAAACACATTATGCGCCAACCTCATAAGCATAAATCACATTAGGCAACAACCTCATAAGCATAAACATCAGAGGCATAAATCATGGTGCATAAATCACACTAGGGCCTTGCGCCCTACCAAAACTTACCCCAGGCCAACTGGCCTTATCTCTAGGGCTCAAATTTCCCTATGTCCAAAATGTCAGGGCTGGGCTGCCAATGCAGCAAAATCAAAGTGTGCAATTGCGCTTGGGTATGGGGTGCACTCACCCCTTTCTCACCTAGAAGAAACGTCCCCCTTGTTGCAGCTGCCTGCGCGCTAGCGGTACAGCTGTGGGAAACAAGTACTGGCACGCACTGTGCCTTGTGAGCCCCACTGGTACTCTGAAGACCAAAAGTGCCTGCAAGGCTCCCACTTCACTGGCCTTCACCCGGTCCCTCTCCAGAGATATGGACTTCGGAGGGGAGCCCATGAGGCTTCAGACTACTCCTGCGGTGGGCAGGACTTCCTCTCCCTGCTCCTCCGGACGGCTCCTGAGCCCTGCCCGCAGTCAGGCAGACTCTGCCTGGCTTCCGTGTCGGGCTGGCAGCTCCTTTTCTCCTTCAGCGCCACAGTGCGGAGTGGGCACCTGCCTCAAAATAATCACATAAGCGGGGTGGGCACCCGCCAACAACACCAAACGCGGGGTGGGCACCCGCATTAAAAATATGCATAAAGCAGGGTAGGCTCCCGCTGATTAGATCCACAAAAACGCATGGTAGGCTACCGCTCGAGCAGCAATGTGGGAAGGGCATCTGCTCGTTAAGAAATCATCAATGCGGGGTGTGCACCCGCAAAATTAATGGTGAATGCGGGGTAGGCTCCCGCTTAATCATGCAATGCAGGGGAATCCCTCGGCGCAGATGATGCAGCCCAACCTGCAGATGCCAGCTCCTCCCAACAGCACAAAGCAAAACGATCTTAAGAAAAAGTAAAGCGCTCACAAGGCGCTAGAGTGCAAAGTCCAGAGGGCAAAGTTGGACCAGGCAGGCCAGCACACAGGGCCCTCCAGCTGGGAGGCAATGCCTAGTGGCGGTTCCTCCTGAGGCCCAGCAGCAGCAAGCCCCCCAAGCACAGAACCAAAACCAAAAACCGCAACACACATGGGGTCACAGCCCCTATATTTATATTACATCTGGGCTTTGTCTACCCTGGCACAAGGCCTGGGGGAACCAGCAAAAACTGGTTCAGGTGGGAATTGGAGCACTTTGTTTACAAGGCTCCTCTTCCCCTTCGTCAGGTGGGGGCTCGTCATCAGACACACCATAGGGGGGCGGAGCCAGCATTGTACAGGCTAGGCACAGACCTATTCAGGGACCAGGGACATGGGACTTCCCCGCCCACTATTCTAAATGCAGATGTCCCATTCAGCCTAGTGTCGATGCACGCGGCCCCTCCTGGAGCCATACACCTCACCAGCCCCTGTCACTCAGAAGCCAGACATGCAATTCATATCACGCAGGCAGGCGCATAGCACACAGAAATGCCAACTTTCTAAAAGTGGCATTTCTGAAATAGTTATGATAAATCTGCGCACACCATTGTGCAGCATTTATTATTACCGTTCCAAATATACTAAACTTGTCCACGCTGCTCCTCTCATAACAGAAATGATCACTGAAACACTTATCAGGTAATCCTCAATGCATTCCTATGGGAGGGCAGCCTCACAGTAGTGAGAAACAAAAATGGCTATTTGTCTCTACCAGGACATGTCACACACTTAAGGTATAAGTCCTACCTTTTACCTACAATGCACCCTGCCCATAGGGCTAGCTAGTGCCTACCTTAGGGGTAATCGACATGCAGAAAAAGGCGGGTCCCAGGCATGGCACGAACTTTAGGTGCCACGTCACAGCGGCAGTAACACTGCATGCACAGGCCCTGCAATGGGAGAGGACTGAGATGGGTTTGAAAGGTTACCTTGGTGGGTGGCGCAATCAGCGCTGCAAGCCCACCAGTAACATTTAATTTACCAGCCCTGGGAATATGAGATACCACTTTACAAGGGACTGACAGGTAAATTAGATAGGCCAAACAGGTATAGACCAATCTTACCATATTTAACACAGAGAGCACACGCACTTTACACTAGACAGCAGTGCTAAAGTTCTCAGAGTCCTAAAACCACCAACACCAAGTCAGAAAAAAGGCTAGGAGAAAGGCAAAAATTTAGGGATGACCCTGCAAAAAGGGCCAACTCCAACACAGGATAGGATAGTAACTCAGTATTTGTCTTTGTTCTCCTAGAGATTGTAAATGTAACCCCTTCAGGTGTGAACATTTTCGCCGACGTATTCAGGGCTCTCATATCTGATACCCCCTTGCATGAGATCAGGAATATTAAGGTGGTTAGCTTCACATAAAGCACTTTTCTCATAAGGTAGTGGTTATCCTGCTAAATCATCATGAGATGCAGAACCATATTTACATCCCAGAGGCTGGAGTATCTGGGTTCCATCCGTTTACCAAGTCTTATCTTTTTCATTAGATTACAAACCCAACGATGATCCCCAACTGGCACATTGTCGATGGTGTCATGCCCGGCTGAGATGGCTGATCTGAAGGAGTTGACTCTATGGAATGCCAGTCCTGACTGCCAATTCCACCAAAATGTTTACGATATGAATAACTTCCACCTCCAAAGAATCCAGATGTCTCTCTAAACACCTACAAATGTCTTTGTCCCTAAGCCGAGCGATATCTCTTGATGGTGCCTGTAGTTATCAGTGCGATTCCCACTGTGATGGTACCACCAATACCATCACACCATAGCCGCCTATAGCCCACCAGCACTCGCTATAGTGACGGCATCAGATGTGCGTAAAAACTGTACATCCTAATGACTCTACCTTCTCCCTGTATGTTTTGTTTTGTCCATTCATGTTATGTGTACAGGTGGTCTTGAGAAGGGAATCCCCCCCTCTCACACGTAGATACACTTTAGGGCGTGTAGACACATAGTCTCTCCTACACCCCCATTAGGTAATTTGCACTCACCTTTTATTTTAGGTCCTGAAGAAAGCCAGTCTAGTCATAAGGCACTGGCTGAAACATGTTGACCCATTGGATGTGAGAGGTCGTAACTCGCCCCTTACATCCCCTTGCCTTATTTTTAACCGCTGACGGAGGCCCAGGTATTAAAGTCTAATTTTACCTTCGGGTACTGGGACCACCGTTCAGCCGTTTTAACATCACTTCCTTAACTATCTTCACCGCACACTCAGTAATATACCAGCTCCGCTGTAGTCAGGCGTTGAAGCACACCCGGGGCACGCTAGGTGCCACTGGGTGGGCCCGATGATGAAGCATGCCACCAACTAGGTTGGTGGGTGAGGGCTTTTTGAACACACCTGCTGGGTGTTCACACTCCGTGACAAAACATACCAGAGTCTTCCCCCTCCCCTAAAGTAACTTGAGCTAGTCTCTTTTTGATTTAATCATCAGCCTGTAGCCAATGCCCACAGGATGAAGTCTGTAGAAAAGGTAATCTTTCATTCAGCATTGCTGGGAATCCCCCATACAATGAGGGTGAGGTGTCCATGCAGAACTAGTGGATACTGAGAGCCTTGAGGGTCCCAGAGGATTGGAGAAAAGAATGTCAGTTCTATCGGGAGATCCCATGAAACTTCATCCAGTGTCAGGAACCATGCTTGCTATTTCCATATCAGCGTCAATAATACCAGCGATGCTATCTGTCATCTGACATGAGCCACTACTCTTTGAATCATCATGAATGGTGGAAAGGCATAGGATAGGTTACCCGACCAATCTGGAGTAAAGCGTCCACAGCCACAGCCTCCGGGCATGTACGCCAGCTCATGTATTGTGATAACTGATGAGTCAGGTCCAAGTCACATGAACCCCATCTGTCCATGTGGGCCAGAAATATCTTGTGATTCAATTGCCCTTTGCTGCTGTCTGTAAATTTCCTGGAGTTCCAGTCTGCCATCGTATTCTGTATGCCCGGCAGGTATTCTGCCATTACTGAAATCTGTTTCTGCTCACAGTTGTTCCAAACGTCCTTCACTAGATCTGACAGTGTTTCAGAGTGAATACCGCCTAATTGGTAGACATATTGTATTGACGAGACGTTGTCCATTTGCAACAGGATACAGCAGGATAGCTTAGTCTTTGGCGTGGAATTTGATCGCGAGGGATCCGGCCAGGAGTTCTAAGCAATTGATGTGTAATTGCAGCCCCTCCTCGGCCATTTGCCCGACAATACCTACATCACTGCATCTGGCTCCCCAGCATTGTTTGCTGGCATCCGACTCTATGACCATGTCCGGCATCGTTTCAAAGATCGCCCTGCCATTAAAGCCCTCCATGTGACCTATCCACCACTGAATTTCTGTCCTGGCTTCAGTTGATAAGGAGAGTAAGTTAGTCCCCTCCTTAGGGTTGTCGCTTTCAGTCTCTGTAGGACTCGATAGTGTGGTGGCCCCTGGAAGATGGCCTGGATAGATGGTGAAGGAACCCCCACTATCCTGGCCAACTGCGGAAGAGAGATTCTGTCCTTCCTCAGGATGTTTCTGAGTCCCTTCCATATTTTGGAGATCTTCGATGTCGGTAGGCTTAGGGATGCTGCGACTGAGTGAATGAGAAACCCCAGGAAAGTCATCTGTTAGGCTGGTAGCAGTTCGAATTTCTGCTCATTGATTACAATGACGAGCTCTTGGAGGAGCTCAATATTCAATAGCAGATACTGTGTGAGTTGTGATTGACATTGGTATATCAGAAGGATGTCATCCAGATAGATGATCATTTGTACCACTCTTGTGTAGGGGACTTCCACCACGGGTCGCAGTAGCACCACAAAGCCAGTGCAAGGCCAAGAGTGAGTGCTCAAAAGTAACAAATCTGTCCCTTCCAAGCGAATTGAAGAAATCTCCGATGAGGTGGATAAATGGGAACTTTGAGGTAGTCGGCGTCATTGAGGTACAGTCTGACCATCCAGTCTCTTGCTAGAAGGATTTCTCTTAAAAGATGGATACCCTCCATCTTGAAGTGCTAATAAATAAGCCACTCATTGATGTCCTTCTTCTGTATGAGGAATAAGTTGCTCAAGAACCATTTGTTTTGAGTACTGACCTGCAAATTGCAGCCTTTTCCATTAGCTCTCCCTCAGCTGAATCCATCCGATTCATTTCCTTGGTCAAGGAGACCAGAGGCCTTCTAATCTGACAAGGGCAAAAAATAGCGGATGTTTAGGCCTCGGTGGCGGAGGCTCCGAAGCTCGGAGACCAAACGGGAGACAATGCCCATACAAAAATAAAACAGACAGACATAATGCGGGTATAATTAATACACATTATTGAGGAAGCCGTGTCCTTGCCTTGGAGAAAAGAAATATATAATTAACTAAATGGGCTCTACCGCGTGGTTTCGCTCCTCTGCGTTTTCGGCGTCTTTGGTGTCTTCGGTGTCCCAGGCGTGGTCCGATTGATTGGCTGCTGGGATGGAAGCCCTGGACAGCTTGCTGGCATCGGTGGAGTCTGCGGGGCTGCAGGTCCGGTACTCATGCTGGGCTCAAGCGACTTGGGAGCTCAGCGGGGGCAGAGGGCGGTGGCTCAGCGCTCCAGCCCTGGAGGTTTGGGCAGAGACAGTACAAGCACAGGAGGCTCCCGGTGAGAATACACACACAAAGCAGGCAGACGAGGAGAGTCAGCATTCCACGCCGTTGAGGCGCTCCTGGACAACTTGGAGGCTGAAAGGAAGCCTTGGAGGACATCACGAGGTCAGATCAGAATAATGTTGAAGGGGGGGGTTGTGAGAGGAGATGTTGAGAGAAAGGTGGCAGGGAGAGGCAACACTAGTGTTAAAAGTAGAGGCCACTCAAGTTAATTAGGAAAGAAACAGATTGTTCCTTTAGATAAACAAGGGGTGGAGCAGTCGAACATAGCGGCATCCAAAATCTTAGAAAGGGTGGAAGGGACAGTAGAGAAGAAGGCTCAGCAGAGCAGATACCAATTGTGAAGTGGGAGAGAAAAAATTTGCATGAGGGGTACGCAAAGGAAAACTCAGACAAATAGTGACGTAAAAGAGCCTGCTCCCTCAAAGCAAGTTGATACGGATGCAGGAGAGTGGGTCACCCCAAAAAAAGGAGGTCGAAGAGGAAGAGAGGACACACACAAGTATTGAGCCTAAAGATTACTCCTTCATTGAGGACTTTTTTTTTAAAGTAGTACCTAAGACGCTATTGTTAAAGAACCTTGCTCTAGTATATACTGGGCATAGGCCGCTAGGAGGAAACATTTCAGGTTCTGTCAAACATCACCAAGCCCTAGGAAATAGATCTGCTGGAGGGAAAAGAAAAAGCCCAAGCAGAGATTGAGGTGCCTTTTCTCCCTCAAAATATGGAGTCACATTTCGCTCAGTGTCAGTCTCAGTTACAGTCTCAGTCTCCTCAGTCACAGTCAATACCTTTTGAAGACTCACCAGTAATTTTTAAAGATGGGGGAGGAATGAGCTTAACAGAAGCAAAACAGCCCTATCACCAACCTCAGCCCCAGCCTCAATCACTGCCCCAGTTAGTCACTGATCTAATTTAACTGTTAACCACTGAGGTTAGAAACAGATTTGAAACATCGGAATCTAACCAAAAAGAGATTAGAATGTTTGTGACAGTTTAGAAAAGAAGCTAAATGATATAGCCGTCAGGACTTCACAGTTGGAAACCCCAGTGAAAGACTTAACACTTCGGTCAGGGGCCAATACGAAAGAGATAAGAGTCCTTATGGGAAATGAGGTACTTTTGAAGGAGAAGATAGAGTCATTGGAGAAGAATCAAAGAAGAAGTAACCTCTGTATCTTAAAAATTCCAGAAGGAATGGAGGGAGAAGATATAAAGGTATTTGTGGCACTTATGATCAAGGTAGGAGTACCTATGGATTGCAAAGAAGAGGATCTAATTAAAGATATACAGAGGGTCTAAAGAGATCCATTTAGTCTGAACATGAACAAAACTAAACCGAGAAAAATCTTGGTAAATTTCCACACCTATAAAATTATAAATAATAATAATAAATCCACATTTGTAAAGCGCACAATCACCCGCAAGGGTCTCTAGGCGCTGGGGGCCGTCGGGAAGATTAAGCAAGCTATTGCCCAGAGTCACATGGTGCTGAGCTAACCTGCCACCGGGACCGGGGATCGAACCGTGATCCCCAGATTCCAGCGTCAGTCGCCCTGGCCGCGGCGCCACACCTCTTCCTGTGGCACCGCTTTGGTGAGGAAAAAATCCTCACCAAAGCGTTGAAACAGAAAATATTGACAGTGGATGGAATCAACTTTGAAATTAGATTCGATGTCTCTCAATTCACAGCAAATAAGCAACGGAAATTTGGCAATCTGATTGAGCCTTTTAAAAAATTGGGTGCAACGGCACAGTTAAAATTCTCAGCTAGCCTACGTGTAATGCATAACAACAGGAAGCAGAACGTTCGCAGAATAGAGGAAACTGAGGAATTTCTTGAATCAATATCAGGGGCTGGTACGAGATAGAGAAGGTAGAACTCACTCCTCTTTCTTCTTTTTACATCTAATCTCTCCTAATTCTCCTATGGTTTTACCTCCTCATTTTCGTTTTCTTTCTAGTGTTGAATGGTGACACAGCGCATTCAGGCTGCTTTAGTTTAGATTTAAGATCTAAATAAGAGAGTTGTACAAAGTCATAGACAAACTGATTGGGTGAAATAAAATTTCAAAATAGGTCTTCAAGATCGGATGGCCTCCTCGGGCTTAGGCCAATAAAAAAGAAGAGGAGGGTTTTCCGAGGAAGGTGGAGGAGGCGGTCACAGGTCGTATTTTGTGCATGAGTGGGGGAGCAGCGGGAAAACAATTGTTCTCCTCAAAAAATTAGACCGGAACTCAGGTTTTATTAGAGTTATGAGATTAAGAAATACACAATGACTACCAGTCAGAAGGCACAGATATAGTTCCTATCGTGGAACATTAATAGGCTCAGGGTGAGGCATAGAAGGGAAAAAATCTTGCAGTATTTAAAAGACACCCTGGCTCAAATTATAGTCCTCCAAGAGACTCATTTTACAGTAAAGAAATGAGTGAGATGTTTAAATCCAGAAGATAGCTACAGAAAGTGGTATATACAGATCAGCAACTCAGCATAAGAGGGGTGATGATTCTTGTTAAAATTAACCTACAGATAACAATAGAGGAGAGCAGAGTGGACAAGGCTGATAGGTGGGTGATTGCCAAGGTGAGATGCTATAATCAACTGCACACTGTAGTTGGATATTATGGCCCTAACCTCGATGATTCTATCCCATTTGGTAATCTACTCTCTGAACTTTTAGATTTCCCTGACCGTGTTATAATGTCAGGAGACTTTAATGTGGTTTTGGATGGTAGTTTAGATCGTTCCACTAAAAGTAGAGACATTGTACATAATAAATCACCAGTTCTGATAATAAACTTAATGAAGAATCTAAGCTGGTGTGATATTTGGAGAGAAAAGAAGGGATCCTTAAAGAGTTTAACTTTTTTTTTATCCTCATTTGCCTCTAAAACACCATTCCATTTGCACCTATGAATGGAGTATCATGCCCTTTTGTGCTGGAAGCAGGGAGAGAAAAAATATGAAAGGGAGACACTGGCATCAACCATTTTCCGCCCTCATTTGTTTGAAGCGCCGTCTTCCATCTTACGCTCCCTTGCTATCACTCCCCTGCTCTCCCCCATGAGCCAAAGCACTGAATGGGAAGCACCGGGAGACCAGATAGCCAGACGAGTAGGCAAGACCCTACTCACATCGTTCCAGAATGGCTGAATCTCAGGACATTCCTCAAACCTATGTAGATCTTCCTCTCTTGGACTACCGCACTTAGAGCAAGCCACGTCTCCTCTTCTCCAAAACTTTGACAGCCTCTGAGGAATCCAGTAGGCTCTGTGGATGTAGAAAAGGTGATTTCTTCTTAGGTGTGCTGGTTTTACTGTTTTAAACAACATAGACATTGATACTTGCCACTTGTTTTCCAGCGAAGACTCTGGCAAGCATCTTCCCCACAGTTCCGTTGGCAGTGTAAAAGCCCCATCTTCCAATTCCACTATCAGCCAATATATTATTGCAAGCTCCTTTTTAAGTACTGCCTCATCCAAAAGCCTGTCCTCCAGTTTGTTTGATCTTCCTATCACTGTGCTGGATCTTGGAACCAACTTTGTATTTGCATAAATTTAAATCTAGACACTTGCTGTTCCTAGAAGTGGTTGCACTCATCCCAGTTTATTAAAAGACCATCATGTGTAATATGGTACCATCGGGTTAGACCTGCCTCTCTCAAGGAATGAGCCAATGCATTTTGTGTCCAGACCGGTGAGCCAGGTGAGTCCCAAATAGGAGCCATTTGGCTGTAGTATGGTATTTCTAAGGCTTTTTCTGACCCTATACCGGGTCTTAGCCAGGCCTCTCAAGATCTTTAACCTGACTTTCTTGAAGTATTTAGGGTCTGCATGGAATCATGACTCAAATCTCATTGCCTCCCTATTGGCTGCTTCCGCTGCTTCTAAATTCCAGGACATAATCTCCATCTTACTCCTATTTATTTCATAGCCCGAGATTTTCCCTAAATCTGTTGTTAGTGTTGTAATGCGACTCAAGGTGTTTTGTAGGTTGGTTATATAGATGAGAATATCGTCTGCGTAAGGCCCAATTTCTTGCACTAGCCCTCATATTGGAAAGGTACGAACTCTAAATCCTCCCTTATTTTCCTGGCTAGGTGCACAATATATACATTAAATAGGAGTGGCGATAGAGGACACCCCTGTCTCGTTCCCCTACTAATAAGGACAGGATCAGCATTTTAGCTTTTGGCGTCCTTTAGATGACCTCTAATGTTCTACAAAAGTTTTGGCCGAGATTTACAGATTTTGCTACAGTCTGTAAAAAGACCCAGTTGACCCCGTCAAAACCTTTAGTGGCATCTAAAGGTATTACCGCAAATGGAAGCTCATAAGCGGATCCCAGGTCTATCGAGCCTATCAACGAGAAAGTCATCTCCTTCAGAGACCCACCTTGAATAAACCCTTTTTGATCCTTATGGACCATTTCCGCCATAGGTCCGTTTAACCTACCGGCCAATATCTTTGCAAAGATCTTATAATCACAATTTAGCAAAGATATTGTCCGATAAGAATCACAATTTTCCGGGCATTTGCCTGGCTTCAGAATTAGAGTGATGCTAGCATCGTCCCATGAGGCTGGCATTTTTGCCCCATTCATATAGAAATCATTGAACATTTCTACAAAAGTAGGCTTTAATACACTGGCGAGTGCTTTGTATACCTTAAGGGGCCTGCCGTTGGGACCTGGGGCTTTTCCCGTCTCACCTTGTTTTATTGCATTCTCTACTTCCTCTTCCCCAATCTCCTGATTCAACTGACTGCTCTTCTCTACTGAAAGGATGTTACTTGAGCCCTGTCCCAACCAAGCTTCGACCTCATCCTGGGTGGGTTTTAGATCTTCTTGGTAAACCCTGCTGTAATAACTATGAAAAACATGCTCAATCTTGTTTCCCACCTGCTCTTTTTTGACTTTCCAGGCCAGCAGCTTGCTGCAGTCTTCACTGTATTCAAAATGGGCCAGACTACTGGCCTGCCATTTTTTTCTCAGCCTTTCATGTAGGATTACTGCCAAATTAGATTTTGCTTCCTGCACTTTTTGTAACAGACTTTTCAGACTCATTTGTCTATCATAGGAGCAGTCAGATCTTTCTCAAGGGCCAGAACCTATACCTCAACTGTTGACACCTTTTTGTTGTAACTGCATCTTTTTCAGCAGCCAAAGCCCCTAATCTTCCCCTCAGAAAGGCTTTATAGGCATCCCAGATAATTCCATGAGCTGCTGACCGCTGATTAAAATGGAAAAACTCTTCTGTCTCTCTAAATAGTGCTGCTATGACTTGTTCTTCCTACAGAATTGTGAAGTCAAGGGTCCATCTGGAGAGGGAGGTTCTCTCATATGACTTCAAATGTGAGATCACAGCTGAGTGATCCGACAGATGAACTTCCACATGCTCAACCTTCTGAATCCAATCTGCCAGATTACTATCAGTGAGAAAGTAGCCTATCCTCGACTGGTGCCCATATTTTTGATTGTAGAATGTAAAGCCTTTTTTTGTCCTGCCTTCTTTCTTCAGATATCACAAAAGCCCCAGCTGGGCCATTATTTGCTTAATAAGCATGGACATTTTTGGATTGACATATGCTCTCCCACGTGAAGTTCTATCTAGGGAAAGATCTGGAACAGCATTAAAATCCCCAGCTATGATGATTGGGTCGGGAGCTTATACTAATTCTGCAAGAGAGACGTCGTCTTTGTTTGGACCATAATATCCCACTAAAGTAAAGGCCTGACCCATGATCTTGGTTTTAACAATTAACCACCTTCCAGCTTTGTCCGAAATCTGGGCCCCAAAAAACACTTGTGCCTCTCTCTTTGCTAAAATCTCCACACCCTTTGTTACAGCCGTATGGGATGTGCAGTCTGCCTGAGAGATCCAATTTTGGGCCCTAAAAAGCTCCAGACCCTCCTCCTCTGATAGATGGGTCTCCAGCACAATGATAATCTGGGCCGAAAAATCTTTCAAATATTGTAGAATTTTATCCCGTCTCTCTCTCTCACTCTGAGACAATTAACATTCCACAAAAGGATTTTTAATATATTGCCTCTCTTGTCACCCATCTTTCTAGGAGATAAAGAAACCAACACCAGGATTCCAAACACCTAGTCAATGCTAAGAACATTATAGATGTTATAGATTATCTTTTTTTTTCGATTTTTTCCCGCTGCTTCCCACCCTGTGCTCCCCCAAAAACCCCCTCCCCATGGGAAACCTACCCCTGCTTCTACGTGGCCCAAGCGATATGGGTGTGCCCCCCGGAACGTACGTGTTATTAAAAGTAGATATAAAGTGTAGAGTTATACTTAAACGAGTTTGTCATTGCCATTTTTATTGAGTTTACTAAATTCATACCCTTGAAATAAGAGAAAGAATTTTTATGCCCTGTCCTAATAGTGTAACAATAGTGTAATACTATTCAGGAGAGAGGTCTAACACCCCGGTTGTAAGTTTTTAATAAAGTCATCCAGCTTGTCTATAGAGTGAAAGATGTGCATCTGGTTGTTTAACAAAACCTTTAAAAAAGCAGGGAATCTCAGCTGTACCGAGGCTCCTGAGTTCTTCAACCTATTGATCCTTTTTCCAATCTCCCACTGCCTATTAGAGGTGGTAGCAGAAACATCTGATCTAATCTCGTATCTGGCACCGTCCACCTCAATTGGTTTCATGCATAGGGCTTTTGACAATATTTAGAAAATTAATACAAATTTTCCTGGGTTTAGACCTATTTGTGTTAAGTCTGAAGGGATCCCTGTGGGCACGTTGTATATCTTTTGCTATCTCCTCTTCTGACACCTCCATCTGAAGCTTATTCTTGATCAATTTTACTACGTATGATTTAATATCATCACCCTCTCTGCCTTCAGGTACTTTCCACATTTTCTGATTATTTTGTCTCTGAAAATTTTCCAGCCTTTCGACTCTATCCAAATTCTCTTTTTCTGCAGTCTTTAGTTTATCTATTTCAGCGCAGTTTGTCTGTACCGTTTCCCTGAGCTCTTTGACCTCCTCCTCTAATGCTGTTGTACTACTGCTGAGGCCATCTATCTTCCTTTCCATTACTTCACAGGCTTTATTTATCTCCAACTGATTGGACTCTTATATTTCAAATCTGTTTTATTTCTGCTGATAATACTGCTAAAAGTGCTCTAACTGATGAATCTTCGTTCTCCGACTGGTTAGAACCCTGTGCGGGGTCTTCAGAAATAGGGGCTAGGCTATCTGGATTTTTAGCGAAATGCTGATTGCATGTGTCAATATCGATATTTATCCAAGGCATTGCTTCTCCGTCTCCGAACCTCGCCGATACCCTTTGGGTGGCTTACAGGCGTTGCTAGCTGTCTCATGTGGTTTTTCTCCCGGCGACTACTCACGCCCGCCATCGTGCTTTCACCCAGAATTAGGATCTTTGGTAGAACTCTTTTGAAGTAAGTTTTGAGGAATGGGGTGATTTTTACTTTGGGGTCCTGAAACCTCTTCTTTAGTGAAGACCACTTTTATTTTGTCTTGGGGCGGAGGGTATCGGTTTCTTGTCTCTAGTGTGTAATATTTCAGACTTCTCACACCCCTCTTTCCTGTCTTTCCCTGCTACCTTCTCGGCCTTCTCTCCCTCCTCCCACTTCTCTCCCCTGTGCCCTCTCTCTCGCTTCACAGAAATCTTCCTATGGTTCAAATGTTCGTGTATCTGCTGACTGCCTCCCTTTTCCACCATATAAGCTTCGGAGCACATATCTAGTAATCCCCTCCACCAGTGTGACCCCATATACCACCTTACTTCTACCTCTGTTGATATCAACGCTGTTGGAGTCGGCCTGGTCGGTAACTGCTTTCTCTTCTTTCTGTCCCTTCAATTAACCCGCAGTCTGCTGATGATCTGCTTTTAGCTGACTATTTCTCTCCCTGGGGAAAACCGCTGATATCCGCTTCCTTCCAAAAACCTCCTCTCACTCCTACCCCTTGGAAGGGAATCCTTGCCACTGCGCCTCTTCTTCTACGGAGCTCCAGGGTTGCTCTACACCACACCTGCTTCGACGCCGTGTTGCCAGATGGTCGTCTCCTCCCAAATCGAGCCACCTCTCACCACCTCTTACCGCACCCAGAGCCTCTCGTTGCGCCGGGAGCCTCACACCAAGCTAAGCTCGGGAGCGACAGCTGCTGCAGAAAGGTGTCCTAAATTACAAAATCTCAACAGATTTCACAAAATACGTGCATTTTTTGTATAGGTATTTCCAATTCCAAGGCAAACTTAATTCTATCCTTTCAATTCACATAGCGAGTCCACAAACCTTCCGGGAGCTCTCCTGTGACCCGCTACTCACCGGCCGCCATGTTTCCCCCCAAGAGTTTTACTTTTAATAACAAGAAATATGGGCACCTATGAAGAATAGGTTTTCGAAAGTGGCAGAGAGATCCTCCCTCTTGGAATGAAGCCATTGTCACTTTGATACTTAAACCAGATAAACCGCCAGATTGTTGTGAGTCCTATAGGCCAATCTTGATTCTTAACTCGGATTATAAGATCTTTATGAAGTGAATATTGAAAACAAGATTCAGAGGTTAGTACAACAATTACAAGGAAATAAGATGAAACATGGGTTGGGACAAAGATTCATCCAGGCTCTTAAAATGAACGTGACCTTCTAGGGGTAGTGGAAGGAAGATTACAAGAAAGGTGGCAAACAAGTAAATTGGCCCACTTTGATTATAGGTAAGGTTGTGGCAAGCTACTTGTGTGGAAAGTAATAAGTGACCAGGCAATTTCTTTTATAAAAGAACTAAAATATGGAGGGACAGGCTGTCCAATTAGAATGGAGGATAGTACAGAGGTAGCATTACTAAAGTATTTTGGGGAAGTGTACTCAGAAAATCTAAGTACGAAGGGAGGGGAGGTGATTGGTCTTACCAAGAAGTCCCCCATAAAGTCTCTGAACTCCAAAAGGAAGCTATTAACAGTCCAATAACCGAAGAGGAAATCGGAAATACCATCAAAGCAGGGAAAACGTGTAAGGCGGCAGGTCCAGATGCCCTTGCGGTTGAGATATATAAAAAGTTAGGGAAATATCTAGTCTTGGTTTTTGTCAGGCTGTTTTCAGAGGTTTTCGAAAGTGACAGAGAGATCCCCCCTCTATGAATGAAGCCACTGTCACTTTGATGCTTAAACCAGATCTAACCTAAAGTTTAATTGGAGCCATAGATATAGCATACGCATATAAACTACCACTAGCAGCCATCGCAGTGGACGCAACCAAGGCTTTTAATTGCGTAAACTGGATTTACTTGCAGGAAATCTTAAGATTATCTAATCTAGGAGAAAACTTCTGCAGGGCGATAAATCATTTATATAAAGACCCCACAGCCAAAACATTAGTAAATGGAACACATCATAGCCGGATGAGGCAAGGGTGTCCGTTATCTCCCCTGCTTTTCAAACCTATACATCAAACCCTTAGCGGAGAAAATAAGAAAACACAATAGTATAATACCTTTTAAAATTCGAGGCTGGGAGAAAAAAGTGGGTATATGCAGACGATCTGGTGATATATATTTTGGATCTCATTCCTGCATTACCAGTAGTATACGATCTGGCAGCACGGTTTGGGCGGATCTCAGGATAGGAGATAAATGAAAGTAAAATGGTCATAATGACATGGCATATCAACACACAACTGAGCTGTTTCAAAGAGGAAATGAGATACCTAGGTATTAGAATTGTCCCAAAAATAGAACAAATACCGGAAATCAACTTTTAGAAGATCAATAAGGAAGTGGGGAAACTTTTACTTAGTTGATCTCATCTTCCGCTGTCTATCTACGAAAGAGTTAACCTTGTAAAAATGTCAATCCTCTCAAAGCTTACCTTTTTATTTCTGAATATTCCCATGGCCTTTAAGGAAGACTGGCTTAAAATGATCGAGTCAAACAATGATAGTTTTATCTGGGCCTCTAAAGCTGTAAGAATATTGTGGAAGAAGATAAGACAACAATACGATAAAGGGGACCTAAGGTTGCCTGACCCATCTGACTATGCCTGAGTCTTCCAATTAAAAGGAGGGAAATGTCTATTTAGTACACCATATAGCTCTGAAATTGGGAAAAGGTTTAGAGCAATGCTTTGTGATGTAAAAGAGGGAGAGTGTGGCTTTATATATTAATATGAAGACTCAAAATACTTTAAAAAGGTGCATCTGAAGACCCTTCAGGGCTTTGCAACAACATGACATACAATCAGGAGAGAATTAAAAGTTGATTACTATAGCAGAATGGCTCCTATTTAGGACTCTCCTGGATCTCCAGAGTGGTCCAAGGACAGTTTCGCCCTTCCATTAAAAGAAGCAGGAATAACAACGTGGAGACAACTGATGGATAATTGAGTCTTAATCGCTTAGGAAGAGGGTCAAGAGTTAGCCAACGGTCGATTGTCATGATTCAAATATCTCCAAATAAAGAGCTAGATCCTCACAGATGGTCTTGGTGGGGGACTGTCTAATGAACTCCAAGCTCGCATGACAAGTGACGTAATACTGAAAAAAGAGGTGACAAACTGGTACTGGCTGTTAATGGAGATATCAGATGGAGACTTCGATCTGCCAGCAGCACTGTGGGAAAAGAACTTGCCAGGAGAGCAGACAAAAGACTTATGGCAAGTATCTTGAGGCATGGTATACTCCACAGTACGTGCCACAAATTTAAGGTGGAGCCATCTTTTTAGTCACCACAGGTCATATTGGACGCCATGCAATTTTTCAAAATTGGAGAAAGGAGGTACACCAAGATGTTTTAAATTTGGCAAAGAAAAAGGTGATGATATACATATGTTCTTGGAATGCCCTGTGATTCCAGGGTTCTCGCTGGATGTGAGTAATACAATATTTCTATTACTTGGAAAGATGCTCCAGGTAAGCAAAACTCTTGTTTTCTTTGGAATCCCACAAGACCATGTATCCTTGCAAAAATACTAATAATTTGAAATTTTATCTAACAATACTTGCCTGTAGGAAATATGTAACAATTGGGTATAAGACACTCCTCCAAATAAAATAGAATGGTTGACTTCAATAAAATATATTAATCGGTTAGTTAGGGCATGTAAATATAAGCAAAATGAGTTCTGGCTTCCCTATGAGAACTGATAATAATTCCTTTATATAATAGTCCAATGATTAGGCCTCTAGACCATATTTCTTGATTACTCCGGTGGTGGCTTTGTGGATGGTCCCGAGAAATTAAGCTACCTATGTTTGGGGTACAGGAAGCAAGGTGAAGAGTGATCCACCCTGGGTCTAAAAACAAAAGATCTCTGGATGGTGTTATATCTAGGGAGATCACAGTGTATGGATTATAATCGTTTGTGAGCCTGGGCATGAGGACAAAAAAAAAGAAGACCAGAGACCTCGGATGTGCCACCTGAACTGTAGAAATCTCTATGTTAACTGCTGCTTCAGATGTTGCGAGTTCCCCCTGCTTCAGGTCAATGATGATAAGGAGAGATCTCCTTCTCTCAGCTGCTAAAGCGCAATTCACGTTACAAAGCAAGTACATAGCCCACTATGCCCAATCTGGCACTATTCCTGTGAACACGGGAACTTCTGACTGCTTTGACTGCTCCACCATTCTGATGATCTTTGTGATGGGTCCGACCACATCCAGGAGTTTTTCCTGGCACACCCACCATGAAAGGTCTATGCCCTTCTGAGAGTCGCTGAAATATTTGGTGTAAGAAAGTGCCTCTTTGGACATGGTTAGCCCCAACTTTTTTGCGATGGTAGGAAAACAACATATCACCCCTAGGGGAGTGCCCCTTCCCGCATGAATTGTTCACTTAGAGGGTGTAGGCACCCTAAAGTTAGGTTGCCCACTGGCTACTACCTGGCTCCCCCTTTAACACCCCTAAATTAGAATTTCGGTGGCATCCCTTGACCGTGGACTTTATATTTGATGGACCCAAGAAGAGCAATAGAGGAGCTGCTGACCCCAAAACCGAAGGCCTATTGCAGAGGTGCCAAACCCTGCCGGCTGCTTCCAGGACTCAACAATGGTTGTCTGCTGTCTTGTCCTGCAACTGTGAGAACTCCAGGAATCCCAGAGCACCCCCAGCCTTTGCAAATTGCAGAGAACCTTCCTTGGAGTAGATGAGCTCCTACCCTGCAGCCTGCAGGCTCCCAACCACGAAGTCCAGTTTACCAATCTACTGCTCCCTGGGAACTCCGACGCAGCACTCAAGCAAGAAGGGTCAGATTAGTCCCTCCACCATGTGAGAAGACATCAGAACCTACTGGAGCTGTGCAGTACCAAAACAGGGTACACAACCCCCTCTACCAAAGATCAAGAAGAAAGAGTCCAATCCAGACTCCAACAACACTGGACGTAAACACCCATCAAGGGACTTTGAGAACGCTGAGACCCACTCTCTGTGTTGGCCATCTGGCCTGGAATCGTCTCTGCAACCTGCCTTCCCCTAACCATGAGGACCGTCTCAACTAACGATGCTTGGCTGGCCTATCTGCTCTGCACCCAGCACACCTGGCCTAGTCAACGACCAACCAGCTGTGCTCCTGTGGTCCTGAGGCCCTTGCACCTGCTCCCTCAAGTGGGGCCTCTCAGACTAAGTTTTAAGTCTTCCTGTGTAGTGTTTTTAGGTCAACCTCAGCACCCTGCCCCCGGCGGAATCTGGGACACTCCCGAACTTCTGATGCTGGAACATTGGACCTTATTTTGCTACTTATAAGAATCCAGAAGTTGTACCTCGAGAATTCACTGTGTGATTTTCTTTGCCTTTTCTCTCTATGACTTGTACTGTGCGTAATTTCGCACAACAGTGACTTCTTTTGTGAACTTTGAGAATTTTTAACTTAAAAAGTAATTACATTCAAGCAAAGTTCTTTATCTGAAAAATTATATTGAAAATCAATGATATTTTTTCAAATTGGTCTTCGATTTGTTTTTGAGTGTGTGTCTTGTTTATTGCCTCTATGAGTACAGCACGTGCTTAGCACTACTCTCTGACAAGCCTAGATACTCACCCAAACTACCACACGTACAGCATCAGTATTATCTGCTTTTACCTCTGTATACTAATTTGAGACTCAGTGAACTCTCTGCACGGTGTACTTCGTTTTAGTGCACCATATAGAGAGCCAGCATCCTACACTAGGAGGAGAAGGTGCACATTTTTGCGTTGATCTCCAATGTGGCTGACACGTTCCCACTTAACAAGGGTCTGGGCCACTCTGCCTTGTTGAGCCCTTATCTCCTTCTCCAGTGGCTGCTTATCTTACTGGCCACATATTCAGGCACCTTTTGGTCTGGGGTCCAAAAGGCTCTGGGATGATATATGCCATCAGCCTTGAACAGCTCAGAATGTCCGACCTGAGTCCCAATCCTCATCGGGGGAGATCTCACCTCAGTATAACCCTTCCTACTATAGGGAGCCCCGTCATCGAGGTCGCATTTTTCCTGTGTTGTGTTCCTCCTGTCTCTCACAGTTTGTTGAAATCTTCCAGGTGCTCCGTGTCACTCTATTTTTTACCTCCAGATGTAAGCCCACTAGGTCCCACATCTAAAGATGTAGAATCACTTAAAACCCTTGGGATGCTCTTCGTTAATTTATCCATCCCCTCCTGCTGAGGAGCAGCGCTCTAGGGATAGCCTAGGATAGCGCTTTATTCACCCTTAGAGGGAGTAACTTGTGTGGTCATTCTTCTTGTGCCTATTAGAAAGAGGATTACTTGTGGTCCCTAAAGAACTCCCTTGAAGATGAGGGCAAGAACATCACCTGTGTTTCCTTTGCTTAGGTATCTCATAGTGCAGATGGACTCTAGCATATCAAAGAGTACACATAAGTTGAGCAGTGTATACAACAATTTTGACATTAACAGAAGATTCAGCTTCTTATCTTGTTGGAGATTAAATGAGGCCTGTCTTGCAACATGGTGCATGTTTTGCATCACTGCTGCATCGGTTTCATGTGGCACGGGACTTTACAGAATGACACATCTGCCTAGATGCATCAAGTTGTAAATATGTCGCCACATAGCAAATCTTTTGCACCGCCGCTGCGTCACAAAAGTGACGCACAGTGACGCAAAAGAGGCATACACCTATCATAAATCTGTCCCTAACATTTTAAATGATTGATTCAGGATGACGATAAGGTGTGGCCTATCCAGAGGTTTGTTTAAGGTGAGGCCTACTCAGGGTTCCAGATGAAATTTACGCTTGTTGAAGAGTACAGAGGAGATAATACATGTGAAGGCCTACCAATGAAGTAAGTCATGTCCACTTCACTCTTGAACAAATGCAATACCTCTTCTGTGTCCGTGGACAGGCCTAAACCTCATCTGCACAATGTCATTCGTAAACTTAGGAAACACAGGTGATGTAATTGAAAAATGTGGAGTTTCTTTTCCTCATTTCACAATCACATCACCTGTGTTTCCTTTGCTTAGGTATCTCATAGTGCAGATGGACTCTAGCATATCAAAGAGTACACATAAGTTGAGCAGTGTATACAACAATTTTGACATTTACAGAAGATTCAGCTTCTTATCTTGTTGGAGATGAAATGAGGCCTGTCCTGCAACATGGTGCATCTTTTGCATCACTGCTGCATCGGTTTCATGTGGCATGGGACTTTACAGCATGACACATCTGCCTAGATGCATCAAGTTGTAAATATGTCGCCACATAGCAAATCTTTTGCACCGCCGCTGCGTCACAAAAGTGACGCACAGTGACGCAAAAGAGTCATACACCTATCATAAATCTGTCCCTAACATTTTAAATGATTGATTCAGGATGACGATAAGGTGTGGCCTATCCAGAGGTTTGTTTAAGGTGAGGCCTACTCAGGGTTGCAGATGAAATTTACGCTTGTTGAAGAGTACAGAGGAGATAATACATGTGAAAGCCTACCAATGAAGTAAGTCATGTCCACTTCACTCTTGAACAAAGGCCAGACCTCTTCTGTGTCCGTGTACAGACCTAAACCTCATCTGCACAATGTCATTCGTAAACTTAGAAAACACAGGTGATGTAATTGAAAAATGTGGAGTTTCTTTTCCTCATTTCACAATCACATCACCTGTGTTTCCTTTGCTTAGGTATCTCATAGTGCAGATGGAGTCTAGCATATCAAAGACTACGCAGAAGGTGAGAACTGTATGGAACATGGCTATGTAAGTCAAATAATCAAAATCTAAATTTGCCAAGCACACATGGGGGCGTATTTACAAGGACCTTGCACCACAGGGAAAGGTCTTAAATTAAAATGGGAAAAATAACATCAGAGAGACTCAAAGGCCTTATAAATATGCCCCAAGCAACCTATGAAGCTCTAGCATTACACATCAAGAAACCTAATTGATTTCAAAAATCGTTTTTAAACACATCATCTAAATCAATTATATACCTACATTCATCAGGAAGTGACTTAAAATGCCCTAAGACACATGAAAGCGTTTTTTTAAGCCCTTGCTCCATTTTTAGATCACTTTTAACATGGCTATGTAAGTCAAATAATCAAGATCTAAATTTGCCAAACACAGATGGGGGCGTATTTACAAGGACCTTGCACCACAGGGAAAGGTCTTAAATTAAAATGGGAAAAATAACATCAGAGAGACACAGAGGCCTTATAAATATGCCCCAAGCAACCTATGAAGCTCTAGCATTACATATCAAGAAACCTAATTGATTTCAAAAATTGTTTTTAAACACATCATCTAAATCAATTATATACCTACATTCATCGGAAAGTGACTTAAAATGCCCTAAGACACATGAAAGCGTTTTTTTTAAGCCCTTGCTCCATTTTTAGATCACTTTTAACATGGCTATGTAAGTCAAATAATCAAGATCTAAATTTGCCAAGCACAGATGGGGGCGTATTTACAAGGACATTGCACCACAGGGAAAGGTCTTAAATTAAAATGGGAAAAATAACATCAGAGAGACACAAAGGCCTTATAAATATGCCCCAAGCAACCTATGAAGCTCTAGCAGTACATATCAAGAAACCTAATTGATTTCATAAATCGTTTTTAAACACATCATCTAAATCAATTAAATACCTACATTCAAGGGGAAATGACTTAAAATGGCCTAAGACACATGAAAGCGTTTTTTTAAGGCCCTTGCAACATTTTTGGGTCACTTTTAACATGGCTATGTTAGTCAAAGAATTAAAA
The DNA here is from genome assembly GCF_964261635.1 of Lissotriton helveticus. Lineage (NCBI taxonomy): Eukaryota > Metazoa > Chordata > Amphibia > Caudata > Salamandridae > Lissotriton > Lissotriton helveticus. Next base: position 1,443,441,010 of record NC_136061.1, on the reverse strand, counting down.
TCAAAATTTGCCAAGCACAGATGGGGGCATATTTACAAAGACCTTGCACCACAGAGAAAGGTCTTAAATTAAAATGTGAAAAATAACATCAGAGAGACTCAAAGGCCTTATAAATATGCCCCAAGCAACCTATGAATCTCTAGCAGTACATATCCAGAAACCTAATTGTTTTCTTAAATCGTTTTTAAACACAACATCTAAATCAATTATATACCTACATTCATGAGGAAGTAAGTTAAAATACCCTAAGACACATGAAAGCATTTTTGTAAGACCCTTGCACTATTTTAGCGTCACTTTTAACATTGCTATGTAACACAAAGAAACAAAATCTATTTGTAAAACACTTGACACAAATCAAAATTTTAAATACACAACTTTCTTCATAATGTTCTCCCTAAACCATACTATTCTCTATCTAAATTAAATGAATCTTTTCTCACCTTAGCAAATACTTTATGAGTTTCAAAACAGTCTCAGAAACACACCAAATTGTCTTTAGCAGAGCAAAAGGTATGCACTCCAGAGTCTGCAGCTATAAAAAGCACAGAAAAGCTGTAATTCATCACACATATCTCTCATGTCATCCAATCAAAACTCTTCCCTCACTTTTTTCAAATCAACACCCTTCCCCCCTCTACCCTTTCTGCCTTTTTTGCATAGCAACCACCTCCTGAAAGACCTCTCATGTTTGCAAGTTCACACAACAATGTTTCAATTGAACTCTGAACTCTCAGTACACCTGCATATCCAGTGCAATCTTTCATAAAATGATTTTTTTTGACCATTCAAATTACATCTTTCAAAGAACTCATCCATGCACCCTAACTTTCTGTTTTCAGCAATCAAAATCCACCAATCACTGCTACTGCTTCATTAACACAGAAACTACACAGTTTTTTTCATTTTAAACTCTTATTTTTTCAACTCCCATTTCATTGCCACACTTCATCTGACTGCAGCAGAACCTCCTCTCACCATGTTTTCTGTCTGGATTGTTGGACATAGTTACATCTACTGGGCTCAGAGGTATGCTGATAACAGAAATTTACCTAACCTCAATTTACAAGATGTGGAAATTAAGTGGTTTGGCCACAGAGGATTAAAATGTCACCAATTGATACCATTGGTGAAAACCTTTATGCATTTGCCTAAACCTGACCTGTTAATTGTGCACTGTGGAGGAAATGACTTGGGCACTTTGACTGGGGTAGGTCAGGAAATGCTTTTGAAGGACACCTTTGAGCAATTGATGGCACTTTTTCCTCAAACTGCTTTGGTATATTCAAATATATGCCAAAGACAGAAATGGAGGTGGTCGAACCAATTTTGTCCACAAATTGAGAAATCGAGGAAGCATGTAAACAAATCTGTTTCAGCTTACATGAGAGACCATGGAATGGGCTCCATTTACAACAATAACTTACGTTACTACATGCAAGATATCTACAGAGGAGATGGAGTTCACTTCTCAGATGAAGGGAACAGAATTTTCATTCTGAATTTAAAAATGTGCATTGGTACCTACTTATAAGTACCTAAATGTACCATAAACCCAAAAGCTCTTCTCAGAGCTACCCTACATCTGATCACTCACAATTATTATTTTACTCTAACTTTTTTCACTAATTTTCAACAAAGTACGCTCCCCGGAGCGCTACCCGGTACGCGAACCGGAAGCCATTCTGAACATTATTTGCCCTCCATCTTGTATCTTAATTCGACCCAAACACAAAATGGTGGACTCCCGTAATGCTGCCGGTTCGCGTACCGGGGCGCTCACCGGGAAGCGCTCCATTAAAAAAGGTGGGAAAGTAATTTACAGAAGAAACCCTGGAGACACTTTCACCAAATATAGATTAGCTCATACTACATACCAATCCCTACCATTTTCACACATTTGTTTGGAATTCCATTTAGCCATTTAGCCTGTAGACCTCTCTAAATACCCTGAGGTAAATTACTTCACAAAACACATCTGAAGTGTTGGAATTGACAACCAATTAAAATGTTACTTTCATTTTCTACTTTTTTTACCTGACATTTGATTGGTTATGTACCTGAATATATATAAAAAAAAGAGAGAAAAACACAGCCATTTTGACTACTACTTCCTGAACTACATTGCAAGATCATTTTCACTCACAACTTAAACTTGTTTTTAAAAGGTAAGATATTATTTTATAAATTTGAAAACATTTTCAGATAGTTATATACTATCCCTCTGTAAGTGTTAGACATTGAGAAAGGCTTGTTTATTATAATTATGGATTGATTTAGGTTTCTGTGGTATTATTATGAATTTACATAGGCTTTCTCACAGGCACTTTTTAATAGTACTACTTCATGCCTCAAAAGTACCTGTCTGAACTTAAACCCAACAGTGCCCTATCTCTACTGATATATTTATTTTTTATTCAAATTTCAGCACAAAAATGCAAGGAGAACAGAACGTTTCCTTTGAAATTGTCCTAGACATGAACAATGAGGAAATAATTGAACCCATTGACTTGGAATTCATGGATGAATCACGAGACCATGAACTTCTACAATGTGGAGAATCTGTGGATCATTTACTTCATTATGATGACGGTCAAATGTGGGAAGTTATGTTCACTCATCAAGAGGACATATCGGAAAGTCACATGTTAGACGTTCTATTAAATTTTGAAAAAGAATCAGAAAAATAAAATGATATTTAATATTAAAAAATTGTTTGAGTCTTTAATCATTTTTATATGTAATTCATAAACTAGTACCAAATTGATTATAATGTAAAGTCAGACTTATAGTATACTGTGCACAATTCCAAAAATAAATGTATATTTAATAATCATTAATACTGCTACTTAAATAAAAAAAATAAAAAAACAACAAAAAGAACAATCAATAAACATACAATATTTCAAAATATCATAGTCTATCATTCTTTTTTCCTTATAGTACGCTCCCCGGACCGCTTCCGGGTGCGCGAACCGGGCGCTACCCACGCAAAAAAAACAAAATGTTTTTGGTTTTTTTTGCCCCGCGGGGCCCTTTTAAAGCCTCCACATCAAACCTAGGGGGTCAGGGAGGATCTACTATGCCCCCTTATGGTCATTTCCCCCTTTGTTTTGGCCTCCTCTTGTCTCTCGATCCTACCGAGAGACAAGATGGCGGCCGCTCCAGACTGTTTAGAATGTTGACAGACACCGGAGAGCCAATCAGCTTCGCTTCGCGAAGTTCCGTTACGCGTCAAGTACGCGAACCGGGGCGCTGCCCGGAGCGCGCTTACAGATATATATATTTTTTTGAACGTTAATTTCTCAAAATTTACTGGAGCACATATATTGAGACCTAGCAAAGGCACATCGGGCTAACAGTCCCTACAATTTTGCCAAGTTTGGTGGAAATCCATTCAGCCGTTCGGGCTAAAAGTGAGGCCAACCGCCCTATGGAAATTAACATGGGAAAAACGCGTTTTGGGACCCCCCTTTTTTCTCGGCCCCCCCTTGACGAAACCCCCCCAAATTTTTAGGGGCTGCTCAGAAACAAAATGTTCCATTTTCCTGAAAATTTCAGCCAATTCCGTCCACAAACGCCAAAGTTATTAGACATAGAATTTTCAAAAATTCCATAGAGAAAAAATCCTAACTATATATACCTACTGGCGACCGCCAGTAGGTAATATATATATATATATATATATATATATATATATATATATATATATATATATATATATATATATATATATATATATATATATATATGTATGTACCAACTGGTATTGGTGTGTCTATGGTTTCGAGAATGGTAGTTTGTATTTCAGAGTGGTGTATGAAATGTCATATTTGGGTGTCAGAAGTTGCATCAGATATTAAGCGGATGATGTCATCAGTGATGTCATTTGAGATGTCATCAGTGATGTCTTGAGTGATGGCACTGACCATGTCATGAGTGATGTAATATGTGACGGCATCAGCAGTGCATTGCATGGGCGCGCGTTATAGTTAGCTCAACTAACTATAACGGGCACATTTCTTTGACACCACCATAGGTAATCTAATGGGCAATCACCCATTGGTGTCATTTAGGAAGGCTAAATCCATGCGGGCAGAACTAGTTTGCAATGCCCCGGCAGTTAAAAAGAAGAAAAACTGGCTGCAATCACAAACCGGGTTCAAAAAATGCAGTAAATGCAAGGCATGCACGCACGGTGTAAACACAACCAGTGTGATGACACCATTCAGAAAAAACCCACTGACTATTAGAGATCAGTTTTCCTGCAAAACCGAATTCGCAGTGTATGTTCTTACATGCGAATGTGGGAAACGGTATGTAGGATCCACCATCCATCAAGCACACGTCAGGATACTACAGCACTTGCGTGCTATAAATAACAAAGACCAAACCTACCCAGTAGCGCGCCATATCCATGAAGCACATGGTGGAGATTCGTCTGGTCTAACATACTTTGTTATTGACAACATTCCCAAAAATGTGAGAGGCGGGAACCGCAAATTGGCCTTACGCCGATTGGAATCAAGATATATAATCCTCTTGAATTCCAAGATCCCGTCAGGGCTGAATGCTGATGAAGCCCTTACTGTCCATATTTAGTAGCCTCCTCCCCTTCCCCCAGTACCCGTGAAGTACGTTTCACCATCGTTCAATTCACTACACTCACTAGACTGCGGTCGAGCACTAGTAAACACATATCATGTGCACTAAGGCATACAATCGCAATAACGAATCTCCGAGGCACACCCTGTCATCCCGCGCTTACCTGAGCTAAACCATCAGGGTAGGTACATACCCGTAACCGTAGTTTCCCACCGGCACTATGCCGCAATTAGAAACCGCGCCTTAGACCGACACAACTCTCGAGCATACTGTCTCCGCGCATTAGGAAGCAAACCAGAGTTGTCGGCATGGTTGCTAAGGTTATACTCACAACAATAGCCCTTAGCCAATCAGGGACCCACACGTCTCCCAGTTTACTGAAGCCGACGTATCAGAATCCTTAAAGTTTAACGAGGGCGGACATGGGAGGGCGTAATGTGGATGACACAATTAGGACGGAGATTTGTTTACATGAACTTGTAGAAATAGCCTCAGTGTGCGATCAGTATTTTTCACTCGTCTAAGGGCAAAACTGACAATGTAAGATGTGATAGTATTTTTGACATGACGTAATGTTTAAATATCGCACAAGGGGTTATACTGTATGAATACACTACGGCCATGCAGTTAATGTGCCTATTGTAGATAACTGTGACGTCACTAGTCAGGATGTAATTGAATCACCTTAGCAACAAGTAATGCTAATTATGTGTGTGACGTCTGTGCTCCAAACGCTGTTTGTATATATAAGTGCACTGTGAGATGGTCAGATGTTAGTGAGCAAGGCGGGAGGAAGCCGCCGAAACGCGTCTGAGCAGAAGCTGTAACTGAGAATAAAACGCTTGAATATTGATACACGGAGTCAGCGCCTTCTTTTGATGGAAAGTTTGGTATGGTGAAAATACGAAGGGCCGTTTGTCCTGGAAGCCCTACGCTGACCCTCCTCGATTTGGCTGCACTGTGTCGCAAAGGACAACAACAAATTGAACTTTTGAAGAAAAAGACACACAGTGCCCCCCAAGAACCGGAATGTTAAAGAAACCCGAGTAACCTGCGAATTCACCGGAGATCGACTACTGGGAGATCGACGATAGCTGGAGAAGCGGTCGGAGAGCTCTAGGTAAGCCGTGAAACGGTGTGAGTAACAGGGAGCGGGCACTAAACATAGGTTCAAAGGGAGAGCGAGCCTGTGTGTGTGAACCGCAAGTGACACACAGGCAGTGTATCTATCCAAGCGCAAGAAATCAACTAAGATTCTATCAGCATGGCTGCTGAGTGGGAAAGGGGAAGAGAGGAGGCAGCGCTAGACATATTTACAGATACGGACACTGGCAAAGACAACCAAACCCATTCAGAGTTACCGGCACAGACCAAAGAAAAAGATGCAACTAAGGCACTATTGAATGAGTTGGAAAAATTACGGAAAAAGGAGGTGGCAAAATGGTGGGAGGTAAAATCATTAACAAGATACTTGGATGTAGGCAGAGTTCCACGAGGTTTGAGAATTCTGGTTGCACCGACATACGAAGATCCAGACCCCCTGATGCTACAAATGTGGGCAGAGAACAGTGCCAAATCCTCGGAAAATATGCTAAAAATACTCACGCAGTTTGCAGCCAGTGACAGAGACAAAATAATAACGCGCATAGAGGAAATCTTGAAGGAATTAGACTCTAAAGAAAACAAAGAAGAAATTACTGAAAGAATGAAAGAAATTATAACAAGAGTAGAAAAACATGAAAACGAAATCAAAGAAAGGAAAGCAATCAAATTTCAGCGGGATCGAAATGATTATATTAATGGCAGAATATATACCTTTGCACGAAAATTTGACCAAATAAGAAGGGAAACGCCAGATGTAACTCGCAAAAACCAAGATGGTAGAACAGAGCAAAGCGAGCCTGAACTAAGCTCTGAGTATGAAACTGATAATGAGAGCATCAAAAGCGCAGAGAGGTCGGGCCCCGCGCCTACCCCAGCACAAGAATTAATTTTTTTACGCACACAGCGCCTCAGAACACTCCGCCCCCGGATACCACAAAACCAAAAAGAGGAATTTGGGAGGAAAAAACAAAATCAAAACCAACAACCAAAAGCCGTAGGAGAAAAAACAGGAGATGGGGCAAAACAGGTGCAAAGGCAGGACAAACCAAAATACAGAAGAAACAGACGCCGATGAATGACACAACCAAAGACAACACAGTAATTAATTTAACCAATATGGAGCTTTCACAAGAAGAACTTGACATTTTATCTCTGGGATTGACTTTCTGTAGCAACACAAATTTTGACTACACACAGACCCGAATTGATTTGTTTTTATATGTGCGGAAACTAAAACTGCAAAAGTATTTTTTCAACTCTAGCCAAAATGATGCCGAAATACTACCTACCACTGTGTCTGAACCTATGCTCAATGTGGAACACATGGAACTGTTACAAACTCTTATAGGATTGGAACAATCCAGTGAAATCACCAATGAGGAAATCACACCCAGTGGTGCGGCCGGGAGTGCAGATATTGACATTTGGCAGTCTGTCAAAACAGGTTTCAAACCCAAATCCATTTTCCTCCCAATTATGCCCAAAGATGGACTTGACCTCTTTGCTGAGTACGTAATAAGGGATCTCAAGGAACTTTCTGTAGTGAGTACTAAGCAAAACCATCAAGACAACCTAGACCACAATAGAAAATACAACGCTCTGATGCAAAAAATCAAATCAAGATCAGATATAGTGGTAAGGTGGTCGGACAAAGGGGGAAACATTGTCCTTTGGCCCTTGGAAATGTACAACAATGAGGCTCTTAGCCAACTTAAAGACAGAGAATGTTATTCGAGAATCAGCCCAACTCACCTAATCGGAATCCAAGAGAAATACCACGTGGAACTTTACAAATGGAAAGGGAAAGGATTGCTAAACAAAAAGGAGTTTGAGTTCCTGAAGAACGACTATCCTGTGACTGCTCAAATGTACCTTATCCCCAAAATTCACAAAGACGACAAAAAACCACCAGGAAGGCCGATCATATCGGCAATGGGGAGTTTATTTGAAAACACTAGCATTTACATTGATCACTTTCTGCAACCTGAAGTCCGCAAGTTACCAGCGTACATTAAAGACACGGGAGACTTTTTAACCAAAGTGTATGATGTCAAATGGAAAGAAGATTATCTATTTCTAACCCTGGATGTCCAATCGTTGTACACGAGCATCAGACATAAAGATGGACTCAATGCCATGAAACATTTTTTGGGGAAAAGACCAATAACACTATTTGAACACACCAAAATGCTTCTAGAGATGACGGAATGGTGCTTGACCAATAACACGTTCATCTTCGATAGACTGTTCTACCAACAAGTCCAAGGATCAGCCATGGGTACTTGCTTCTCTCCCAGCTATGCGAACCTCCACATGGGCTGGTGGGAGGAGCAAGTACTCATGGAAGGGTATCAAGAAACTATGTCGAAAAATGTAATTATCTATAAACGTTTTATAGATGACATATTTATTTTGTGGGAGGGTAGTGTGGAAAGTGCTGTTTTGTTTACTCAAAAACTAAATGAAAACGCTTTAAACTTGAAGTTTACATGCAACACTAGCAGGGAAAACATCCAATTCCTAGATGTAGAACTCTTCATCCAGAATGATAAAATCCAATCACGCACATACCGCAAACCAACTGCTGGTAACTCCATCCTCCACGCCAACAGCTTCCACCCGACACCACTCAAGCAGTCGATCCCCTACGCTGAATGCCTTAGGATGACACGAAATTGTAGCACCGCTGATGGACTTACTGATGCCAAACGTAATCTCTTCACAAGACTCAAACGTAGGGGTTACTCTGAAACAACATGCAACAAAGCTGAAACTAAGTGTAGCACTAAAAACAGACATGATCTACTGTTTCCCCAGACATCGGAAACACCCGCACAACAAAGACAACCTCCAAGATTAATCACAGGGTATAATCGACATCATGCGAACCTTCGCAAAATCTTGAGAAGGCACTGGCCCTTAATAAGTAATGACACCACCATAGGTAATCTAATGGGCAATCACCCATTGGTGTCATTTAGGAAGGCTAAATCCATGCGGGCAGAACTAGTTTGCAATGCCCCGGCAGTTAAAAAGAAGAAAAACTGGCTGCAATCACAAACCGGGTTCAAAAAATGCAGTAAATGCAAGGCATGCACGCACGGTGTAAACACAACCAGTGTGATGACACCATTCAGAAAAAACCCACTGACTATTAGAGATCAGTTTTCCTGCAAAACCGAATTCGCAGTGTATGTTCTTACATGCGAATGTGGGAAACGGTATGTAGGATCCACCATCCATCAAGCACACGTCAGGATACTACAGCACTTGCGTGCTATAAATAACAAAGACCAAACCTACCCAGTAGCGCGCCATATCCATGAAGCACATGGTGGAGATTCGTCTGGTCTAACATACTTTGTTATTGACAACATTCCCAAAAATGTGAGAGGCGGGAACCGCAAATTGGCCTTACGCCGATTGGAATCAAGATATATAATCCTCTTGAATTCCAAGATCCCGTCAGGGCTGAATGCTGATGAAGCCCTTACTGTCCATATTTAGTAGCCTCCTCCCCTTCCCCCAGTACCCGTGAAGTACGTTTCACCATCGTTCAATTCACTACACTCACTAGACTGCGGTCGAGCACTAGTAAACACATATCATGTGCACTAAGGCATACAATCGCAATAACGAATCTCCGAGGCACACCCTGTCATCCCGCGCTTACCTGAGCTAAACCATCAGGGTAGGTACATACCCGTAACCGTAGTTTCCCACCGGCACTATGCCGCAATTAGAAACCGCGCCTTAGACCGACACAACTCTCGAGCATACTGTCTCCGCGCATTAGGAAGCAAACCAGAGTTGTCGGCATGGTTGCTAAGGTTATACTCACAACAATAGCCCTTAGCCAATCAGGGACCCACACGTCTCCCAGTTTACTGAAGCCGACGTATCAGAATCCTTAAAGTTTAACGAGGGCGGACATGGGAGGGCGTAATGTGGATGACACAATTAGGACGGAGATTTGTTTACATGAACTTGTAGAAATAGCCTCAGTGTGCGATCAGTATTTTTCACTCGTCTAAGGGCAAAACTGACAATGTAAGATGTGATAGTATTTTTGACATGACGTAATGTTTAAATATCGCACAAGGGGTTATACTGTATGAATACACTACGGCCATGCAGTTAATGTGCCTATTGTAGATAACTGTGACGTCACTAGTCAGGATGTAATTGAATCACCTTAGCAACAAGTAATGCTAATTATGTGTGTGACGTCTGTGCTCCAAACGCTGTTTGTATATATAAGTGCACTGTGAGATGGTCAGATGTTAGTGAGCAAGGCGGGAGGAAGCCGCCGAAACGCGTCTGAGCAGAAGCTGTAACTGAGAATAAAACGCTTGAATATTGATACACGGAGTCAGCGCCTTCTTTTGATGGAAAGTTTGGTATGGTGAAATATATATATATATATATATATATATATATATATATATATATATATATATATATATATATATATATATATATATATATATATATATATATATGTATGTACCAACTGGTATTGGTGTGTCTATGGTTTCGAGAATGGTAGTTTGTATTTCAGAGTGGTGTATGAAATGTCATATTTGGGTGTCAGAAGTTGCATCAGATATTAAGCGGATGATGTCATCAGTGATGTCATTTGAGATGTCATCAGTGATGTCTTGAGTGATGGCACTGACCATGTCATGAGTGATGTAATATGTGACGGCATCAGCAGTGCATTGCATGGGCGCGCGTTATAGTTAGCTCAACTAACTATAACGGGCACATTTCTTTGGTTTTGTACAAGTAAAATGTCCAACTAGCTATAACATTCCTGAAGCCTGTGTTTTTTTCTGTGAATTTTAAAGGGTTTTTTAAGTGCTAATTTCTAACAATAACGCCCCTGAAACCTATGTGTTTTTTCAGTGAATTTCTACGTTTTTTAAATGCTAATTTCGAACTATAACGTCCCTGAAACCTTTGCTTTTTTCAGTGAATTTCTAAGGTTTTTTAAATGGTAATTTCCAACTATAACATAGTAGTCGCATTAGCAGACTGGTGCAGAAATGGGCCTGCTCCTCCGACCAGTGCTCAGGAATTCTGGTGCGTAAGACTTACAGGAGGTACCATGAGGAATTACTTGGCTGCCAAGTCCCTCAAGACTAAAGTGGGCTTCATCCCACAACCAGTACAGTGCCAGGAGGCGCGTTTGCAGAGTGGTGGAGAAAAGTCAGCGTAGCCGTCGAAGACCTTTTAGCAATCCCACTGTGTGGGATTTACTGGAGGTAACAGGAGGGGCAGTTAGCCCCCAAGGTCAACCTTGGACACCAGCTACCCCTCCTATTACCTCAAGTAAGTCCCACACAGCAGGATTGCTATGTTCTAATAGCAGGCCACGTCCCCTTTCCCCACCATTCTGCAAACACACTTACTGGCACGCTCTGGAATGGGAGTTAAAGTCCCCTTCACAGCTGGGCATCCTTAGGGGCCAACTAGCCTACCTGATACCTCCAGAATGCCCCAGATAGTGGGATAGCTGACAAGTGGACAAAGGCCATGCCCCTTTTCTCCACCCCTTTGTAAACACGCCTCCTGGTTTGTTCTGGGTTGGGGAAGAAAGTCCCCTTGAATCCTGACGGTCCCTGGGGGCTAACTAGCCCATCAAGTACCTCCAGTAAGCCCCACACAGCTGGATTGCTGAGAGTGGTCCGAGGCCCCCTTTTTATACCACTCTGCAAATGCACCTCCTGGCGCACTGCTGCTTGAGAGATGAAGTGCGCTTTGGTCCTGAGGTAATCAGGACACAAGAGGACCTCATGGCCCCACCAGCAATGCGCCAGAGGCGCATTTGCAGAGTGGTGTAAAAAGGGGTATGGCCTCGGACCACCTCTCAGCAAACCCACTGTGTGCGGCTTACTGGAGGTACCTGGTGGGCTAGAGGGCCCCTAAGGACCCTTAGCATTCAAGGTGACGTAATCCCCCAAATCAGAACGCACCACGAGGCGCGTTTGCAAAGTGGCGCAGGGGGGGCGGGTCCTCCGGGAAGATGCAGCTTTTCTTTTTGTATTTGTAGAAGTGGGACTGTGGCCCCCCTTCTTTTAGTATTTTTGGGCCCTGGGACTCCATCCCCCAGGGCCTGACCTATTTTTTTTACTTAATAAAAACAGGAAGGTGGCTGCACTGCCCCCCTCCCAAGACCAATTTCAGTCTTGGGGACCCCAACCCTGGGCCGGCCCTCACGTTGGAAACTTTGGGGGAGCCCCAATGCCCCCACGGACAAGGGCAGCTGCTGACATGCAGCTCCCCATGTCCAAAAGCAATACTGCTTCGCTTCATGGAAGCGAGAGCAAGTTTTCTGCTCTTGCTTCCATGAAGCGAAGCAGAGTTTGCAATGACGCCCTGTCATTGCAAATTGGTAGGCACCCCGGGACATAGCTGAAGCTGGCCTAGGGAGTGGCAGTCATCAGGGCCATGGAGGGCTCCAGGAGGGGGACTGTGCAGCCCTCCTCACAACAAGCTTGAATCCTCAGAGAAGTGGTGGTCCCCGGGGCCGTGGGTCTGCAAAGGACCCCCACCAATTATGAAAGTTAGCCCCCCCTACACTTTCTTTAGTTAAATTGAAGCCCTGGTAGGTGGCATTCCCTGGGAATTGGGGGGGCCCGCAAGGCCACCCGCACATAATTAAAATAATGCCCCATCTTTCTTATGCACCACTGTGGAAATGCCCTAGCAGCCAGCCACCCAAACTACTTTTTGGCGGGCGTGATTATGGGCCACTAAGAAAAAAATAATAATGAAAAATGTCCTAGCTAACGAGAAGGAAAGTTTCAATTCTTTTAAGGACATGGAGGCAAGAATTAAGCATTTATTTCTTAGCTTCATTAAATCAGCAGCATTCTAATAATAAATAAGCAAAATAACAGCAAAGACAACATCCCCCAGAACCACTCTGGGTTGAGTCTCCATAACAACCATTGTCCAATCATATAACCGTCTGATGTATATGTGTGACCTCCCTTACTGTTCATCTTCTTCACTGGCGGAAGTTAACCTCAAACATCTGCTCTGTTCCAATTTCTGTTCATTGCCTGCGGTATAGAAGTACCCACCATAATCCAGTTCTTTACAACTTCATCTTACATAAACGCAGTATCTCTATTCATAGTATCCAAAGTCAATTATGATTCCACAAAATGAGCAAAAACATCAACCAAGATAAATAGTAGCTTAATTTTACTTATAATGAAATATCGCACAAACCTAAGGGGGCAAAAATAATATAACCCCAGATAAAAGATACATCTTCCCCTCACACAAAATTGCCTCCTATAATTAGCTTACCAGAAACTCTAACTCACTGTACAAACAGGTTTGCAGTTTTGGCTGAAATCTCCGACACTTCGGAGTCCAGGATTACTGTAATACCGTCTGGACATCAACCAGCAAGCAGCGAGGAGGCTGACAATTCATCTCAAGGGCTACACCACCTTGTTGCCGTGCTTAGACAAGACATAGGGGCTTGAGAGCTAAGATCGACGAACTAGTCAATACGATCAAAACCTTGACCCCCAGCAACACCACCTACAAGCAGCCTCTACGCTCTACGGTAGCAGAATGCTCACACTCACAGCAACCTCCTTCCCCTGCTCAGGCCGAAAGTATCCAAACAGGTGGACGACCAATTGCATCTTTATCAATAAAGAATGACATAGCTCCTTCCCCCTACATAGTAGACAGTATAGGCCCTTACACCTGCGCCCCCAGAATTCAGTTCCACAGCAAACCCTTGCTTCTCGCACTGTAACTAAAAACATACCAGCACCAATGCATTTAAGAGTCACCAATACATCAAAAGGGAACTATCCCCCGCCAACTTCTCCTTTAGAAGGGAACAAAGTTTATATGGTAAGTGTCCCCAAACTAGACATTGCGGCTGGTCACAAAAAAGTGAGGAGTCATTAATAAATAAGTCAATTCATTGGATCCGTCATGTTAGGGGATGTTGTTCACTTACTCTGGAGGATATTGTCAGGGCAAGGAGACGCACGGCACGTACACAACCACAAGACCATATCGAGCTTACCTTAGCTAGCACCATTTTGACAGAGAATCTTTTTTCTCTTGAGTTTCGCACTTGCTCCCCCAATTCATCATTAATACAGGTCAAGCGATTCCCACTAGCCTCATCTTTAGGAAGATCTAATAATAAACACCAGACAGGGATGACAAGAGGATCCTCATCTTTAGAAGCCAACGATTGACCACTAAATGAGACTCGGGCAGTGCAGCAACCACAGACACCCCCGCAATCTATACATCTAACTCATTTAAATGACCCAAACCTGCAACAGACACTAATCACAGCCTTAACCCATGACGTGTCTACTGATCGCCAGCTAAATATTATATCATGGAATGTTGCTGGCCTTACTAACAAGCTATCACACCCCATTGGAATTATTTGGTAGGGGGCTATGATATCTGTGCTTTTCAAGAAACATGGAGAGTGGCCCCTTTGTACAAACTGGGCTATAGCTGTTTCCACACACCTGCTATTACTAAAGGGAGGGGTTGTTCCTCGAGAGGGCTGATTATATGGGTCAGCATTGTCCTTAACTGTACTACGCTCATTTGTCAATCCTTGAGCCCAGATATCATGAGGCTCAACATCAAGAGCCAGGGGGGGGATTGTGTTGGACCCATTTAATGTTTACATAAGGGGGACAAGAGGGAGGGGGTAAAACCTCACCTGCTCTTGTGTTACTTGAACAGGGCCGATCAGATTGTCTGCCCCACTCTAGAATGATAGTCGCTGGGGATTTCAACACCACCTTCGAGCCCCTCAGTGCAGATGATATAGTTGGGATAGAGGAGGAAGACAATATTTGGGGTGTCCCCCCGCTATCCATACCCCCAGTAAAATGATGGACACGTGCGGCTATCCAACTATGTGCACTCACCCTGGAACACGGTTTAAGGGCAGTGAATGGCAGGACTAGATCTGATCCTCAAGGGGCATTTACCTATAATAGAGTAACTAGCCCATCCCACATCGACTACATCTTAATGGACATTAGACTATGGGGCTTTGTCCTAGATATGGAGGTGGGCAATACTACTGAGAGTGATCATAATCCCCTTTGTATGTCACTGAGGTCTCTATGAACGCCACCTTGTTCCACACTACCCAATCACGTCTACTCCGTGACCAAAGAGATGATACCCTCAAACACTAGAACAGCCCTGAAATGTCAAAAGGTTGCTTTAGATAAAGCAAAAATGGAAGCCATTAAGCAAGTTCTTTGTGAAAATACAAATGAGCTTAGAGAAAGAATAGCAGCAGAGCCAACCCATGCTCTTAGTATACATTTACGTACCCTTGAACACATTTGTATTAATTTCCAAGCCCCTAAAAGGCCCACTAAACCTGTTGCTCAAATCGGAAAAGGCCAAATATGGTACACAAAAGAGTGCAGACTTAAACGGAAGGCTTTGATAATTGCGATTAGAGTCAAGAAAAGCTTAGCTATTAAAGCCGCAAGGCAGGAATATAGAGAGGCGCAGCACCAAGCAAAGTGAGATTGGGACGAAAGCCGATGGGATGACCTTAAAAATGCCAGCCTAGCAAGGGATACTAATCTTTTTTGGTCATTGGTCAGACAGGCAAATATGGGTGAGTTAGAACAAAACCCCAATCATATAACATCTCAGACCTGACATGACCATTTTTGTAATTTATACTCTGAGACTAATAGCCAAAATGCGGAAGCCCAACTTACTCAACCCACATTAACCCTCGAAGAAGGTGACTGCGACCTATTCACACTAAAAGAAGTTGTGTCAGCCATAAGAAAGATAGTGCCCACCAAAGCCCCAGGACCTGATGGTCTACCAGGGGATCTGTTCCTCGCTGACCGGGACAATTGGGCCGAGTATGTTCTCCTGCTTATCAATTCCTTTTCTGGAGGATGCCCAGTCCCAGATTCATGGAAGGGAGCTGAGGTAGTCCCTATCTATAAAAATGGGGCCAGAGAGGACACTTCCAACTATAGGCCAATCAGCCTTATAGATGCAATGCAGAAGTTAGTTGGCAGGGTCATATTGCAGAGGTTCCAACTGTGGGCTGAGGAGGAGGACATTCTTTCACAATACCAGGCGGGCTTTCGACCAATACAGAAATGGTGGACCAGGTCTTTAGGCTTCTTATGATCCATGCGAAGGTGGTGGTACTTGGTAAGGGCAGTCTTTATGTTGCCTTTGTCGATCTGAAGATTGCCTTCGACCTGGTCCCCAAGGATAAGCTCTGGCATACATTGAAAGGCATGGGCATGCCTCCAACGATCCTTAACCTACTTGTAAGGCTACACGAGGGTAACTACGCGCAGATCAGGTGGGGGCCCCAGGGACAGCTTACTGGCAGGATCCCAGTAAACTGGGGAGTATGCCAGGGCACACAACCTGTTCTCATTATACGTGAATTGGGTGGTTACATTTCTGCAAGAGGCACCAGCAGATGCCCCGACCCTGGCAGGCAATAAGGTGCCGACTCTCCTGTTTGCTGACGACACACTGCTGATCTCGAAGACCCCGGTAGGCCTTCAGAAGCTTCTGAATAGGTTCCAACTTTTTTGCAATACCTGGGGACTAGTCATAAATACATCTAAAACAGAGGTCATGACTCCTAACCCCCATAAATCTTTTAAGAATAACATCACTTTAGATGGAACCTGTCTTGTGAGAGTCAAGACCTTTGACCACCTTGGGATACGCCTTTCTGAAAAAGTCCAATGGAAATTTCATCTGGATAAAATGCTTCTGAACCACAAAGGGGCGGCCGGGGCGTTGAGCAATGAATATCGCTCATCATATAGAAGACCTATTGCCCCATCACTCATTGTGTATGGAACTAAGGCAGTCAGTTCGACCTTTTATGGCGCCGAATTTTGGGGCTTTGATAATCTCGATGACCTTGGTAGATCAGAAAAGAAGTTCTTTAGGGACCTCATTATGTTGCCACAGGGAACACCTATAACCCCCTTGTTATATGATCTGGGTAGGAGCAATATCAAACATTTGGCCACACTTCGCCCCCTGTTGTACTGGGCACGCCTTTGGCATACTCCAGAACTTACCAACTATGCTGAAGCCTTCACTGAAGTAATGGATTGGACACTGGTAAAAACATATAATGGATCTCAAATGTCAAGGCACTGCTGATAACCCTGGGACTCAAAAAGTCATGGGACTCCCAAATCCAGCCGAGCAAAGTAGAGCTGAAACGTACTTATTGGGATTGGGTAGATGCCAGAGATCTTAGCAACCCAAATTCAGGAAGGCTTACAGAGGAGTTATTACAACACAAACCATCTTGAGCCCTCAAAACATATCTGGACATGATCCAGACTCCAAGGGATAGGGCTCTATATACTCAATTTAGATTTGGCACAATCCCAGTCGCCAAATTCACTGTGAAGTGGCCCCCCCTCAACCAGACCACCAAAGAATGTCCGTCTTGTGGGTACCCTAAAGAGAGTATTGCAAATTTTATATTTACCTTCCCTGCTTATGCTAGTGCTAGGTCTTGTTGGTGTACGCCAATTTGTAAGCAACTAGGCATTACCAATCATCGAGTTGCCCTACTTATACTCAGAACAGACCCGAGAACTTTATACGTTTGGGGTGTAGCTAAGTTTTTGGGACAAACCTGGTTAATAAAGCTTAGGGCTATACGAAGGGCCTCCCAAAACTGACATAGTGATTTGGAGTATGAATATTGCACAGTTGAAGCTCGTAATGCTACACTCTGATCTAGTAATGAATATTTTATATTTTCAATTCAATTGCCTTTTATTGTTTTAAACTGTTCTTAATCAACATGATTTCTTTTATAACATTGTCAAAAGCTGTATATTTTATTTAACAAAGGAGCACTATGCTCTAAGTTTTTATCCATTATGACCTGATGAACTATATTTTACCTTGAAATCTTCTTGTATTGCTTTTATGAAATTTTTATCGAAATAAAGCTTGACTGACTGACTGTCTTATACATGCAAACACATTTACTTGCAATACTTACTGTTAACAAAGTATCATAGATTGTTCAGAAGATCACTCTCTGATGTGTCCCGGTGGGATAATCCTTGCCTCCATGTCCTTAATAGAATTGAAACTTTCCTTCTTGTTAGCTAAGAAATGTTTCATTCTATGTCAGGACCGGAGGCAAGGATTATGCATCTTTAAAGCATTCTTACCATCAAGGCGATGGCATCCAAGATCGGTTTGAAGTAAAACTTCTTAAAGTTTGGTTTGGATTACCAATCTGAAGCATTCATAATGTCTTCTAGCTTCCCACCTACCTCTATTGCCTCAGGCGTCATGGCACCTCTTGTGGACTAAGTCCCAAACCTTTGTACATCCACACCAGCCTTGCCCATGATCCACCGTATCCACCTGGCAATATAAGGTGAGGTTATTGCCTAGAAATGCTGCTTTAGAGCAATCAGATATTGCCTTTTACCCTCTGGTTTGCTGTCATTTGTCATATACTCATATGCCTTAATGCCACTTACCACACACAGTTTAAAAAGTTTGGTAAACGAAGATGTTAGAAATGGGATTTCTGGTTGGCTAGGGCTTGCCCCTAATCCAGGCAGAAACCACCACTCTAGTTAGGGCAACGGAGTTACACGCCGAAGATAACCCCTGCTCACCCCCTTGGTAGCTTGGCAAAAGCAGTAAGGCTTATCCCAGAGGCAATGTGTAAAGTGTTTGTGCAACACACACACAGCAGCAACACACTTGGCACTACACAAAAGGAACTCCAGACAAGGTTATATATAAAATTAGCCTTTGTATTATCCAAAACACGTTAGAATAGTAATCACATAATATACACTGTGCCAACTGCCACTAGACAATATTTACAGGGGATTATATAAACAGGACAGGGCCAATTGGGCCACTGTCAGAACCATGACAAAGCACAAATAGTAAATGTAGAACACAACCAGTAATTACAGGCAAAATACTGTACTCAGCATTATATTCTGCAACATAAATCCCATCATGCATTCAGAATCACGTTAGGCATAAAACACATTATGCGCCAACCTCATAAGCATAAATCACATTAGGCAACAACCTCATAAGCATAAACATCAGAGGCATAAATCATGGTGCATAAATCACACTAGGGCCTTGCGCCCTACCAAAACTTACCCCAGGCCAACTGGCCTTATCTCTAGGGCTCAAATTTCCCTATGTCCAAAATGTCAGGGCTGGGCTGCCAATGCAGCAAAATCAAAGTGTGCAATTGCGCTTGGGTATGGGGTGCACTCACCCCTTTCTCACCTAGAAGAAACGTCCCCCTTGTTGCAGCTGCCTGCGCGCTAGCGGTACAGCTGTGGGAAACAAGTACTGGCACGCACTGTGCCTTGTGAGCCCCACTGGTACTCTGAAGACCAAAAGTGCCTGCAAGGCTCCCACTTCACTGGCCTTCACCCGGTCCCTCTCCAGAGATATGGACTTCGGAGGGGAGCCCATGAGGCTTCAGACTACTCCTGCGGTGGGCAGGACTTCCTCTCCCTGCTCCTCCGGACGGCTCCTGAGCCCTGCCCGCAGTCAGGCAGACTCTGCCTGGCTTCCATGTCGGGCTGGTAGCTCCTTTTCTCCTTCAGCGCCACAGTGCGGAGTGGGCACCTGCCTCAAAATATTCACATAAGCGGGGTGGGCACCCGCCAACAACACCAAACGCGGGGTGGGCACCCGCATTAAAAATATGCATAAAGCAGGGTAGGCTCCCGCTGATTAGATCCACAAAAACGCATGGTAGGCTACCGCTCGAGCAGCAATGTGGGAAGGGCATCTGCTCGTTAAGAAATCATCAATGCGGGGTGTGCACCCGCAAAATTAATGGTGAATGCGGGGTAGGCTCCCGCTTAATCATGCAATGCAGGGGAATCCCTCGGCGCAGATGATGCAGCCCAACCTGCAGATGCCAGCTCCTCCCAACAGCACAAAGCAAAAC
Source organism: Lissotriton helveticus (assembly GCF_964261635.1). NCBI lineage: Eukaryota > Metazoa > Chordata > Amphibia > Caudata > Salamandridae > Lissotriton > Lissotriton helveticus. The sequence goes on along the minus strand of NC_136061.1, from coordinate 1,443,421,290 downwards.
GATCTTAAGAAAAAGTAAAGCGCTCACAAGGCGCTAGAGTGCAAAGTCCAGAGGGCAAAGTTGGACCAGGCAGACCAGCACACAGGGCCCTCCAGCTGGGAGGCAATGCCTAGTGGCGGTTCCTCCTGAGGCCCAGCAGCAGCAAGCCCCCCAAGCACAGAACCAAAACCAAAAACCGCAACACACATGGGGTCACAGCCCCTATATTTATATTACATCTGGGCTTTGTCTACCCTGGCACAAGGCCTGGGGGAACCAGCAAAAACTGGTTCAGGTGGGAATTGGAGCACTTTGTTTACAAGGCTCCTCTTCCCCTTCGTCAGGTGGGGGCTCGTCATCAGACACACCATAGGGGGGCGGAGCCAGCATTGTACAGGCTAGGCACAGACCTATTCAGGGACCAGGGACATGGGACTTCCCCGCCCACTATTCTAAATGCAGATGTCCCATTCAGCCTAGTGTTGATGCACGCGGCCCCTCCTGGAGCCATACACCTCACCAGCCCCTGTCACTCAGAAGCCAGACATGCAATTCATATCACGCAGGCAGGCGCATAGCACACAGAAATGCCAACTTTCTAAAAGTGGCATTTCTGAAATAGTTATGATAAATCTGCGCACACCATTGTGCAGCATTTATTATTACCGTTCCAAATATACTAAACTTGTCCACGCTGCTCCTCTCATAACAGAAATGATCACTGAAACACTTATCAGGTAATCCTCAATGCATTCCTATGGGAGGGCAGCCTCACAGTAGTGAGAAACAAAAATGGCTATTTGTCTCTACCAGGACATGTCACACACTTAAGGTATAAGTCCTACCTTTTACCTACAATGCACCCTGCCCATAGGGCTAGCTAGTGCCTACCTTAGGGGTAATCGACATGCAGAAAAAGGCGGGTCCCAGGCATGGCACGAACTTTAGGTGCCACGTCACAGCGGCAGTAACACTGCATGCACAGGCCCTGCAATGGGAGAGGACTGAGATGGGTTTGAAAGGTTACCTTGGTGGGTGGCGCAATCAGCGCTGCAAGCCCACCAGTAACATTTAATTTACCAGCCCTGGGAATATGAGATACCACTTTACAAGGGACTGACAGGTAAATTAGATAGGCCAAACAGGTATAGACCAAACTTACCATATTTAACACAGAGAGCACACGCACTTTACACTAGACAGCAGTGCTAAAGTTCCCAGAGTCCTAAAACCACCAACACCAAGTCAGAAAAAAGGCTAGGAGAAAGGCAAAAATTTAGGGATGACCCTGCAAAAAGGGCCAACTCCAACACAGGATAGGATAGTAACTCAGTATTTGTCTTTGTTCTCCTAGAGATTGTAAATGTAACCCCTTCAGGTGTGAACATTTTCGCCGACGTATTCAGGGCTCTCATATCTGATACCCCCTTGCATGAGATCAGGAATATTAAGGTGGTTAGCTTCACATAAAGCACTTTTCTCATAAGGTAGTGGTTATCCTGCTAAATCATCATGAGATGCAGAACCATATTTACATCCCAGAGGCTGGAGTATCTGGGTTCCATCCGTTTACCAAGTCTTATCTTTTTCATTAGATTACAAACCCAACGATGATCCCCAACTGGCACATTGTCGATGGTGTCATGCCCGGCTGAGATGGCTGATCTGAAGGAGTTGACTCTATGGAATGCCAGTCCTGACTGCCAATTCCACCAAAATGTTTACGATATGAATAACTTCCACCTCCAAAGAATCCAGATGTCTCTCTAAACACCTACAAATGTCTTTGTCCCTAAGCCGAGCGATATCTCATGATGGTGCCTGTAGCCAATGCCCACAGGATGAAGTCTGTAGAAAAGGTAATCTTTCATTCAGCATTGCTGGGAATCCCCCATACAATGAGGGTGAGGTGTCCATGCAGAACTAGTGGATACTGAGAGCCTTGAGGGTCCCAGAGGATTGAAGAATAGAATGTCAGTTCTATCGGGAGATCCCATGAAACTTCCTCCAGTGTCAGGAACCATGCTTGCTATTTCCATATCAGCGTCAATAATACCAGCGATGCTATCTGTCATCTGACATGAGCCACTACTCTTTGAATCATCATGAATGGTGGAAAGGCATAGGATAGGTTACCCGACCAATCTGGAGTAAAGCGTCCACAGCCTCCGGGCATGTACGCCAGCTCATGTATTGTGATAACTGATGAGTCAGGTCCAAGTCACATGAACCCCATCTGTCCATGTGGGCCAGAAATATCTTGTGATTCAATTGCCCTTTGCTGCTGTCTGTAAATTTCCTGGAGTTCCAGTCTGCCATCGTATTCTGTATGCCCGGCAGGTATTCTGCCATTACTGAAATCTGTTTCTGCTCACAGTTGTTCCAAACGTCCTTCACTAGATCTGACAGTGTTTCAGAGTGAATACCGCCTAATTGGTAGACATATTGTATTGACGAGACGTTGTCCATTTGCAACAGGATACAGCAGGATAGCTTAGTCTTTGGCGTGGAATTTGATCGCGAGGGATCCGGCCAGGAGTTCTAAGCAATTGATGTGTAATTGCAGCCCCTCCTCGGCCATTTGCCCGACAATACCTACATCACTGCATCTGGCTCCCCAGCATTGTTTGCTGGCATCCGACTCTATGACCATGTCCGGCATCGTTTCAAAGATCGCCCTGCCATTAAAGCCCTCCATGTGACCTATCCACCACTGAATTTCTGTCCTGGCTTCAGTTGATAAGGAGAGTAAGTTAGTCCCCTCCTTAGGGTTGTCGCTTTCAGTCTCTGTAGGACTCGATAGTGTGGTGGCCCCTGGAAGATGGCCTGGATAGATGGTGAAGGAACCCCCACTATCCTGGCCAACTGCGGAAGAGAGATTCTGTCCTTCCTCAGGATGTTTCTGAGTCCCTTCCATATTTTGGAGATCTTCGATGTCGGTAGGCTTAGGGATGCTGCGACTGAGTGAATGAGAAACCCCAGGAAAGTCATCTGTTAGGCTGGTAGCAGTTCGAATTTCTGCTCATTGATTACAATGACGAGCTCTTGGAGGAGCTCAATATTCAATAGCAGATACTGTGTGAGTTGTGATTGACATTGGTATATCAGAAGGATGTCATCCAGATAGATGATCATTTGTACCACTCTTGTGTAGGGGACTTCCACCACGGGTCGCAGTAGCACCACAAAGCCAGTGCAAGGCCAAGAGTGAGTGCTCAAAAGTAACAAATCTGTCCCTTCCAAGCGAATTGAAGAAATCTCCGATGAGGTGGATAAATGGGAACTTTGAGGTAGTCGGCGTCATTGAGGTACAGTCTGACCATCCAGTCTCTTGCTAGAAGGATTTCTCTTAAAAGATGGATACCCTCCATCTTGAAGTGCTAATAAATAAGCCACTCATTGATGTCCTTCTTCTGTATGAGGAATAAGTTGCTCAAGAACCATTTGTTTTGAGTACTGACCTGCAAATTGCAGCCTTTTCCATTAGCTCTCCCTCAGCTGAATCCATCCGATTCATTTCCTTGGTCAAGGAGACCAGAGGCCTTCTAATCTGACAAGGGCAAAAAATAGCGGATGTTTAGGCCTCGGTGGCGGAGGCTCCGAAGCTCGGAGACCAAACGGGAGACAATGCCCATACAAAAATAAAACAGACAGACATAATGCGGGTATAATTAATACACATTATTGAGGAAGGAGTGTCCTTGCCTTGGAGAAAATAAATATATAATTAACTAAATGGGCTCTACCGCGTGGTTTCGCTCCTCTGCGTTTTCGGCGTCTTTGGTGTCTTCGGTGTCCCAGGCGTGGTCCGATTGATTGGCTGCTGGGATGGAAGCCCTGGACAGCTTGCTGGCATCGGTGGAGTCTGCGGGGCTGCAGGTCCGGTACTCATGCTGGGCTCAAGCGACTTGGGAGCTCAGCGGGGGCAGAGGGCGGTGGCTCAGCGCTCCAGCCCTGGAGGTTTGGGCAGAGACAGTACAAGCACAGGAGGCTCCCGGTGAGAATACACACACAAAGCAGGCAGACGAGGAGAGTCAGCATTCCACGCCGTTGAGGCGCTCCTGGACAACTTGGAGGCTGAAAGGAAGCCTTGGAGGACATCACGAGGTCAGATCAGAATAATGTTGAAGGGGGGGGGTTGTGAGAGGAGATGTTGAGAGAAAGGTGGCAGGGAGAGGCAACACTAGTGTTAAAAGTAGAGGCCACTCAAGTTAATTAGGAAAGAAACAGAGTGTTCCTTTAGATAAACAAGGGGTGGAGCAGTCGAACATAGCGGCATCCAAAATCTTAGAAAGGGTGGAAGGGACAGTAGAGAAGAAGGCTCAGCAGAGCAGATACCAATTGTGAAGTGGGAGAGAAAAAATTTGCATGAGGGGTACGCAAAGGAAAACTCAGACAAATAGTGACGTAAAAGAGCCTGCTCCCTCAAAGCAAGTTGATACGGATGCAGGAGAGTGGGTCACCCCAAAAAAAGGAGGTCGAAGAGGAAGAGAGGACACACACAAGTATTGAGCCTAAAGATTACTCCTTCATTGAGGACTTTTTTTTTAAAGTAGTACCTAAGACGCTGTTGTTAAAGAACCTTGCTCTAGTATATACTGGGCATAGGCCGCTAGGAGGAAACATTTCAGGTTCTGTCAAACATCACCAAGCCCTAGGAAATAGATCTGCTGGAGGGAAAAGAAAAAGCCCAAGCAGAGATTGAGGTGCCTTTTCTCCCTCAAAATATGGAGTCACATTTCGCTCAGTGTCAGTCTCAGTTACAGTCTCAGTCTCAGTCACAGTCAATACCTTTTGAAGACTCACCAGTAATTTTTAAAGATGGGGGAGGAATGAGCTTAACAGAAGCAAAACAGCCCCATCACCAACCTCAGCCCCAGCCTCAATCACTGCCCCAGTTAGTCACTGATCTAATTTAACTGTTAACCACTGAGGTTAGAAACAGATTTGAAACATCGGAATCTAACCAAAAAGAGATTAGAATGTTTGTGACAGTTTAGAAAAGAAGCTAAATGATATAGCCGTCAGGACTTCACAGTTGGAAACCCCAGTGAAAGACTTAACACTTCGGTCAGGGGCCAATACGAAAGAGATAAGAGTCCTTATGGGAAATGAGGTACTTTTGAAGGAGAAGATAGAGTCATTGGAGAAGAATCAAAGAAGAAGTAACCTCTGTATCTTAAAAATTCCAGAAGGAATGGAGGGAGAAGATATAAAGGTATTTGTGGCACTTATGATCAAGGTAGGAGTACCTATGGATTGCAAAGAAGAGGATCTAATTAAAGATATACAGAGGGTCTAAAGAGATCCATTTAGTCTGAACATGAACAAAATTAAACCGAGAAAAATCTTGGTAAATTTCCACACCTATAAAATTATAAATAATAATAATAATAAATCCACATTTGTAAAGCGCACAATCACCCGCAAGGGTCTCTAGGCGCTGGGGGCCGTCGGGAAGATTAAGCAAGCTATTGCCCAGAGTCACATGGTGCTGAGCTAACCTGCCACCGGCACCGGGGATCGAACCGTGATCCCCAGATTCCAGCGTCAGTCGCCCTGGCCGCGGCGCCACACCTCTTCCTGTGGCACCGCTTTGGTGAGGAAAAAATCCTCACCAAAGCGTTGAAACAGAAAATATTGACAGTGGATGGAATCAACTTTGAAATTAGATTCGATGTCTCTCAATTCACAGCAAATAAGCAACGGAAATTTGGCAATCTGATTGAGCCTTTTAAAAAATTGGGTGCAACGGCACAGTTAAAATTCTCAGCTAGCCTACGTGTAATGCATAACAACAGGAAGCAGAACGTTCGCAGAATAGAGGAAACTGAGGAATTTCTTGAATCAATATCAGGGGCTGGTACGAGATAGAGAAGGTAGAACTCACTCCTCTTTCTTCTTTTTACATCTAATCTCTCCTAATTCTCCTATGGTTTTACCTCCTCATTTTCGTTTTCTTTCTAGTGTTGAATGGTGACACAGCGCATTCAGGCTGCTTTAGTTTAGATTTAAGATCTAAATAAGAGAGTTGTTCAAAGTCATAGACAAACTGATTGGGTGAAATAAAATTTCAAAATAGGTCTTCAAGATCGGATGGCCTCCTCGGGCTTAGGCCAATAAAAAAGAAGAGGAGGGTTTTCCGAGGAAGGTGGAGGAGGCGGTCACAGGTCGTATTTTGTGCATGAGTGGGGGAGCAGCGGGAAAACAATTGTTCTCCTCAAAAAATTAGACCGGAACTCAGGTTTTATTAGAGTTATGAGATTAAGAAATACACAATGACTACCAGTCAGAAGGCACAGATATAGTTCCTATCGTGGAACATTAATAGGCTCAGGGTGAGGCATAGAAGGGAAAAAATCTTGCAGTATTTAAAAGACACCCTGGCTCAAATTATAGTCCTCCAAGAGACTCATTTTACCAGTAAAGAAATGAGTGAGATGTTTAAATCCAGAAGATAGCTACAGAAAGTGGTATATACAGATCAGCAACTCAGCATAAGAGGGGTGATGATTCTTGTTAAAATTAACCTACAGATAACAATAGAGGAGAGCAGAGTGGACAAGGCTGATAGGTGGGTGATTGCCAAGGTGAGATGCTATAATCAACTGCACACTGTAGTTGGATATTATGGCCCTAACCTCGATGATTCTATCCCATTTGGTAATCTACTCTCTGAACTTTTAGATTTCCCTGACCGTGTTATAATGGCAGGAGACTTTAATGTGGTTTTGGATGGTAGTTTAGATCGTTCCACTAAAAGTAGAGACATTGTACATAATAAATCACCAGTTCTGATAATAAACTTAATGAAGAATCTAAGCTGGTGTGATATTTGGAGAGAAAAGAAGGGATCCTTAAAGAGTTTAACTTTTTTTTTATCCTCATTTGCCTCTAAAAACACCATTCCATTTGCACCTATGAATGGAGTATCATGCCCTTTTGTGCTGGAAGCAGGGAGAGAAAAAATATGAAAGGGAGACACTGGCATCAACCATTTTCCGCCCTCATTTGTTTGAAGCGCCGTCTTCCATCTTACGCTCCCTTGCTATCACTCCCCTGCTCTCCCCATGAGCCAAAGCACTGAATGGGAAGCGCCGGGAGACCAGATAGCCAGACGAGTAGGCAAGACCCTACTCACATCGTTCCAGAATGGCTGAATCTCAGGACATTCCTCAAACCTATGTAGATCTTCCTCTCTTGGACTACCGCACTTAGAGCAAGCCACGTCTCCTCTTCTCCAAAATGTTGACAGCCTCTGAGGAATCCAGTAGGCTCTGTGGATGTAGAAAAGGTGATTTCTTCTTAGGTGTGCTGGTTTTACTGTTTTAAACAACATAGACATTGATACTTGCCACTTGTTTTCCAGCGAAGACTCTGGCAAGCATCTTCCCCACAGTTCCGTTGGCAGTGTAAAAGCCCCATATTCCAATTCCACTATCAGCCAATATATTATTGCAAGCTCCTTTTTAAGTACTGCCTCATCCAAAAGCCTGTCCTCCAGTTTGTTTGATCTTCCTATCACTGTGCTGGATCTTGGAACCAACTTTGTATTTGCATAAATTTAAATCTAGACACTTGCTGTTCCTAGAAGTGGTTGCACTCATCCCAGTTTATTAAAAGACCATCATGTGTAATATGGTACCATCGGGTTAGACCTGCCTCTCTCAAGGAATGAGCCAATGCATTTTGTGTCCAGACCGAAGAGCCAGGTGAGTCCCAAATAGGAGCCATTTGGATGTAGTATGGTATTTCTAAGGCTTTTTCTGACCCTATACCGGGTCTTAGCCAGGCCTCTCAAGATCTTTAACCTGACTTTCTTGAAGTATTTAGGGTCTGCATGGAATCATGACTCAAATCTCATTGCCTCCCTATTGGCTGCTTCCGCTGCTTCTAAATTCCAGGACATAATCTCCGTCTTACTCCTATTTATTTCATAGCCCGAGATTTTCCCTAAATCTGTTGTTAGTGTTGTAATGCGACTCAAGGTGTTTTGTAGGTTGGTTATATAGATGAGAATATCGTCTGCGTAAGGCCCAATTTCTTGCACTAGCCCTCATATTGGAAAGGTACGAACTCTAAATCCTCCCTTATTTTCCTGGCTAGATGCACAATATATACATTAAATAGGAGTGGCGATAGAGGACACCCCTGTCTCGTTCCCCTACTAATAAGGACAGGATCAGCATTTTAGCTTTTGGCGTCCTTTAGATGACCTCTAATGTTCTACAAAAGTTTTGGCCGAGATTTACAGATTTTGCTACAGTCTGTAAAAAGACCCAGTTGACCCCGTCAAAACCTTTAGTGGCATCTAAAGGTATTACCGCAAATGGAAGCTCATAAGCGGATCCCAGGTCTATCGAGCCTATCAACAAGAAAGTCATCTCCTTCAGAGACCCACCTTGAATAAACCCTTTTTGATCCTTATGGACCATTTCCGCCATAGGTCCGTTTAACCTACCGGCCAATATCTTTGCAAAGATCTTATAATCACAATTTAGCAAAGATATTGTCCGATAAGAATCACAATTTTCCGGGCATTTGCCTGGCTTCAGAATTAGAGTGATGCTAGCATCGTCCCATGAGGCTGGCATTTTTGCCCCATTCATATAGAAATCATTGAACATTTCTACAAAAGTAGGCTTTAATACACTGGCGAGTGCTTTGTATACCTTAAGGGGCCTGCCGTTGGGACCTGGGGCTTTTCCCGTCTCACCTTGTTTTATTGCATTCTCTACTTCCTCTTCCCCAATCTCCTGATTCAACTGACTGCTCTTCTCTACTGAAAGGATGTTACTTGAGCCCTGTCCCAACCAAGCTTCGACCTCATCCTGGGTGGGTTTTAGATCTTCTTGGTAAACCCTGCTGTAATAACTATGAAAAACATGCTCAATCTTGTTTCCCACCTGCTCTTTTTTGACTTTCCAGGCCAGCAGCTTGCTGCAGTCTTCACTGTATTCAAAATGGGCCAGACTACTGGCCTGCCATTTTTTTCTCAGCCTTTCATGTAGGATTACTGCCAAATTAGATTTTGCTTCCTGCACTTTTTGTAACAGACTTTTCAGACTCATTTGTCTATCATAGGAGCAGTCAGATCTTTCTCAAGGGCCAGAACCTATACCTCAACTGTTGACACCTTTTTGTTGTAACTGCATCTTTTTCAGCAGCCAAAGCCCCTAATCTTCCCCTCAGAAAGGCTTTATAGGCATCCCAGATTATTCCATGAGCTGCTGACCGCTGATTAAAATGGAAAAACTCTTCTGTCTCTCTAAATAGTGCTGCTATGACTTGTTCTTCCTACAGAATTGTGAAGTCAAGGGTCCATCTGGAGAGGGAGGTTCTCTCATATGACTTCAAATGTGAGATCACAGCTGAGTGATCCGACAGATGAACTTCCACATGCTCAACCTTCTGAATCCAATCTGCCAGATTACTATCAGTGAGAAAGTAGCCTATCCTCGACTGGTGCCCATATTTTTGATTGTAGAATGTAAAGCCTTTTTTTGTCCTGCCTTCTTTCTTCAGATATCACAAAAGCCCCAGCTGGGCCATTATTTGCTTAATAAGCATGGACATTTTTGGATTGACATATGCTCTCCCACGTGAAGTTCTATCTAGGGAAAGATCTGGAACAGCATTAAAATCCCCAGCTATGATGATTGGGTCGGGAGCTTATACTAATTCTGCAAGAGAGACGTCGTCTTTGTTTGGACCATAATATCCCACTAAAGTAAAGGCCTGACCCATGATCTTGGTTTTAACAATTAACCACCTTCCAGCTTTGTCCGAAATCTGGGCCCCAAAAAACACTTGTGCCTCTCTCTTTGCTAAAATCTCCACACCCTTTGTTACAGCCGTATGGGATGTGCAGTCTGCCTGAGAGATCCAATTTTGGGCCCTAAAAAGCTCCAGACCCTCCTCCTCTGATAGATGGGTCTCCAGCACAATGATAATCTGGGCCGAAAAATCTTTCAAATATTGTAGAATTTTATCCCCTCTCTCTCTCTCACTCTGACCTCTCTTGTCACCCATCTTTCTAGGAGATAAAGAAACCAACACCAGGATTCCAAACACCTAGTCAATGCTAAGAACATTATAGATGTTATAGATTATCTTTTTTTTTCGATTTTTTTCCCGCTGCTTCCCACCCTGTGCTCCCCCAAAAACCCCCTCCCCATGGGAAACCTACCCCTGCTTCTACGTGGCCCAAGCGATATGGGTGTCCCCCCCGGAACGTATGTGTTATTAAAAGTAGATATAAAGTGTAGAGTTATACTTAAACGAGTTTGTCATTGCCATTTTTATTGAGTTTACTAAATTCATACCCTTGAAATAAGAGAAAGAATTTTTATGCCCTGTCCTAATAGTGTAACAATAGTGTAATACTATTCAGGAGAGAGGTCTAACACCCCGGTTGTAAGTTTTTAATAAAGTCATCCAGCTTGTCTATAGAGTGAAAGATGTGCATCTGGTTGTTTAACAAAACATTTAAAAAAGCAGGGAATCTCAGCTGTACCGAGGCTCCTGAGTTCTTCAACCTATTGATCCTTTTTCCAATCTCCCACTGCCTATTAGAGGTGGTAGCAGAAACATCTGATCTAATCTCGTATCTGGCACCGTCCACCTCAATTGGTTTCATGCATAGGGCTTTTGACAATATTTTCTCTTTCAGAAGGTACGTTAGAAAATTAATACAAATTTTCCTGGGTTTAGACCTATTTGTGTTAAGTCTGAAGGGATCCCTGTGGGCACGTTGTATATCTTTTGCTATCTCCTCTTCTGACACCTCCATCTGAAGCTTATTCTTGATCAATTTTACTACGTATGATTTAATATCATCACCCTCTCTGCCTTCAGGTACTTTCCAAATTTTCTGATTATTTTGTCTCTGAAAATTTTCCAGCCTTTCGACTCTACCCAAATTCTCTTTCTCTGCAGTCTTTAGTTTATCTATTTCAGCGCAGTTTGTCTGTACCGTTTCCCTGAGCTCTTTGACCTCCTCCTCTAATGCTGTTGTACTACTGCTGAGGCCATCTATCTTCCTTTCCATTACTTCACAGGCTTTATTTATCTCCAACTGATTGGACTCTTATATTTCAAATCTGTTTTATTTCTGCTGATAATACTGCTAAAAGTGCTCTAACTGATGAATCTTCGTTCTCCGACTGGTTAGAACCCTGTGCGGGGTCTTCAGAAATAGGGGCTAGGCTATCTGGATTTTTAGCGAAATGCTGATTGCATGTGTCAATATCGATATTTATCCAAGGCATTGCTTCTCCGTCTCCGAACCTCGCCGATACCCTTTGGGTGGCTTACAGGCGTTGCTAGCTGTCTCATGTGGTTTTTCTCCCGGCGACTACTCACGCCCGCCATCGTGCTTTCACCCAGAATTAGGATCTTTGGTAGAACTCTTTTGAAGTAAGTTTTGAGGAATGGGGTGATTTTTACTTTGGGGTCCTGAAACCTCTTCTTTAGTGAAGACCACTTTTATTTTGTCTTGGGGCGGAGGGTATCGGTTTCTTGTCTCTAGTGTGTAATATTTCAGACTTCTCACACCCCTCTTTCCTGTCTTTCCCTGCTACCTTCTCGGCCTTCTCTCCCTCCTCCCACTTCTCTCCCCTGTGCCCTCTCTCTCGCTTCACAGAAATCTTCCTATGGTTCAAATGTTCGTGTATCTGCTGACTGCCTCCCTTTTCCACCATATAAGCTTCAGAGCACATATCTAGTAATCCCCTCCACCAGTGTGACCCCATATACCACCTTACTTCTACCTCTGTTGATATCAACGCTGTTGGAGTCGGCCTGGTCGGTAACTGCTTTCTCTTCTTTCTGTCCCTTCAATTAACCCGCAGTCTGCTGATGATCTGCTTTTAGCTGACTGTTTCTCTCCCTGGGGAAAACCGCTGATATCCGCTTCCTTCCAAAAACCTCCTCTCACTCCTACCCCTTGGAAGGGAATCCTTGCCACTGCGCCTCTTCTTCTACGGAGCTCCAGGGTTGCTCTACACCACACCTGCTTCGACGCCGTGTTGCCAGATGGCCGTCTCCTCCCAAATTGAGCCACCTCTCACCACCTCTTACCGCACCCAGAGCCTCTCGTTGCGCCGGGAGCCTCACACCAAGCTAAGCTCGGGAGCGACAGCTGCTGCAGAAAGGTGTCCTAAATTACAAAATCTCAACAGATTTCACAAAATACGTGCATTTTTTGTATAGGTATTTCCAATTCCAAGGCAAACTTAATTCTATCCTTTCAATTCACATAGCGAGTCCACAAACCTTCCGGGAGCTCTCCTGTGACCCGCTACTCACCGGCCGCCATGTTTCCCCCCAAGAGTTTTACTTTTAATAACAAGAAATATGGGCACCTATGAAGAATAGGTTTTCGAAAGTGGCAGAGAGATCCTCCCTCTTGGAATGAAGCCATTGTCACTTTGATACTTAAACCAGATAAACCGCCAGATTGTTGTGAGTCCTATAGGCCAATCTTGATTCTTAACTCGGATTATAAGATCTTTATGAAGTGAATATTGAAAACAAGATTCAGAGGTTAGTACAACAATTACAAGGAAATAAGATGAAACATGGGTTGGGACAAAGATTCATCCAGGCTCTTAAAATGAACGTGACCTTCTAGGGGTAGTGGAAGGAAGATTACAAGAAAGGTGGCAAACAAGTAAATTGGCCCACTTTGATTATAGGTAAGGTTGTGGCAAGCTACTTGTGTGGAAAGTAATAAGTGACCAGGCAATTTCTTTTATAAAAGAACTAAAATATGGAGGGACAGGCTGTCCAATTAGAATGGAGGATAGTACAGAGGTAGCATTACTAAAGTATTTTGGGGAAGTGTACTCAGAAAATCTAAGTACGAAGGGAGGGGAGGTGATTGGTCTTACCAAGAAGTCCCCCGTAAAGTCTCTGAACTCCAAAAGGAAGCTATTAACAGTCCAATAACCGAAGAGGAAATCGGAAATACCATCAAAGCAGGGAAAACGTGTAAGGCGGCAGGTCCAGATGCCCTTGCGGTTGAGATATATAAAAAGTTAGGGAAATATCTAGTCTTGGTTTTTGTCAGGCTGTTTTCAGAGGTTTTCGAAAGTGACAGAGAGATCCCCCCTCTATGAATGAAGCCACTGTCACTTTGATGCTTAAACCAGATCTAACCTAAAGTTTAATTGGAGCCATAGATATAGCATACGCATATAAACTACCACTAGCAGCCATCGCAGTGGACGCAACCAAGGCTTTTAATTGCGTAAACTGGATTTACTTGCAGGAAATCTTAAGATTATCTAATCTAGGAGAAAACTTCTGCAGGGCGATAAATCATTTATATAAAGACCCCACAGCCAAAACATTAGTAAATGGAACACATCATAGCCGGATGAGGCAAGGGTGTCCGTTATCTCCCCTGCTTTTCAAACCTATACATCAAACCCTTAGCGGAGAAAATAAGAAAACACAATAGTATAATACCTTTTAAAATTCGAGGCTGGGAGAAAAAAGTGGGTATATGCAGATGATCTGGTAATATATATATTTTGGATCTCATTCCTGCATTACCAGTAGTATACGATCTGGCAGCACGGTTTGGGCGGATCTCAGGATAGGAGATAAATGAAAGTAAAATGGTCATAATGACATGGCATATCAACACACAACTGAGCTGTTTCAAAGAGGAAATGAGATACCTAGGTATTAGAATTGTCCCAAAAATAGAACAAATACCGGAAATCAACTTTTAGAAGATCAATAAGGAAGTGGGGAAACTTTTACTTAGTTGATCTCATCTTCCGCTGTCTATCTACGAAAGAGTTAACCTTGTAAAAATGTCAATCCTCTCAAAGCTTACCTTTTTATTTCTGAATATTCCCATGGCCTTTAAGGAAGACTGGCTTAAAATGATCGAGTCAAACAATGATAGTTTTATCTGGGCCTCTAAAGCTGTAAGAATATTGTGGAAGAAGATAAGACAACAATACGATAAAGGGGACCTAAGGTTGCCTGACCCATCTGACTATGCCTGAGTCTTCCAATTAAAAGGAGGGAAATGTCTATTTAGTACACCATATAGCTCTGAAATTGGGAAAAGGTTTAGAGCAATGCTTTGTGATGTAAAAGAGGGAGAGTGTGGCTTTATATATTAATATGAAGACTCAAAATACTTTAAAAAGGTGCATCTGAAGACCCTTCAGGGCTTTGCAACAACATGACATACAATCAGGAGAGAATTAAAAGTTGATTACTATAGCAGAATGGCTCCTATTTAGGACTCTCCTGGATCTCCAGAGTGGTCCAAGGACAGTTTCGCCCTTCCATTAAAAGAAGCAGGAATAACAACGTGGAGACAACTGATGGATAATTGAGTCTTAATCGCTTAGGAAGAGGGTCAAGAGTTAGCCAACGGTCGATTGTCATGATTCAAATATCTCCAAATAAAGAGCTAGATCCTCACAGATGGTCTTGGTGGGGGACTGTCTAATGAACTCCAAGCTCGCATGACAAGTGACGTAATACTGAAAAAAGAGGTGACAAACTGGTACTGGCTGTTAATGGAGATATCAGATGGAGACTTCAATCTGCCAGCAGCACTGTGGGAAAAGAACTTGCCAGGAGAGCAGACAAAAGACTTATGGCAAGTATCTTGAGGCATGGTATACTCCACAGTACGTGCCACAAATTTAAGTTGGAGCCATCTTTTTAGTCACCACAGGTCATATTGGACGACATGCAATTTTTCAAAATTGGAGAAAGGCGGTACACCAAGATGTTTTAAATTTGGCAAAGAAAAAGGTGATGATATACATATGTTCTTGGAATGCCCTGTGATTCCAGGGTTCTCGCTGGATGTGAGTAATACAATATTTCTATTACTTGGAAAGATGCTCCAGGTAAGCAAAACTCTTGTTTTCTTTGGAATCCCACAAGACCATGTATCCTTGCAAAAAATACTAATAATTTGAAATTTTATCTAACAATACTTGCCTGTAGGAAATATGTAACAATTGGGTATAAGACACTCCTCCAAATAAAATAGAATGGTTGACTTCAATAAAATATATTAATCGGTTAGTTAGGGCATGTAAATATAAGCAAAATGAGTTCTGGCTTCCCTATGAGAACTGATAATAATTCCTTTATATAATAGTCCAATGATTAGGCCTCTAGACCATATTTCTTGATTACTCCGGTGGTGGCTTTGTGGATGGTCCCGAGAAATTAAGCTACCTATGTTTGGGGTACAGGAAGCAAGGTGAAGAGTGATCCACCCTGGGTCTAAAAACAAAAGATCTCTGGATGGTGTTATATCTAGGGAGATCACAGTGTATGGATTATAATCGTTTGTGAGCCTGGGCATGAGGACAAAAAAAAAGAAGACCAGAGACCTCGGATGTGCCACCTGAACTGTAGAAATCTCTATGTTAACTGCTGCTTCAGATGTTGCGAGTTCCCCCTGCTTCAGGTCAATGATGATAAGGAGAGATCTCCTTCTCTCAGCTGCTAAAGCGCAATTCACGTTACAAAGCAAGTACATAGCCCACTATGCCCAATCTGGCACTATTCCTGTGAACACGGGAACTTCTGACTGCTTAGACTGCTCCACCATTCTGATGATCTTTGTGATGGGTCCGACCACATCCAGGAGTTTTTCCTGGCACACCCACCATGAAAGGTCTATGCCCTTCTGAGAGTCGCTGAAATATTTGGTGTAAGAAAGTGCCTCTTTGGACATGGTTAGCCCCAACTTTTTTGCGATGGTAGGAAAACAACATATCACCCCTAGGGGAGTGCCCCTTCCCGCATGAATTGTTCACTTAGAGGGTGTAGGCACCCTAAAGTTAGGTTGCCCACTGGCTACTACCTGGCTCCCCCTTTAACACCCCTAAATTAGAATTTCGGTGGCATCCCTTGACCGTGGACTTTATATTTGATGGACCCAAGAAGAGCAATAGAGGAGCTGCTGACCCCAAAACCGAAGGCCTATTGCAGAGGTGCCAAACCCTGCCGGCTGCTTCCAGGACTCAACAATGGTTGTCTGCTGTCTTGTCCTGCAACTGTGAGAACTCCAGGAATCCCAGAGCACCCCCAGCCTTTGCAAATTGCAGAGAACCTTCCTTGGAGTAGATGAGCTCCTACCCTGCAGCCTGCAGGCTCCCAACCACGAAGTCCAGTTTACCAATCTACTGCTCCCCGGGAACTCCGACGCAGCACTCAAGCAAGAAGGGTCAGATTAGTCCCTCCACCATGTGAGAAGACATCAGAACCTACTGGAGCTGTGCAGTACCAAAACAGGGTACACAACCCCCTCTACCAAAGATCAAGAAGAAAGAGTCCAATCCAGACTCCAACAACACTGGACGTAAACACCCATCAAGGGACTTTGAGAACGCTGAGACCCACTCTGTGTGTTGCCCAGCTGGCCTGGAATCGTCTCTGCAACCTGCCTTCCCCTAACCATGAGGACCGTCTCAACTAACGATGCTTGGCTGGCCTATCTGCTCTGCACCCAGCACACCTGGCCTAGTCAACGACCAACCAGCTGTGCTCCTGTGGTCCTGAGGCCCTTGCACCTGCTCCCTCAAATGGGGCCTCTCAGACTAAGTTTTAAGTCTTCCTGTGTAGTGTTTTTAGGTCAACCTCAGCACCCTGCCCCCGGCGGAATCTGGGACACTCCCGAACTTCTGATGCTGGAACATTGGACCTTATTTTGCTACTTATAAGAATCCAGAAGTTGTACCTCGAGAATTCACTGTGTGATTTTCTTTGCCTTTTCTCTCTATGACTTGTACTGTGCGTAATTTCGCACAACAGTGACTTCTTTTGTGAACTTTGAGAATTTTTAACTTAAAAAGTACTTACATTCAAGCAAAGTTCTTTATCTGAAAAATTATATTGAAAATCAATGATATTTTTTCAAATTGGTCTTCGATTTGTTTTTGAGTGTGTGTCTTGTTTATTGCCTCTATGAGTACAGCACGTGCTTAGCACTACTCTCTGACAAGCCTAGATACTCACCCAAACTACCACACGTACAGCATCAGTATTATCTGCTTTTACCTCTGTATACTAATTTGAGACTCAGTGAACTCTCTGCACGATGTACTTTGTTTTAGTGCACCATATAGAGAGCCAGCATCCTACACTAGGAGGAGAAGGTGCACATTTTTGCGTTGATCTCCAATGTGGCTGACACGTTCCCACTTAACAAGGGTCTGGGCCACTCTGCCTTGTTGAGCCCTTATCTCCTTCTCCAGTGGCTGCTTATCTTACTGGCCACATATTCAGGCACCTTTTGGTCTGGGGTCCAAAAGGCTCTGGGATGATATATGCCATCAGCCTTGAACAGCTCAGAATGTCCGACCTGAGTCCCAATCCTCATCGGGGGAGATCTCACCTCAGTATAACCCTTCCTACTATAGGGAGCCCCGTCATCGAGGTCACATTTTTCCTGTGTTGTGTTCCTCCTGTCTCTCACAGTTTGTTGAAATCTTCCAGGTGCTCCGTGTCACTCTATTTTTTACCTCCAGATGTAAGCCCACTAGGTCCCACATCTAAAGATGTAGAATCACTTAAAACCCTTGGGATGCTCTTTGTTAATTTATCCATCCCCTCCTGCTGAGGAGCAGCGCTCTAGGGATAGCCTAGGATAGCGCTTTATTCACCCTTAGAGGGAGTAACTTGTGTGGTCATTCTTCTTGTGCCTATTAGAAAGAGGATTACTTGTGGTCCCTAAAGAACTCCCTTGAAGATGAGGGCAAGAACACAAAAAAGATATACATTTACTCACAAACAGTGTACCAGACAGCCCACTTGTCAGTGCTCAAATAAATTTATGAAAGGGTGCATTGAGGGTGGATTCCCACCAGGTGGTGTTATCAGCCATTTGGCTGCACACAAGTGTGGGGAATTTATCCGCTGTAGTGGTGTTAATGAGAGGGTCGACAGGAAAGCCCTGAGGGAATCCCAGAGGGAAATCCTCAGCAGGGCTTCCCAAATGTGCAGGCAAGTCAGTGAGAGCGCTATCGAGCTACTCCGACAATCCACAACAAGCCTGATAGATCCGCAGTTGGTGTAAAACAGCGCCACCTAGTGGACCTGTGCGGCGTCGTGGAGCACACTCAGGCGAGAAGTCTATGGCGTGGGACTGCCTATTCAAAAATACAGCACAATAAGTATTACGGCAATGGCAGCCAAACTCAAGCAAAAAATTAAGAAGGCAATGACAACTGATGAGCAATGAAGAAAGAGGAACAGGAAGGTACGACAAACACTTATAGACATCAGACTGTTATATGATTGGACAATGGTTGTTATGGAGACTCAACCCTGAGTGGTTCTGGAGAATGTAGTCTTTGCTCTTTCTTTATTTATAAGTTCTTTGAAGGCTGCTGATTTCATAACGTGAAAAAAGAAATGCATAATCCTTGCCTCTGGTCCTGACAAAGAGTCTCAATTTTTATAACCAAGATTGGCTTTCATTCACTTTGGCCTTACTATGTAGCACAATCCTATTAACAGTAGCAGAGAAGCCCAAAGAATAAACTAGACTGCACATGTAAAGTTTCAGATTTACTGCATGAACAACTGAAAGACCCTTTTATGAGTACTTGTTAATGGAAACCTATAAACAAATACACAACAAATAGCATACAACTTAATCTATAAAAGTTATTTTTTTGCATGCCCTCCAGGTCCCAAAATAAAACTGCCCAACAAGCCAAACGAAAACCATCATCCTTATGTACTCATAAATTGCCCTAGCAGTGAGCTACACAAACTAATATATGGAGGACATGAAAATTGGCCCTTAGGACAAAAGATAATAATCTTCATTTTTACAATAACAATGATTGGCTTTCATTGAATGTGGGCTTCATTTGTATGCTACTAAAAGCACCAAGAAAGCCCAAAAAAGAAAACTAGACCACATACATTAAGTTTTAGAATTAGTACATGAACAACTAAAAGAAACATTTATAGTCACATGAATTTATAAATCAGTAAACAAAACGCATAACTAATACAATAGATAGAAAGAAATCACTTTAAATGCACTTTCCACTCTGTAGTTATAGTTAGTATTAGCTCCATAATAACTTTCCACTTGTTTGATAAAACACCACAAATCTTTCTAGAACTATAGCATTTTATGCATTTTGAGATGATGTCAATGTCTGTGGAGTTTTGTTAAGGAGGTGCAAAGATAAGAGGGGGGCTAAAGTGCATTTTGCAACCAATGCATTATCTTAGATGATTGTATTTGACATTGCACAAAAATGGCTGAATGGATTTACATGACATGTGGCAGGATTATGCATTATGGAGCAGAGATAATGCGCTTGGGCACTGCAGTTGAGTAGGGAAAGTATTTTTTAAGTTATAAGGCATTTATAATTAGTGATGATATCTGTCACAGGTATAGTTTTGCAAACTGAATTCCACAAACTTTTGTGAAACTACCATGGGGCATGGTGGTAAACTTATTTAAAGATATATTTAAAAATATAAATATATTTCCTACCTATTACCACTTCAATAAAGTGGTAATAGGTAGGGACCTATTACTCACCTACACTGAACACAGCCAAAGTGTAGTAAAAACAATAGGCCTGCCTATTTATTCTTTGAAAACAGCCTTTACCCAATTATATACTGATTTGTCATTGCCATGTACCACAGTATACTGCAAAGTTATCAGAATATAAAATGGACCAGACTATAACTAAGGCCAGTCTGTAATATTGAATTGCGGTACCCTTGCGTCACTCATAGTGTTGCATGGGCTATGCAATACTTAAGCCAGATGTACCAAGGAAAGCAATGTCACCATGCATGGACTGGGTTAATTGGTAAAGCTAGAGAAAATCAAGGCAGCGCAATTCACCGTTTTGCCTTACTCTGCACACCATAATCTACATTGCTGCTAAATTTCACATACATTCATAGGCCATGCCACCGTAGTCACTCAACTATCCTCTATTCTACTCTATGCCACTCCACTCTATGCCACTCCACTCTACGCATCTACACTGTGTGAGAGGCCACTCTATGCCACTCCACTCTACACTATTACACTGTATACAACGCCTCTGTGCACCACTCCAATCTACGATACTCCACTGTAGGCCAACGAACTGGACGCTACTTCACTATACGCTATTCCACTCTATGTCACCACTACTCGAATCCGATTTATGCCACTCCACACTACAACAGTCCACTGTGCGCTTTGCCACTGTATGCCACTCCACTGTACGCTACTTCACTCTATGTCACTCCAGTGGTTGGCACTCCACTCTATGCCACTTCATTTAATGCTATTCGATTGGACCCCACAATTTATGCCACTCCACTGTATGCTGGTACACACTACCCTACGCTACTGTACATGAATCCTGTGTATGCCACTCCATTATTCACCACTCCACTGTACGTTACCATCAGGTTTCAACAATATTTCGCAGGAACGTCATGGACATGAAGAAAGATCTGCAACTTCCCTGAATCACCTATTGCACCCAACAAGGTCAAAGTGACAACGGTAACCCGGGGAAGAAGGGAAACAAAACAAGGAGAGAGACAATGGATCCCACGTTGCACCCCAGGCTGCAACAGAACCAGTCAAGACAAGGCACAAAAGCTGTAGACAAGAGAGAAGAACAGAGAACTGGTAAGTATGTGGAAGGCTTCACCTTCTACCCCTCATTCTCTCTAATGGTGCTACTCCATACCTTAGGGTTTCCCTTCTTCCAAGTCATTCAGATAACTGGGGTTGTAAGGCATGTGTCTTGTTCTGGAGGGAAAACAAGGAACTGCTTAGTTGGTGGGAGACTTAAGTAAAAGGATTAAAATGGTAGAGGATGTCCTGTGCTAAGGAACCCACCTAATAACAAGGCTTCTGTGTACGTAACGTAATTCCCAAAAGAAATGTTTCCAAAATGGCCAAACAAAAGTTATCACCCTAACATACAGGCATAACTAACTAATGTCCTTATTCTTCTTTGTAATAGACAACTAAATCCCAGAACAAATGAACGGGATATCCACAGCGTCAGAAACACTGAATCAGATTAGTATACACAGGGGTAAGGAACATAGAAATTAGTGTCAGCGCGAAAGGCTGTTACCGGCTTATTCAGTAATGCAGCTTTGTTTTCTGCGGAGCCCACCACATGGAAGATGAGCACGGAACAGGAACACTGAGAAGAGGAGACCCGGGCAGGAGCAACGCCGCAACGGAGCAGGATGTAGACGAGGAGCAAGATGCCCCGGAAGTGCAAGATTAGTGACCTGGAAGGTAAGCAACACTCCCCAGAAGCAGGAACGCAAAGCGTTACTGCTCGGGGGTGGCTGCGCTTTGACCTGTCTAGCCGGCCACCGCGCATGCCTGCCCCCGTGCGTCGGACATACTTGTAGTTCAACTGTCCCCCTGGGATCGGCAATCGTGACAGCTACTCCACTATTCACTATTATACTCTATGCCATACGACTGTACAACACTCCACTCTACACCATTGTACGCTATTACACCTTATACAACTCCACTCTACGCTAGTTAACTCTATGCTATGACACTGTATGCAACTCCACTCTATGGCTTTTCAGTTTATGCCACTCCACTCCATGCCATTCCACTATATGTTACTGCATTCCACTCTATGCCATTTCACTGTATGACCCTCCATCTATGCTATTCCACTGTATGCTACTCCGCTATACGCTACTCCATTCTACGCCACTCCAGTGTATATATTCTAACAAGGGCAACCCCTTCTATGCCGACAGGGACCAGGGTCAATATATTTTATATACAAAAAAGTGTCCACCGTGGGACTCTTTTACAAAAAAAATCGTCCACCCTCTTACATCGGAGAAGCACACTATCCAATGTATTATTCCAAAAAACAAGGTGGTGCCTACACACTCTGGTGATCTATTATACAGACAGGAGTGCAAACTACAATTCACAAAATATATATAAAGGTACTGACAAATGGTTTCTATAGAAATGGTTTATATTATCTCAAAAACGTTCTGCATGCAGATAATGTTCTGATGAATAATGCAAGTGCAGGCGTGCTCAAGTTTGACAAACATATATCACAATATCCACATGAGAAACAAAGATATAAAAATGTATTGGTTATGTATTTACAAGGAGAATAAATGTGTATATCCCATTACAACATGTGAGGCGAGCATTGCTCTAGGCAACCAAGTGAAAACATTTGTCGACGTTTCGACCCATATAGAATCACAGCGTCTAATCAGGACAATGGTCATCTGACTTACTACCAGGAGATATCCATCCTCTGGTAAGGATGTAGTCCAGTTTGGGGATGCGCCTGGATATCTTGCTTAATCATTCCAGAAATTGTTATTTTCAATTGGTAGAGCAAATATCACCACCAGTCTGCCAGGGAATGCTTCACGCAGTCTGTACTTAGTTCTGCTCAATGTACACCAACTTTACCCTCAATTTCCAAGTCCTTGCTAAATGGAACCTGGACGGTGTCTGTAAAATAAATTGCAACAATCTGACATGATGTGTAAAAACTCCATCTGCATCCTCTGCCGGTTTGGAATTGATTCACCAGATATAACTCCAGTGTATGGCACTCCACTCTACTCCAGTTCATACTATGCTACTCAATTGGACAAAACTCTAATGTATGCCACTCCACCATTACTATTGTACTCTACGCCATGAAAATAAAATTACAATTATATTTATAAAGCACACTATTGCCTGGAGGCGTCTAGGCGCTGCCTATACAGAAGGAAAGTGACAAGGATAAACTCTACCCTAGAAACAAATATGTAAGACATATTACTTGAAAAGCCATGTTATAAGTGTTTTCCTAAAGGGGAGAAGGGCTGTTGTTCTCTTCAAATTTGGAGGGAGAGTATTCCTAAGTGTGGCTGGGTAGGCAACAAAGCTTCTGCCGCCCTAGTTAGATGTTCTGGATTAGCGAACTATTACGTTATTTGCAGTAGAAGAGCGAAATGGCCTAGATGGTGTGTACCACGAAAACAGCATTTGTGGTAGTCAGGTCTGGAGTCATGTAGTACCTCAAACTCAATACAATGAGATAACAAGAGCGTGAGTGCTTGGGGCATTTTTCGGCCGTGTTTAGAGCCAAACCCCAGCACGAAAGTAGACTCCATGTTTTTTGGCGGCGTTCTAGTTTCCAGCAACACGACAGGCATCCTGTTTAATGCAGCCAGGTGTGCGAACGCAGAGATGACATGAGCATGAATTTTTTTTAACTCAAGATGGATGTTAACTGTTTTACAAGCACCTAATTCTGAGCGTTCTTAGTATTGTAATATGTTTTCAATGATTTCTTTGCACGCACGAGTAGCACTTTAGGATAGTGCTTGGGGCATTTTTCGGCCATGTTTAGGGCCAGCCCCCAGCACGGAAGTTTATGGCATTTATTGGTCCTTGTTCTAGATTCCAGTATTACAACCAACTCCCGACTTAATGTGGCCAGGTGCACGGACGCGCAGCGGGTGTGCTACTGGTGCGCCAAAGGCAAGCCCGTTGACGCCCGTCTGTGACCGGCTGGGGGTAATGGGCCTCAACCCCTGTCCTTGTCACCCAGATGGGAGGTATTACAGTGCAGACATACTTAATAATCTTAATTACACAGCAGTGTAATCCTGCCAAAACAGACTGGAAGCAGACACCTGGCTTGGTGATTGTCAAGGGTGTGGACCCAGTTTTGGGTTTCCTGATAGATCGAAAGTGGGCCCATTTGTTGCTGGGAATCCACAAGTAAGGAATCAGAGTATGGAAAGAGATATGTCATGCCAGACCAATACTCTAAGAACTATGTTCCCCATAAACTGCAGGTCCCTGCCCAAACACTGTGAGGAATTATTTGTTTTGTTAGAGGACCAAAAACCAGTTGCTCCCTTCCTCAAAGAGACATGGGGAAATGCAAAGAGTGGCTCAGATCTTACAATTGCTCTTCCATCAGGTTATGCGATTGCAAGGAGTGACTGAGCTGATAAAAAAAGGGGGGGAGTAGCTAATATTTTTAGGGAGAATCTGGAGGGTAAAGCGGACCTGATAACCGTAACATGATGTGATTGTCTTCTGTTTTCTATTAAACTCTTGCATTCCTTCAAATGTTCAGGCCTCCAGGGCTGGTTGTGGATTTTCTGCAGCATATCCCGGATATCAGCATCTTACAGTCTCCGAACTGCAAACTTTACCCTCTTGGGAGACTTAATCATACACTTAGAGGACAATGTTTGTAGTCAGTCAAAAAAATGTGTTAAATGACCTGTCTGCCATTCAGCTTGAATAGTTAGTCAGATTCCCGAACCATTGTAAGGGGCATTTATTAGATCCTATCTTCTCTAATATGTCCAACATAATCATTAGCAACTTATGACTTGTGCTCTGGTCAGATAATTATTTGATTTAATTCATGCTTAACAATTTAGATAGGACTAAGTCTAACATACCTTACTTTAAATTAACCAGGTAATGATCTAAAATCAACATTCTTCAGAGGATAAAACAGGATTTAGGGTGCTCAAAAGATGGTGATGTCAACGCTGTTTATAAGGCATTTGAGCACTGGATAGAATCATCTTAGGAGTCTCAGGTTTAAAAAAAAAATGTTAAAGTCTCATAATACCAGGAGAAATGTCATCTGGATTACACCTAAAACTATTGACTTAAGGAAAGTATGTAAAAGGTAAGAAAAGAACTGAAAATAAACTGATGTTGCTGACAAAAATGAAACATAAAAAAGCTGTGAAAAAGTATGAACGTGCTATTATGAAAGCCAGGTTAACAGACATTGCTGAGAAAATCACACAGTCCCCAAGGCTTCAAGGGAAATCTACAGTATAGTGAAATCTTTCATGAAACCTAAAATCATAGGGGCAGGCCTCTCACCTCCCAAACAGCATGTGTGAAGAGGTTGACTGCTATTTTGTCAGTAAAATAAGTCTTATTTATGACTCTCTGGGGAATGACTCTGATCAGGAGCCAGTCAAAGTTACTAAACAAGGCCACAATTTATTCAGCTCAAACTCTCCCACTTTGTTTATGTTTCCTCAACTAAAAAATAACGTGATTGAGGAAATAGCAAAGACAGTCAAGTCGGGTTTCCCACTAGACCCTGCCCCTATTGACATTCTATGGAAAGGAGGTGATAATATTCTATCAGCCTAGACCAACCTATATAATCTCTCCATGGAAAAGGGTCTGGTTCCTGACCATTGTAAACATGCGGTCATTAGTCCATTACTGAACAAGCTCTCCTTAGATCCTGACCAGACAGAGAATTATAGACCTATTTCTCTGCTTCCTGGTGTAAGTACGATTCTAAAACAGATGGCCAATAGCCAGTTGACCATCTTCCTGGAATCTCATTATTTGCTACATCCAACTCAAACAGGATTTAGACCAGGATGTGGGACAAAGACAGCTCTTTAAGCAGCCACCGGGGATCTCAGGTGCATATTGGGCCAATGCGTTCAGCTACGCTCATCCTTTTGAATCTGAGCGCACCCTTTGGCACTGTCTCCCATTTGATTCTGCAAAGTAGGTTGGAGATGCTAGGAATCAAGGAAAAGGCACAGAATTTTCCGGCCTCCTTTTTGCAAAATAGAAGCTTCCAGGTCAGGGAGGGACATTGCCTGCTGGAAATACATCAGCTTAAATGTGGAGTTCTGCAGAACTTGTCTTTGAGCCCTACTCTCTTTAATGTATATATGCACCCTTTCGCCGACATCATGTGTTCAACAGGATTTGCAATGGTGTTATATGCAGAGAACACTCAGATAGTCATCTCTCTTGTTTCCAACATTTAGACAAACTGAGGCCAAGTTGGTGGAATGCATGAAGCAGTTAAATACGAGGATATATAACAGTTGCCTTAAATTGAATGGCAGCAAGACAGAAGTTATGTTGGTTGGAAATTATACCTCTCTTTGGGATACTTTTTGATGGCCTTTATGCCTGGGTAACAGTCCTACTTCAAATGATGGGGTTAATAGTCTCTGAGTATTTTTTTATAAGAACCTCACCATGGCAACACATGCAAATAAACTATTGGGGTCATGTTTTTGTCTCTTGAGAGCCCGCAAGAAGACAATCAAATGGCTTTGCATTGATATCTGTAGAACAGTGATTCAAGGACTCATCCTGTCAAGTCTAGATTACGGTAATCCTCTCTATCTTGGGAGCCCTATGTATATCACCAGAAAGCTACAGGTCATACAAAATGCTGCAGCTAGAATCCTGCATAATATTCCTAAATACCATACCAAAAAAAGACTATCTCTTCTTAATTGCATGGTTCCATGAAACCTTTTTATGGTATCCACCATTTCTTTCTTGGGCAACATGCCTAAACCAGAGATTTATTTTAAAGCAATTTTTTCTAGGTTCTTCAGTTTGCTTTCATAGACATAGAAACTGACAGGGCATCATACATGTTATGTTATGTTATGTTAGTAGTATTTATATGGCGCACAGCTGCCCCAGCCAAGGGGCGTCCTGGCGCCTGATCAAACACCACCACACAACAAGTCGGTACTGAAAAAGGAAGAAAACTCAATCAGCAGTGGGGAACAGAAAAGTTTTTATGGCGCGCCTAAAAGAAGTAAGGCTGTTCAAGGCTCGGATATGGACAGGAAGAGAATTCCACAGTCCAGCCCCCAAAACACGAAAGGAGCGACCTCCCATCCTACTTAGTCTAAACCGTGTACCAGCCGCCAGATGGAGAGATTCTGATCTAAGAGACCGTGTAGGAACATAGGAGGAAACGAGCTTAGCGAGGGCTGGGGGAGAAGAGAACTTCAAGATTTTAAATGTCAGGCAGAGGGCTTTAAATTTAATTATCTGTCTGACCGGCAGCCAGTGAAGCGCGGTCAGAACTGCAGAGACAGAACAGTGTCTCGGGAGGCCCACGATAGCACGCGCCGCAGCATTCTGCACCCTTTGCAATCTAGTAGCCTCCGCCTGGTTCCCTCCAAGCAGCAGCGCACTCCCATAGTCCAGCCGAGAAAGAATACAGGCTTGGACCACCAGTTGCCGAGTAGGGGGATCGAAGAATTTAAGAACCGGTCTCAGCCCACGCAGAATGCCATAGCATGTAGCCGAGACCTTCTTCGTATGGCTGGTAAAGGAGAGTGAAATATCCAGCCAGACCCCCAAGTTCTTAACTTCGGCAGCTGGAATGGGAGTTACCCCCAATTCTGGAGGCCACCACTGGTCTCCCCAAAGCTCCGCCTGCTTTCCCAGAATAAGGACCTCAGTTTTTTTTGCATTTAACTGCAAACAGTTGGTACGCATCCAATTTGCCACGGCTATGAGTCCTGCGCGGAATCTGGGAGCGTTCACCTTGGGGTCACCGCTGAGTGTCACCGCCAGCTGCGTGTCGTCGGCATACGATGTCATGGTAAGGCCACATTGTCTGACGACTGCAGCCAGCGGTTTCACGTATAAGTTGAACAGAGTGGGGCTCAACGCAGAGCCCTGCGGAACCCCAAGCCCCAGTGGATGGAAAGTGGACTGACCAGGTGGAATAGCCACTTTAAAAAACCGGTCCGAGAGGAAAGAGCGAAGCCAATGGAGAGCGGTCCCCTCAATTCCCACTTCCTCCAAGCGCCGAATCAGAATGTCATGGGACACCGTGTCAAACGCGGCGCTCAGGTCTAACAAAAGGAGCGCCGCTGTCTGCCCAGCATCCAGCACCGATCGCAAGTGCTCGGTCATAAAGAGCAGTGCGGTTTCGGTGCTGTGTTGTGAACGAAAACCATTCTGGCTCTCATCCAAAATGTTGTTACGAGAGAGGTGGGCTGACAAGATGGAATTCACGTGTGCCTCAGTAACTTTCGCGGTCCAGGGCAGGAGGGAGATGGGACGATAGTTTTCTGGTAGTAGGGGGTCAAGGTTAGGCTTCTTTAGAACAGGGCTAACCACCGCCAGCTTCCAGGTAGAGGGGACCACACCCGATGTGAGCGACAGATTGATAATATCCAGGATAGGCTCGCGACAAAGGGGAGGGAGAAGTCTGAGTAACTCTGGCTTCAGTGGATCTAAGGGAGAGCCAGATTTAATTTTGAGGCTCAGAGAATCGAAAACCTCCTTAGACATTACTGGCAGGGAGGATAGGGTTTCATACACCGTGGTCGCTACACCAGTTTGTACAGTCCCGGGCACAGATGACGTGAATCCTCGGTAGATTACCTGCACTTTCTCCACGAAAAAGGATGCCAAACTTTCACAGTGTGAGTCCGTACAGATTTCCGCCGAGGTGGCCCGTTTCCCCATAAGGTCTTTAAGAACCTTAAAGATTAATTTAGATGGGTTGGGGCTATTCTGAAACTCAGAAGCATAGTGAGCGGCCCGGGTTTGACAGATTGTCCTATGGTAGATCTTAAGCTGGGCAAAGTAAACAGATTTCAAAGTGGGGTCAAAGGATTTCCTCCACGCCCTCTCAGCCTGCCGGCACGTTCTCTTAAGATCGGCAAGGGTATCATTATACCATGGGCTGGGAGCTTTAGCATGGCATTTCGACCAGCGCATCGGTTTAAGAGAATCAAGGGCGGCAAGGACCCAGTTACAAAACTGCTCATATCCTTGTTCCACATTCAGCAGATTGCCCAAAGGCAGAGCCTCCAAGATCTTACTAAACTCCTCTAGCTTGAGCTTATGCCAGTTTCTTTTACGAATCAATCTGTCCACAGGGTTAAATTGTGGGTCATCTATAGGACAGGAGACTTTAATCAACATATGATCAGTCCAGTCTACCATCATCGGGTCAGAAACACTAACCCTCTCCAGTGTAGTAAAGAAGGGGTCAAGAATATGACCTCCTATGTGGGTCGCGGAGGTGACTAGTTGGTTCATTTGCATAGCTTCAAGGTCCGCTAACAAAGAGTTAATAGATGCTGATAAGCTCTGATCAAGATGGATGTTAAGATCGCCTACGATGTTGAAATTGGCACATCTAGGAGCTAAAGAGCTGACCACGTCAGCAAGAGCGGCCTTGAAGGCAGTGTCGTTCCCGGGCGGGCGGTAGATAAGCACACCGCTAAGGGTAAACTGATGACTGAAAGTAACCTTAAATGACGCACTCTCACACCCTGGTAGATCGAAAGCCTTCCAATCAGCCGGGAAGCAAGATTTTAGCGCCATAGCTATGCCACCCCCTCTGGAGGTGCGGTTAAGAGTGAACGCTGTGTAGTTAGAGGGGAATGCCAGATTGATTATAGCAGTGTCAGCATCCTGGAGCCAAGTCTCAGTGAGAAAGATGAGGTCCGGAGAGTCCTTTTCGATCATATCACGTAAGGACTGATGGTGCTTGACCAACGATCTCACGTTCAGGCTCCATATACTAAGTACACGCTCAGAGGTGTTAATGCGTGTACTTGGGTCAATCATTTCCGCAGAACGCACCCCGGATGGGGTATCGAGTGAAAAACTGCCACAGGCGCAGTCATAAGGACCTGATAACGGGTGCACTGAGTCATGAGCACACAGCGAGAGCCTCTCTCTGATGGAGAAAAGAGTGACATAAATCAATACAATACTCAAAAAAGAAACCAAAAATATATAAGTGTTCTAAACAAAGCAACATAGCCTTACCAATCAATAGCAAGCCTAATCATATGGTTTAAGTCATATGAATGGAAGTATGATGGTGTCAGAGTTTAGGTTCACTATTCACCAGTTCATGCACTGCGTTTCAGAGAAACCCAACAAGAGCTTGGGCCATATGATGGGTTCTTCAAGGCTGTACCACATATAGCAATAAATTATTTGCCTGCGCACCACCAATTTTTAACCAGATATTGTGTTATGATTTTCAATTTCAAAATTAATTTTAAAGTTTTTAGGTTGCTCCCGGGGTGACGTTCCCGTCCTGTGAACGTCCACTGAATCAGTGCTACTGAGTGCTTCCAATCACTTGGTTGCAAATCCCCTATTTGGGGCACTCCTATGATGATCAATAGAGCTTCAAATGCTTACTTTAACATGAATTTTATTCATTCATTGTCATTGTTTCATTCGATTGTATTATTCTTCTTCAAATTGTCATATGTTTCTCCATTTCATATATACAATGGGTTTTCAAATCACATTATATTGTATTCCAATGCATTTCGAGCGTTATAAGCTCTTCATCAGGGAATATAGTCTAAAAAACTAATGTGACATTATTTGATACAGAACTACGACCAGCTTAATCATTCAGAAAACATTATTAGGTAGTGTATGCATGCATCATGTGATATGTGGTTGTGTACTCGGTGACATTAGTGACATCATGCCATGTAGTGTAAATGATGTAGAGTACTCACGTTCAAAAGTCGGGGTATAACTATAGATCTTAATCACTGATCTATATGAGAGAAAATAAAGGCAAATTAATCCGTAGTGTCCAGCCGAGATGTTACCGTTTCTAAATCACGTATAACCAATAAAACCAATGATGGTTACCACAGGTCGGTTACCATAAGACCCCTCCACCCGGTTAAACTAAAACATACAATGCACTCAAATTTCGAACTGAGCGCTTCCCAAAATATATCGCCCTCCGCGTATAAACTATTCTTACCAAGATAAATGAAAGGATTTTCTTTGGGTGTGTTAAACGGTATCTCTCATCGCTCCCGGATTACTTCCGTGTGTAAATGCAGCACGTACTGTGTCTTACGTAAAGTGTGCACCCCCCACAAACATGGAAGACGGACCACGGGATGTATGTCTATGTGTATCGACGGTGGCCATGTTGGATGAGGATCATGGTGACAATAAACAACGGTGTCTGTAAACAAGCCGTGTGCATATGAATTGGAATTCATGACTAAGATGTAAAAAATATGCTGTAACAGAGAAAAATGTGTAAACACAAAAGGTGATTCAAGGTATAGAGGTCTCATTATTTCTGTTTTTAACAATACCTAACAAAGTGGTATCGATTACAGACTTCTCAGAGCAAAAAATATAGCCCACAATGGGTTTCATAAATAACAAGCAAATTCAGTCCGTTCATTGAGGCCAAGTGGCTTCATTGCTTGTAGATGATAAATCCAAAAGTTTTTCCTGCGCAGTAGTTGTTTGTTATTGTCTATTCCTTCATGCTTGTCAATAACTTCCAGGATTAAAAATCTCAATTGTGCAATGTTATGTTTAAGTTCTTCAAAATGTGTTGCCACAGAGGATTTTGAATTTTTAGTTCTTATATTAGATTTGTGTTCATTCATGCGTAGACAAATTTTACGCTCTGTTTTGCCCACGTGTATTTTGCCACAAAGGCACTTAAGCAAATAAATAACATTAGAGGTTTCACAGGTGGCTGATACATGTAGTTTGATTTCATGACCCTTCATAGGGTGGTGAAGAGTAGTTCCACGAATGATATTGTGGCAATTTTGACAGTTCAAACAGGGCATCGTTCCTGTGTATGTTTGCTTGTGTGATTCCTTTTTTTTTCAAAATCTCTCCCGTGGTCCGTCTTCCATGTTTGTGGGAGGCGCACACTCTACGTAAGACACAGGACGCGCTGCATTTACACACGGAAGTAATCCAGGAGCGATGAGGGATACCGTTTAACACACCAGAAGAAAATCCTTTCATTTATCCTGGTAAGAATAGTTTATACGCAGAGGAGGATATATTTTGGGAAGCGCTCAGTTCAAAATTTGAGTGCATTGTATGTTTTAGTTTAACCGGGTGGAGGGGTCTTATGGTAACCGACCTGTGGTAACTGTAGGAAGGTGGATATCTGACTATGGTTACCCCCAAACTTTTTGCCTAGTGTTTAGCTGGTTTTTGACTTAGTTGGCCTGGGATCCTGCTATTCAGGACCCCAGGCTAATTGCTCTCTCCTTAAAATGGACTCCATGTACCTTAGGTACATTACCAATTGGAACTGGTTCACCTTATTGGCCCCTGTAACAGTGTACCCTAGGTACCCAGGGCATAGGTGGTTCCAAGGCCTACCAGGGGCTGCAGCATGTATTGTGCCATCCCTGGCCTGGCCTCCATATTTGACACAACTGGCTGATCACTCACCTGGGGTAAGTCGGTGTAATCACCCCTTACTTAGGTTCTTAGGTATAGTATGGACACATATGTTCCTATCAGCCACTCCTATGGAAGGCCTCATCAATCCTGGAGGCAGAGTGCTTGGAAATATGTGAGATGGTGCTCTAGCATGAGCTGAGCCTGTCTGCAGCTTTCGGAACCACTTCCTGTAGCTGTTCCATGATACTGCCATACCATATACTCTTAAGAGCATTATAATCCTTGCGGTTAAATGCTATCTTTGGTTTGGCTTTATCAAAACATGTTGAGTAAGGTGTCATAGGAATTGGAATACTACCCCCTCGCCAGTTCTGGCGACGGGGGTAGCATTCCACCCTTCTAGAGGGACACGACATGTACATAACCTGAACCCCGGTTGAAGTTAAACTAGAGCCTCATCATCACAAAATGGATGCTGCCACCACAGACACAAGTCTGACCTCCTGCTGCTGGGAGTCCTTCCAGCGAGGGAGGCTTGGACAAAGGGTTTCCTGCCTTGGGAGGTGCTAGCACCACCCCAGACAGGATTTTGTGTATTGGGTAGGACAGGGCTGAATAGAATGAGACATGCCTGGGGCACACAAGGTGTCCCTGTGCATATGCCAGTTCAAACCGGTGCTGGGGCTATCCAGCCCCAGTCTTGGCACGAAGCTGGACAAAGGAAAGGGGGTGTAACCACCCCCCTTCCTGGTCCCACCCAGAGGAGGGACCTAGCAGGTAATCCGGCCCCTAGATTTGGAATAAGAGTAGGAGCTGTGTCCCAAGACTTCAGATCATCCTGAACTCGACTTGAAACTAAGAAGAAAACGGGTTCGACATTCTGCTGCACACAAGACTGAAGAGAATCTCCCTTGTGGCCAAGGAGTGACCACCCTGTGAATACAGGCACCAACCAGCAACTCGACATCTGCTTTGCCGCTGCCTCCCGCCGGAGCCCGAGCCCAGAGCCTGACAAGACCTAGATTCGCAGACATCTCACAGCCCGATCCATAGTCCCTAAAAAGAAGAGACCCGTGGAGGCGCCGAGAGACGTGGGACCAGCCATCTTGAAAGACCCCAGAGAAGCTGACTGCACAGCACCCGAGGCTCCCTCAATGCTGTAATTTGGGATTTGAGAAGCCCTACCTCCGAGCAGCATCTGCACCGAAGATCAGCCCCCCAGCATCTCCACGATCTGCGTGGGGCCCTTTTGCACTTTGCCACTTGATGCATCATCCCGGTCACTTGCCACGCGGCTAGTGGCCATCTTGGTGACAAAATATACAATCTAAACCGCTGGTCTGGTTGCTCCAGACTGGCCCTCGCTCCTGTAAAAAGGAGCAGCACCTCTGACCTTGCTGGTCAGAGAATTAAGCTTTCTTCATTTCCTGTGTGGCTTGCATTAGCCAAGGCCAGTTTGCTCCAATCAAGTTGCTTGACACCGCCATCAGCTAGAACCTTTGTGGGACAACTTGTGATCCACTCCTCGACGTCCTAGACCTCTTAGTGTCCACATGGCTGCGGAGACAAGCTGCACCTCATCGCCTGTTTGCACCCAACATTGCCTGGTTCCATCCTGGTTCCTCGCCAGTCACTGGCTAGTGACTTCTGAACATTGTCCCCTCTGCTTTCAGGTCTTCACATCTTCGATCCACCCTTGGATCACACCGGACACTTCTCGCCTGGACGCCTGCAGCATCTTCATCCTCAGGCACCATCAGACTGCGTGACTGTTGGAAATGGGATCCCTGGCTGGCCAGGGCTTTCGCCAAAGTCAGTCAGAGACCACCACTCCCAAGTCAGGGCAAGGGAGTTACACGCCAAGATAACCCCTACTCACCCTCTAGGTAACGTGGCGCGAGCAGCAAGGCTAAACTTGGAGGCGATGTAGGCTAAGTATTTGCGCACGCACCCCAGCAACAACAACCAAAGGCCCACCACAAAGGAAACTCCACACAAGGTTATATAAAAATAGCCTTTGTATTACACCAAAACACATTAGATAAAACACACACTTTACAATGTGCCAGAGGCACGGGCAGAATTTACAAGGGGATATTTAAAAGACAGGGCCACCTGGACCACTGTCAGGAATCAGAAGTAGCACTTTCAGAAATAGCACTTAGAAGGTAAAATATAAATGTACTTTAGCACAAAATAGCACACAACCAGTAACTACTGGTAACAGGACCTCACTAGCACCACCTGTACTAGGGAGAAAACAACCACCTATGTATCACAATACCTGTAGGGGTGTAAGCACATAACACATGATGCAATGCATAACATTCATTCAGAGGTGTAAGGAGGAAAACACATGATGCATCACAATACATTCAGAGGTGTAAGAACAATTGCGCAAAATCACATTAGTCACCGCCTGTGACTGTCCCTAGGCCAACTGGCCTCTCTAGGGCTAGGACGCCCTGTGTCCAAAGTTAGGGTCCTAAACGTGGCAGCTGCCCACGAAGTGCTGGGCAGCTGAATCACTGTTGGGCCACTGCTGGAGCCTCACAGGCTCTGGCCAGAACAATGTGGGCAACAAGGGAGAGCCTCTCAGGGCTCTAAAACAACAATGGTGGCGCCTGAGCCTCTCTGGGCTCAAAATACTGATGGCCTTAGAGCCCTCGTGGCTCTAAACAAATGGACTGCCCCCTAGAGCCTCTCTGGGCTCTGAAAAGAAATGTGCCCGTTGGAGTCCCTCCTCTGGGAACTCAAAAGAAACGACTGTGGCACCCCAGAGCCCCTCGGGGCCCTGAACACTGATTGCCCCCCTCTGGAGCCCTCGTGGCTCTGAGTAACCACTGAGCCTCTCTGGACTCGAACACAACAGTGGCAGGGAGGCGGGTCTCTGGTGGAGCCTCGCAGCGCTTCACACAACCATGGCCCCACGAGCCTCTCGGGGGCTTTGCACAACTGCGGAAGGAGGGGGGCGGTCACCGCCAATGTGCCCCGACGCCCCCCCTCTCGTTAGCACTCACCGGGACGAGAAGCGGGGGTCCGGGGCTCTCCTCACAGGGGCTGCTCTTCGGCTTTGGGCGGCTCTGCACGGGAGCTCCCGCTCCTCGGGGGCTCCCTCTCCTTCAGGCCGGTCACCACGGGGCTCTCCCTCACTCCTGGGAGCCCCGTGGAAGGTGCCGGTTGCGGGCAAATTCTCTTGCCGGAGCGCGGGGTGGCCTCCCGTCCGCTTCCGGTTGTCCCGCAGTCTCGCCCACAGGTTGCCTGGCTTCCGGCCGGGCAGCCAATTGCAGCGCGGCTCCTCGCAGGGAGGCGGGCACTTCCGGGTCGCACTTGGCAGCGGCCCGGTAACGTTTTTACAACACTCCGGGCTGCGGCGGTGATTCTCCCAGGCGAGGTGGGCACTCGATCCTGGGCAGAAATGAGTGGCAAAGTCCCGGGCAGGGTGGGCACCTGCCAGGGGACAAATTAATCCCAAATAAGCGAGGTGGCACTCGCAAATGCAGTAGCGATCGGGGCAAATGCCGGGTGGGCACCGGCTCTGAACAATAAAGCGCCCCGAGGCGCTTGCAGGAAATAGAGCGCGCTCTCAGCGCTAGGGGGTCGCAATAAAGCGCGCTCAGCGCTATAAGCAAAACAAAGCGCTCCCAGGCGCTAGGAAAATCAGGAAGCGCTCACCAGCGCTAGGGACAACAGAGTCCAGCAAAAGTCCTTCAGGGCAGGCAGGGGGCAAGGCTGGGCCCAGAGCCAGCTCACTGGGTCTCCAGGCAGGGAGACACCCCAAGTGGCGGTCCTCTGGCCCAGCAGCAGCAGCAACAGCCCCCCCAGGATCCTGGAAAAGAGAGAACAACTTCTGTGGGGACACAGCCCCATTTTTATACAGTGCATTCCTTTGTTCAAGGGTGCAGAGTGGGGGCGGAACCAGTCGCAGCTGGTTCTTGAGTACTCTGTTTACCTCAACCACCCTCTCTATTCACTGGCAGGGCTTGGGTCATTAGACACACCACAGGGGGGCGGAGCCAGCATTGTGTGGGGAAACCCCAGCCCATCCAGGACACAGGTACACTCCTCCCACACATTACTCATGCAGATCTCCCACTCACCACCGGGCAGACCCATCCAGACTTCCTGGAGCCTGGCATGCCAGCCAGCTCCAGCCAATCACACACCAGCACCCTCACAGCACACGTACAGCCATGTCCAGAAATGGCGCTTCCCTACTAGACACATACATGCCACATATACCATCTCGCAGCATTCACTCTCACGAGTCCACACATACCAGACTCAAGCCTGTACACCCCACGCATCAGGAACTACCAGGGACACATCCATTCCCCATGCATTCCTATGGGCGGGCAGGCCTAGCTCAGCACATGCACTCAGAGTGCGCACGCACTTTCCACTGGGACACAGTGAAAGTGCGCAGAATCCCTAAAATCACCATTGCCAGGTCACCATTTCACGCAAAAAGTCTAGGGGTGAACCTGCCCTAAGGGCCCAAGTCCAACAGTGACGAAACCCGACACACTTTGGCACCTGTGCACCCGCTTCCTGTGGGTGAGGTAACTTTGCTAACGCTGGTGTTCTTACACTGGAACACCCTTCTAGTGCCTAACTCTAAAGTTTGGTAGTCCTAGTCCAGTCGGGAAACACCTTTTGCAGTAACTTTGTAACTTTTACGCACCGTTGACTTTGCATTGTTGCATGCGTGCACTTTAAGCACTGCAACCGAGTCCGGCGGGCCTTTCCCGACTTCTTCACTGTTAGTCCCGAACAGCTCCAGCGATTTCCCAGGCCCTAGACCTATTTTCTTTCCAATTGGTGGTTCTTATACCACTATTTTAGTATATGGTTTAAGTGGACCCTAGGGCTCATCCATATTGTGCAACTTTTGTGTATTTAAACTGTGTTTTGTTTTAACGCATTTGCTTCTGTGCTCATAAAGAGTATAGGGGATATTTGTAGTAAATAAATATATATATATTTTCAATATATATCTGTGTGGTGTCCTTTCATTTGGTATTCAAGGGGGTTGTGTATGGTAAAACAGCTTTCTTCACATGCCTTTACAGAGTTTAGCCTAAGACTGCTTTGTCCACGCTACTAGGATAGCTGGTCTATAAGGTTGACTTACAACCAATCATCATAAGGGTTGCTTGGCAAGGTACAAGGTGATCACTAGAACTACTGAGAATCATATACCAGGCCAACTTCTCACAGTAACCATCATTGGTAGTATTGGCTATACGTTGAAGTACCGGGTTATTTAGAACCCAGCGGTGCCAGGGGACCCACCCAAAGACTTCGGATTCTCCTGCCTCAGACTACAGAAACGCAGAGACTTCTTGGTGACGTCAAAGATCAGATTTTATTGGCTGCAACCAGTAACAGGTATCCTAGAAGTACAACACGGTGTATGTTCTCAGGAGACTGCTCAACTTTACAAAGCTGGTCATCCCTTTTATACCAAGTATTATGCTTCAGGCAAACACTTCTTATTTACAGTTGACCATTCACATATTTTCACGACAAAGAAAAGCAGAATCATGATGACAAGCCCATATTTCAGTTTGTCCAGCCCACAATCAATTACCCGGCAAGGCCCAACATTTTTCATCAGATAATCGGTCGGACCCCTAATAAAATTGGGCACCTCCTCATCGTAAAGCAGGCCATAAAGAAAGGAACAGAGACAGGTGTGAGTAAGATTAGACATAGTTGTGTGCAATACAGGGTTTATGACATGTTGTGGCTCGATTTCTAATCTTGATCGGCCACTAGCAAAGGAACTGGCCGAACAGGTTTGGCTTCGGGCAGTGGAGTCAGCTTGCCCAGGTCACACAGAAGTCAACAGAGAGTGTACGTGTTCCTAAGACTCGTTCGGCCTTAGTCATCGGCCTATGTGAGGGCAACCACAAAATGGCTGTCGTATTCACAATGGAATCCGAGGGTTCAGAACGGAATCCCTGATTTCATGGTGATCTCGCCACTCAAATGTGACGAAAAATACTCGCACACCTTACACTTGTCATTTTCGGTCTGATGTTACCAAAATCGTCATGATACAGCGATTCTTATGACACGGGTGCAGAATTTCAGTACCACAGACCCTCCTTTTGCCCTTACATAGGCAATAACCTACACTCACGCTAATCTGAGTCTAGGTCTATATTCATAAAATCATTGAGGTGTTGCTGTAGCATCATCCTATTACTTAGCTCGTCTCTCGATATAGGTTTCCTTACACATGATATAGCACAGAGGCCACATATAGTAGGAGCACACTGTACGCACAGACAGAACAGAAAAAGAATGGCTAAGATCATCCCAATGACCATCAGAATCTTCCATCCCCAGGCGGATATCAGTTCCCAGAACCACCCCATCAACAACCAATCTCCTTTATCCACATGTATAGAGTCAGAGATCTTATCCAGTTTGGAAATGGCCTGGTACACTGTCGGGGCATTATCTGGAATGAAAACACAGCAACTTGATTGGATCACTTTACATACCCCACCTCGGTCTGCGAGTATGACATCTAATGCAACTCTGTTCTGGAGTGTCATAAGACGATCCGACTGGAGCTCAGCAGTCAAGTTACTAAGGGCACCGGCAGTTTCAACTACGGTGGACTGGACCACCCTCGTCAATTGTCGTATGTTCCTGCTGTTAACCATAGGTCCCCAAAACGGCAGAAAACCCTTCAAGAAATCTCCCAATTCTTGTCCTGCAGTATCTTCCTCAGTGAAGACACCTCTAACTATCCTTGTTTTGTGGTAATCTGCCACGGCTGTGTAGGTGGGAGGCAACAGGAACGAAACAAAAAATGTGCCAGAGAAATCAGGAGGCAACCATGTGTATGCTCTATCATAGCAGATGAAATAGGTACCCTTAGCTGCTAAGAACGAGGGGGAAGTCTGGGACGCAAAGACATATGTCTCTTTGCAGATACTCTTCCCTATCTGAGCTCTTGGATTCTTGCCATTAACCTGTAGACAGTATTGACTCTGATGGGGTACAACCTAAATCGGGGAGGATCTTTTTGCACGCTGGTTGTCACTCAGACTAACTCCATATCCGGTTACATTCCATCCAATGTATGCCAGCGTCTCATCTCTCGGGATAATCTCATAGGAAGTAGTTCCTCTATTTTTATTTGGACATTTTTAAAGCGCCTGGTGACGCCAGAAGGCGTGTCCCCGCGCTATGGTAAGTGAGCAGTTGCCATCCCCCCCTACCCAGGTGCTATCTGCTAAAAAGGTGAGTTTTTAATTTTTTCCTGAACAGGGCCTCAGATGGCTCAAGACGGAGGTCTAGGGGCAGGGCATTCCAGCACTTGGGCGCAAGGTACCTGAAGGACCTCCCTCCCATCCGTGCCTTCCTAACTCTGGGCACCACAAGTAGTCCCGTCCGAGAGGACCGTAGATCACGGGTGGGCTCATAGTGAGACACCAGACTCTGAAGTGGCCCAGGGGCTTTGCCACTCAAAATGCGATGGCACGTGGAGAGGGCCTTATACTCAACTCTCTTCTCCATTGGAAGCCAGTGGAGAACTTGGAGAGCGGGCCTAGAGGGAGACCTTCTCGGGAGTCTTAGCACGAGCCTGGCTGCAGCATTTTGGAGCACCTGAAGGCGCCCCATGACCTTGCCTGAAGCCCCCAGATAGAGCAGGTTACCATAGTCCAGGCGCGAGGTGACCAGGGCGTGCACCAGCGTCCTACGAGCCGAGAGGGGGAGCAGATCTAAAACCTTCCTCAGAGTTCTCAAGACACCGAAACACACCCCCGTCACCCGGCCAACCTGCGGGCCAAAGGCAAGGTCATTATCAAGCCACATGCCAAGATTCTTGGCCTCCAGGCTAGGTGTGGGGGCCTCACCCAGGCAGGATGGCCACCACGCAGGCGACCACGCAGAAGGCCCGCCCCCCACCACGATCACCTCGGTCTTGCTGCCGTTTAGTTTTAAACAGTGTGCGGACATCCAGGCTGCAAGATCTTGCATGCAGTTCCTGAAGATGTCCGCCGCAAGGCCAGGGGAGCGAGATAGGGAGACGACCAACTGCGTGTCGTCGGCGTAGGACACAAGGTGTATACCGTGGTCTTCCGCGATGGTTGCTAACGGGGAGACATAGATATTGAATAAAGTCGGGCTCAGGGACGAACCCTGTGGTACGCCCTGGCCCAACTCGATCTCCCTCGAATAGCACTCACCCATCCGGACTTGGAAGCACCTATCAGACAGGAAGGACTTAATCCAACCAAGTGCAGCACCTGTGACCCCTAATCATATCTACTACTGTCAGGATCTGTCAAACTCCATGACCTTTTCTCAGTACCTTCCTTGGCCTTGCTGTACCTTGCTGATTTGATCTATATCTTATTGGGCCTTACTATTGTTTGCCTATGACATTTTGCCTTATGTATGCACCTTTTGATCGCTGATAACAATGTATGCCATATTATCCCACTGATACTGGTAATACTGTTAGTTTATTCTTTAGGCCAATGCTTGTTTCACTGAATCATTGCTTACTCGTTAATTTACTTGGGCCAATGCTTGTTTTGTAGTTAGTTGCTGCTAAGGATTTTTTGTTCCTTCGCAGCCACCATAGTTACTCTTGGGTCTATAAAAAGGGACCACGCCCTTGGATCCGTGCGGATTATTCTGGAGTGTTCTGCAGAGGTGACTTCTCCCTGCTCTGCTTCCTGAGGCTTCCAAGGACTTCGTTTCCAGTTTCCTGCAATTTGGTGGTTTCCTACCACAGAGATTCGTTAGAATATGCTGCAGGTAGGATCCATCCTATTTTCTTTCGCCCCCATCGTGAAGAAACCTTTTGACCTGCGTGTCTTGGTGCAATTCCGATCTAGACCTTCATCTGGCGAGTTTGGGTGCAATAAATCAATCCTGTGCAAGAGTTTATTTCAGAACGGATGTCTTTCAGCTGAAAGCTCCGAGTTTACATTTTGGTGCAATAAATCTGTCCTGTGCAAGAGTTTATTTCAGAACGGATGTCTTTCGGCTGAAAGCTCCGAGTTTACATATATTTCATGTTTTGGCAGTCAAAGTATTACTAGCAGACTAAACATTAGAAGTTACTTGTTAAAAAGAAATAATTGACGCAATATAATTGTGAAATTCTTTTACATCAAGATTTCTTTTGCCACAATCGAGTTTTTGGTTTGTTTATATTTCTCTTGACATAATCTTTGCAGACAGTGTTTAGGCAGAGGTTAATTACTCAAGAAGTATCTTTTGTGACAAACTATTCAAACAAAGAACAAGTAATCTTTGGGTTCTTTTAGCATTCAGTTTCATTGGAAATATAAACAAATGTGATTATTTGATGTCATTTAATTGCATAAACCTATGAAGTAGATCTGAACTGCAAGAGTCTATTTAAATACTTTTCCTCATTATTCTGAATAGAAGAATATCATTAAGGAGTAGAACATATTATTTAAAGTGTAACCATTAGCTTTTATTTCAGGAATTCAGGGATTTAGCGTCAAGAATTCCAACTTAGACACTACAGTGGACCTATGCTCCTGTGTTCCAGTTTTTTGTGTTTATCTCGTTCCAGATCTCCCTCCCCGCAGTACCCTCCCTTACCTCCCCTCGTCTAGCCACTTCGATCCTCTGCGGAACTCATAGTGCAGAGTCGGAGCTGCTGGAAGGTGGGCTTTTGGGTACTGCTCCTGAGGAATAAAACAAAAAAAACTGCAAACCTTATATTAGGTTCCTGACAGAATAATCCGCCCAAGAATTCAGTTCCTCCCGAGCAGTACACAAAAGATGGCCACCATGAACGATCTCTGTGCCTTGATGAATAATCTCCAGAAGGAGCTTACGGCTAGCCGTCAAGAAACTGCAGCCTTAGCTGGTAAAGTAATCCAATTACAAACTCGATTGGATTCTGGTCATACCGCAAGCCCTTCCCAAACAAACGTTACAGGTTCCTCTTCATCTATTTCTGTGTCAGTACCTACACCTGTTCCTCTTGCGCCACCTGGGAGATTTGCTGGGGAACCAAATAAATTTCAGACCTTTTTGACTCAAGTGCAATTGCATTTTATGGTTAAACCAGCTTCTCGTCCTGATGCTCAATCCCGTATAGCTTTCCTAATTTCCTATCTTAGTGGGGATGCAGCAATGTGGGCAGTTCCTTTGGTTCAAGCTGATGATCCTTTGCTTTATAATTGGACCAACTTTAAACGTGAATTTGAGAAGATTTTTGACAGAAGGACTATTACAGGATCTGCTGATAGAGAGTTACTTGAACTAAAACAGGGGAATAAGGATCTCGTTCATTACCTTACACAGTTTAACCGCCTGGTAGCAGAAACTGAGTGGCCCGAGGAAAAAAGGGCAGCCCTATACTATCAAGGTCTTAGGGATGAACTTAAAGATCTCATTGCCCCTATAGATCCTCAACCACAGTCTTGCGCCGATTTAATAGCCCTTAGTTTACGATTGGATCATCGGGTTGCGGATCGCAAAGGTGATAAAAGAAAAACTGATGTTAGGATTTTTACTAGAGCAAAGGAAAAATCACACCAAGACGGTGGAGAACCCATGGAAGTTGGTAGTTTAAGAAAACCATTAACCACAGAGGAAAAAGACCTTAGAAGAAAAAGCGGTCTCTGCCTCTATTGTGGGAAAAAAGGTAATTTTGTCAGAGACTGTCTTCTTAAGCCAAAAGGTTCCTGGCCCCGTGATAAAGCTTTGAATAAATCGGAAAACTAGGAAACTCGAGATTGGATCAGGAGGCTTTTTCGAGTTCATTACCCTCTCCTGCACAGTCGATTGCTAATACTTTACAGTTAACAGTACCACACTTAATACTTAATGTCCAAATCAAGATTACTGAGCAGAAACGTCTGCTGGTAGCGGCCATGATAGACTCAGGGGCGACCAGGAACTTTATTGATATCCAGTTTGCTAAAGAAAGAGACATACGGATTTTAGAAAAATCTAAACCAGAACTGGTGTACGCTGTAGATGGGACACAATTAACATCAGGAATGATAACTCAATGTACTAGTGCTCTTCTTATGACTTGTGACACGAATGGTAAAAAGCATCAAGAAAGTATTTCATTCGAAGTGATTGACGCACCTCAGTTTGGAATAATTTTGGGGATACCCTGGTTAACCTTACACAATCCAGCAATAGACTGGGTAAACCGTGCTGTTGATTTCTCTTCTCAGTGGTGCCAACAGGAGTGTTTTTGTTCAAACAAACAATCTAGAGATACTCCAAGTGCCTTGTTGCGTAGTGCTTTAGCTCTTTTTGTATCCACTGCTGCTGAAAAAGATATCGAGTTACCACCTGTTTATGAATCTTTTGCTGATGTCTTTAGCGAGCAGAAAGCAGAAAGTTTACCTCCTCATAGGGATTATGATTGTGCTATTGATCTTGTGCCTGGGGCCAAAATTCCTTGCAGCAGGATTTACGCTCTAACTGACCAGGAAAACCAACATCTCCGAGAATATTTGGATACATTTTTAAAAAATGGCTTTATTAGACCCTCCAAGTCTCCGGCTGCCTCGCCTCTTTTTTTTTGTGCCCAAAAGTAGTGGAGAATTACGCACTTGCATAGACTACCGAGCGCTCAATAATATCACCATTAAGAATCGGTATCCACTACCATTAATACCAGTTCTCTTGGACCAAGTGAGATCAGCTACTATCTATACCAAACTTGACTTGCGAGGAGCCTACCACTTAGTCCGCATAAGACCTGGCGACGAGTGGAAGACGGCCTTTCGAACTCGTTTTGGCTTGTTCGAATATTGTGTAATGCCCTTTGGCCTATGCAATGCCCCAGCCGCATTTCAATTTTTCATTAATGATGTCCTTAGGGATTATCTAGATCGATTTGTCATTGCTTATATTGATGACCTCTTAATTTTTTCATCTTCCACGGAAGAACATGTACAACATGTCAAAACCATTTTATCCACTCTAAGAACACATGGTTTGTTTTGTAAACTGTCAAAATGTGAGTTCCACACTAAAAAAGTTGAATTTTTGGGTTTCATTCTTTTACCATCAGGCATAACTATGGCTCCTAGAAAAATCCAAGCAGTAATGGAGTGGTGCACTCCATCCTCAGTGAAAGACATCCAACGGTTTCTAGGATTTGCTAATTTTTACCGCAGATTCATTAAAAACTTTTCAACTTTGGCTACTCCCTTAACCCATCTTTTGAGAAAGAATGTGAAATTCACTTGGACTCCGGAAGCAGAACGATCTTTTTCAAGATCTCAAAAGAACTTTTACACAAGCACCGGTTCTACGACAACCTGACACTGAAAAACCCTTCATAGTTGAAGCCGATGCTTCTGACTACGCCATTGGAGCAATTTTGTCGCAGAAGGATGTAGAAAGCAATGAATTACATCCGATTGCTTTTCTTTCAAAAAAGTTTCTACCTGCGGAAGTCAACTATACAGTAGCAGAAAAAGAACTCCTAGCTATTCGACACGCTTTCAAAGAATGGCGTCATTATTTACTTGGGGCCAAACATACCATAACTGTTTATACTGACCATCGGAACTTACAATTTTTACGATGTGCAAAAGCTTTGACTCCCAGACAACTTCGTTGGACATTGTTTTTTGCAGAATTCAATTTTGTAATTACCTTTAGACCAGGGATCAAGAACAATAAAGCTGATTCATTATCGCGGTATGACATAAAACC
The DNA here is from genome assembly GCF_964261635.1 of Lissotriton helveticus. Lineage (NCBI taxonomy): Eukaryota > Metazoa > Chordata > Amphibia > Caudata > Salamandridae > Lissotriton > Lissotriton helveticus. The sequence goes on along the minus strand of NC_136061.1, from coordinate 1,443,376,598 downwards.
TGATGATGCACTTCCTATTCCCAAACCTACGAACATGCTGTGTAGTAACCAGGTTATTGGGGCCACAATGTCAGATATTTTTTTTGACCAAATAAGACAAGCTATGCCAATACCAAAACTGTTATCTTGGGTCCAAGAAGAACCAAATAGATCCATCCATCAACATTTACCCTTTCACTCAGATTTGCTATATGTACCAACAAAAAGTCTACAAACACAGGTTTTGCGGTGGTGTCATACAAGACAATTAGCTGGCCATCCAGGAATTGCAAAAACCAAAGAACTAGTACGAAGAAATTTCTGGTGGCCAACCTGGAGTAGAGATGTAACTTCTTTTATTCAACTGTGTGACATTTGTGCTCAAGCCAAGACAGAACATGGAAGTAGAAAGGGTTTGTTACTTCCTCTTCCTACTCCAACTGAGGTTTGGGAAGATATTGCAATGAATTTTATCACCGACTTGCCAGAAGATCAGGGAATGACAACTGTTTTAGTTGTAGTGGATCGTCTATCAAAGATGGCACATTTTATTGCTTGCAAGAAACTTCCTAATGCTTCCCAACTCGTACAACTTCTTTTACATCATGTAGTGCGATTACACGGTTTACCACGATCTATTACTACAGACCGTGGACCACAGTTTATCGCACAAGTTTGGAAGAATTGGTGTGCTTCCTTGAATATCAAAAGCAATACTTCCACAAGTTTCCATCCCGAAACAGATGGACAAACGGAACGGGTAAACCAGATTCTGAAACATTATTTAAGGTGCTACCTATTCAAGAAACAAGGTTCTTGGACGAGTTTTTTATGGGAAGCAGAATTTGCATACAACAACTTGCAAAACTCATCAACAGGAATGTCCCCGTTTTTTGCTGTTAATGGTCGACATCCACATTTCTCACCTTTCTTATTGACTCAATCAAAAACAAACATACCTTCGTTGGATACACATTTCCAAGAAATGAGAAAGGTCACTGAATCATTGCAGAAAAATTTACTGAAAGCCAAAGCTTCTTATAAGAAGTTTGCGGATAGAAAAAGAAAGAAAGCCCCAGAGTATCAACCAGGAGACATGGTCTGGCTTTCTACTAAAAACTTTCAGTTTAGGAGACGTTATAAATTCCATCCAAAGTTCATCGGACCTTATAAAATAGAACTATGTGTAAATCCGGTAACTTATAAGTTACTCCTTCCAAAGACTATGAGAATCTATCCAGTGTTTCATACCTCTCTCTTGAAACCAGCTTCCACCAAAAAGAGACATCGTCCACCCGCAATACTTGTGAACAATCAAGAAGAGTTCGAGGTTCGCTGCATTAAGAATAGCACACGAATTAGAGGGAAGTTATGGTACCTTTTGTCCTGGAAAGGTTATGGACCAGAGGAAGACTCTTGGGTTTCTCAGGAAAACATTCATGCTACCCGTTTGATACGGCAATTTCATACACGTCACCCAGATGCCGTGACTTAAAATTCCCCTTGAGAGGGGTGTTTCCATTTTTGTTGGGGGGTACTGTCAGGATCTGTCAAAATCCATGACCTTTTCTCAGTACCTTCCTTGGCCTTGCTGTACCTTGCTGATTTGATCTATATCTTATTGGGCCTTACTATTGTTTGTCTATGACATTTTACCTTATGTATGCACCTTTTGTTCGCTGATAACAAGGTATGCCATATTATCCCACTGATACTGGTAATACTGTTAGTTTATTCTTTAGGCCAATGCTTGTTTCACTGAATCATTGCTTACTCGTTAATTTACTTGGGCCAATGCTTGTTTTGTAGTTAGTTGCTGCTAAGGATTTTTTGTTCCTTCGCAGCCACCATAGTTACTCTTGGGTCTATAAAAAGGGACCACGCCCTTGGATCCGTGCGGATTATTCTGGAGTGTTCAGCAGAGGTGACTTCTCCCTGCTCTGCTTCCTGAGGCTCCGGTCATCTTCCAAGGACTTCGGGGCACATGCATCATTGAGACATTTTGCACTTCTTAATTTGCGAAAAATACCGAATTGCAAATTAAGAATTGCAAAATGGTATGCATCATTTTTTTCGGTATTTATTTGTGATTCGGTAAAAATCGCAATTTTTACCGAATCCCAAATAAATACCGAATTCTTAAGTGCATTTTCGCAATTCCCATTGATTCCTATGGGCTAAAAGGCCCATAGGAGTCAATGGGAAGGCATTTACAAATTCGCAATTTGTTGATGCATTCCAAGGGTGCAGGGGGGGGTCCAAAGGACCACCCCTGCAATGCATTTGAAAGTGCATGTTTCACACACACATGTCCTAAGGACATGTGTGTCTGTAACATGACAGTTTAAAAAATGCATTTTTTTGCTTTTTGACAGATTTTCGCAAATTACCACGAGGGTCAACCTCGTGGTAATTTGCACTTCCAATTTCAAAATTCGCATTTTTTTTAAAATTGATGCATTGCATTTAAGGAATCGCACAAATGCGATTCCTTAATTGCATTTGCATTTTTAAGAAATGCAAAAAAATACGAATATTGAAAATGAGTTTGATGCATCCCAAAAACGTATTTAGGAAGTGCAAACGGCCGAATTTACCGATTCGCACCGTTTGCACTTCCTAAATAGGTTGATGCATGTGCCCCTTCGTTTCCAGTTTCCTGCAATTTGGTGGTTTCCTACCACAGAGATTCGTTAGAAGACGCCGCAGGTAGGATCCATCCTATTTTCTTTCGCCCCCATCGTGAAGAAACCTTCTGACCTGCGTGTCTTGGTGCAATTCCGATCTAGACCTTCATCTGGCGTGTTTTGGTGCAATAAATCAATCCTGTGCAAGAGTTTATTTCAGAACGGATGTCTTTCAGCTGAAAGCTCCGAGTTTACATTTTGGTGCAATAAATCTGTCCTGTGCAAGAGTTTATTTCAGAACGGATGTCTTTCGGCTGAAAGCTCCGAGTTTACATATATTTCATGTTTTGGCAGTCAAAGTATTACTAGCAGACTAAACATTAGAAGTTACTTGTTAAAAAGAAATAATTGACGCAATATAATTGTGAAATTCTTTTACATCAAGATTTCTTTTGCCACAATCGAGTTTTTGGTTTGTTTATATTTCTCTTGACATAATCTTTGCAGACAGTGTTTAGGCAGAGGTTAATTACTCAAGAAGTATCTTTTGTGACAAACTATTCAAACAAAGAACAAGTAATCTTTGGGTTCTTTTAGCATTCAGTTTCATTGGAAATATAAACAAATGTGATTATTTGATGTCATTTAATTGCATAAACCTATGAAGTAGATCTGAACTGCAAGAGTCTATTTAAATACTTTTCCTCATTATTCTGAATAGAAGAATATCATTAAGGAGTAGAACATATTATTTAAAGTGTAACCATTAGCTTTTATTTCAGGAATTCAGGGATTTAGCGTCAAGAATTCCAACTTAGACACTACAGTGGACCTATGCTCCTGTGTTCCAGTTTTTTGTGTTTATCTCGTTCCAGATCTCCCTCCCCGCAGTACGCTCCCTTACCTTCCCTCGTCTAGCCACTTCGATCCTCTGCGGAACTCATAGTGCAGAGTCGGAGCTGCTGGAAGGTGGGCTTTTGGGTACTGCTCCTGAGGAACAAAACAAAAAAAACTGCAAACCTTATATTAGGTTCCTGACAACTACACCCTTAACTAGAGCACTACTCTTCGGACAATCTTTTACAGAACGTAGCGGATGGACTTCACGAGCATAGATGAACATCGTTCTGTATGCCCATACAGAACCATTGTAGTTGAATGGCAGGACCAGGTAGGGAATACCTTTATCAGTAGTATGAGGCATAAGACCACACACCCAACAGTTAGTTGTGTTCACTACTAATTGGTGTTGGTGCAGAAGCTGAACGAAAGAGTTATTAACGAATTCCAATCTTCTAAAGGAGTCATGTTCAGGCAGAGGGTGAAAAGAATGTGAGGAAACAGTAGAAGAAGGTATAGGCTGTGCAGTGGGAAAAAACGTCACTCGAAAAGAGAATAAAACATATCCTATTAAAAACATCATTACGCTAAACAACATGAAAATGCATAGTATCAGAAAACGTTTTCTAGTCATCATTGTACACATTTTGGCCCTAAAGTTCATCTTTTTGGCAGATCTCTCCATCTCGAAAAACTCCATCCTCTAACCTTGCTGCTCGCGGAGGTAGGGTGTTCCGTGCTAAGGAATGCGCCTGTCAACCAGAACCGTCGACCTTGTGTCTTCGGCTTGCACTCCAAAGACTTGACGCCGCGACCCTACAGCTGAACCCGGATGGTGGTTCGAAAAACAAAAATCAAAAAAAGTTTCTCAGATGAGAGAGCTGCACTTTCAAAAATAGCAAAGAAAAGGAATTTTTATTTATTTGTCCATAGTTCTCGGCCTCAAATTATAACGGCTTTTTCCTGGTAATGTCTCATCTCGAAACAACAGGTCAGGCTCAGTAGTGTCCAATCGAACTGCAGATGGCACGGTTTCTTGCAGAAGATCGTCGCTTTCACGCTCAGAATATGTCCCAATTAAACGTGCATCGCTAAAAGGCAGAAAACAAGGTACAGTCTCAGTTTCAGAATCTGCAATACCCTCCTGGACCCACTGGTTGTATGGCAGAGGCAAAGGGACCCTCTTACAGTGTACGCGGTGGATCCAGTACTTCTTTCCTTGCACTCGCACTGCGCATCTCGTTGATAATAGGACTAAATAGGGCCTGTCCCAGCGGGGCTGATCATTCTTTGTCCGCTGAACGTTTTTGACTAAAACCCATGAACCAGGATCGATGACGTGTCCTGGATCTTCAGATGCCTGAGGCAGTGTATCGTGAACCTGTTGGTGTAAAACACGCAATTTAGCCGTCAAATCATACAAGTAATCGAGCAGTACAGGGTGTTCAATCTCGCTGAATTTCGTCGGCCTCGGCACTCCCAATATGTTGGCCGGGCGACCGAACACAATTTCGTAAGGACTAAGTCCCACTCGTGAATGCACAGTCATTCTTGTCGATAGAAGTGCTAGTGGCAACGCATCAGGCCATTTAAGACCAGAGCTTGCTTGTATCTTGGCCAGTTTCAGTTTTAACGTGCCATTATAGCACTCTACTAGTCCAGCTGATTGGGGGTGATTTGCAGCGTGAAATGTTTGCCAGATTCCTAACCCTTCACATACTCTCTTCATCACTCGACCTACAAATTCACTCCCATTATCACTCCAGACTATTCTCGGCAAACCAAATCTGGGGAAGAATTCTTTGACAAGGGCTTTAGCTGGGGACATGGCAGTGTTATCTTTCAGGGGATATGCTTCTACCCATCTCGAAAAGGCACAAACAAAAACGAGTACGTATTTTAAGTTGTTGCACCTCTCCATGTGGATGAAATCTAGCTGCAAAACCTCGAACGGATACGTTGGAGGGGCAAAATGACCAGCTGGAGTTGGAGTTCCCCTACCAGGGTTGTATTTCAGACAAACCATACAATTCTTGACCACATTCTCTGCACACTTAGGAATTCCAGCATTTTGCCATACTGGGGCCAACAACTTACAGATCCCTTTCACACTGATATGAGCCATTCCATGCGCCATCGTAACCACTGCAAGCACGTATGCGTCGGGTAGCAACCATCGCTGATGCTCTGACAATTCAACCCAGCAACCATTCGCATCCAATTTACCCGTGCTCTCTCTCCACACACTCAACTCTTTCTCTCTAGCCTCAGCTTGAATAGACTTCACACTCTCTATTGTATCTTCACACATTCCAATGTCACCAATCCATCTTGCAGGGCCCGCAACATACATTCGACTCATCACATCTCTTGCTGTTGCTTTCGCCACTTCATCAGCAAACGCATTACCGCGACCAACGTCGTCAGTAACCTTCTTGTGTGCACTACATTTCACAATCGCAACTTGCAACGGCAAAGTAAGTGACTCAAGAAGCTCATTCACCAGCTGACCATGCTGTATCTTGGCTCCATGCGAAGTCAGAAACCCACGCTCTTTCCACAATCGTCCAAAACTATGAGCCACACCAAACGCATACTGGCTGTCAGTATATATGTTCACTTTCATTCCTTTCGATAATACACACGCTCTCGTAAGTGCAATCAACTCGGCTGCTTGAGCTGAATTATCTGGGATACATGCAGCTTCAACAATCGTATGTAAAGTCGTAACAACATATGCCGCAGTCGTATCACCATTCGGAAGCTTGAAGCATGAACCATCCACCCATAGGGTACCATCACACTTCACAAGAGGAGTGTCTTTAAGATCTACTCTCCCTTTTGTTTCTTCTTCTGTCCTAAGAGAGCAATCATGTTGTTCAGAAACATCTGTCTCTGCTACAATCGGCAACAGCGTAGCTGGATTCAACGTGTTGCATCTCTTTATGTGCACATGACTCGCTAAAAGTGTTAACTCATAACCTGACAATCGAGCACTAGTTAAGTGCTGTGTCTTGGTCCTGTTTAACAAAGTGTCCACTGCATGTGGAACCATTACAATCAACATATTATTCATCACTAAACCAGCAGACTGTCGAATAGAAACAGCTGCTGCTGCCGTCGCTCTCAAGCAACTCGGCAACGCTCTAGCCACCGGAACTAAAGTTGACGAAAAATACGCACATGGACGCTGCTTGTCCCCAAAAGACTGTGTCAGTACTGACAACGCACAACCTTCTTTCTCATGGACATACAGTGTAAAGGGCATACTGTAGTCGGGGGTACCCAACACAGGAGCCGAACACAATGCATCACGTAATTCGAAAAACTTTTCTGACAATATTCAGACCACGGAAGGGGATTAGGCGTATCTTTACAGGTCAATGCCACCAAAGGTTTGGCCAGCAAGGAAAAATTTGGTATCCATTGTCTGCAATATGACGTGATACCCAAGAAAGCTTGCACTTCTCTCTGTGTAATTGGCACACTCAACTTTGCAATCGCTTGAATTCGTTCTGGGGTCAATCTTCTTCCCTCCTTCGATAAGAGATGACCTAAGTAGGTCACTTCTTGTCGACAATACTGTAATTTAGAAAGGGACACTTTATGATGCAGATCAGACAAATGGCGCAAAAACGACAAGGTGGCTTCTTTACAAATCTCCTCAGTATCTGCAGCGACTAGTAAATCGTCGACGTACTGAATAAGAGCAGCACCATCAGGTAAAACAATCGTATCAAGCTGTGTCTTCAAAGCCTGACTATATGTTGATGGACTCTCACAATAGCCTTGGGGAGCGCGTTTGAACCGGAAGCTTCGTCCTCCTAAACAGAAGCCGAAAATATCCCTACTTTCCTCGGCAATCGGGATGCTGAAAAAGGCATTTTTCAGGTCAATCACCGAGAACCAAGTGGTGGAAGCTGGAATCATCGTTAATAAGGCAGTGATATCAGGAACCACTGGAAACTGTGGCACAACTATTTTATTCACCTCCCTAAGATCAATCACAAACCTATAAACAGGTGGCTGAGAAGAGTCAGTTCGTTTCAGAACAGGCAGAACAGGGCTATTGCAAACATTACCTCTTGTTTCTTCAATTACACCTTTCTCAATCAGGTCATGAATGATCGCTAGCAATTCCTTTTCACCTTCACTAGAGATCTTGTTTTGGGGAATGTGTGGCATTTTAACATTCGCTTTCAATGTCACAACATATGGCGGAATCTCCAAAAGTCCCACATCATTAGGACCAGTAGCCCAAAGAATATCAGGAAGAGACGGCTATTCTGTCGGAAGTTTATCCTTTGACAAATACATCGAGGAGACCACTTTCTTACCCAGTGTAAGCTGTACTCCCGAAGGGGAACAATGCAATGTCGCGTACAATCTTTTCAACAGATCCAATCCTAACAAGTTCTCACCACAACCTGTTGTCAGAATAAGGGGTGCTTTGAATTCACAAGGTCCAACAGAATGAGACATAGGACTAGAAATCGGGTTCCTAACCGGGGCGCCAGAAAAACCTACTGAAACATTCATTTTGCCAGACAAAGGTGCGCCAGGGAGTTTAGAGTGCATAATAGAACTCTTTGTAGCACCAGTATCCAACAGAAAAGGCTCTGACACACCTGATGTAATTACCTCAACATAAGGTCCACTCTGATCTACTGGAACTGAAACAACTCCCTCTCTTTGTCTATGGCTGTCCTAGCAATCATCACCTTCCATATTCTCACCTTCTGCATAGTAGTCATCAGCATAGTACTGAGTCGTTCTACCAGACGTGTTATTCTGCTGATCAAAACTATTCATTGAATTCTGTGGAGGAAAGGGACGTGTGTTCTGGGGAAAACCTCCACGTCCTCTACCTCTAGGAGCTTGTGGAGCACCCCGACCTCTTGCGCTAGAAACAAGATTCACACGTTGTAACAAAACAGGGCAGCTACTTTTAAAATGACCCTTTTCTTTGCAATATGCACACTGATTAGGGCCTACAGGAAAATGTTGCTGAGAAAACTCGAACCTTTGTGAGTTTCTCTGAAACTGCTGAGGTTGCTGATAATCACGCTGGCCACCACGAGGTGGATACGCCTGCTGCAAAAGAACCTTCGTCTCCAATTCTTTAGTTTTCTTGTCTGCTCCATTCTTCTCGTCTTTATCTCTATTCTCGTAGTACTGTGCAGTAGCCAATATCTGTGCTGATGAGGAAACGGCCCAAGAACTCTCTGAATCTTTCAATTTCTTACACAACTCAGGAAGCAAATTGTGCACAAATTTGTCAACGAACAACCGTTGACCATCTTCTGTACTCATGTCTTGACCACTGTGGTCAATAAACGTCTCTTCAAACCTGGTGAAGAAATCAGACACGGTTTCCTCTTTCTTCTGCTTACATGCAGACAATTTATCCCAATTTACACGCATCGCAGGCATTAAAGTCTTCATTTAAGTAACGATCTTACCAGGGAGTTCTGCTACTACAGGCTCAGGTTTAGCACCACCAACTTGTCGGCCATCTGCAGCAGCAATATTAACCCAGGTATCACCTAACTCCTGCGCATGGTCTGTATGACGAATCAATCCCCACAAAGGCTGTGGAACCACATTTCCAAACAACAGGTCTATATCAGCTAGATTCATAACACATGAGTCTGCAGTCTGAGATAGTTCTTTATAATACCCTGCAGGATTTTTCCGGGGGTCAGGTAAAGTCTGCTTAAGGGCCAAGACTTCAGCTCGCTTCCATGGAACATGTACCCAAACACGCTGAAAATGTGCTGGCACAGCTGGGGGGTTATTATTTGCACCAGCAGGTACTTCTTCCTTCCATACCGGAGGAACCTCTCTCATTGGATATTGTCGCGCTTTTCTCCTAGCAGAGGGATCAGGTTCAAACAGCGACCGAGAGATAGCCTCACTCCTAAATGACAATAATGTTGCAACTGCTCTCTCAACCTCGGAACCCACAATCGTGCCTTTCGCAAATTCGAACCGTACATGACATAACTCAGGTGGACTGGGTTCCAAACCATTATCCTCCAATTCTTCACAAAGAAAAGCACACATTTTGTCAAAAACATATCTCTGCTTTGGTGCTTCCCATTGACGAAAAACATCCATAACAGACTCTAGCTCATATCTTGTGGGATCAGTAACCCATTTATGTGCCAAATAATCCAATGTTTCCTGTTCTCTAGAATCAGGCAGTTGACTACGCAACTGTTTACGTGTTGAAACAGGGGTCATACTTGATGCCCCAAAGAAGGGAGATAGAAGACTAGCAACAGTATCAGTCATCCTCTGTCGAACAGAAGGAGAAGTCGACAAAAGAACAGGAGGAAAAACAGGATGAGACGAGGCAGACGCAGAGGCAGTATCAGAAGGAATATCGGAAAAGGTAGTCGATACAGTAGGCAAAGTCATGGGAAATATAGGTGGAGCAGGTAGCAAAGTCGGCAGCCCTTGAGGAGGCTGCGCCGTAGCAGTGGGAGCCAACTGAAGAAGAGCTGGCGGTTGTGGAAGAACCTGAGGTAAAACAACCGGAGGTTGCACAACTAAAGGTTGCGGAGGTGCTGTAGCACTCTGCGCATAGGGGGGGTGGCGAGCTCAGCAAATGCGACATCAAAGGATCTTTCTCAAGTTCTTTTGCTGCATCCTGCTGAAGAGGCGGCAAAACTGGATAGCATTTATTAATTGCCATTTTACGTTGCCTGTGCAACTGCTCACTCGCTTGTTCTTCTTCATCATCTTTATACTGCATAGCAGCTTGCATTATCGAGATACCCTTTTCTCTTTTATTCCTTTTTGCTAATTTAATTTCTTTCTGTTTGGCTTCCTTTTGCCATAGGCGGAAAGAGTCAAACATCGCCGGCCGGGCTTTCTTCTTAAAAAGTCTAACCTCTAGATTGTCTAAGATTTCCGTGTCAAAACTACCAGATTGGGGCCATTTGAGAACACCGTCCTTCCTCGTGTATCGGATCCACACTTCATTATATGTGATGGGGCCCACGCCATGCCTCACATAGAGTTCATAGGTTGGAGTTCCAATCGGAGGAATCGGACACGAGTCCTCCAATCGGGAATCCTTATTTCGACCACAACAAAACAAATTTCCAAGTCCGCTAAGACCAGGCATCTTCGCTCACTAGTCTAGCCTCAAACTTCAAAGGATTATCAAATACGATAGTCTCGTGAATACACGAGTCCCTCGGCTTTGGTACTTGCAAGTTCCAAATCAAAGATCCCAAGGGGATACCCAAAAACTAAGGACTGGGAGACGCTCCACTCATACTTAACTGAGGTATCGATGACGTCACCAGAAGACTCGTCTATCGTCTCGCTCTACAAATCGTCAAAGGGTCCAAAACAGGGCGATAGTCAGGGCAGCAGTCCTTCGTAGCCGTTGGAAAGCTGGGAACCTCGCAGCAAAGACTTTCAGACCACGACAACATACAGGTGTCGATGAAGTGGTTGGCCTTCCTCCAGAATTTTCACACGAAGCTCCTCACAAACCTCTGGCTTGGACCGGTACCGCTGAAATCGCCCCACATTGGGCGCCAAATGAAGTACCGGGTTATTTAGAACTCAGCGGTGCCAGGGGACACACCCAAAGACTTCGGATTCTCCTGCCTCAGACTACAGAAACGCAGAGACTTCTTGGTGACGTCAAAGATCAGATTTTATTGGCTGCAACCAGTAACAGGTATCCTAGAAGTACAACACGGTGTATGTTCTCAGGAGACTGCTCAACTTTACAAAGCTGGTCATCCCTTTTATACCAAATATTATGCTTCAGGCAAACACTCCTTATTTACAGTTGACCATTCACATATTTTCACGACAAAGAAAAGCAGAATCATGATGACAAGCCCATATTTCAGTTTGTCCAGCCCACAATCAATTACCCGGCAAGGCCCAACATTTTTCATCAGATAATAGGTCGGACCCCTAATAAAATTGGGCACCTCCTCATCGTAAAGCAGGCCATAAAGAAAGGAACAGAGACAGGTGTGAGTAAGATTAGACATAGTTGTGTGCAATACAGGGTTTATGACATGTTGTGGCTCGATTTCTAATCTTGATCGGCCACTAGCAAAGGAACTGGCCGAACAGGTTTGGCTTCGGGCAGTGGAGTCAGCTTGCCCAGGTCACACAGAAGTCAACAGAGAGTGTACGTGTTCCTAAGACTCGTTCGGCCTTAGTCATCGGCCTATGTGAGGGCAACCACAAAATGGCTGTCGTATTCACAATGGAATCCGAGGGTTCAGAACGGAATCCCTGATTTCATGGTGATCTCGCCACTCAAATGTGACGAAAAATACTCGCACACCTTACACTTGTCATTTTCGGTCTGATGTTCCAAACTAATACATCAGACTCATTAGCGGAAAGTTTAACTGTTGTCTCTGGGGAGCTGATAGAGAAGGCGGGAGAAGACATATTTACAAGGCACGATGAATCTCGGAGTAATGGGAAAACGTTGATTCCCTCAGAAGAATTTGACTTAAGCCAGCGAGAGAGATCTGCCCCAATAGATATATCTGTTATGGAACTGTTAAGGAAATTTGAACAGGATATACATCTAGGTTTTGAAGCTTCTAAAAAGAATCAGGAGCGCATAAGTGCCACATGTACGTTGTTAGAAGATAAGATCGATAAATTAACTACACGTGCAGGAGAGATGGAATCCGAAATGAAAGTTGTAAAGGGAAGAGTTGTGGAGAATCGCAAAGAGATAGAGACATTGTATTCTAAAGATAGAGAATTGGATGAAAGAGTAGAAAGATTGGAAAACATGCAAAGGCGCAATAACCTAAAAATTCTTAAACTTCCAGAAGGAAAGGAGGGGACGGACATAAAGACTTTTGTTGTACAGTTGCTGAAAAAAGAATTATCATTAGTTGAAACTGAGGAAATGTTGGCTCGAGATATTCAACGAGTACATCGTGATCCTTTTAGGTTGAATCCAGACCGTGTAAAGCCAAGAAAAATCCTGATTAATTTCGCGACGTATTCGCTAAAAGAAAAAATTCTGTCACTTGCTCTAAAGAAAAAGTCCATTACGATAGACGGAGTATCAGTGGACATTAGGTCGGATTTGTCACCAGCCACAGCAAACAGGCAATGGGAGATGGGAAAACGATTGATACCTTTAAGAGAAATAGGAGCCACGGCCCAGCTAAAATTTCCCGCTTTTCTAAAAGTTATGTGGCACAATAAGATGCATACATTTCGTACAGTTGACGAGGTAGATGCCTTTTTGGACGTTATTCAAGATGGAAAAATTGGCCCTCAAGATGTATAGACATAGAATACTGACCAAAGTATATACAAAATAATAATAATAAAAGACAACACCACTGAGACATCCACTGGCCTAGGCCATGGGAGTAATGGTTGGGTTTTCCGGGGAGGGAATCAAGTGTGAGGGGGGGGGGAGGGAGAGGGTTAAGGGAGAAAATAAAAAAAAATATTCCTCAGGAGCTGTCTTGCTGTGCCTTAATTGGAAAGAAAATTTGGCCAATATATGATAAGCATGACTAATAGGGTTAAAAATAAGGAGCTAAGGTTCCTTACATAGAATGTGAATGGGCTTCGGGTTAAATCAAGGAGATTACTAATTTTGAAATATTTAGAAGATTCACCAGCGCAGGTTATCATTTTGCAAGAAACACATCTAACACAAAAGGAAAGTAAAGAGATATTTAGTACTCAAAAGTGGATCGCAAATGCTGTTTTTTCATCTCAAGATTTGGTTACAAAGGGAGTGGCTATTCTGATTAGAAGAGGATCCGACATAGTAGTTGAAAATAGTTTAGTGGATAGTAGAGGAAGATGGGTGATTTGTAAGTTACGATTGTCGGGTGAAGTGTTGGTAGTTGTCGGGTATTATGGCCCAAATATAGACGATCCCACAATTTTAGAGAAGATTGAATTGGAGTTACTTGAATTTTCAGGTAAAATTATCATGGCAGGAGATTTCAATACAGTATTAGACGGCAAGCTGGATAGAACTGGTAATATTAGGGCCTTAACGAACAGCAAAATGACTGCTAAAGTAAAGTCAGTGATGGTTCAGTTAGGACTCTGTGATATTTGGAGATTTAAAGCAGCACAGCAGCTAGGATTTACTTTTTATAACAAAAAATATAAACATAATTCACGGATAGATTTTTTTCTGATAGACACTAGGTTGAAAGAGCGAGTTATAAGTGTAGATCACATAGGGGCACATTTGTCAGATCATTCTGTTGTGAGTTTAAATCTAAGTTTGGAGTTAGAAGAGATGAGCTCGGTTTGGAGACTAGATCGTACAATTTTAGCTGATGTAGAAGTTTTAGAATCTCTCGAACAAGAGATACAAGTCTTCTTAGATGTAAATGTGGGTTCAGCTAAGGAGGAGATTGTGTGGGAAACGTGCAAAGCACTTATGAGAGGTAGAATGGGAGCTCAAGGTGCAAAAAAACGAAGACTGTACTATAGCAGAGTTTCAAATTTAGAAAAAGAGATCCGAGAGTGTGAAATTAGTCGAACCCTACAGGGAGCTATCATTCCAGATGGTCCATGGGAGAAAAAACTTTTAGATTTAAAGGTTCAACTCACTGCTACACTTTCCCAAAGAGTTAAAGAGAGATGGGAAGCTAGTCAGTTGGCACATTTTTCATATGGAGAGGGATGTGGCAAGTTATTAGCATGGAAAGCCAAGAAAGATGTTATACGGAACCAGATTAGAGAGATTAAGAATCCGGGCACAGGGCAGGTTATAACAGATAACAAACAGATTGTAGAAGCGTTTCAGGAATACTTTGCTAATGTCTACACAGAGGACCTTTGTCCAGAAAAGGCTGAGATTGAGACTTGGTTACCTTTAATAAAACCACTTGCAGTTGAGGATATGTTGGAGTTAAATAAGGAAATCACCCAAGAAGAAGTGAGGAAGGTGATTAAGGAAAGTAAAAGAGGGAAAGCCCCTGGGCCAGACGGTTTACCCGCAGAAGTCTATAAAGCCCTAGGAAATACAATGGTTCCTACTCTGTGTCATCTGTACAATAAAATTTTTAAAGGAGAAGTGACAATCCCGAGCTCATGGAATGAGGCAACTATTGTCCTAATACTTAAACCAGGCAAATCTCCAAAAAACATGGATGCGTATAGGCGGATCTCACTTTTAAATTGTGACTACAAATTCTTCTCTAAAATTTTAGCGGACAGGCTCGGTAAAATCATCCACAAATTGATTCATGAAGATCAAAGAGGTTTTATTAAGATGAGGTATTTAAAAGAACTCACTTACTCTTTGATAGGGATGATAGATTTAGCTACTAAATATGAATACCCCTTGGCAGTGATTGCGTTAGACGCTGCCAAGGCCTTTGATCAAGTTAATTTTGTATACTTAAAAGCTCTCCTGTACTACCTCAATCTTGGAGATAAATTTACGCAATCAATTTTTTCTTTGTATTGTGCACCGACATCACGAGTACTTGTAAACGGAATTCTTACACCTCCTATTAGAGTAATGCGGGGCACCCGACAAGGATGCCCCTTATCACCTCTGCTCTTTAATATATATATAGAGCCTCTTGCATGTAAAATTAGAGCCTCAGAAGAGATACCTCCCTTTGTTGTGATGGACTGGTCAAAGAAACTTGGTTTATATGCAGATGATATTGTTTATTCTTCTAATTTAGTTAGATCCTTGGAAAATTTAGTACAGACAACAAAGGATTTTGGTAAGATTTCTGGATATCAGTTAAACCAAGAAAAAACTGAAATAATGACTTGGAATCTTAATACGGGAGGGATAAAAACTACAACAGAAATGAGGTACCTTGGAGTTAGGATCACTCAAAAAATTGAAGATTTGGCAAAAACTAATTTTGAGAGAGTGAAAAAGGAGGTTGGCGACACGCTAAAAGGTTGGATGAATTTACCCCTGTCAATATATGGAAGATCTAATCTTGTAAAAATGGTGATTGTACCAAAAATTACTTTTTTGTTTGAGACTATTCCGTTGGGCTTCAAAAAAGAATGGCTAGCGAAGTTACAGAGCATGATTACATCATTTATTTGGGCGTCAAAGGCCTCTCGAATTTCCTGGAAGAAAATAAGGAGGAGAGTAAACAAAGGAGGGTTGGCTGCTCCAGATATACAAATTTATGCATGGGCTTTTTGTTTAAAAAACTGCAGGATGTTGTTGGGTACCCTTTTTAGTTCTCAGATTGGCGGACTATTTGGGATAATGCTGAAGAGATCAGGATATCATGAGTTTGGTTTTTTATATAAGTTTGGAGATCCTAAATTTTTCAAAAAGGTGAGACTTAGAATTTTGAGAGACATGGCAGAGATATGGTGCAAAATTAGAAAAATATTCAAGCTTCCTTATTTCAGCTATATGGCTCCAATATGGGAATCCCCTGGAGCTCCCGCCTGGACAAGAGACGCGCTAGCATTAAATTTGAAAAAGGAACCTGCTTTGCAAAGGTGGAAAGACTTGTTTCAAGACGGCAATTTAATTTCTTGGGGTTTTTGTCAGCAAATGTGGGGCCCAGTTTTTTCAAAATACAAATATCTACAGATTCAAAGCTGGGCAAACCATTTGGAATCGGAGATCGGAATGGAAAATGATTTTGAGTCAAAATTGGAGTCAGAGGCCTTCAAGAAGGAAGTAGCTTTCTGGTATTGGCGAATACTAGAAATGGAAGATGGATTATTCGACCTACCAGAGACCCTGTGGAAGGATAGCTTGCCAAGGATCGCGACAGAAGACCAATGGCAAGTAACTATGTGCATGCTATATAGAATTGTTAAACCTGCAAACCTAAGGCGAAACCTCTTATTTACCATTCACAAGGCTTACTGGTCTCCGTATAGACTTTCTAAATTTAAGGATGGAGGGATTGTTGGATGTCCAAAATGTAAAGCTCCAAATGTTGATGACTTACACATGTTTGTATCCTGCCCAAATATCAAGCAATTTTGGATTGACGTGAGTAATTCTCTCTCCAAATCCTTGAACCTATGCATTGAGGTAAGCCCCGAACTAATTATTACTGGGAGATATGATTTACAAAATAGATTTTTGAATAACAATGTTAGACTTATTTTCTATGCTATGTTGCTAGCACGTCGAGAGATATGTAAACTATGGGTCTCACCACTTAGTCCCATCTTAATGGATTGGATTTTAGCCATGAGGTATATGGCTAAGCTGGATATGTTAGACCGCTCTAAAAGAAACAGAGGTTTTTGGGTACCCTTCCTGTTAAATTTTGGTTAAATTATATTTATGTTAAAGTCCGATGATTAAGCCCGTGCCTGTCTCGCTGGTACATGGACTATCCTAGGACGATAAATAGAGATGGTGGAGGACTCACATGTTGGGTCAGGTGGTCAAGAAGGATAGTTTAGAGCAAGACCAGACCAGACCCAAAATATGTGTTGTCTACGCCCCATTATTCTAACCCAGCCTTAAGAGACAATAACAGCCCAGAGGTGGATTAGAAAGAAGTTATGGGCGGCAAGACGGCAAATGAGGATTAGAAAAAAAAAAAAAAAGAAGTCAACAGAGAGTGTACGTGTTCCTAAGACTCGTTCTGCCTTAGTCATCGGCCTATGTGAGGGCAACCACAAAATGGCTGTCGTATTCACAATGGAATCCGAGGGTTCAGAACGGAATCCCTGATTTCATGGTGATCTCGCCACTCAAATGTGACGAAAAATACTTGCACACCTTACACTTGTCATTTTCGGTCAGATGTCACCAAAATCGTCATGATACAGCGATTCTTATGACACGAGTGCAGAATTTCAGTACCACAACGTGATTTACAAACGGTAACATCTCGGCTGGACACTACGGATTAATTTGCCTTTATTTTCTCTCAAATAGATCAGTGATTAAGATCTATAGTTATACCCCGACTTTTGAACGTAAGTACTCTACATCATTTACACTACATGGCATGAAGTCATTAATGTTACAGAGTACACAACCACATATCACAAGATGCATGCATACACTACCTAATAATGTTTTCTGAATGATTAAGCTGGTCGTAGTTCTGTATCAAATAATGTCACATAATTTTTTAGACTATATACCCTGATGAAGAGCTTATAACGCTCGAAATGCATTGGAATACAATATAATGTGATTTGAAAACCCATTGTATATATGAAATGGAAAAACATATGACAATTTGAAGGAGAAGAATACAATCGAATCAAACAATGACATTGAAAGAATAAAATTCATGTTAAAGTAAACATTTGAAGCTCTATTGATCATCATAGGAGTGCCCCAAATAGGGGATTTGCAACCAAGTGATTGGAAGCACTCAGTACCACATATAGCAATGACATCATAGAGCATTCAATTCTGTCAAATGTGACCTGGTGACATATTTAAGGTCATCTTATGCGCAGAGGAGGATATATTTTGGGAAGCGCTCAGTTCGAAATTTGTTTTTTTTTCCCCTTTTTTTATTTGCAAATTCGAATCATAAAACATACATATACAGGATAGGCGACATGAAATAATGTGGTATATATGGATAACGAGGTACATACACAGATATCTGTAAACAGAACTCTACCACAGGGAAAAATATGACAATTAAGAGAAAAAGAGTACTGAAAAGAGACAAAAAAAAAAAAAAGAAAAAGGAAAGAAAAAAAAAAAAAAAAAAAAATAGAGTCAGAATCAATCAGGGGTCCTATGTCTGGTTTCCCCTTACTTCATTATACCACCTAGTAATAGGTTCCCATATCTGTGTACCGATTGCTCTCATTTTCCTACCTCTTGTGGCGTATATTGAGATTTCTTGTTTATAGATAGCTATAAAGCGGCTAAGCCACATATTAAAGGTAGGGGGCTCTGTATCTTTCCACCTAGCTGCTAGAATTATCCGTAGCACGGCATAGCCCAGAAATAATACCGCCTGTTCTTCTCTATTGTGATTCAGAGAGTCATCATGACCCAAAAGGAGCAACGTTATAGAATCATGTATTTGGTGCCCAAGAATTTGGGTCCAAAATTCCAACATCATAGTTTTAATTGTAGCCAATGTGGGGCATTCAGCAAACATGTGTAGGAGATTTGCAAGTGGTTGTTTGCATCTGGGACATTTATCATCCAACCTAAGGCCCCATGCAAACAATTTGGCTGGCGTAAAATATAAATTATAAATGATTCTATAATATTGAGCCTTTAAGTTAGAGGCTATAAAATATTTTGTTGAGAGGGCTAATGAGAGATCTAGATCTACATTTGGATTTGCCAATTTTAAGGCCCAAGATTGTTCCGTGCGCTCTAGATAATCTGGGGTGTCGGCCAAAAGTAACTGATATAGGGCCCCGATTCTAGTAGATTTTCTGCCTATAATATCGAATAGTGGGATATTATCTGATAGAATTTTTGGTTTGGTATTGTTGATACTAGCTAATATTTGATAAAATTTTAGGAAATCATTCGTAGGGACGTTATATCTTGATTGAAAAAGCTCAAAAGAAAGTGGGAGATTGTTACCAAAAAAATCTCCGATTGTTTTAATACCTAGAAGTTCCCACCTCTGGGATCTGCTATCATTAGGGATATTAGAAAAATTTTTACATTGCCATAAAGGTGTATATTTTGTATATGTAGGAAGCCCTAGATGTTTGCCGATGGCTTTCCAGACTGAAAGGCATCTAAAACAGTCTTTAATTTAATTTTTTTATAATAAGATGTTTCAGCCTGCCTTAGAAAAAGTCCCTTATGTTTTTTTCCTAGACTGAGCTCATATATTGATGGTATATGAGGGATTACAGAGGTTGGGCCTCTAAGTTTAGAAGTCAAAAGAGGATCCATGTTTTGCAATAAAGATGCCCAAAAATATAATCTTAAATTTGGTAGGGCTAAGCCACCTCTACTTTGAGGGAGTGCTAGAAGGGGAAGAGCCCGCCTTATTTTTCCGTAGCTCCACATAAACTTTGCTATGAGGGAATCTATAGTCTTTATAACGTGCTTTGCCGGTAAAAGGGGGATTGCTCTAAACAGATATAGAACCCGCGGGAATACATTCATTTTTACGTAATTGGCCCTACCTATAATAGAGAGGTGTAGGCTATCTACCCTTCTTAGATCGCTTTTAATTTTATCAATGAGGGGGGAATAGTTAATATCGCTGATGTTACTTATCTCTGCCGAGAGCACTATACCTAAATAAGTGGCCTGTTTAACCCTGAGAGTGCTTTCATATTGAGTATTGCTAGTGGCTAATACCATAGTTTTATCTCTATTCAAGGAATACCCTGAGTATTTCCCAAATGCTTGGGTAATTGTCTCGATTTCATAAACTGCTTCGGATGGTTTAGTGGTTATTACGGCAATGTCATCCGCGTATGCCATGACTTTGGTGGAAAAGGACCCTGTAGAAACTGGATATATGGAAGTTGAAGTGAGTAGCTTTTGAATAAGGGGATCTATATAGAGCGCAAATAAAACCGGGGAGCATGGGCAACCCTGCCTTGTGCCTCTTTGCACCGTGATGGCGTCCGACTCATTCCCTGCAATACAGATTTTTGCCGTGGGGTTGGTATAAATAGCTTTAATCGCGTTAATAAAAGTATTTCCGAAATTTTTACTTTCCAGGATGTTCCAGAGAAACTGCCATTGTACTCGGTCGAATGCCTTTTCGGCATCGAGGAAGATCATCGACATCTCGCCCCCGTGGCGCCCTTGATGTCAAGCAGGGTTATGGCTCTACGAGTATGGTCTGTAGTGCCTTTGCCGGGTATAAAACCGTGTTGCCACGGGGATACAAGGCGTTCGATGACCCCGCTCAGACGATTTGCAAATATTTTAGCGTATAACTTCGAATCGGCGTTGATCAGGGATATAGGCCTATATGAGGAAGGCAGGTGAGGTGGTTTACCTTTCTTATGGAAAATTATTATGTTTGTTTGTTTCCAAGACTCAGGGGGAATTGCATGGTATTGGACTCCAAGAAACAGATCAAACAGAAAGGGAGTTATCTGATTTCTAAGGATTTTATATAGATCCAATGGGATTTTATCCGGTCCGGCCGCCTTGCCGTTGGCCATCTCAGCTAATGCAATCTCTACCTCAATGACCGTAATTTCTCTGTCAAGGTAAATCTTATTTTCCGCATTGATGTTTTTATGATTAGTATGGTCTGGGAGCCAATTATTTAAGAATGTTGTAATTTGATTATCAGGATATGAAATATCACTACTATATAATTTTTGGTAATATTTTTGAAATACTTTAACAATGTCTTTGGGGGTAGTATATTCATTTCCCTCAAATTCTATCTTTTTAATGTTGCTCAGTGATTGCTTTTGTCGTGTGCGTAGTGCTAACTGCTTCCCCACATTTTCCCCTGATTCGTACAGCCTATCCTTATTAACCTGATAGGTTTCCGCGGCTTTTTGAATTAATGTACTATTAATCTCATTTTTTAAGATCATTATTTTATTTAAGATTTTCCCCGGATCTAAGGTAAGACCAGCTTGCCCTCTACGAGACAGATTTAACTGGGTGGCATGATGTGCCTCAAGATTGGACAACTCCTGCATCATTTCTGTATTGAATTGTTTTTCTAGCTTTCGTTTATTAGCAACAAAGGAAATGGTCTCTCCTCTCAATGCTGCTTTAAAACAGTCCCATACTATTATGCGGGGTGCACTAAACTGGTTACAGTCAAAAAAGGACTGGGTCCACGATTTCATATGTGCTATATATTCTGGATTAACCAGTAGCCTTCTATCAAAAGTCCACTGTATTGTTGGTTTAACTAAATTAGCCGTGTCAAAGGTAAAGGTCAGTGCATTGTGGTCAGATAGGGTCTTCGGGGATTTAATTATTTCAATGATATCTTTCTGATTTATACTTGACATAATATAGTCGATTCTAACATATTTGCTGTGGGGGAAAGAAAAATATGTATAACCATCCACATTTGGCCCCCGGAGTGTGCCCCAGACGTCAGCCAAGTTGTGACTTTTCATCATCTGACCCAATGCTGTATATGACTTTGGTTTTCGCCCTTTATAATTTTGAGATAAGAGACTCCCAGAGGATTGCCCTATGTCGATATTAAAGTCTCCACAAAAGACCAGGGGACTTGACCAAGAGGCCAATTCGATTTCGAGCTCTCGAAAAACAGCGGGGTCATCTAAATTTGAGCCATAGATTGCACAGATAGTGATATCTTGTTGAAGCTGAATTATGACCCATCTGCCATATTTGTCGGCTAATTTACGAATTGGGAGGCCTATTATTGGTTTAGCGAAAATGGCTACCCCTCTGGTTTTAGTTGTTTGGGATGTAGCCGCCATTAGGTTATAACCTGGTAGTTTAAGTAAGTTCCTGTCGGAGTATGCGATATGTGTCTCTTGGAGACATAATATATCAACCGGACTTTGTTGTATTGATTGGGATAACTGGGCCCTTTTATCTTTATGATTAAGGCCTGCCACGTTCCAAGTACAGAGGCTTATCCTCCCCATGGATTAACATGAAAGACTAGCCTGATAAGCTTTAGACACCCATTCTCACCAAAACAAATAAAGCGGTTCTGCTTTTCTTTAACATTTCTGTGGCTTTTACTCCTAATACTTTTAATACAACATAGTCTGTGACCGAATTTGCCAGTTTTTCTTTTTTGATTTTCCCCCTCCCCCGCCCTCCTCAGCCCCCTCCCCAAGGCCTTCCCCGAGGCCTTCCCCCCCCACCTCCCCCCATACTCCACCCTATGAGGCATGAAGACTCTCACTAGAGTCTATGATGATGGAGAGACACCCTGTGGCCATGCCTTAGTCAATAATTCTATTTGCTTCAGATCTTAGGACTTTGAAATATGCATTATTCTTACGATGAGCTTATTCTTCCTAAATTGTGAAACAGAGCCCACCAACCGGGGGCTATACTGTAATCAGGATGACCTTAGCCAATTTAGGGCACATAAAGAAACATATTGACTCAGAAAAATTAGGTCAGGCTATCTAAAAAAGCCTTAGCTTTGATCTCGGATGAAAAGAATTTTACCTGACCATTATACAACACCTTGAGTATGGCAGGGTTATTCAAGTAAACCTTTGCTTTTTTGTCCAAAAAAGGTTTGATTAGTTGACGGAGACGCCATCTCCGCTCCACAGTTGTGTGGCAGAAGTCCGGCCTGACAAAGTATGAAATGTCGCCTCGGATCCGATGGGCCTCAGGCCTCGCTTTCTCTGCAACACTTTGACGAAGCAAAAAGTTACCAAAGTAAACGAGTATTGCCCTAGGATATTTGCTTTGCGAGTTGGTAGGCCGCAATGTAGCAGGAGTTCTGTGGACCCGTTGAACTTCCAGATCCCAGTTCCATGAAGACAGCTCAGGAAAAGTGTCTTTAAAGAGTTGGATCATAAAGATGCGTATATCGTCTCCTTCACTTTTTTCGGGTACACCCAGTACTCGGAGATTATTGCGACGCATACGATTTTCCATCTGCTCAAGCTTCAATCTTACGTCAGTCATTTCAGCGTCGTGGGCATCGACCTGCTCTTTCACCACAGTTGCTTCCGCCTCAATACCCACAATACGATCTTCCATATCTGTCATTTTTGCATTAGATGCAGCTACTGTTTTTGAAAGTTTTCGCACCACCCCCTGTACCTTTTGTAGGGCTTGTTGAGCTTTCCGACCATCCTTAGACGTTTGCTCTCTGTGTGATGCGATTGCCTGCAACACTGTGTCCATTACCGCAGTTAAGGTTGTGTCTTGTTCCTTTGAAGAGAAGGAGGCTCCATGGGCACTAGGGACTAATGCGGGAGTGTCTTCCCGATGAGGACCTGCTGAGGTATGGCGGCTTCTCTTTTTTTTTTTTTTTTTATCACTGTGTGTCTTCCGGCTGTGGCTTCTCCCAATAGTTCGTCTGTATTGCTATCTTGATTACTGGAACTGGAGCCGGTATGCAGGTCAGATAAAGAGTCTAAGTCAGAGTCTAAGTCTAAGTCCTGGTGCCAGCCTGGGTCCTCACGGCCCTCAGAGATAGTGTAGAATTCAAGAGGTTCCAAGTCTGTATCAGACGTGATTCCTGCTCCGTCCTCGTCGGTTACTGGCCCAGGGAGTGTTGGCTCTTCAACCTTTCTTTCCTCTATTGGTGCAGAGGTGCCTTCGATATGAGCAAAAGTATGCGTTGGAGAGGGTGATATTGATTTATCCTCCGCGCTGACAGAGCTTGGCAATGTTGAATGTGTTTCTGGCAGAGGAACAGTGGATGTATTTGTTGTACTTCTTGTACTATTTACATATGTGACTATCTCAGATGTAGTTGTTATACACTCTTCAGTCACACGTATTTCCTCTTGTGCTTGTGGTTGTAATTGCAGTTGTGGTTGCGCAATAGTTACTGTGGCGCTCCCTGGTGAGTCTTCTGTAACAGTTAGGTCCTGCGGCGGTAATGCCGGTAGCGGTGATAATAGCGGGTCAGTTATAGGTACGAGAGCAATTGACTGTGTAGCACTTACCAAGGAGTTTAGGTCCGCTAGTAATGCAGACGCTGCTGACACAGACACTGCTGCCGCCGCTGACGAATCCGACCTGGGGAGCGCAGTTGGAGTGGCTGGCGGGGCTGCAATCAGATAATGAAACCTCTATACCTTGAATCACCTTTTGTGTTTACACATTTTTCTCTGTTACAGCATATTTTTTACATCTTAGTCATGAATTCCAATTCATATGCACACGGCTTGTTTACAGACACCGTTGTTTATTGTCACCATGATCCTCATCCAACATGGCCACCGTCGATACACATAGACATACATCCCGTGGTCCGTCTTCCATGTTTGTGGGGGGTGCACACTTTACGTAAGACACAGTACGTGCTGCATTTACACACGGAAGTAATCCGGGAGCGATGAGAGATACCGTTTAACACACTCAAAGAAAATCCTTTCATTTATCTTGGTAAGAATAGTTTATACGCGGAGGGCGATATATTTTGGGAAGCGCTCAGTTCGAAATTTGAGTGCATTGTATGTTTTAGTTTAACCGGGTGGAGGGGTCTTGTGGTAACCGACCTGTGGTAACCATCATTGGTAGTATTGGCTATACGTGATTTACAAACGGTAACATCTCGGCTGGACACTACGGATTAATTTGCCTTTATTTTCTCTCATATAGATCAGTGATTAAGATCTATAGTTATACCCCGACTTTTGAACGTGAGTACTCTACATCATTTACACTACATGGCATGAAGTCACTAATGTTAGAGAGTACACAACCACATATCACAAGATGCATGCATACACTACCTAATAATGTTTTCTGAATGATTAAGCTGGTCGTAGTTCTGTATCAAATAATGTCACAATATTCTTTAGACTATATTCCCTGATGAAGAGCTTATAATGCTCGAAATGCATTGGAATACAATAAAATGTGATTTGAAAACCCATTGTATATATGAAATGGAGAAACATATGACAATTTGAAGAAGAAGAATACAATTGAATGAAACAATGACATTGAAAGAATAAAATTCATGTTAAAGTAAACATTTGAAGCTCTATTGATCATCATAGGAGTGCCCCAAATAGGGGATTTGCAACCAAGTGATTGGAAGCACTCAGTACCACATATAGCAATGACATGATAGAGGATTCAATTCTGTCAAATGTGACCTGGTGACATCTTTAAGGTCATCTTTCAAAGGAAAAATGTGTTCATGATGGGGAGCTTTCAGAGTCCAGTTGCCTCCTCAAGTCATAGGGATACAGATTCTACTTCTGACAAGTGATGGTGCCTTCCTTCTCTTCTCAATTGAGCACCTAGACAAGAGTACGGCTAAATCTAGGAATTAGATCATCACCTTACCAGATTTTGGGTAATCCCAATATACAGCAATCTACGCAGATTCATTTGTGATTGCCAGTGGTTTTAAAGTGTATCATACAGACCTCAGTCCAGAAAGCCTGAGCCATTGTGAAGTTCCAAAGCATGTGTTTTATGTCCATATTAAAGAAGTGACAACTTGCGTTGTTTGAAGTGTCAGTAGGGCACAATTTGCTTAGTCGTGCTGGACTCAGTTAAATTTGAGCCAGTATATTGTGTTTGATGTATTGGAATCTTGTGTTGTGGAAGACTTTGTGTGGATTTGAGAGTGTTCGGACCCATTCTTTTTTAATTAAGGGGCGGCCAATATTTAATTCTCACTTAAGATGGAGTATAGTTAAAGCAGCCCTAAAGGATCATTCATGCACCAATATACAGAGGATAAGCCAGAAATAAATGGATGGAAAAATGTCTAAAGAGAGTTACTAGTTTTATTCAATTCACTTGTACTCCTACTGTACCTTAATTTGATCTAAATCTATCATTGGAGGAATCCGGTGATTATGTAAATAGTAACTTATCCTGATTTTTATATCTTAAAGGTAAATGTTCACAAATGTCTCAAAACGAAAGTATTTATATGTTCTCCTTAAATAATAGACTTCTGGGTTACACTTTTAACGAAATAGTGGATTATCATAGACTAAGATAATCAGAGGCTTTGATTTTTATTAAGAATATTGAATATTATTTGTATATTCACTATTATATAGTGGTTTTAAATTTTTTATAAAACAAATTTTTTGTAGGTTGTGGTAATTTCCTGAAGAAGGCGTGTGATACGCCGAAACGCGCGTCGATAATTAATTACTACAAGAAGAAACATTTTCTATATGTGTAATATTTTTGTGATTTAAATGTGAATTATTTTGTAACTGTATGTGTAACCTTGTATTTTAAGAATTGTATTGTTTATGCTATTAATTTTCAGGATTCTTTGAACTACATGGTTTTTAATATGAGTGAGAGATCTATGGATATAATTGAATAAAACTAGTAACTCTCTTTAGACATTTTTCTATCCATTTATTTCTGGCTTATCCTCTGTATATTGGTGCATGAATGATCCTTTAGTTGCCTAGGAACTGTTTTCTACATTCATTAATCCCTGTCCTAGGAACTGAACCATATATAGTTCAGAGGGCCCTTGATACTTTCCAATGTTAAAGCAGCCCTAGACTCATCTGAAATGGCTTTGACCAACCAAGAGATGAGTCTTTGGCTAGACCCAGTAGTGAACAGTGCATGAAGAAGCCGGTGCATGGTCGGCTCAGTGTCTGTAGTGCCCCAGAGGGACTCCTGCTCTGCAACAAGTCGTCTGTGTGTTGGGAACTGACTCCCAGGGAACCAGTTCACTCCATCAGTGTGTCGAAGGAAATCAGAGCTCCATCATGGAACAAGTCACCTCTGCAGTGCAACTCTTAGTGGCTGGTCAGAAGGTGCATATACTTGTGAAGGGGATCTCCAGAGTATAAGATGAGACATTGGGAGAAACCTGTAGATCTCTTTGATAGCCTATGTGGATACTACACAGCAATATGTTTGAGGCTTCAGGCAGAACTAATTTGGGGATGAAAAGTTATTGGACAATAGTTTGAGCACCCTGCTAGCAGCACTCCCCCACTTCAGACAGTTTGTGGGCAGCCAGCAGGCAGAACTGTGGAATTGTGCCGCTGAGTGATAATGCTCAAAGACCGGTGTCCAAAGGCATCCCTGCTCTGTGGGAGGCTGCAATTTTGTGTAGGTGGCGCTGCTCTGCCCTATATTCTCTATCAAGTCCCCCCACCATGGTGTTCATGGTACCAAATAATTTGCTCTGCACAAGGGATTAGTGAATTAACAAAGTAATAAAGAATCCTCACAAACAAATATTATTTTAGCAAAGGCAACCTGTCAGAGGGAGGGATCATCAGAATCTTATTTGTGCAGGAAGGGAGTACACTACCGTCATTCAATTCCCATCCAGTAAACCTTTACAAGAATTACATATACTATTGCCAAGGGATCAGGATTTGGAAGGCGCCCAGGTTACTTGGTGAGTTTTTACTACTATGTCATGCATAGGGCAAGTGGGGACCAGTGGGAGCAGGCAAGATATGGCCAGGTAGCCCTCAGGCCTGAAACTGCCTTCACTCACTCAAGATTTAGGCCACTGCATCTAATCACCTCTGATTATCTTTGATATAGATAAAGACATCATACATGTAGAGGAAGACAGTGTGCATCTCTCCACTGATTGGGATGCCCCAATCTTTTCCTGAGTGTGTTAGAAAAGAAAATGTATGCTCAAACATTATTCTAAGTATGTTAGCATTTGCGGCGCCATTTTCTATTTCAGCCCAATTTTGGGTTACAATCGAAACTTATACTTTGCAATTTCCAAGAGAAGGCCCCTGTTGAATTCCAATTCTCCAAGGTTGGGCTTTGCTTCACTAATGAATAGACTGTTCTTATTAGCGCATACCTCATCCTTTAGTTAGAAGCCTACTCCCTCTTGTCTAGTGGCGGGCACAAGCAGAACTACCTTGAATAGTAGATAGTTTGCGCCCAGCCTCAGAATTGAAACTCCATTTTTTGTATTTCACTGTTTTCCTGCATCTGCTTGGAAAATTCTATTGTGGGTGGGCCTTTGTTGGTTCTGAAATGTACATAATGTAACTTTATCCTTGCTAATGTTAGTCCCTCTGCAGCACTCCTAAGCGAGTGGGTAGAATTGGCTTCACTCTGAGTGTACCTAAAAAAATAGATATTGGTTTGTATTCTCTACTGTCTGACAAACTCTTCATTTTGTATCGAAGGCTGAGAGGTGGTTGTGAGTGAACAGGGTGACCCTAATCTAGTCACTTTCTTCAGTTGGCGCCTGAACAGGGACTCCTTTGGGTGAGTGACCCATCCCCTTCTGCAGACAGGAGGAAGTTGAGGCCTTCGTCAGGTCGGACTAACGGTTTAGGGATCCCTGTATGAGGAGCATTGATTGCTCATAGCTGCCCCTTTCATCCTGCTGGACGGCACCTCGCACAGCGTTCATCCCGATTGGAGTCCTAACTGGCGAAACCCTTGGATCTGACCGTTTGGTCCGAAGAGTCGGCAGTGGAGAATTAGTTTGTTTGACCTGCATATAGCAGGCGAGTCTGTTTTGGTTCTTTGTGGAAATAGTACCATTTTGGTTTGCATTTGATACGGTCTGAAGACCGTTTTTGGGATAAAACCATTTGCAATTGCTTTGCCAGGCATAAATAGTGAACTTTTTTTCTTTTGAAAATGCCTGGAGTAAGCAAACTGTTTTCTTTGTGCTGTCATTGTTGTTCTGCAGATGTTTGATTGGAAGAAGCTCAGCCGGCGCCTCCAGAAGGCACTCCAGATTTTGATATGTATGTGAAGCATGGTCTTGGCCCTATTATGTTTAAAACATTATGGCACAAATATATGAGGGACAATGCCGAGTTGCTGTGGACGCTAACAGTACTTTTGATGAACAAAAGATTGGGTATTTACAGGAACAGTTATTTAAAAGGCAAAGTAGACAGTCTATGTTTGATTCTCTTAGAACGTGGCAGAAAGCAGCTAGGCAGAGGTGACTGAAGACTGAAAAAGAAGCCCGAAAAAGGAAAATGCAGACATTGACTCAGAAAGCTGTAGGATATGACAGAGAAAAACAGGAAAAGGCAGTAGAATGCAAAGATAGGATGTTTGGATTGCATATTGATAAATCGTATTTAGCTCATGAGGAAACTGATACTTTTGTGGAAGAACTGTTAGATACTTGACCCCAGCCCCCATATGCCTCGCAAAGGATATATCCTACTGGCCTGTGCCATCATAGCCGCATGTTACAACTGTTATCACTGTCCCTGTATCTACTGTCGTCATTTCAACCTCTGTGGCTTAGGTTCCTCCTCCTCCTTCTGTGTCTTCGCCGTCTGTGGCAACGGTGACAGTTAGTACTCCTGCCACACCTATTGTCTCAGCATCCCTGTTTCCTGCGACGCAACTGCCAGAGATGATTGTGCCTGTTACTTCTGTTGCTTATCCCTCTATGGTTCTTCATCCCCCGACATTTGTAAGCACTGAGACACCAGTTTGTGGGTTCGAGGATAGAAACTTCAGAAAATATAATGACCATATGGCCCTTTTTGTATGGTCTGCGGTAGGGGATGAGGAGAAGAAAGTAGTGGCTTATCAGGCTGCGCAGTGGATTCATAATCCCATATACAGATGTTTGGGATGTGATGAAAGATTATGAGCCTTTTATACAGCATCATTCTCTTAAGCACATGTCCTCTATGTTAATTGGCCTTTGAGAGCAACATTTAGGGAATGTTGCGCGGCAACTTTTATTTGATATTAAAGATCGTGTATACTAATGGTATGGACCCAGGTCAAGTTTTTAGTAACATTACTATATTGGTTGCTTATAGGGGCAGGTTGCGTGATAAGAGTCCTGCTAAAGTATATCAGTTTCCAATGCAAGAGGTTCATCCCTGGTATCACCCATAGATACCAGAGTTAACTGACCAGCGTGATAATGTTACTCGAGCGGCTGTGGTGGCCAGGTTTCAAGAACAATGGGTTTATACTCCGTGGAAAATAAGTGAGGTTTTGTCCCTTGAGACTCATTTGCCTAATCCTAGAAAAAATCCTACAGCTTATAATACAGAATTGACTGAAGCTGCTTCCTCAACGTTAATGACCCTTGCTGATATTAAAATGTTTTTTGGTCTTCTTGTTCCGGTTGATATTTGGAGGCAGGTCCATACTCAAGATCATGTTCCGGAGTTAGGAGGTACTTGGGATCAAATTAAAGCCGGGTACCAGGAAAGAAAACCAGGTGATAAGTCTTGAGCGGAAATGTTAGCATTTCCGGGCCCCATTATTACATATATGCATTCTCTTACTCCACCGAGAAAAGTAGATTGAGTTAAATTGTGAGCTTGTCAACAAAAGAAAGATGAGAGCGTGTCTGATTTTCTCACTTGGTTTGAGGATACATTTTTGGATTACAGTGGGCAGGATTTGTCTATTGAGGGGGGTGTTCGGTTGTTTTTAACAGACTTGTCTCTAATTTGCTTCCGGAAATTGCGACTCGATTGCAGGCTTCTGAAAGTACCTGGTCCACCTCTTCCCCTTTATGAACATCGAGACAATGAGGAGAAAGAAAGGACAGAGAAAAAGCATTAGGATTTAAAAACAAAGGTGTTATTGCAGCAGACGTTTAGGGGGAATGGCAGATGACGTGGTGGTCATGCCTGACAGCTTCCACGTACTAGTAGGCAGTTGAATACTACGCCTCTGGGGCTGAAACAGTGTTGTATTGAAAGGAGGATGGTCACTGGTGTAGCGAGTGTCCGATGCTTTTGCATAAGGTAGCGGTCCCTAGAGAACGAGGTTCTCATGGACGGCTCACGGAGCTGGTGGGGCTGATATGGCTCAGAATGCTGCAGCCTCACAGGGTCGTTCTAATAATAATTACTTTTATGACCCTCGGGATGGACAGTACTATCATGATGATTATGATTTGGAGGAAGTAGCAGGAATGTCTTACAGCTATGACAGCCAGGGACAGAGTAGGGAACCAGTTCTGATTCCTGTAGACCAGGGTGGTCCTTATGTAACAGCGGAATTGCAAAGTTCGACAAAGAAATTTTTGGTGGACACAGGTGCAACAAAAAGTTCTGTTTCTCGAGATATGGTCCCTGGGGCGGCACTCTCTGGCCGTAATAATATTTTGGTAAGGTTTTCTGGTGTACCGGTTACAAGCCCCTTTCAAGACCCCTTGCATTAACTATTGGTCCTTTCACTGTAGATTTGCCATTTTTGCTGACATCTAATTGTGGTTAGAATTTGATGGGTTTGGATTTGTTGAAGAAATTGCATGCTACGATGTATTGTTCCCCTGGCAGGTGTCTACATGACAATGGGCAGAGATGTGGTAGTTGTTAAACAGTGTTTGTCCAAAGATGCGCCTCTCCCTGTTGAATTTGCTTAGGTGCCCCTACTTTGTGGGCAACAGGTGATACTGATGTGGGACTGCTGCATATACCGCTGGTTTTGATAAAGGTCAAGGACAATGCTATTCTGCCTCGTATCCACAGTCAGGAGAGCGAGCCTTATTGCAAATTATTCTGGTCTGAATCAAAAAGGGAGGGGTTGGGGAGACGTCTGCCAATATCTGTAATAGCCCCATTTTTCCCATTCTTAAATTAACACCCTCAGGTTCCCCTTATGATCATGTAGATGCTTATTGTTTTGTAATTGATCTGTACGAAGTTAACAAAATAGTGGTTCTTCAGTTTACAGTGATCCCAGACATTACTACACTTGTGAAGATGATTCCTTCCGCTGCTAAATTCTTTTCTGTCAATGAGTTGAAAAATGCATTTTTACGTATTACTATTCATCCAGATGGCAGGTATTTGTTTGGATTTACACTGGCTGGCAGAAGCTTTATATTCTGTCGAGCTCCTCAAGGCTATACTGAGAGTCCAAGTATTTATAGTCTGGCTTTAAAGAGTCAATTGGATTCTCTTTTGCTTCCTACAGGTAATTTATTGGTGCAGTATGTTGACGATCTCCTTATTGCTTCTGAGACCGAGCAGGGTTGTAAAGATAGTACTGTTAAATTGTTGCTGCATTTGGCTCATCATGGACATAAGGTTACTCTTTCAAAATTTCAGTATTTTCGACAGGAGATCACCTATTTAGGCCACCTACTGTTGAACAAGGGTAGGAGATTGACCCCTCAGCACATTAGCAACATCATTAAAATGCTTGTTCCATGAAATCAGAAAGATGTGCGCACTTTTCTAGGTATCACTTCCTACTGTTGGCAGTGGATACCTAATTATTCCCTATGAATCAAACCCTATAATATTGACTAAAGAAGTGCATTAAGCTTTGCCTTGTACGTCTGAATGTCCACAGTCTTTTGAGTAATTGAAAACTGCCCTTTATTCGGCTCCAGTACTTGGCACCCCAGATTATAACAAATATTTGTGTTGTACGTGCAAAAGATTGCTGGTTGCGTGATTTCTGTTCTAACACAAAAATGTGGAGATAAGCAACGGCTATGTGCTTATTTCTCTGCTTTTGTTGATCCAGTTGCAAAAGCCCTTCTGAGTTTTCTAGAGCGGTCGTGGCCGTGGCCACGTTGATCAGACAACCGTCTGCACTTGTACTGGATACAGGTCTCACAGTCATGGTACCCCATGCTGTGGATACACTTTTGAATAAGATAAAGACACAGCATCTCACCAGTGCACATCTGACTGGCAATAAATTGACATTGTTTGCCAAACATATCACGATAAAAAGATGTGCCACTCTGAACTCAGCCACGTTACTGCCCCTCTCTTCTGAGAGTGATGAAGTCGACAAACATGACTGTATCTTACGGACAGAAGAAGAGACAAAAGGTTGGGAAGACTTTACTGATATTCCCTAGTCAGACCCACAAGGGGAACCCTGTGCCAATGGCTCTTGTTTCAAATTACCAGATGGCACTACAACTGCTGCTTATGCTATTACCACACTGCGTACAGTAGTAGCGACATCACAAGTACCTTATCAGTCGGCTCAAGCTACTGAGCTTGCTGCCCTTATACGAGCTTGCAAATTGAGAAAAAATCTGGTTGTCAATGTTTATACTGACAGCCAGTATGCCTTTAGGGTCGCACACAATTTCAGGTGACTCTGGGCTGAGAGAGGGTTTCTTACTTTGCATGGCACCAAAACCCAGCATGTGCACCTTATATTGAGGCTTTTGTCTGCTTTGACACTTCCTAAGAAATTGCCAATAGTAAAGTGTAGCACCTACTGGAAAGTCAGGGAGGGAAAAATACTTTTGCGGATCAGACAGCTAAGGAAACAGCTCGGACTAAAATGAAAAGAATGTTTGTAGCAGGCCAGGCTAGGTGGGTGAGTGAAGTTACCCTATTTGAAGATTCACTTGAGAATGTGAAAGACATAGAGAGAAAAAACATATATAAGAGTTAGCAGTGTGGCAGGAACATACAGCACAATTGAACAAGGAGGGATGCTGGATTGCTAAGTCAGGAAAGCAGAGATGGTTGTTGCCAGATGCACATGTTCTTCCTGTGGTTACGATGGCCCATGGCCCAGCCCATATTAGTGCTAAGGGTATTTTCAAGTTGTTACACCCTGTGTGGCAGAATGACAATATTCCAAAAACAGCTGCACATAATGCATAATCCTGGAAAGGGTATCCCCACTCCGGCTGGTAATTTTGCACCACCCACTTTCCCTTTTCAGGTTATATTGGATAGATTATATAGAGTTAGAAAGATGCAATAATTTAAAGTATGTTTTGGTGATTGTCAGTGCATTCACTAAATAGGTAGAGGCTTATCTCACTAAAGACAATACAGCCATTACGACTGCAAAGGTACTCCTGAAAGAGTTCTTTCCTCCTTTCAGCTTGCCCCGTTTGATCTGGAGTGATAACGGAAGTAATTTTAATGCAAAAGTGATTCAATTGATATGTGATGGTCTATGCATTAAGCATAAGTTTAATGCTGCCAATCACCCACAGGCACAGCAGGTTTGGTTGAGGAGTACAATGGTACTCTCAAACGCAAATTGGCAAAAATTCAGGAGACCACAGGGTTAAAGTGGCCAAATGCTTTACCGTTAGCTCTTTTGTCAACGAGAACAAAGCACTTTCTAGGACAAGATTGACACCGTATGAGGTCGTATTTGGACACCCAGAAAATTTCTGGGGCGTCCCACAGCCTCAGCAGTTTTCTGATATTGAGCAGCCATTGTTAATTGACTATCTTGCCCAGTTGACTGAAAGTTTGCGTTTTATTCACCAACAGGTCCAGGAAGTCCTGCCAGCTACACCAGAGGGTCCCAGACACAACATTCAGCCTGGGGATTGTATCCTTGTGAAAAACGTTCAGCTGAAGAAGAGTTTGGAGCCGCGTTGGAAAGGACCAGAGCAGGTCCTCCTAGCTACGCACACAGCAGTCAAGGTCGCTGGCCGTAGGAATTGGATCCATGCGATGCATTTTCACAAAATACCTTTACCTTTGACCTATGATCAGTCGTTGAAGGATAGAATAGCAGAATCCAAGTGTGAGACAGTGCCTTGGTTCGTTCTCTTCAGTGGCACAAAGCAGACTTGGATGCAAACAGATGAGGAAAATGATGACCTGCTGAATGCAGCAGTTCCTCTGGAACTACAAACTATCCAGGAACCTCTTTTTGTTGATCCTTCTGTGCCTGGAGTCGCTAGGTATGATTTGTGCCCTCAGCTGGGGGACAGTGCGCTAAAGGAGAAGTACGATTAGTTAGGGACAGATTGTGTAAGCTAGGGTGTACTTTGCTATAGAGCTAGTTTAGGGGGATGAGAGATTTGTGCACTGTTTGAACATTGGACAGGATAGATCAAACGTATCCCCTTGGCCGGTGCTCAAGAGAGCCAATGTTTTGATGGACAATAGGAGCCTGTACCAGTGGGGTTCTGACGGACACTAGTGATAGAGCTAGATTTCGTCAAGATTAGGCATGGCTCTGTTTTGTGTTTCAGACAGAGTGCATTTAAACTGGCACAAAGATTTTGGTGCAAGTGAAAACACATGACACATGAAACATGGAATAAGGCCTTGTCAAATGCTTTTTAAAAGTGGCACTTTTGGTGCATGCAAAGTGAAAGACATTAAATGAGGCGTGGTCAAATTGCTTACAGTCTGAAATGCTTTCATTTAAATCCATGCTTAATTAATTAATCATGGTTGTTGATGTGTTGAGTTTAGATAATTGTTCTGAATAAACATGTGCTTTTGCAGTGTAGAAAACTTGTGATGTCAGTGGCCTTTTTAGCTTTGAAGTTTAGCATGCAATGTGTGTTCTCTCCTCCCAACTCATGTTCCTTGTAATCTACATCCCCCGTTCCTGTCTCAAGAGACTTTGGCTTTGTTGCATATTTAGACAATGCATATTCAGTTCATAACACATCTTTTTATGATATGTATTAATTAATCAACCATGCACCAACACTACACGTGGGGTAAAGGCATTTTGCATAAAAGCTATCTAAAACATTAGAGTATGTTGCTATGAGTATGTATTAACTGTGTGCGCTTTGCAAATTTCTACTGGTGCATGTTTATGCTATGTTGTACATTGCACATTTTTGCATGTTGTGCACAAATGATAGGAAATTTGTTTTAAACTAATAGGTTTTGCTAGGTAATAACCAATACAGGGTACTAGTATGGGGGAGGTAAACATAATGGGTTTTATTTCATAAATTAATATTATTTTGTGAGGTTTTTTTTGGGCCCAAATTAAAATGGATGCCTAAGAATCCAGCATGGCTGATAATTGTTAGCTGTGTGCTGAATGAGAGATGCAGGCACAGACAGAAGATTGTGCCAGCTGCATGTACTGCCAACTGCTTCAAGTGAGGACACATGGGTCAAGACCACAGTGAACTGTACACTCCTGTCATTGTGCCAATGTACCAGTATTTGTGGGAAAGTGTCATCCCTGTGTGCCATGTGAAAGAGCGACAGGAAATTGAGTGATACATTTTGTTGCAAGAAATGTTCTTA
Organism: Lissotriton helveticus; assembly: GCF_964261635.1. Taxonomy (NCBI): domain Eukaryota; kingdom Metazoa; phylum Chordata; class Amphibia; order Caudata; family Salamandridae; genus Lissotriton; species Lissotriton helveticus. The sequence goes on along the minus strand of NC_136061.1, from coordinate 1,443,340,692 downwards.
CTGATACATGTTATGTATATTGTTCTTAGCATTAAGCCCTTGTTGTCAGAACTGGTATGGGTTGGATTTGCATTGAGAACAGGATGGTGAGACCCTCATGTAATCTATGCTAACCAATCACAGTGCAACTTTCTACTGAAATGGCATCATTATTAGTATAGTCAGCCAAGAATTAGAGTATGAAAAAAATAACCCCATAGGGGGCGTGTAAGCATTAAGCCTTAGTTCTTAGAGGAGAGAAGCGGAGAGGAGCAGATTCTGACCAGACATCATTTGGGTTAGGTACGTGACCGTCATGGGTGTAGCCTGGGAGGAGATTGCGTCCGAGGAGAGATAGAGAGAGGAGGGGGCAGAGAGGCATAGGCCAGCCTTGCACATCATATTTTTGGCAAGGCAGATCACATTCCTCTGTGGACTTGTGAAGGAGGGGCATTTTTTCACGGAGCAGGCTTTCTGTCAGACAATGGAGAGGGAGAGAGACAGATTGAACAGACCAGGGCAGAGAGAGGGCAGATGATGAAACAAGTTTAGGTTTAGATGCGAAAACTCTAAGTTTATGCTTTGACTAATTAACTAGTTTTGAAAAGATTTATTTGTCTTATGTATTTATTTCTCTTTATGGGAGATTTTTGCCAATTAATAATTATTGATTAGCCTTGCAAAACTCACTCTTGAATTATATTTTTCCTGGACTCTTTGAAGAATTCTGAATGACATTCGATGACTCATTCCCTTCCTTTATGGAATGCTTTCTATGCAACTTATAATATGTTGTGTATTCATTCTATTTGTCCTATTTTCAATTCTGTAACCTGATTGATATTTGTCTAATGAATAAAAGGTCAGAGAACCTTAATTTTTAACTAGAAAATAAAACCCTTCAAAAATACTCACAACTCTCTTTATTGGCTTAAATATTAATTGCATTCTGATATACCATGTTTATGTAAAGTCTCTTGAAAGTGATACACGGTGGCAAAGGCCCATCACCTTTAAAGCGGTAAATTAGAGGTAAATGAGGTTTTGCATTGAGAAATTACTGTGAAATTACCGCTGGATCACTGGGAACTTGGGGGCATATTATCAAGGGCTTTATCTCCGCTTTTTTGGCTTTAAAAGTCAAAGAAGCGGAGATAAAAATATCGCTCTATTAACAACAGGGTGCTAGCATGCAATATTGCATGTTAGCACCCTTTTCCACTACGCTTCCCTTTGCATCTCTAATGAAATGCAAAGTGGGTGTTCCAGAGCAAAATAATTGGAGAAATGTTGCTAAGTGACATTTCTCCTATTGTCAAGCTTCACGCTAACCCTGTTAGAGACAAAAAAAGCAGCGCTAACCACGGTTAACGCTGCTTTTTTATATCTGCTAATTTTCAGACTTAGCCATGTAATCCAATAGGAGGTGGATTACATGGCTAAGATCATCCTACCCTATCAGCAAGGTTTCGCTGGTTGCAGTGTGATTATTGCTGGATTTCCAGCAATAATCACACTGTTTACCAGTTAACGCATGGATTCCTATCGCTTGGGAGATAAGCGTTGCTGATAGCACACTATCTCTGCGATGAAATCCAGCGTTAGCCTGCGATAATTATCCTCGCGCTACAAGCGCTGTGCAATAATTATCGCAGGACCTTGATAATATGCCCCTTGTAAATTTCTCTTGCTTATATTTCACTCCCATGCATCCCTTTGGCAGAATGATTGCAGAGGAAGAGCAGCCAGTGATTCTCCCTGTTTATACTACTGTATTTTGGTCTACAAAGAAAAATATATTATGTGCTGTTCTTATGATTTTGTTGTTATTGATCTTGGGTGAGGTGTCATGGGTATTGGAGCGTGCCCAGACTGTATCATTATGTATTAAGGAGAAGGTTATTGCTCAAGTTCGAAAGAAAAGGACAGCCCCGAATAACATATTTTTAGATAAACATAAGAGATTTATGGAGAAGGTACTGCTTGTTATCCTACTGAATCTGTCACTAGATTATGGATCAACTGTCAACTATACCTATACTCGGCCCACTACTTTTGTAGAAGTACAAGGAGTATTTGGGTTTGGCTATACAGGTCCTTTTCTGTATCATAGAAAGCCCAGAGGCAAAGGTTATCCAGGGTGTGACAACAGCACTCATTGCGACAATTCTATATGGAAAAACAGAATGTTACCTTGTGGGTTACCAGTATAAGGAGTTGACAGTTACCCTAAAAGCTGGTTATTACCCTGCATGGTGTCCAATAGTCAATTTTACTGACCTTATCTTGTACGTCAATTGTTCAGGGATAGTTTTGCATAAGGGTGCATATTCTTTGGTAAATCCAAAGGACCCCAGTACCTTTGGATGGAATTCCAGGTATTCTGCTGTAGATTATGATAGGCCAATTTATTCGCACCCTGAGTTTTTCTTTCTGTCTAATGGAACATATTTGAATGTTCATTATGGCACATTATATGGCACTCGGGATGGTGCCGCCCTTGGGGGTGCCTTGCAAACATGCGCAGCCCAAAGTAAGATGGATTAAAAGGACATTGACCAGGGAATTCCGTGAAGGAGGAACAGATCTTGAAGTCAATAATTACAGCAATGGTATTACTTTCGGATACATTCTTTCTTCTATAATTACAATTGGTGATACTGCTATGGGCACGGGTGAGAGAACTAAAGAATACTTTGGATGTAAGTTGCAGATATAGTCTAACTCTAAGTAGCAGCTTTGCATGACATTACCACTCAATTAGAAAGTATGCAAATATATTCTGAGCAGACTAAATATGCTGTTGATTTCATCCTAGCAAAGAGTGATGGTGTGTGCGTGGTAGTGGGAGATCAGTGTGTAGTCAGGATCACCAATATGGAAAGGAATATTACCCATCACATTTTAGACACCTTAGAAAATGTTAAAGCAATGGAAAGTGGGAACTGGAGTTATTAACTTTTTGGCAATTGGGCGGGATCTTTGAAAAGGTGATTTTTATTATCATGATTCTGGTTTCCTATTGCGTCCTTGTGCAGTGCCTTCCCTTCTGTTGCTCTTATTGCACCACCCTTCTCACTCTTAAAAGGAAAATATAGATTCATGATACTAATGCAACAATTAAAATCCAGAAGGAAATATATCACCTCATGAAAATAGATGAGTTCATTTTTGAGACTTCCTCCCTCCTTACAGTCTCCGTTCCCGATGGTGAAAACATGGAGTGCTCCTAAGAAGTTTATTTATTTATTCATTTATTTTAGAAACTTATTGAGTGCACAAATACCCATGGGTGCATCAGCGCTTTAGATCATTCTAGCAGGAGGAAGCTTGACTATTGATTAAAGAGCCATGTTTTTATTTGTCTCCTGAATGTCAGTAAGGATGTAAGTGTCTTGATTTAGGGTGGAAGGGTATTCCAGAGTTTGATGGTAGTAACTATGAAGGACCTGTCGCCCCATGAGACTTTTTTTCCTCTTGGTACCGTGAGGAGGCTTGCTGTAGATGAACGTAGGGTTCTTGCGGGAATGTAGGGGCGTAGTGATTGTTTTTAAAAATGCTGGTCCGGAAGCATACATTGATTTGAAAGCAATACACAAAGCTTTGAATTTTGCTCTGTGTCTAACATGTAGCCAGTGTAGCTGTCTGATGATAAAAAAGGATGCTGAAACAACCACATTTGCATGGTGCATGAAAGTTCACCTATGATTTGTTGAATTACATGATCTTTGCTATTAATAAAAAATGATTAGCTCATGTTAAAAGGGGGGTCTGTTAGCATAGAAAAGTTATGATCACGCATTATTCTATGTATGTTAGCATTCGCATTGCCATTTTCTATTTCGGCGCCATTTTGGGTTACAAGCAAAACGTATACTTTGCCATCTCCGAGAAAAGCCCCCTGTTGTGTTCCAGTTTTCCAAGGTTGGGTTTCACTTCACTAATGAATAGACTGTTCTTATTAGCGCATACCATTCCCTTTAGATAGAAGCCTTCTCCCACTTGTCTAGTGGCGGGCAGGGGCAGAACGACCTTGAATAGTAGATAGTGTGTGTCCGGCCTTAGAATCGAACGCCATTTTTTGTATTTCACTGTTTTGCTGCATCTGCTTGGAAAATTCCATTGTGGGCGTGCCTTCATTGGTTCTGAAATGTACGTAATGTAACTTTATGCTTGCTGATGTTAGCCCCTCTGAGGCACTCCTAAGCAACTGGGGAGACTGGGCTCCACTTCGACTGTACCTGAATAAATAGATATTTGCTTGTATTCTCTACTGTCTAACCGACTCTTCATTTTGTATGGAAGGCTGAGAGGTGGTCGTGAGTGACCCGGGTGACCCTAATCGGGTCACTTTCTTCAACTGTCGGAGGCATATATCAATAGGCTAAATCTCTAGTGCAAATAGCAATGGTTAAAGTGGGCACCCCGTGCATGTGTCCTGTTTATGAGGAATGGGTCATAAATATGTTGGGCTATTTTGACCCTGGCCAGTGGCGTCAAGTAGAATAGCCTAATAAGTCTCAGCAGCCTGCAGTCCAGTCTCATCCTGCATTGCACAGCAGACTTGTATTCCCAGCCAAACATGTTGAAGACCTTTTACAAATCTAGCATTAAGCAAACAGAGTGTGGCAAGCAGGAAAGAGCCTCCTCCAGCAGCCTATGCAGCCTGCATATGTTGAGGTACATATATCTGGCAGGCATAACGCCATTCTGATAGGGGAGGACAAATTAGGCATGACCCCCAGTAGTCTCGTTGCTAAAATCTTCCTTAAAATCTTGTAATTGCTGCCAAACAGGGCCAGGGGTCTGTAAGAAGTGACCACTAATGGACCACATTCAGGCTTGGGTTGGGAAACTAGGAGAGTCTCATGCACAGAGAATGGGCATAAAAGGCTGCATGAATTGTTCCCTGGGACTAAACTATGATATCTGGGGAGACACGGATGGAAGCAATGGTAACAGTGGCATAATCCTGCTGAATCAGACAGGCCAATAATGTCTAAAGGTGGATGGAAATTGCAGAGTTTCACATTAAAACTCCATGAGATTCTGTGGGGTTCCGCCAGCAGGGACAAAAATATGCAACTTGTGCTGCAATTTAGCTCAGGTAGCGCAAGCAGTGCTGAAAAATCAGCACTATTGGCATCATGCATTGTGCAAGAGTGTTCAGACATTCGAGTTCATTCTGCTGACACTTGGGTAGAAAATCTACTCAAGAAGCAGCCAATATACTCGAGTGGGAGCCTCTGGCCCCTGACCTCGACTGCTTGCATCCGTTCATGACCACTCACGTTAAAAAAAATCACACTGGGGGGCACCACATCTCATTCGCTCTAGCCAGCTCGCAATTTCTAGAATCTCACTAGAGAAAAATTCCACCTTGAGTCGCTTGTAAGATTTTGGCTGGAAATCAGGGTTAAGGAGTAGCGCGAGTGACCAAAATTCCCGGTACAGAATGAAATATTCTTTTTACCCCTCGTGATCTCCTATACTTGATCCCTTCCCCAGGTATCTTGGCCTGGAGGGCCTAGTAATCAACACAGCACAGGTATTCAATAAGCTGTGTATGACGCTCTTTTGCAGCTAGAAGCTCCTGGAGCCTGATCCAGGCCACGTAGGGAGCCTTAGACATGTCCCAATTCTCGTTCTGTATTACTACAAGCCCCAATGATTGAGCATATACAGTGCCTCCGTATTACTGTTTTAAGCACACCCCATTACACAAGATGGGTGGAAATGGTGTTACTATTATAGCAATATAGTGAGTTACAGTTTCTAGGACAGTCTTTTGGAAGATTTGATCCTCTAATGTAGAACGCGGTAGCCTCCACATTGGGATTAGTGAGGACACACCCCCTCCAGGTGAGTTGTAGGAGTAGAGGGTGACGTATTAGGAATCCCCAATCTCCTTCTCAGGGGTCTTACCAATAAGTAGTCCATTCAAAAGCAGCAAAGAAATCAACAGAGAATCTGAAATATGAAAAGACATCTTTATTACAATTAATTGTGAGGCTACGTCGCCCAGTCACACCTAAAGCAACTGAATGAGATAGCCTGCTGAATGGTCTGAGCACAGATCCTTTATACCATGTATTATGCCCTAGGCACACATTTTTGCTTTGAAGTACATTCCCAGAACGTGCACACAGATGCAAAACCCACTTTCAAGATAAGTCCAGGCCATAAACAATGTCCACATAATGCATACATTCTCTAACTGACAAGGCCGGATAAACCCAAAACAGTAAGGTCACAGCCCATGTCATAAATAGCTCGTGGAGGTAGGAACAGGAACAGATGGAAGTAAGATAGGGCAGGGTGTGTGTGCGATGAAAAGGTTTATGGCATGATGCTATCTTGCTCGGCCACTGGGAGAGGAACTGACCAAACAGGTCGGGCCTGGGGCAATGGTTCCACCTTGTCCAGGTCAGAGAAAAGTCAATCAAGGTGTACGTGGCCTTTGGAATCGAATTTAGCTGTATTATAGCCTATGTAAAGGGCAACACACAAAATGGCTGCTGTACACAAAATGGAAGCCAAGGGTTCAGAAACGAAAATGACGATTTTGAGGTGAAATTGTTACTGGAATATAACGAAAATGCTTGTACATAGTGTACTAGCCATTCTCGGTCTTTTGATATAAAAATCGTCATGCTACGACAAAGTTTATTACACGAGTCCAGAATTTTCAGTACCACAGACGCACCTTTTGCCCTTACATAGGCAATAACCTATACTCACGCTAGTCGGAGTCCAGATCTATATTTTATAAAAATCCTCAAGATGTTACTGAAGCATAATCCTATTACCTAGCGACTCTCTCGGGACAGGTCTCCCTACACACGCAGTAGCACAAAGGCCATATATGGCAGGACCAAAATAGGGAATGCCTCTATCTGAAGTATGTGGTACAAGACCACACGCCCAACAATCAGTGATGTTCAACTACTAACTGGTGTTGATGCAGAAACTGTACAAAAGGAATTATCAGTAAACTCTGATCTCCTAACTATGCGTGTTCGGGTAAAATCTGGACAGGATGCAAAGAAGTGGAAGTAGGAAGAGACATAGGTTGGGGGGTGGGTACAGATGTGAATTGGGCAGCAAAAACAATCCCACCCATAAAAACAATGCCATGTTTAAAGAAACACTAGAAAACACGTCATTAAGAACATATAGACAAAGTAGTGACCGCTATTACAAATGAATCATAATTTTCCACAACCCTAAGCAAAAGTAAATCCTAAAATTATCTAGTACATTTTAGGTCTTCCTAAGCATTTCTGTAATTCATTATATGCTCAAGTGAAACAGTGGTGACCCTCATTAATGCTCTGAGGTGAAAAGGGGATACTCTTTCACAGAAAATGGACTTTATTCTGCTTTTTCTAAACAGAATACTACTTTAAAACAATGCCAGGAAAGCAGCAAAAATTAGTTTCCAAACTCCAATTCTATACAAGCTCACAGAAAATACCCAGAGTCCGTCAAAGCCTCTCCTGGCAGGCTTCTATTGTCCATCAAATCCGCTTCCAGTGCCTTCTTCGCGTTGGGCCTCTTCATTCAGGCATTTCATGAAAATGATGTTACTCAGTATCCGTTGGAGTGCCCTCCTGGCAAACACTCATAGCTCATTCAAAAGTCTCAATGTCTCAAGGCAGTGCACTAGTGTCTCTTCTTTGTGGCAGACACTACAAATGATGTGCTCTTCAATGATCATGGGCACAAAACATCTTGTGCAGATCCAAGCACTACTGAGAAACAACCTCTCAAGATCAGCAGCACTTTCAGACTCCAACACTCATTATTCAGTGTCAGAGGACGCTCAAGCTGCTCTCTCATGGGCACCAGAATGTAGTGCCTTTTTCCAAACGTGGATCCTTGGGTGCACTGCCTTTCCACTGGAGCAAAGGGAAAAGAGGTGTGTGTGTGGCCAAAACTCAGGCCAAGGGCTCAAGGGACTGTACACTGTCAGAGGTTACCAGTACATAACAGGTACAAAGCTCAAACAAACAGAAGCTCTCATTCTGTGGCAAACAAGAAACCAGCTCCTCTTTTCCTATGCAACGCTTTCCGATGAAGCAAATGCCTTGCTTGGGAGGTACCATTGACGGCACGCTGATGATCGCTGTTCAGCCTCGCGACTTTCTGGTTGCAGAAAGTATAGAGCCAAGAAATCTGTCGTTCATCTGTAGCGGTCACTGATGGGGCTTAGTCTCGATCACAGGTCTGCAGGGTATCACTCTTCCTTTGACTCTGGAAGATCCCGCAGAACCTAGTGATATAGGAAATGTAACACAATTGTTAGTTTCCTTCAAATCAAGCACAAAAACAGTTAATGGGTTTTAACAAGGGGACTGCAAGCAGGTGGCCTGCAATCTGCAAGGGAGTGGCCACACGCCATGGGACAATGTTGGTCTAGAATACACTGTCATTTTCAAAAAGCAATTCAAACACAAAGGCAGCAGGCAAAATAGTGTCTCTAGGTTTTTCAATTGGGTTTCCGTGTGAGAGCATATCCTTCATCATCTAAGGGTAAATAACTACATGAAAATTCTATCTAAATGGATGTCTTCACATATGGTGGCATTGTCTAATGGTGCAAATACGTATTTTCCTCAATGATTAAGCCTAGGTGTTCCTAAATTCCTTATCTAGAACATCTCAAATAGAGAAATGACATAATACAGATTATCAAAGACATGAAGAAAAGTCCCTTTAAAATTGTGCATTATATGCAATACAAAGGCTAATGGTCAAATGTGCAGACAAAAGGACACAAACTAGAGAGTCCTGGTATTTGCCTGATTAGAACACATCTGATCCCACCAAAAATTAAAGCAGCAGGAATAAAAGAGAACTGAAAAATTAAAATAGACATTGAAAATTTGTCATGTTCAAAAGGTAAACTTAAGATATCTCCTATTGAGATGGAAAACATGTCTTACTATAATATTGGGTCAGTTAACCAGCCTATCACTACCCCGATAGTCAGTCTGGAAAAAAAAAACATTTTACATAACATGGGGGTCCCTAATACATCACTTCAATCTAGAAGTGTGCACATAAACAATACACCCATAATAATAAATGGGCTGACTGGTGAAAGGAATATGAAAAAGGGAAATGGAACTAGGACAGAACTAAAATCCCCAATAACTAAGCATGATGCGACATCGGTCAGGGGAGAAGCAACAAAAGAAAAATCTATAGGAAGAACAAAAATTACTTGGGTGATAGTCAAGTTTGTGACATAATACCAAAAGCATGGACACAAAAAGTCACAATAGTGCAGAAATTTGGACTCTACCACTGGCCCCTACACCATATACGGTAATGTCAGTTAATGGTCCAGTTCCTTCTGCAGGGAAAAAATGAAAAGTTTAGGTCACCTTTAACAAGAGCCACAAATCTATAATTTCATCCTTAGGTCCAATCAAGGATACATAAATCTAGAACTACCTGGTCCATGAGGGAGAGGGCAGTATCATGACTCCTGTATATCTCTTTTATTTTACTTCAATACTATTATGGCCAAATTTTGACATACACTGGTGAGGTGTTGTCTATTCTTGTCCACAGCATGCAAACATCATGTCTGTGAAATTTAGTATCAACACAAATTTTACCTAACTATTGTAAAGTGGCACATATCGTCATACATGCCTCCTCACAACACAGGCAAACTTGTAATAATTTCTTAAGCAGCAACATAAAACACAAACAACATATACCAAGCCATCAAATATACATGCAGTATAGCAAGCACAAAAAGGAATAGACAAATTACAATAGCACATGTAAAGAAGCAGTGACGCATGCATTCATGCAGCCCAAAACCCAGAAATGCAGGCCTGCTTAATTTGTCAGGTTTAGAATCAAAATCAAAATTGCACCAAAATTATACTTTCATTTAGTCTCAAAATTACACTTTCACTTACTCCCACCCTTTGACAGGAGATCACCAGCACTGGAGATTGAACTGTCAAAATAAAACTTACAGTGTCGCTTCTGACACACTGGCCCAGCAGGAACGATTCATAAAGGGGAAAATGCAAAATCATGAAAAAAAACACACAAACATTTCCTTGCAAAGAAGTCATAATAAAAACCCATCTCTTTTCAACATACTGCTGACTGCACATAACATACAAAAATACCAACTGTAATTAACCATCTTCCGTAAACATACTAATTCCAACTTCCCAAAAGCAAAACTCATTCACAGACACTCTACATCCCCTGCGCCAGCAGGCCCTGAGGCCCGAGAGGCCCTCAGCAGAACATCTGTTTTCACTTACTCCTAAACCCCCACCTCACTGACCTTCAGGTCAAACTCTGCCTGGCGCACTCCGCGCACTCCTTGGCCCCCCCCTCCTATTCGTCTCTCGAGCTGACAAAGGCAAAAAGCTGTCCAACTCTTTTTAACCCTCCTATAATCAACCCTATTGAAAAACACATGTTTATAAATGACTTCTTTTAGTGGCTAAAATTCATTTATGCTTAGATTATTAAAACATTCACTGTGAAGAATTTGCTGAGCACAACAACACAACATACCATCTTAAAAACAACTGCCTGTTACCACCCTCTGCAATGATATTCATTTTAGCAATCCTAAAGATGAACGACCAAATGGGCCCTGCCAAAGTTAGAACCTTCAATCCTGATATTAAACTCAACCCTGTGCACTAGGCACATTGGCTCACTGAGCTATGAAAAACAACCCCAAATAAGAACAACTTGCAAATTTGTATGATACCTAAATGTATGCATTTACTAAAGCCTAAGACACTGTAAAAGCTACTCTAATGGCAAGAATGCCTCTTTTAATAGTCTAATTTACCCATTTTCGACTTTGGAATTTAAGGAACTTAAAAGTGAATATCCTATGATTGCTTTACATTTTAATCATCCTCAGAATTTCCTTTATACATTACAGAGATTGTACATTGGACATCTCTCATGTAAATCCTAGAAAAAGAGCGTTTTACGCCTGCGCCAAGTGAAAACCAACATACAAATTACCTAATTATTCAGTAACACAAAACCTAAATCAAATTTTAATGCTAGGGGGTCATAGTATGAGTACTAAGCTTTATAAATATAAAAAAACGATTTTAAAAAGCACTTATTTTTTTCAGATAACTTTTCGTAATTAATAATGTATCTTTCAAAGAAACCAATTATTTTTTTAATGAGAATTCCACATATAAAGGTAAGCTGCATCCCTTGCCTATCATTTTAGATGAATTCATTTATGCGCCGAAGCACAAAAGCCTAACTTGAAACATGACATTTTCCTGCGTCACATTTATGTGCCACATTTATTTAAAAGGACGGTTATGCAAAATTCCACCCATGTTTAACTGGAAAAGTGCTGGCTGAACGAACATTCCTATCAAATATACTGCAGCTGAGACGTTTGCCTGTGACCATCTAATATAGTGCATTCTAAGGAAAAATGCTGTAAATTTATTTATTTTTGCAAAAATAGACAATTTTGTTTTTTTCTTTCTTATTTATATCCATTGAATGTTTTTCCTAATGTTATCCTTAAAGCGTGTAACGGTAGTTTTGTATATGTGCATTATAGCTCATTCTACAAACTAAAGAGCAACACATACCCATCTTAGCACATTACACGTTTCATTTCTGTATCTTTTACTCAAGTTTCTACTCAACATTAACCAACCAGCATTTTACTTAACAGACTGAAAACATCAAGAAAACCACAAACACATTGAGCTCATTGCAAACATAAACAGAAAGTGTTCAAAACATTCAGGACACGCAAGACAGCGCTGTAGGCATTTCGTTTCATAAATTCGCGCCAACGCTATTCACAACAGAAGTTACAGTAACGGCAAAAAAACACATTTAAACACACATGGAACCCGCAGGTCAACACATAGGACTGAAACAGAGGACAGCTACAAAGACTGTACCCAAACCAAACCATTTTGTAAATACTAAATGTAAGTCATATTTACAAGAACCGCTTCTCAATACTGGCAGAACACCAAAATTCGTTCTGCATCTCCATTCATAAAATTACACAGAACAAAGGATCCTTACATGTATTATGTCATATTTTAATTCCCTGGGGATACAAAATCACCAAGGAAGAAATATGTTTCATATCTAAACCTATTTAGAAATTTTAGCCGGCTAATCCAAACGTACACAAAGTTGGCCAACACAAAGCTCCAAATTCGCTAAGATCAGGCATCTTATAGCTCACTAATCTAGCATCAAACTTCAAGGGGGCTATCTCTATCGATACACTTGTAAATATACAAGACCCTCGGTTTTTGAAAATTGCAATGTTCAAATAAACTAAGGACCAAATAACTAAGAACGAAGGACTGGGAGCGACCCACTTCACTAAAGCAGATGGAGAAAAGTCTCTTCATTATCTGCCTACACAAATTGCAATTCGCATATACAAACCTATACAAACCTATCAAAGCTATACCAAAAAAATAGTTGTCAAAATTCTAACTGCCAAGTTCTAACTGCAAAAAAGGGTTCCTCAGTCGTGAGTGACATCTTTTGGAGAGTTTAAGTCAGAAAAATCAAAAATATACTGGGCCGCAAAGACAGAGAATCCCCCAGAACCTCTGTGCACAGTACCTCTTTTAGTAGACTTCTGTCTTGCCTTCCCCAGTAGATTTCTGTCCTCTGACAAGATTACTCCTCCAGATAGTCACTGCTTGATGAGGCCCACTGTTAGGGCGCCAACTGACGTATTAGGAATCCCCAATCTCCTTCTCTGGGGTCTTACCAATAAGTAGTCCATTCAAAAGCAGCAAAGAAATCAACAGAGAATCTGAAATATGAAAAGACATCTTTATTACAATTAATTGTGAGGCTACGTCGCCCAGTCACACCTAAAGCAACTGAATGAGATAGCCTGCTGAATGGTCTGAGCACAGATCCTTTATACCATGTATTATGCCCTAGGCACACATTTTTGCTTTCAAGTACATTCCCAGAATGTGCACACAGATGCAAAACCCACTTTCAAGATAAGTCCAGGCCATAAACAATGTCCACATAATGCATACATTCTCTAACTGACAAGGCCGGATAAACCCAAAACAGTAAGGTCACAGCCCATGTCATAAATAGCTCGTGGAGGTAGGAACAGGAACAGATGGAAGTAAGATAGGGCAGGGTGTGTGTGCGATGAAAAGGTTTATGGCATGATGCTATCTTGCTCGGCCACTGGGAGAGGAACTGACCAAACAGGTCCAGCCTGGGGCAATGGTTCCACCTTGTCCAGGTCAGAGAAAAGTCAATCAAGGTGTACGTGGCCTTTGGAATCAAATTCAGCTGTATTATAGCCTATGTAAAGGGCAACACACAAAATGGCTACTGTACACAAAATGGAAGCCAAGGGTTCAGAAACGAAAGTGACGATTTCGAGGTGAAATTGTTACTGGAATATAACGAAAATGCTTGTACATAGTGTACTAGCCATTCTCGGTCTTTTGACATAAAAATCGTCATGCTACGACAAAGTTTATTACACGAGTCCAGAATTTTCAGTACCACAAGGGTTATGATCAGATATAGTCTTGCTTATATATTCCATGTTGGACACTAGAAACCAGAAGCCTTGTAACTGGGTGACATAGGATGTGGTTCATGTTTTATGGTGGAGGTTTTATGGGGAGAGTAAAAGAAACTTCTTATGTGTCAGGGCGAAAGGCCTCTCGACACTGACTGAAGATTAGTGTGACACCACTGTGTTACATAGGGAGTGTTTTATACTGTAGGACAGAGAGGGGCAAAGAGAACATCCAGTATGCAATTGAAGTCACCCCCTATGATCCAGAGTAGGTGGAACCAACAAAGCAGCTGTATTGACAATTCCGCTTGGAACTGTGGTGGCCCTGTATTTGGAGAGTACACAATGTCCATCAAAACCACAGCACCTTCCATGATGCCCTCCACAAGTACATTACATCCTTTGTGTGTCCACACCAGTAGTAATGCACTTGAAAGGGATCACTGGCTGGACCCAGATGAGAGCCAGAGTTGCCAGCACAATAGCACTGCCCTCTCCAGCGTTATTGGAGTTTGAGGCCTCCTTTTTGGGCAACGTTAGTCCCTTGAAAAAAGGCAACATGGATCCCTCTGCATTACGGAATGTGTGTATATCATAACACTTTTTTGCAGCTTAAGATGTTGACTCCAGTGCGGCTCACTATAACTTGAACATTTCAGTGCGTCTGACATGAAAGCAGCTCCAAACACTCCTATATGGTCACAGTCCATTAACAAAGACTACAAAGCTGCGACCAAGACTACATCTGTCTTGAGCTCATTGAAAGGTCCCCCATGTGGTTAATGGAGAAGCATTTTTTCACACTTAGGTGGAGTTCATGAAAACAAATGCCCTGACTGCTCAAAAATGTACACATTTGCCAAGGTTTGCCAATCCATCAACTCACTCACCCCTCCTCTCCTGACTATCAATAAGCAATGGCGTTTGCACTTTCATGCCTGCATCCCTTAGGCCTCACTTGGATGACGTGGATGATGACCAAATTAGAGATTGAGCTGTATATGTGGTATGTGATATAGATCTCTACAAAATCCCAAACCGAACACATCACAGACGTCATGTGTACATTTGCTTATAGTCAGTCATGGCTAATGTTGACTCAGGATCATCTGTAGAAGTCATGCTAAGCCAGTTTGACCTTCTATCTCTGACATCCCCATAACAAACATTAAAAGTCCACATCTCGGCCTACTTGCCATTTGCCAGATGGCATAGTTACTTCACTTATTTCAGTTTGCCAGTGCACACGCCTCTGACCTACAGAATCTGCTACAAAAATATGATGACTTATTCAATGGCATTTGGTACCTTTTTATTTATTTCAAAGCTTTTTAATGAGTTTTTGCATGTATGAAATAATACATAAGGGCAACTTAAACATAATTATCATATATAACTTACATATAAATTATATATAAATAACAAAAGTACATATAAGGGACATCTAAGGTGTAGGAGAAATTAGGGAGAGGGAGTTGAAAGTATAGATACAGGATTTTGCAACTAGCTGGCATGGATTGGTTGGCTTACTGGCACTTTGAATTGCTTATCAAGGTAAAGATAGTTTGATACATAAGAATATTGTACAGGTTAGATACAAGGGTGTA
Source organism: Lissotriton helveticus (assembly GCF_964261635.1). Taxonomy (NCBI): domain Eukaryota; kingdom Metazoa; phylum Chordata; class Amphibia; order Caudata; family Salamandridae; genus Lissotriton; species Lissotriton helveticus. The sequence continues at coordinate 1,443,325,530 of NC_136061.1, read as the reverse complement.
GCAACAACTTAATGTACAAATGATGTTTGCTGGGTGAGTATAATGAGCCAGGTTGTGATCTCCTGTGTGGGTTAGAAGTATATCTGTGGTGCTAATACTTAAATAGGTTGTGGTAACCTGGTAATAAATAGCGATGTTTTGTTGAGAGCAAAAGCGATGAGTCACAGAAATTGTATTATTCTGGAATATGTCTGTGGGTGATAGTTTGCAGCTTCTGTTTGTGAGAGAGGACTAGCCATGGGGATAACTAAGGTGATTAATCAGTGGCGAAGTAGTTGTCCAGTGGAAACCAGATGGGTTTAGTGGGAGTCTTTCATGGTGAGTGCTTGAAGGAGATATTGTCTCCGCCTCTACTGTGTAAAATCTGATTGATTCAGAAATTGAAGGAGGTTTTGTGTGTGCTTTTCCAGTTGGTAAGGATTATTTTTGTTGCAGAAGGTAATAGTAAATCTAACAGGGCACTGCCAGCTGGGTTGTCAAGGTTTATGTCAAGGAATCCTGTAATTAGGGATCCAAGTTCTTTTTTGAGTTAGCATTTGAAAAGTACTGAAAGGAAGGAAAAACCTGTATTCCAGATGTGGGATGTGGCAATGAATAATGAGGTGAGCGAGAGCCCTTACTTCTTCCTTACAGTTCCAACAAGTGGGATCATCTAATAATTTCTGTGCTTGTAAACGAGCGGGGGCCAAAATATTTTGTGTATAAACCAGTATTTAGTTTGTGTGAGTACAGGGGAAATTTCTGAGCCGTAACTGATTTCCACCTCTGGGACCAGTCAGAGTCTGTTACGGGCTTGGAGGAGTGTTTTCCCCAAAACGTACTTATGCTTTTGTTTAATTGTGAAGTTTCTGGACACAAGAGTTTGTATAGATAGGAACTGTTTTGGCCTGACTTATTTGTTTTCAATATAAAGTTTGGTACGGAAGGTGTGTTTTTATGGTACATAGATTTCAAAATGGAGGCTTTGATTTTAAGGAAGGTGTAGAACTCCATTTTATCAAGGTGGTATTCTGTTTGTTATTCGGAGAAGGTTATGGGCTGGGATGTGGAGCCAAGCTGCTGAGGAAGATTATGCCCTTGTCTATCCACGTTTGGTAATATATGGTTTTGCCGTTATATCTAATGTTCGGATTGTTCCATAGTGAAGGAAAGTTTGAGAGTCTTACACCTGAAGAACATTTCATATCTAATTTCAGGAGAGAAAGTTTGGCCAGGTTAACCCCCTTATTAATTTGTGTAGTCTACATTTTGTACGGCAATTCTAGTTTTTTTACCTTGCCGGATACATTTTGAGATCTGTTGGTCTAATTTGTCGTGAAAGTCATCTGATAATAGAAGAGGGAGAATGCTGATGAGGTAATTGATTAAAAGGGTGATCATGATTTTTATATTTGCCATTCTACCTCACCATTAATAAATTTAGCAGACCATTTGTTTATGACCTTTTATGTTTTTTGTAGGGAAATGTTTCATTATGTTTATTGGTGTCTATTAGGTCTATTAGGTCTGACACAAATTTGATCCCAGGTATTTTATTAATCTGGATTGCCACAATAAAGCAGATATACCCTGAATATCTTCTGTGCTGTGGAGATTTAGAGGTTTCACTTCCGATTTATCCCTGTTTAGTTTATAACCTAAGTGTTCGGAGTAAAGTTCTATGGTGGACATGAGGGCTTGTATGGAGGGGCCTGGGTTTTCTGTGAATATCAGGATGTCATCTGCATATGCAGCTAGTTTAACGTGTTTGTCTTTAAAAGTGATTCTATTTATTTCAGGGTTTTGTTTTATATCCAGTAGGAGAGGTTCTAGTGCTAAGAGAAATAAAGATGGGAAAAGAGGGCATCCCTGCCTTGTTCCTTGTTGAAGGTTAAGTGGTTGAGATAGTGAGCCATTAATCGAGATATGTGCATATGGGTGTTTATATAGAGCCATAACAATGTTTTTGAGAGTGTCACCTAGATCAAAGAATTCCAAGCAGTATTTTAAAAAAGCCTAGATACTCTATCAAATGCCTTTTCAGCATCTATCGTCATAGCGTCTGCTGATGAGGAAGTCTTTTTGCATTTGACATACTTTTTTTGAGAAAACCTACTTGGGAATTGCTTATTAGCTTAGGAAGGTATTCGTCAAGTCTTGTAGCCAAGATCGTTGCATACATTTTGCAACCTAGGTTTATCAGAGAGATAAGCCTGAAATGTATTGGGAGTGATGACTCTTTCCTGTCCTTGGGGATCACAATAATGTTAGCTTAAGTCATCGTGCCAATGATTTTGCTTAACTTAGCAATGTGATTGAACAGAGCTAGCTTTATTTCCTTTTAGTGTTTTAAAAGCCTTTGACACTTCAGTGGATGACATCGGTTTACCGAGAGACAGTTTATCAGTTACTGATTGTTGTGGGATTCTTATTTTTTCCAGGTAGCTTTTGCATTCGTGCACTTCAAAGGTCTGGTGTTCCGATATAGGGATTCATTGAAGATCTTAAAGGTATCTAGTATCTTCTCTAGGTTAGTGTGGGTTAGGTTTTTGGAGTCTTTGTTGTGATTCTCTTTTGATTTTGTTTTGTCTGAGATAAAAAGCCAGCATCTTTCCCGCGTTGTTAGCTTCACATAATTTGAGACCTTTGAATTTAATTATCCACACTCCTGCTCTTTTCTACAGGATTTTGTTATTTTCATATTTCTTCCATGTTAGCTGGGAGAATATGTTGTTGTCTTGGGAGTTGGTGTGTGACATTATAATCGTTTTATTTCTTGTTCTAATGATAATAATTTAACGTTGTTTGCTTTGTTGATTTTAGTTTTGATTTCTTTAAGGACTCCTCTCAGGGTAGCTTTGAGTGCATCCAAAAGGGTATGTATATTACATTCTGGAATGTGGTTGTCTTTAAAGTAGTTCATGATTGTTTCTTCAATTTTTTTCCTGTCTTCGGGGTTTGACAATACTTCATTGTTAAAGCGCCACGTTTTAGTGGATTGTTTTGCATGGCTACCTGCTAAGAGAGTACTGATTCATGAATTATCCTAGTCAAGTATCAGGATAATGTTATTTTGGTCAATCAGGTGGATATAAGCCCCGCATATAAAAATGCATACTATACTTGTATATGAGTTGTTTGTGGCAGAGTAAAAGGTGCAATCTCTGGAGTCAGGGTGTTGTAGGCGCCAGGTGTCCTTAAGATTATACTTTGAGCATATTTTCTGACTAAACCATGAGATTTGAATGGTAAATCTTTGCAAGTAGATTGGTGATCTAGATTAGTATCTAGAGGGAGGTTGAAGTCCCCACCCAATACAATTAGGTGGGAGGGAGGTTCAGCCTTCGAATGCTTGTAGTGCGATTTTTGTTCTTTTTCTGGCATGTTGTTGCCGAGCAGAGTAAAGAGGAGACTTATTTTAAACTGTGATTCACTTTGAGTGGTATTTGGTAGTAGTTGGTGGTAAGATTGTAGGGTTGCTTGAATGTAGCTGGTTTATCCACACAAATCTGTAAAGGGTAATAGTAAACAGGTGGTAGATATGTAGTTAGCACTTAGTGGTGTGGCCAGCCAAGCAGGTGTGGTGATTTGATGACACTTCAATGCACCATTCAGCTCACTATTCAGCACACTGTACAGTGCATTGTCCAGTGCTTTTCCCAGACAGACAGGTGGTCAAGTCGTAGGATCGGGCTGGTCCTTGGTAAATGTAGTGGTTGTTTGATTGCCCTGGGAATTAGATGGGTGACAGGTCACTTCTAGCCTCTTCTAGCCTCTTTAGCATATAAAGGCTCAGCCGTGTATCAGGTCTTAGGGTTTTAACAGATTTTGTATATCTTCATAACTTAGTCATGAGTGAGGAAAGGCTTCAGGATTGCACGTAGAACATTCATTTTAAGGTCAGGCATTGTTTCTAGAAGTGTCTTGGGGAGTTTAAGAGGGTTTAGTCATGACACACATTTAGTTCAGCCTTAATTTTAGAGCAAGCATCTATGAGGTACAAATAGAGAAAGATGTTAGAGCTGGGTGATTGATTTAGTGCCCAAAGTTCAGAGTGAATAAGAGTCTATGTCTAGGTGACCCGCCATCTTAGGGTCAGGCAATTCAAAATTGGTGGAGAGGGACTGGTGCACTGTTCCCAAAATTAATAATAAAACAGAACAATGGGTCAGTACCTTTGGATCCTGCAACCCGTCTGGAGTCTTTGCAGGTATTGTCAGCTGTTTTGCGAGGGTCCAGCTGTCGAGGTGCTTTAATTCTGATCTCAGATCGGGTCTGCAGTCATTTTGCACATGGAGCGCTCAGGGGAGATATAAGACAGTATCTTGGCTCCCAATACATCAATTTACATGCCGGAGTCTGTTGAGGGTGTTCTAAGAAGGGTGGAGTCGTAATCCGGCTTTTGATTGCTGAAAATTCCTGTGTGTTCATGGCAAAATCTTCACGTTACCCTGCATGCCAGGTGAGGGGTGTTGGACTCAGGCAGCCATGAGCTCTGCCGTCCAAGCCATGCCCCATGGCATTTGGTACCTTAAGGACAAAATCATCCTGCGCCTCATTGATGGCCCTTCAAAAGCTCAAGTTTGAGCCTGAATTGCAGAAGGTAGAAGCCACGGATATCATCGATCAAGAGGATGGGTCCACACCTTGGGTTTCTCTGATGTTCGTCAGTCAGAAACTGAAAAAATTAGAGAGGTGCTCATATCTGTGGATATGTGCCTCACTGATGCTGCAATCAAAATGCACCATCTCTCACCTCCACAGCTAATGACCGGTGGTTGTTGGTTTTCTTAGGGTGACCAAGGTTGACTTAAACTCTTGGTAGGACCAACTATTTCTCCAACCAGAATTCAGAATTATTACAACATTCTTCAAAAACCTGGTACATAAAAAATTCAAACAACTTAGGGGTCGATTACGATGCCATTCGCGTTTGCCGAATCCAATTTGGAACCCTTGTTTCCGACCAAATCGTACACACTTCCTAATGACCAATTGCGATGCCCGTAAACAGTTATGGCTGTCCAAATCGGTTCCAAAAGGCATTCTGATGGGCTGCATCTTTCAGAGACAAATCGTACAGCTCTATGGACTCGGTTTCTGAGCGAGCGATTACGATGACCGATTGAGACAGCCATTCCGAATCGATTTCTCTGGAACAAATCGGCTGCCCAAATCTGTCTTTGGGGGCCCATAGCAGACCTCCCTTCACCTGGGGCCCTCTGAATTGGGCCCATGGGGGTACCCAAGGGACCCCCCCTATCCAACCAGGTACTGTGTGGCAGGCACCAAGAGGTGCGAGCCACAGGGTTCACGATTTTTCCCAGCCAGCCCTTTTGTCAATGGGAGCCTGTGTTCTCATTCAGGACACAGGCTCCCATTGAAGTCAGTGGGAGTCCTACCAAATCGTACCGGGAAGCATCAGAATAGATCCAAATTGCTTGGTCAGACTCACCCGATCCAATACGTTGGGAAAGCATTTGGGTTGGAATGCTTTCTGGACAAGATCATAATCAGCCCCTTAACTTTGAAATATCTAGTTCAATGAAAGTATGCCAATCAGTATCCAGGAGGTGCAGTCTGACCTGAGCTGGGTAATAATAGTCAGCCATTACATCTTTTACAAACACTTCAAAAGCACAACACCAGACTCATTTATTTCCATCAGTGATTTAGAGACAATAGGTTGACCATATGCTAAAGAAAATGCACATTTCTGAAGCACAGCGTTAAAATCTTTTGGTATCATTTCTCAGCTTGTGAGGTGGCCCATGTCTATTTAATGAAGCTGACATCACTCAGCACTATGACCTATTTCTGCGTCAGAGGACAAAGTAGCACACCATCATGGTAATACATTTTACCTGGTGGACATTATTCATCAATTTTGGGCTTGATTGGTGGACACAGCTCCAGTCAAGAAAGCTACTTTTTGGTTGTTTGTTATGTTACTAGTGATGGAATCAGTAAAACAAAAACAGGGAGTATAAAAACATCTGTTGATTTCTAACCACTCCGGTATATTTTTTTGTTTATTTACAAGCCATTGGCGCCGCCCGTTCATCACTTTCCCCCATGTTAAAAGTGACATACGGGCCGTGCAAGGGGCTTGTAAATAAGCTCCTTTGAGAGTCTTCTCTAACTCAGAGCACTGTTGGGGGGTTTTAGGCCATGTAAAGAGGGAGGATGCACAATGAGCATGCATGATTTTTGTGCTAACTAAAGAAGGAAAATAAAATCTGCAATGACTGACAGACAGAAACAGCAAACGGCAAGGCAGCATATTCATGCAGGGGACATTACTTGGCAACAGGTTTTGATAGGGTGCATGAGGAGCTGATAGACTAAGGAATGGATATTAAATTGGTGGGTGAAGTTCTAGAGAAAGTGGGGAGTGTGACAGAAAGGAGCATAATATAGAAGTCAATGACAGTGGTGACTTTGAGAGATGGGTGCTAATTTGCTTCCTCCTATAATTGAGAACTTAGACTAAATGTATTAGATAAAGTTACACACTGAGAGGTAGACATATGATGGTTTTTATGGTACTCTAAATCTTGTTTTTGCTGGTTTAGTGTTTCTGCGCACTTTAATACTGCTGATCAGTACTAAAGTGCAAGTGTTCTTACTGTAAATTGTGTTTATGGCTTGGTGTTTCCATGATTGACTTACTTGATTTACTCCTAAGTCTCTAGTGAACTGTGTGTGCCCAGAGCATGTAAACCAAATGCTGTTAGTAGGCCTGCAGCACTGATTGTGCCGCCCACACCTGCAGCCCTTCAAATGGTTCTCAGACTTGCCACTGCAGTGTCTGCATACAGTTTCTACTGCCATGTCGACCTGGCAAGTACACCCACTAGCCTGGCCCTAACCTTCCCTTTTCTCACACATAAGACACCCCCATGTTAGGTCCAATGCACCCCTATCCAGGGTGCAGTGTGAGCGAAAGTAGGCCATGTACCAGGGTTTGTTCCATGTCCTGATAGTGAAATACTGTGCATGGCGTTTTCACTGTTGAAGGAATATCCCTCCCATAGGTTGGCATGGAAGCTGCTTTGTAACACTTTTACAAATGTAGCTTGCCAGAGGAGACTGATAGAAAAGTGGAGTTTGGTATGCATGTACTCAGGATTTAAAAATGCATCTTTTAGTAAACATGATCTTTATATTGTGTGAAAGGAAATACCATTTTTAGAAAGTGGATATTTCCTTGTCTAACATTCCATGTCCCTCTGCCTGTTCGTGTATTAGCTATCTGGGGTTTAGACTTACAGGGGCTGGTTTGTTCATTCCCACTAGACAGGGACACAAAGGGGGCTGAGGTGTGTCCTGCCTTTCCTGGGTGACTCACAGCCTGGCTGGTGGGGCTGTACTGCATCTTTGAGTGGTGGGAGTAGCTGACACATGCACCTGAATGGAGTGTGTCTGCCTTCCACAATGCTATCTCCACCTCCTGTAGTGAACCTGGCCTAAAGAGGACATACTTGAATTATGTGTGCCAGGAAAACTTTGTTTATGCCAACCCCACATAACTTCAAAGGGAAATGTAAAAATATTGGAGCTCAGACCCTAGGATTTTAGAACTCTTTTGGATCAAGGAACCTGCCACGAAGAAGAGCTGAAATATCTGTGAGGAGAGAATGCCACTTTGCTGTGTGCTTTGCCGAGTTGGTCTGTAGTAGCTGCTTCTGCCTTGGGTAGAGAAAGGACTAAACTGAACTTTCTGCAACTTCTTTCTGAGTGTCTTGAAGGTCTTTAGGTAGAGATTGTCCCCTGTTAAGGAAGTGTCAGGAACAACAAATAAGTCAAGATCCTATGGGTACCAGCTTCTGGTACTGGGTATTTAAGTTGCCACAGAGAAAACAGCAACACAATGCCATCCCCAAGCCGCTGCTGCCTCTGTGACCTGGTTTCACCACCGCCATTGAGCCCCTGCTTGCACTGTGACCTGTGGGCATGCACTCCACACTACCTCGCTTCACACCGCCACCCTGGTATTCCCCAATGCGCCGCAACGCTGTCACCTTCACTGCTGCCTGCATCATGACCTGTAGACACCGCTCATGGAGCACACCAAGCACAGTCCCACGTCGCACCACAGCCCTGGTCTCGCCGATGATGATGCTCCAAGCTGACATTGACAGTGGTTTGGAGACACCGCTCATAAGTTACACAACGCACCAGCCCTTCCCACTCTGCACTCTGGGGCCACCGACCCCAGCGCCATTGACTCTAGTACATCAGTGGACAACAGCACTTCAATGACGATGCTGTCTGCATAATGACCTGCTAGCACTGCGGCCCTGATCTCACCAACACCAATGGACGACCATCAACAAGCCTGCACTGCGACTTGAGGGCACCACATGCCATAGTGCAGCACTGTGCACCACAGCCCCAATTCCAGCTAACGCCGGCGCCCCCACCTTCAACAGCACTGAGTGGAAACTGCACCACCTGTGATTTCAACGGCCCGACTGCTCCTGCACCAACCTCCAGTACCGACCCCACCTCTTCGGAGCTTACTGCGAAGTCCCTAATGCCCTACATTTCTAGAGGTATTGTTTGCAGGTCTTCCTGTCACCATAGCTTGCCCGCAACACCGCGGTCAGGCAGAGTTGTTGGATTTGTTCATGATGCAGTGATAGCCCCAGATGGAGGTATTGACTTTGAGAAACTGGTTTTAAAGTCTATTTTTGTATTCTTAGTATTTTGAATAACTGTATCTTCGATTATTATAGTTTTGGTATTGATTTACACAGACAAACATTGGCTATATTTCTAAACTTGTGTGGTGTCCTTTTGTAGTGTTTTCACTGCATTATTGTTTGTTACGTGCAAATGCTTTACCCACTGCCTCTGAGTTAAGCCTGGTTACGTGTGCCAAGCTTTCAGAAGTGTAACTCCCTTATCCTGACTAGGAAGAAGGGTCCCTACATGGACAGGGTAACAACCTGGCAACTAGAGACCCTCATTTTTAACATTGGTTGTCAGTGGTGAGGATGACACTTACATTTGCCCTTGACCTACAGTGATTGATGTACACTGCAACCACACCGCGGACCACTAGGTACCACATACTGTTTTCTGTTTGGTCTATTTTTGTATTCCCATCTTTTTTTACGTAAACTTCCTACTGCATCATGCCTGAGTCAATAGCATCGTCAGTTGCATCCCTAGAAGTGGCCTTTGAGGAGGAAATTTTGGAAACCTGCAAGATAAAGGAGTTGAAGGCTTTTGCAAAAACCTAAGATTCTGAATCAGGATCCTCACGGGGAAAGAGTAGCTAAAAAAGAAGCTGAGGGCTTGGGTACCAGCCAGACATGCCAGTGGGCAGCCAGGAGACCTTAGTGTGGATGCGGAGCAGCCCTTTTCAAGGGTAAAGTAAAGTAAAAGTAAAGTCCACATTTGTAAAGCGCACAATCACCCGTAAGGGTTTCTAGGCGCTGGGGGGCCGTCGGGAAGATTAAGCGAGCTATTGCCCAGAGTCACATGGTGCTGGGCTAACCTGCCGCCGGAGCCGGGGATCGAACCGTGGTCCCCAGATTCCAGCGTCAGTCACCCTGGCCGCGGCGCCACACCTCTTCCACTAGGAAGAGGTGGATGTGCTTTGAGGGGCTCCAGGCCAGGCAGCAAAGGTTTGTCCCCGAGGAGCTGGAGGCATCAAATAGAGCTTGAGAGGCTCAAGATAGAATCACAGGAGATATTTTTAGACAATGAGCGTGGTATCAAGGAACTGGAGCTAAAAAGTAGGTCCTGCATAGATGGTGGCAGCAATTCTTCAACACACTCAGAGAAAGTAGTACACATTCACAAGAATGTAAGCAAGGAGTAGAAAAAGGGGGATGACATACAGAGGTGGTTTCAGGGCTATGGGGCAGCTATCCACCTGGTTAGGGTCCTTGAGAGGAATTGGGGTGCGGGTTTGTGGAATCACTTCACGTAGGAGGAGAGGGACACTTGGTTTTGGGGAAAGGGCAAAACATCCCCTACATTGACATGAAGGAGGCACTCCTCACTAGGTATGGACTCACTCCTAACACGTACAGGGATCAGTTTAGAGCCAGTAGGAAAACTGATTCACAGACATGGTTAGAATGTGCAGAATCTTTTTGCAGAGCATTGAATGGTTCGGTTAAGGGCAGTAATGTAACAGATTTTTAGAGGCTGTACAATTTGATTGCGTGGGAACACTTGTCTAGTCTATGTTTCCCAGAAATACGTCAGCACCTGACAGATAGTAAGCTAACTTACCCCTGCTATGGAGTTGGGCCGTTGGGTGAGCACCATGGTCCACAAAAAGGTATATGGGGAGACTCAGCCAAAGGTGGGGAGGGTCCCCAGCAGAAGAGTGGGGGAGACAAGGGTAAAGTGAAGGAGTTCTCTAAAGGGGCCCAAACTAGTATCAACGGTAAAGATTCCCGTCCCCCATGAGACATGAAAAAAAGGGTCTCTTCAGGGAAGCCTTCAGAAATGGGACCCCGTAAGTGTTATACATGTGACCAGGTAGTCCACCTGAAGAGGGATACCAGATGTCCAAAGGGGGAAAGCCACCCACTGGTGGACAGTCCAAAGAGTTGGTCAGTGTAGTGCTTGGGGAGGAGAAGGGTCACCCAGTGGAGGGCGGGGATTCTGTAGAAATGAACCATGTCCCACTAGGGGACAAAGAGATGGTCCAAGGACACCCAGTGCCTGCAAACACTTAGAAGTACAGTCAATGGGTGAGCATCAATGGAGTAAGGTTAGAGGCTCTTAGAAACACTGGAGCCAACGTGACCTCAGTCAGGTGTCACCTGGTATCTGAGGAGCAAGTAGTCCATGGTGCATTCCACCTCAAGTTGCGGCCGACAACTCCAATGAGAACACCCATCACCAATGTAAGGTGGAGCAGGTTCCCTTTGAGTGGGGAGTTCCCTTTGTAGATTTTCTGCTGGTAATGACCTGGAGCAGTCCTTGTGCAAGGATGTGGAGCTCAGGTCTCACTTGGAGATGCTTGAGTTGCCAGAATGGGTGTGCATGACCACTCGGTCCATTTCAGGCAGCAAGGTATTCAGAATGACCTAGAGCATGGGTACTCACAAACTTTCTCTCAGGGGCCAAATTTACAGTGTGGTTTGTGGCCGAGGGCCGCACCGTTGGGGGCGGAGTCAGTGAGAGAGGGGGGCAGGGCTAGAGCAAAAAAAAACCTGCGACCATGAGATTGAACACAGGCCCCTGCAGCGGCGTCTTCGTCCACTGAGCCACCAGACCTGGCAAACACACACATATCTCTCTCTCTCTCTCTCTTTCTCTCTCTCTCTCGCTCCCTTCCTCCCTCTCTTTCTCTACCTTCCTCCCTCTCTTTCTCTGCCTCCCTCCCTCTCTCTCTCTCTCCCTCCCTCCCTCCCTCTCTCCCTTTCTCCCTTCCTCTCTCTCCCTCTCTCCCTCCCTCGCTTTCTCTACCTCCCTTCCTCTCTCTCTTTCTCTACCTCCCTCCCTCTCTCTCTCCATGTCTCTCTCCCTCCCCCTGTCTCCCTCACTCTCACTGTCTCCTTCACTCTCTCTGTCTCCCTCTCTCTGTCTCCCTCACTCTCTCCCTCCCTCTGTCTCCCTCTGTCTCCCTCCCTCTCTCTATCTCTCTCCCTCTTTCTGCCTCCTTCCCTCCCCTGACTCTCCTTTTCTTTCCCTTCCCTGACTCTCCCTCCCTCACCCTACCCTGTCTCTCCCTCTCTTTCCCTCCCTCGCACTCCCCTGACACTTTTCCTCTCCCACCCTCCCCTGACCCTCCCTCTCCCTCCCTCACCCTCCCCTGACTCTCCCTCTCTCTTCCTCCCTTGACTCTCTCCCTCCCCTGACTCTCCCTCTCTCTCCCTCCCCTGATTCTCCCTCTCTCCCTCCCCTGACTCTCTCTCTCTCCCTCCACTGACTCTCTCTGTCTCCCTCACTCTCTCTTTGTCTCCCTCTCCCTCTGTCTCCCTCCCTCTCTGTCTCCCTCCCTCCCTCCCTCTGCCTCCCTCCCTCCCTCTATCTCCCTCCCTCTGCCTCCTTCCCTCCCCTGACTCTCCCTCTATCTCCCTACCCTGTCTCTCCCTCTCTCTCCCTCCCTCGCACTCCCCATATGCTTTCCCTCCCTCATTCTCCCTCCCTCGCCCTACCCTGACTTTCCCTCCCCTCAACCAACAACCCAATTTCCTACATCTGTCCATTTCCCAATCGTATAATTGTTTGTTCTATTCGATCTCCTAATTTGCTTCTTGGGTGACCTTGAAGCAAGATAATTGAAGGTTTTCAATGAAATCATCTTCACTAATTAATGTCTTGTGAGTGAGCATAGAAGACAAGTCTATTAAGGCAGATTCATGTGCATAGCATTCTTTATATAGCACCCCGTGATTATCACACATCTAAACATACTATATAACTCGATTCTCTGCTATATCTTTCTAATCCCTGACTACCTCACCTGATGCAATTTTGGGCGAATCCTTAGTAGCACCTTATGTGGAGACATTTTCTCATCTCTTCGCCCTGTTCGTTTAGCTTTCAAATGCTATTCAGCCCTTTCCTATTCCCGAGAAATGTGACGATTCTTGAGTTTGCCTGTCTTTGGAGTTCTCCCAGGGACATAATCAATTCAATTACGTGGCCTGCCACAGGCAGACATTTCATTATCACATTTGAAAGGTGAGCAATGAAAGAAAAGAAAGGATGGTTGAATGCGCAACTCTGACAGTCCGTCTAAAAAAGCCAACTCTACAGTCAGCTCAACATTTCAGAACAAAAGCGCCAGCATTTGCTTTTGTGCCGCGCTAGCCCGAAACGCGCATTGAAATATATATGGCGGCAGTGCAGAAAGATGACGCGTTTGAAGGTGGACTATTTGATCTGATACAGGAAACGGTTACTGTTTGCAAATTAAGAATATTATTGGGCGGCACTTTCAGTGTATAAACCTTATTTTACCCGCTGCTTCCTGTTTCTGTATTCAGGCTGTTTCATTCAGCAGGGGCTTGCATCATTTTACCACCGGAGCACTTCACAGGTCTTTGAAATACCATTAACGTGTTAATGAGGATTTGTTCTGTTTCACCTCTTCTGAGGCCCCTGCAACTCCACTCTATGGCTCGAACCTCCCGGCCCCCATAGAGCACAACCTCTCGAGTCCAGGATGCTGCAACCGGCGGTGTTTGCTGACACTCTTGATAACATTTTGTTTTTTTAAATGGTACATGTCTGCAAGGTCCGCGGGCCGCCAAGGAAGGCTTGCCGGGCCGCTGGCGGCGCGCGGGCCGTACTATGAGTACCCCTGACCTAGAGCCTGAAACAGTGGCCCAGCTATCTGCCAAGAGAAAGGGCAGGGGTTGCAGGAAACCGACCTCTGAAGTTCCCATGGACCAGGAGGAGGCAGACATTAAGGGCGTTGCCCCACAACCTATAGGGGAGCAAGTGGCTGAACCTGGGGACTTCTTTGAGATGACTTATTGGCAGCAAGAATGGGGTCCCACCAGGGAAGATTTCTGCAGGGAGTAATAAGAATGCCCTTCTCTAGAGGGTTTGCGATCGCAGGCTGTAAACCAAGCATCTGGTGATCACTCTGAGTCATACTGGATCTACCGGGAGAATGGTCTCCTATACAGTGAGGCTAAGGTCACTGAGCCTGGGTAGGCCTGTGTGCTGGTGGTACCCCAGTGCTTCAGGACTTTCCTAATAGCTCTGGATCATGACGAGCCTGTGACGGGACATTTGGGGCAGGACAAGACCTTTGACAGGATTGTCACCCACCTCTTTTGGCCCCAGATGCATAGGCAGATTGATGCCCATTGTAGGTCTTGCCAGATGTGCCAAGCAAGTGGTAAGAGTGGGAGGAAGAGTAAGGCCCTTCTCCAACCCATTCCCATGGTGGGAACCCTTTTTGAGCGAGTGGGGATTGATATGCTGGATCCATGGACGCAAAGACAGCCATGGGCAACAGGTACATCCTGGTCTTGGTTGATCATGCCACGTGGTACCCGGAGGCTATCCCTCTGATGACAATGACGGCACCCGTGGTTGGCCGGGCATTGATGGGGATCTTTTTCCGAGTGGGTTTCTCCAAGAGGTGATATCCGACCGACGTACCTATTTCATATCCAAGTATATGACATCCCTGTGGAAGGAATGCGTGTGACCTACAAGTTCACCACTCCCTACCACCCCCAAGGTAATGGTTTGGTGGGGAGATTCAACCAAACCCTAAAAGGCATCATCAACGGTCTGTCAGAACTTATGAGGCATAAGTGAGACGTCCTCTTGCCATGCCTTCTATTTGCCTACCAGAAGGTACTATGGAAGTCATTAGGGTTCAGTCCCTTTGAGTTATATATAGTTATAGTTATAGAAAGAAGGTTGTCAGACAGCTTCCAGGAAACCTCCCCAGGATATCTTTACTCTTTAGCTATATGCTGGACTTCATAAACCAGACTGTGCACTCAGGTGAACCTGGAAGCCAGCCAGGAAGGGATGAAACGCTGGTATCATCAGAATGCCACTCTGGTTGAATTTCATGCTGGACACAAAGTGTGGGTCATGACCACAGTATAGCTGGGTGCTCTCCTGGACAAATGGACTGGGCCTTTTTAGGTAGTGGAGCTCAAGAGTGATGTCACCTATCTGGTGGTCTTGCAGACTCCCAGGAACCCTCTAAAGGTCCTCCACATAAACCGCCTCAAGCCTCACTTTGAGAGGTCTGAAGTAAGAATGCTCTTGGCGACAGATGATGGGGTGGAAGAGGAGAGTGAACCTCTAACCTCCTGTGCACCGAGGAATACGAAGGGTCAGTGGAAGGTGTGGTCCTCTCCCCTACACTGACCCAAGAGTAGCAGGGAAAATGCTGCCAGTTTTGGGGGTAGTTTGCCAGCCTGTTCTCCCTCATCTCTTCTCAAGCACAAAATATACAGGTCGGCTGACAGTGTCAAGGCCAGCATTAGAGAAGAGGTTTCTGAGATGTTGGCAGACTTGCCTAGCCCTAACATTCCGTTTTCTCACACATAAGACACCCCCATTGTAGGTCCAAAGCACCCCTGTCCAGGGTGCAGTGTGAGCGAAAGTAGACCATGTACCGGGGTTTGTTACATGTCCTGATAGTGAAATACTGTGCATGGCTTTTTCACTGTTGAAGGGATATCTCTCCCATAGGTTAGCATGGGAGCTGCTTTATAACACTTGTAACTTGCCTGGGGAGACTGATGAAAAAGTGGAGTTTGGTGTGCCTGAACTCAAGATTTAAAAATGCATCATGATTTTTTTATTGTGTGTTCGGAAATATCACTTTTAGAAAGTGGATAATTCTTTGTCTAACCATCCATGTGCCTCTGCCTGATTGTGTATTAGCTTTTCTGGGTTTTAGACTGACACGGGATGGTTTGTGCATTCACACTAGGCAGGGATACAAAGAGGGCTGAGATCTGTCCTACCTTTTCTTGGTGACTCACAGCCTGACTGATGGGTCTGTCCTGCATTTAGAGTGGTGGGAGGAGCTGTCACATGCACCTGAATCAACTGTGTCTGCCTTCAACAATGCTGTCTCCTCCTCCTGTAGTGAACCTGGCCTGAGCAGGACGAAACTGGATTATGTGTTCCAGGAGAACTTTGTTTGTGCCAACACCATAGAATTTCAAAGAGAAATGTGGTATAACTATTGGGGCTCAGACCCTAGGATTTTAGAACTCTTTTTGATCAAGGAACCTGACAAGAAGAAGAGCAGGAGTAGCTGTGAGGAGAGACTTCCACTTTGCTGTCGGCTTTGCTGTGTCGGCCTGCATTAGCTGCTTCTGCTTGGGCAGACAAAGGACTGAACAGACCCTTTGCAGATTCTTTCTGTGTGTCTCCAAGGGCTTGTGGTAGAGCTTGCTCCCTGTTCAAGAAGTCTCAGGGACAACAAAGACATCAAGATCCTTGGTACTAGCCTCTGGAACTGGGTGTTTCAGTTGCCGCTGCCGGCTTCGTGACCTGAAGGCACCGTAGAGGGCACTGCCGCACTTTGCACAGCAAACCGCGGTCTCACCCACAACGCTGTTCGGCTCCACCATCGAGCTGCTACTTGCACTGTGACCTGTGGGCACTGCACTCTGCATCATCTCACTTCACACCACTGTCCTGGTATCCCCGATGATGCCATGGTGCCATCACTGATGCCGCTGCCTGCAATGTGACCTGTTTACACCGCTGGTGGAGAACATGGAGCACCGTCGTGCTTTGCACTGCAGCCCTGGTCTCACTGACAATGATGCTCCAAGCTGACATTGATGCTGCTGCCTGCACGTTGGTATGGGGGCACCGCTCATAAGTTACACAACGCATTGCCCTGTCCCACTCTGCAGTCTGGGCAAACCCACGCCAGCCACATCGAAGCCAGTTCGTCAGCCGATGATAGCACTTCATCGACACCGCTGCCTGCACAATGACCTGCCTGCAGTGTGGCGAGCTCTGTCACACTTTGCAACGTAACCCTGGTCTCACCGACGCTGCTGGACGACCGTCACCGAACCACTGACTGAACTACGACCTGATGGTACCGCACGCTGCACCGCTGCACTTTGCACCACAGCGCCGATGCCTTCTAAAATGTTGGCATGTATGAAATGAGAGAATCTTATACTGCTGTGCTGGTGTCCTACTTATCATGCATAGCTCCTACGTGGCTCTTTTTCAAGCTGTGACACTTTACACCAATCATGGCTTTTTACCCAACAGCATCACTTTGCTTAGAGATTTTGAAAGATACTTTCAATATAAAAAAGAAACTACAAGTTCAACAATGGAATTGTCGTAGACTAAATATAGAGCGCTACAGATATCACACCTAGCAAAAGGCCAACATCGCAGTTATGCCTATATGAGCATTAGAATGAAGTTCACACTCCTGCTGTCCTTGCTTCAGCTGCCCGAATCATTTCTTTGTAGCAAAGCCAAAACTTTTCTCCCTTTTTTTCTATCATTCTCTGTTCCTCCACCCTCTACTCTTTGGATTGTTGTATCTGTCCTTTTCCCTTCTGGATTTCTGTTTATCCTCACTCCGTGCCATTGTTACTCTCTACCTTTTTGCTTTCTTCCCTTCGTGTTTATTTCTTCACTGTTCATGCTACTCGTTTATTTTCACTTCCATTCTGGCTCTAGCTTTCTTCCCAATCTATCCTTATCGATCGTCATTTTACGTTTATTCAACTAAAAGTATTTCTCTCTGTCCATTCCTATCTCTTTTTTGCCTAAAAATGTGTCATGATGTTGACGATCCTTTCCATCGCATGATTTATTCAAAGAAAAAGGCGACGAGCATGGCCTTCCTGGAGCTCATGACCCAATCAACTGCAACCAAAGGTTGCAAACAGGCTTGCAGCCAATCAGCCTTTGTATTGGTTTTAGAGCTTGGTTTGGAGCGAGTATTATTGACAACTTCATTACTGTTCTGTCTCTATGTTTTTGTGTTATTGTGTCTGTGCATGTTATAACTATGAGTTTTTTACTGTGGTTATAGATTGCTACTTACTTAGGACAAAGTCAATGACGATAGGACTGAAAAATGTGGGAAGAAGTTAAATTGTAAATAAAACAAGTTGCAAACAAAAGAGAAATGCGTCTCTGGGACTGGGGTCTTTCCAACTGATCAACCCGCATAAGAATATCACTTTAATAATGTTTGTGATATTTAGGTAACGTGTCTGGTATTAAAACTGTGAGATGGATAATAAGTGTAAGCATTGCTTCGTAGCTGGTAAAGTTGTATCTTTATGACAAACCAATAAGAGCTTTTTTTTTATTTGTTCCTGCGCATTGGTTTTAAATTCCTATTGAATAATGGTCGTTGAGGGTACACTTGTTATAATAAAGAAATTATCATATCAAGGCTTCCACATGTTTTCCTTCTCCCACTTTCTCTACCCGTGCAACCTTGACATTTGAACGATACAAAGAAATAAACTGACAATTGCATGTAATGTCAGCGCTTGTTTTCCTTCCTTCCATGAATGTGATCATCAGAACAGAACATCACTTATAAATGTCAGCTGAATATATTTCCCCGAGATGACACTTAAGACAACAGACTGAAAGGCTTCTGATTAAGCATGTATTTCAAGCGTTTGCAGTTTTGAACACCGTGTCTTCTTTTGTGAGGAGCAAAAGCGTGCATTAGCTTCATATTTGAAATGATGTTAGTGAATTGGTGGGGCCAAAGTGACTTCTATCATTCATTTGCCTACACAGCATGACCATTTTAACTAGTTCCTTAGTAATGGCACTACATTGCCATGGTACTCTAATATTAATCGTATTTGTATTTCTAAAATAGCAATAGTATTAGTAAAAGCGTTAGTAATAGTGATTTCCTTTGTATTACTTTATAAACTTTTAGCGTGGCTTTATCGCTATGTTGGTATTTGTATGGTATAAAGGTTTCTTCTCTTTCTCTTCTGATTAGGTAATCTTTCTTACGCATAGGTCACACTATACTTGTAAGGATTCTTACTATGAGAGGGATTCTCTGCCTGTGAAACAGGACATTTCACTCATGAAATATCCGACTTTGGTGGTTGCTTCAAAGAGGTCAGCCCTGCCGAGCACCTCCTGAGTTTATCTTTGCCACCAGTACCTAAAGGCTGACTTAAGTGGGTTGGGCACAGTACTGTGTTCAGGAAGATTTGAACTAGGACCACAAAGGATTAGAGGCAACAAATGAATTGGGACATAAATACGAAAGTAATCACTAAAGACCAGAGTGGCTGAAACACTCCTTGATCTTTTATTGTTGTTCAGGAGCTCTTAAAAAAATAGTACAACTAAGAACACTCCAAACAACAGTATTTATACCACTTCCTTTCATACTTTGAAACTTGTTATGCCAGAATAATGTATGAGCTTATGTACAAATGGCTGTCCTGCAAATCGCATCTGAAAAGATCCTCCAATCGTCCGCCCATAAAGCAATCATTACCCCGGTGGACAGTACTGTATTCCAGATGTTAATTAACTGTTGGCCAATGAATATATCAAGGTGCTAGGAGGAGTGATTCAGGAAATGACTGATAAAGTGGATACATGATGTTCATGACCTGAGACTGAAGAAATGCTTAACGGATTGCTCAGTTTTCAGAAATTATGGCCATGGCCATATACAACAGTTCTGCTCAAAAGACAACTAACAAATACAGCTAATGGGGGGCCGTGGCTATGGCTTCAATTGAGGCAGACGCGTTCGGGTAGAGCTCTGAAGGAGGCTCCCCTGAACAGGCTGACAACTCCGGACATAGCCGTGGATGCCAACACTACTGCAGCAGCCTTGTCCTGAAGTGGCGGCATCAATTTGGGATCGCCTGGGCCTGATTATGCACCAAATGACCGGTGAGGCTGTTGGCTGTATTGCCCCGATGCGGACGGCTTAAACTGTGTGAGTCCGGGGTCTGGCTCTGCCCACAAGGCCGCGAGGAATGGCGTAGTTGCCATGTACAGCTAGTAACCGACTCTTACTGCGTCCCCTAACCTGCTATCTGCCGCAGTGTGGTGCGCTGTGGCGGCGGACCCAGCCGCACTGCCTGCTTGTCTTTGCGGGTGCGGGCTGGCACTGATTGACGCTCGCCTTGCTGTGGATGAGCGACAGTGTAAGATGGTGAAGGCCGGACTTCCAATATGGCCGCCATACTAGCCATGGAGCGGATCTGAGCAACTCCCGGCCCTCGGTGTAGTACCGCGTACACCCGCACCCTTACGCTGTTGGAGTGGTGCGGGCAGTGACTGGAGCCCCGGTGGTGTGGTTTCCAGAACTGCGAGCTCCAAGACTGCGGGGGCTGCAGGATGTGCGGGGTGCGGACCCTTTCTGGCCCGATTGAGGAGCTGCTCTCTGCACGACATGAATGGGGGAGTGCTCTCCTCCGCCAATCGCTGCTGAACTGCAGGTGGCCATTGCTTAGACCGACATCGCCATTGCTTCCGCCGGGGCGGGGCTGCGGTGACTGTGCCCCCAAGCGCTGGACCAAGGACTGTGGCAGACCGTTGCTTCCCGGAGTGCCTGAACATAATTGAAGGTGAGTGGCGTATGGCGACTGGGGCCCCTGGGACGTCCTTGACGTACTGTGAAGATTTGTGAAGCCTTCAATCCTTTTGTCATCACTCGAAGTGGATACGGGGAGAAGCTGCGGGACGGCGCTGCTTTGGCCACTCCGGTTGCAGCTGCACTTGCGGTGTGACTTTCCAGCAGGGGGATTTACCCATGGGCGTCTGCCCACCACACGTCGTCACCCACCATCTGCCCCAGTGGACATTAGCATCTCATCACTGTGTGTGACGCCTCCTAAGGAATCGCCCCACAATAAGCAAGAGATCTTTTACCTCACTGTGTTGAAGGCAGGAATATTAAAAGGTTGCTACCCCTGCGGGGTCGTTGCTGCGTAGAGGCTGGGACACGGTCTTGGGGCCCGGTCTACTGTCGCATGGAGCAGCAGCAAACTTCCTGCCGCCAACCTTACGGCCCCAGCGCAGCTGATGTGAGCACACTACTTTATGGCCAAGTAACACCTGTTAACTCACACACTCTGCCTGAGCATCGCCCCCCCCCCATGAAGGAGTCAGTAGCTGCAGCCTGCTCAAAGTGCCACTCTCCCTGACTCAACTCGATTCTTGGCCGGATAGTATATTGCTACACCCATACCTATCAAGACCCGGGTAACTGTGTGCTGTGGTCACCGACGAAGGTGTGGGGAGGAATTAGGAGAACAGTCAGCGGGATCCCACTACTTAAGCCAAGAACTGTTGAATATCTGCTTATTGAGGCCTGCCGGTGCTGGAGAGGGACCGTAGCGCCTTGCACATCCAGGTGATGTTGCGTGGAGCTCTTTGGGTATGAGGACAGTAGAGGTGGCCGGAGTCAGCCCCCGATGTCGGGCGGCACCCAAGCACGGACCGGAATGGGCAGAGCGCAAGCCACACCAACGCCATCCAAGACCAGAACGAATAAAATGGCAAAGTAGGGATCGGCGGATTAGACTGCCAGCAAGCTAGACATGGTGTTAGCGGCAATGGAGCACTTGGAGGAAACCATCAATTAAAGCCGTACCTCCCTGGAATCCAAAATTGATAAGGTTGCCATCGACCTTACAAATCTGCATGCAGATCACCGGAAACTTGCAGACTGCACCACTGCTTTGGAGTCTACGCTCGCTGACATCAAGCCGCAGGTGACACAGTTGGATAAACAGGTGCAAGACCTGCTAAACCGTGTGGCGTTCCTGGAAGATAGAGCGGAGGATGCGGAGGGGAGAGTGAGACGTAACAATGTCCTCATAGTGAGTGTGCCAAAAAAATGGGAAGGAAAAGAACCTGCCCTGCACGTGGAGACCTGGCTCAGAGATCTATTGCCGGAGGGATCCCTCTCACCACACTTTGTCATAGAGCGAGCCCACAGGGTCCTGGCGAGGCCCCCCCTACGGTATCAAATCCGCGGCCCCTATTTCTTCGAATTCTCAACTACCGGGATCGGGGTGCCATTTTACAAGAGACAATCACAAGTAATGTTCTTTCCAGACTACACCATCCAGGTACAGCGCCAGAGATCCTCTTTCATGTCAGTGAAGAGATGTCTGAGGCAGAATGACTTGAAATACTCCTTGTTGTTCCCTTCGCGGCTGCGGGTGGTAGCCAAAGACAAAACACACTTCTTTAACACCCCGGAGGAGGCGGAAGACTGTCTGGACACTTTCACTAATGCGGGGCCTCATTATAAACGGGCAACGTGATGCCTTACAGGCCGTGGTAGAGATCATCGGGTCACGAGGACTGAGGAAGCATCCACATCCTGCCAACGAGATTTGTCCAGTGACGACAAAAGGATATATGGCTTGCAGAACTCACAGGACTCGACCGAGCAGCCAGATTTCACCCCACAGACGGCGGACCTGATAGCATAAATGTGTCAAGTTCCTGTCTATGCCAGGACTACGGATCGAGGTATTGGGGTGTATGTGTGGAGGTGAACTACTGTTGGACTGATAGACATTTGAGATGTGAGTCGGTATGACCTCACGCTGTTCATTTGTTGCTGGGATTGCTGTTGCGTTTCAGGAGGGAGGTGGTGGGACTCCAGTGTGTATATTGTCGCTATTCTGCGGTCATTCAGGCACATGACCCACCTGATGTGTGCTCCTGAGTTAACATATGCAGTTTGTCAAAACTATATTGTCTTTTTCCTGCAAAAGGGGAGCCTCCGAGATGTTAGACAAGCTGATTGTATATTAACGTAGAGTAGCCCACAGTGCACCCCCCGGATCGTTTTGACTGTTCTCTCCAGTTGGAGGTTTGGACGATTGCTAATTGCATTTTTGCCTTTTTGGTATTATACATGATTATGTTGTTATTGAGGCTTCATGATGAGGCATCATTTGTTTCGAGTGGTTCTATGCAAGGTCAGGGGTTGCGAGTCAACATGGCTGACAGGGTGTATATCTCTAAGCTGTATTTACTGTGCATGTATGTTGGGCTGCTACAAATACACATTTACTTGATGCATTGTGGGGATCATGTCTACATTTAAGATAGGTACATAGAATGTAAGGGGTATGCATTTGCCAGCGCGTTGGTATCAGATCTATTCGTACCTCAAGCGGCATCATATACTAATTGCCTTGCTGCAGGAGACCCATGCAGCCAAATCATAGATACAGCGCTTAGACCATCGCTGGCACGGCCAGCTATTTGCCACAGGGTACTCAGCGTTTGCGAGAGGTGCACTAATATGGGTGAGGGCGGGTGTTCCACTCATGATCACACAGTCGCTGGTAGACGCGGAGGGGAGGTATTTTATAGTCAGGGGTGCACTGGACGGCACACAGATAGTGCTTGCATCGATATACGCTCCCAACACAGAACAGGTTGCATTCCTAGATAGAGTATCACACATTCTTGCGCCTTGGCATGACATCCCCAAGCTTTTAGGGGGTGACTATAATAGCGTCCTTGATGTGTCACTAGACAGCTCCTTCCCGCCCCTTCCGGGCACAAGCACACATCACACTATGAAGGCACTGACTAATTGGGCTGCACCATGGCACCTGAAAGATGTCTGGAGACAAAGACATCCCCAGGACAGGATATACTCTTATTATTCAGGAGCCCATGACCTGCACGTGCGACTGGATTGTTATATGCTCTGGGACGGACTGCACCCCCATGTATTGGAGGTTTATTATTTAGGCCGGATGCACTCCGACCATAACCCGCATGTTTTGGAGGTGTCATGGGTGCGACACCGCCCACCGATTCCGACTTGGTGGCTGCAACCAGGCCTTTTACTGGACGCGCCCTTCCGGGGCCTGCTGGCTGCCGACATCCCCGGTATTTTGAGGAGAACACTGGCACGGCCACAACACCTTTGGTGGAGTGGGACATGTTCAAATTAGTGATAAGGAGGACCTGGCTTGGTGCGCAGGCAGGTATGCAGCGACAGTTAGAGACAGATCTCATGCGCCTTGAAACGGACCTGCTTCGTATGGAAGAGGAGGCATTGGCGGGTAACAGTAGTCCACTGGAACGACTTAGAGATGAACACTGTAGATTACTAGACTGTCTCCGTAATTTAAATTATGCAGCACACTCAGCGCGCACTCATCACATGTGAGATAAACCTGGCAGGTTGGTATCGTGGCTGATACAGCCAGACATGACTGCGGCACCCGTGATGGCAATACAAAATACACAGGGAGTCATAGTGCACAATCAAACAGATATACACCACGCTATTGAGGAACACTATTCCACGGTATATACAGACCTTACTTGAAAGCCACGGAAATAGACATACAGAATTTCCTGTCTACACTAACATTGCCGCAACTTACGGATCATCAACAGGAGGAAATGTGTGCTCCTCTGTTGCCGGAGGAATTAAGGGATAGCATATATTCTCTATCGAATGGCAAGACACTGGGTCCAGATGGACTACCGGCCGAATTTTACAAGGCATACTCAGATGTATTAGTACCAGAGCTGTTACGGGTATACGCGGCAGCACTGGAATATTCAGCGCTCACCCCCACACAAAATGGGGCAATGCTGGTTTCTCTTTTGAAGCCCAGCAGGAACGCTGACCTCCTGTGGTCTTATCGCCCATTGGCCCTGCTAAACACGGACTATAAAATTCTTGCCTCTGCCCTAGCTAAGCGTCTTGCCCCGTTTGTGCAGACTCTGGTGCATTCCGACCAGAATGGATTTATACCCGCCAGATGTACCTCCCTAAATATTCGGCGATTGTTCTGTATCTAGAAATATGCCAAGGACTGCTGGACCAGATCTGGTTGTCTGGTGTTGGACCTGGGGAAGGCTTTTGATTTGTTGGAGTGGCCTTACCTTGCAGCGGTCTTACATAAATATGAGCTGGGGGATGACTATCTACAGTTGGTGCAATTGCTGTACAACAGCCCACAGTCAAGCTCCTATCAGATTAAATCAGGGTGAGACGAGGGACCAGACAGGGGTGCCCTCTGTCACCATTACTTTTTCCCTAGCTATGGAGCCGTTAGCGGCTCTCCTCTGGGAGGGTGGCGCGGAGTGGGGAATGCCCTTAAGTGACAGATTACATACAGTGTCCCTGTATGCGGACGACCTTTTATTGTATTTACGAGATCTTCATTCTGTGCGGCCGAAAATATCAGCACTGCTCTGTAGATTTGAGGTGGTATCGGGCCTCAGGGTAAAGTGAGCCAAATCATGTGCTTACTCTTTTAGCGAGGATGTAGCCGCAGCTGCTATAATCTTTAATGGAACTGCACTTAATTGGTATCGGACCACATTCAGATACCTAGGAATATATATTTACATGTCCCAGGTCAACATACTGGAGGGCAACATGGTTCGCGCAATCTCCTCATTCAGAGCACAGATGCAATTCTGGAAGTCTTTGCCACTCAACATAATGGGCCGTGTCACTTTATCCAAAATGATAGTGCTGCCCAGGTAATTATCTTATTTTGCGAACCTCCCGGTGTATATCCCAGTAAAGTTTTTCAGGGAATTGGAGGGCATGCTCCGCGGCCTGATCCGGAATGCTGGGCGACCTAGGTCAGCACTGCAGAAACTATATGCACCCCCGTAAAGTGGAGGCTTAACAGTCCCTTATCTAGAATTATATTTTTTAGCGCGCAACTACTGTGGGTCGCAAGGAGGCTTAGCGCTAAAAAACTAGGGGACACGGCAACTGAAGATACAGACTGGACGCAGGCCCAGATCTGTGGACTGTTTCAACCACTAGGGAAAACCCCTTGCCAGTCACAAATACATGTCGAACTGGCTCACAGGTGTTTCAAGAGGAGCCTTCACTTAACAAAAGACACACTTCCATATGCCCAGGTACTACAGCTTCTTGGGACGCACAGAGGTAGAGACCCCATAACGGACTTGACATTGATGCCCTGGGTTGCAGCAGGTGTGGAGACGCTTGGAGATTTGTACGCGGATGGTGCCCTGCTACCTTTTGCGACACTGACGGTAGAAACCAGACTGCCGGCGGGTCAGTTTCTTTTGCATGCAGCCATTATGTGAACATTCACACAAGGGTGGGGTGACATGACCAACAAACCACCAACTCATCAGTTAACACAGTACTTGCATGTAATGGGGGAGGGATCGCATGTGATACATTGGCTGGTACAAGCTCTGCTCGTTCATGTATTAAAATCACCACACAGGCTCCGTACATCCTGGACAGAGGACAGAGGAAGCCCCTGGACGGATAAAGAGTGGGAACGTGTTATAGCTAGCGCCATGCACATACCGCGCAAGTTCACGATTCAAACTTATATATTGCATAGGGCATATCTTTCACCAGACAAAATAAATAAATATTTCGACGTCACCACTTCCGAATGCCCGAGGTGTCGTCTCTTGGGCGCTGACCTGGTTCACTTGTTATGGTCCTGCCCCCCTGCTTCTACCCTACTGACGCACGGTATCGGACACACTCAGTAGTTGCACGGGCAATGAGACACCCTCCACGTGGGACGTCTGCATCCTGGGGCTTTATAAGAGAACCAAGGCCAATAGGACAGGCTCCAGGTTTTGGGACCTGGGCCTCATAACCGCGAAACACCTCATAACTAAGAGGTGGAAACATGAGGATCCACCAGAGGCAGCACACTGGGTGAAATCACTTGAAGTCTGGGCTCGGGTGGAGGGCACCACCCTACACAGGAATGAGACGGTAGGGATGCGAAAATATCTCATCGCGCAGAACTGGGGCAACATGCTAGGGAAGCTTACATGCTCTAATGCCACGCAGCAGACACCTCCGATGCAACGAGCAAGACCTGACACTTGAAGGGCCACCTAACAGCCGACACCGCACTGCATTTACATGCCGCCCCGACTGCTATTATTGGGCTAGGCAGGAACCTCACATTCCCCTAGGGAAAAAACAAAAAAATACAGCGCGAAGGCAGCTCCTGTAGCGCATCGCCTCCACAACCACGCAATCATATAGACAATCGGAATAGCAGCCCGCACACCATACTCCAGTCTAGTGCTGGCTCCACCCGAAAGGTACTCTAGACACTTGAAATACACGCACTCGGTTAACTGATGTCTCTCTTTTTGATTTAAATTATTATTTACTATAGTTGAATGAGGCTGTACTGTTCGTATATAAAAAAAGGTACAAAAATATCTGATGCATGGACTTAACGTTGGAATGTACACAGGGAAGACCAAATTCATGATATTTAATCCCTCACCCAAGACAAGACCAAATCCCTTACTGAGTTCTGTAAGGTTGGAGAGGGTAAAAACATTCCAGTATTTGGGGGTTACCCTGCATGAGAATCTATCCTGGGAACCACAAATAGCAAGATCTTGGATAAGGCTGTCTCAACTGTCTGGGGCAATTCTGAAGGTTACGAACACTTCTACCTTCAAACCCATTGCCCCGGCAGTTGAAATGTACAAAACACAAGCTAAAGCTGCTGCATCTTATGGCAGTGAGCTATGGGGGTATAAAGCAGGGTCAGCGTTGGCGAGCGTAGAAAACAATTTTTTGAGACGCCTCCTGGCCCTCCCCCGTGGCACGCCCCTGCTTCCGCTAAGATTAGACCTGGGTATTCCCCCCATAGGTGAGGATCTGGAATCAAAGCCACTAAGATTCTGGCACAGGCTTTGGACCACCGCTGAGCTTGTACACTATAGGCAAGATCTCAACGATGTAATGAACTTGAACCAATGTGACAGAATCCCGTGGTTGGCTTTTGTAAAGAAAGAACTGTACCGGTTGAGTCTCCACGAGCTCTGGGAGGCTCCAGAGATAGGCTGCCAAAAAGTTTCCCAGAAAAAACTTGTGGAGATTCACAAGGAGAGAAGTCTTGCTTCCCTTGTGCTTGCACCTCACAACGGGATTTTAACTGAACATTTCCTGGACTCCAAAAATTCTTATTACTTTGAAAATGTTATGGACGTCATCTTCCCGATATTGGCAAGAAAGCTATTCATCCAATGGAGGTTCGGTACATTGCCCATTAAATCTTTTACATGTAAATGGGCCAAAAGGGATGACAAAACGTGCCCTGGCTGTTGCAACTATGTTGAGGAGGAAATTCATGTTTTGTTCTTCTGCCCAGCCTACAATAGACCCAGGAAACACTGGCTCGTGCCTTTATGTAGGAATTTGGGTGGCAGGAGCTTTGTGATTTCTTACAGAATATTGAAAACAAATACTTCCCCTCATATAGTATTTGCAGTTGCTAAATTTTTAATGGCCATGTGGCACATTAAGAGGAAGCTCTTAAAACTCTGACCACCAAATGATGTTTTTTTATTTTTTTATTTATTTTTATACAATCGTATTGCCAATGTATTTCTTGGTTACCAATCGGGAATTGATATTTGTTTTTATTTATCTTTTCAATGTATGTCTTAATATAATGTTTTAAATATAATATGTATTCCTTGTAAATATTTGGTTTTATATGTATTTTTTATGGCCGAAATAAAGAATTTTTTGGATTGGATTGGACATTGATCTATCTATTTTGACATGTAACATGATGCAAATCCAGAGTTAGATCTCATTGCGAAATATTCTTACCTGTGCACACTGTTGTTCTTACAACTTACCTTCGCTGACATGGAGAGGCGCACATAACACCTTTGTGCCGGCCCTCCACTGGAGATGACAGATCGTGCGAGCCGAAGGAGCTGAAGGAGTCCTGGATACGTACATGTAACCCTCACAACCCAGGTGTGGTTGGCGAGGCGGTAAAGTGAAGGAATTGTTTGACCTGTATACATAATATTATGTCACGAGTGATTCCATTGACGTGTTGATATATACAGATGCTTGTGATTTAATGTACCTGAAAAGACAAAATATAATAAAGATATTTGAAAAAAACAAAACTAACAAATACAGCTAATATACCTGTGACACAGGTGTAGTTAATATACTGACGGAATAAACTCCTGTGACTTGGAATGCCGGTTACTGTAAGGAAAACACTAGGTAATAAGCACAACAGAAATGCATCTGGATTTATTGGTAGGGCCTTTCCCTACACATGAGGCATTGGAAACTGATTTTCTCAATCCTAAAGGTTATCAACCATTTGTGAACTGTAATTCATAATTCTTTTTTAAATGATATGCTAGCTTTTCTGACATGAATGCTAGTTTGAATGGATATGACGTTGAACATTGGTGCCCACTCGTGTTATCAGTCTATAATAAATCCACATTTGTAAAGCGCACAATCACCCGTAAGGGTCTCTAGGCGCTGGGGGTCATCAGGAAGATTAAGTAAGCTATTGCCCAGGGTGACATGGTGTTGGGCTAATCTGCCGCCGGTGCCAGGGATCGAACCGTATTCCCCAGATTCCATAGTCAGTAGCCCTAGCCGTGGTGCCACACCTCTTCCTTACAACATTGTTAACAAAATAACATTACCCTAACTAACAGCAAAAAATAGCTATTAAATGATCAGTGTAATAATCAATATAGGATGCTGTTAGAAATCGAATTATTGATTTTGGAGGAGGATACTCCTACCAGCGTAAGTTTCACAATCTGTTTAGGGACCAACCAAGATCTAAGTGAATGTGCGATTAACCCCTAGTAGCTATGGGCAATCATCATGTAATTCCACCCAAAAATCCGCTTAGAACAATAAAGAAGTAGCAGAAAGGCACAGAAACAGTTAACATTAATTAAATGAAATAGGGATATGACATTGTATAGTTTTATAGCAACATTGTAACAAATGCCCATATGAACAATGGATATATACAACTCATAGTCACTGTATGTGCATTACACCCCAGCCCCCCCAAAAAAGGTGGGGTATGTTCCAGAAATAAGCAAATGTTACCATCAAACAATTTAGCTTCACAGAGGACAGAGGCGGAGCCCCTAATGTACTCCAGTGCTTTAAATCTGTGTGTGCTCTTCTGCAGGTCTTCGATTATAATTGCAAGGTTGAGGTACAGCAAAACTCCCAATACCTCTTGACGGTAGGAAAGTAATTTATGTTTGCTTCTGTAGCCGTAATATCCTCACACAGGCTTCTTTTTTTTAAGTTCAAGTTTATTGAAACCAAAAACATAGCATAAATACAAAATGTAATACAGTCAATCAATGAGAGGCATACGAGATATACAAATGAAATTTAAGGAGGTATAATAAAACGGAATCAATAAACACCTATAGCTAAATCATGAAAAAGAAATAGCAAGGAAGGGAAAAAGAAAACAAAATAAAAGGGGGAATGGAGCATGACAATTCATAAAACGTAACATTGTATGCAAATAATGAATGTAAATAAAACAATGTGTGATAGACAGCAAGCAATAAATAAGCACATAACTTGAAATCGAAATAAAAAGAGAAATAAGCAAAATCATGGTGGTTTGTGAACATCATCAGATGTATTGTGGTATCTAACAATAACAGTTTGAGGAGAGGGAGAGGTTTTGGAAAGGTAGGTAGTGAGAGGGATCCATAACATATCTCGTTTAACATCCAATGAAACGGGAGTAACATAGTTGGTATCAAGTCTATGATGGAAACAAATAGCATTCCACCAAGCAGAATAACTAACTTTAGTGGAATCTTTCTAATTGGAGGTAATGAGATGAAATGCAACGGCTAAAAACAGGTCAAGCAACTTAAAGTGAGAAGGAGAAAGTGGTAAATCAGGGGATAGGGAACCCAAAAGGACATTGGGAAGGGAGAAAGGAAGTGTAAAACCAAAAATCTTATGTAAACGAGAACAGACCATTTTCCAAAAGGAAGCAATGTTGGGGCAATGAAACAGCATGTGAAGTAAATCTGCATGTGGACAGGAGCAGGACCAACATTTAGGCGAGAGGTCTTGGGAAAAGGTGGCTAATTTTTGTGGAGTGAAAAGTAAACGATTATATAAAAAGTAAAGAGTCTGAGTGGTATTAGCAGCTCTGGACGTTTTGTGTATTTTTAACCACAGCCTATCTCATAAAGAGATAGGCAAGGATATTGATAAATCCCGTTCCCAGGCCAATTCAGTCTTTGATTTGAGTCGATGAGGGGAAGTCATAACACATTTGTATAAAAGAGAAGCGGGCGGGGAAGAATCCAAAAGTGGGCGAATAGTAGAATAAGAGGAAGGTATCTCAGAGGAAGAAGGAAGAGATTGAAGATACTGAAGAAGAGCAGGAAGTAACAGGTCGTATTGTTTCCTAAAGGAAGCGGGGAGGAAAAATTGAGTTTGAAGGTCTGTAAAAAAGAGAGGAGCGTTATGGGATAGAAGTTGGGAGATCCAAGATAGACCTTTGGATTGCCAAGATTTCCAATAAAAGGAACGATTCTTGATGCGCAGTAATTTATTATGCCAAATGGACTGATGAGATAAAGAAGTAAGAGAGGGATAGGAAGAGGGTAGAAGGGGAGTTAAGAGATGACGGGTATGAGCAATGACAGGGGATTTCAAGAGAGAAACATTGGCAGAAAAGGCGAGAATCTCCAAAAAAGTAAACGGTGAAATGAGAGATTCTTCCAGAGTGAGCCAAACCGGAGAGTAAGTGGGAGTATCAGTGGAAAGCCAGCGAGAGGCTTGTTTAAGGATGAAAGAATAATGGTAAGCCTTAAAATCTGGAAATTTAAGACCTCCAGATTGTTTATCTTTTTTAAGAGAGGATAAGGCGATCCGAGGGGGTTTATTTTTCCAAAGAAATTTCACCAAGAGTGAATCTAGTCGCTTAAAATAGTAACAGGTTATGCGAACGGGAATCATGGATAGGAAATATAAAACTATAGGAGCTAGCATCATTTTGATGGAGTCCAAACGACCCCACCATGAAAGAAAGAGGGGATGCCATCTAGTAATAGAATCACTCAATTTCTTTGTAATATAATCAAAATTAGCCTTCAAAGTGTCTGATATGGAAGGGGAAAACCATAATCCTAAATATTTTACCTTAGTTGACTGCCAAGAGAAACCAGTATGATCGAAATAATGACGTTGACATAAAACATTAAGGGGTACAACTTCACATTTGTCACGGTTAAGACGATATCCCGAAACCTGTGAGAAGGCGTCAACTTGGAGTGAAAAGGCAGGAAGAGTGGACTCAGGGTTAGAGCAATAAAAAAGAATGTCGTCTGCATAAACCGACAATTTAACTTGATGGGGACCAGGGTTAAAACCGGTAATTTGGGCATCTAGTCGGAGCTTAGTAAGAAAAGGTTCCAATGCTACAATAAACAATAAGGGAGATAAGGGACAACCTTGCCGGACACCTCTGGAGTGGGAGAAATAATCAGAAATGTTTCCATTAGCAAAAATAGAAGCTCTAGGGCCGGAGTACAAAAGGGAGATGAGGGAGATTAATTTAGGTGAGAAGCCAATCCAAGTGAGGGCACGAAACATAAAGTCCCAACTGATCCTGTCAAAGGCCTTTCCGGCATCTAATGTGATGGCCGCAAGTGGGTAGGAAAGGGAAGAAGCTTTACTAAGGACATTAAAGAAAACTCTGGAATTATCAGAGGACAAACGTCCTTTTACAAAACCTGATTGTTCAGGACCTATAAGTCCGGGTAAAATGGGATCAATACGCAGGGCAAGTAATTTGGCAAAAATCTTATAATCCGTATTAACAAGGGAAATAGGGCGGTAATTTTTACAAAAAGAAGGATCTTTGTTGTCTTTGGGGATGAGGCAGATCATAGCATCTTGAAAGGTACCTTGGGAAGAGACATTTGCAGTAAATGAGTTAAATAAAGCGAGCATGTGCGGAAGAAGAAGTTTCAAAAAATGATCATAGAATTCAATAGAGAAGCCATCAGGGCCGGGGGCTTTACCACGTTTTAAAACTGATACTGCATGGGATATTTCTTGGAGGGATATATCCGCTTCAAGTGAAGCAAAATCAACATGGGAAGAAGACGGAGGAGGGATGGAATACAAGTAAGAAGATAAATCAGAGGGAAGCGGAGAGGACTCAGGGGTGTAGAGATCTTTGTAGAAAGAGACAAACTCCTGCAGGATGTCATCATCCTTAAAGTGAGAAATA
Organism: Lissotriton helveticus; assembly: GCF_964261635.1. Lineage (NCBI taxonomy): Eukaryota > Metazoa > Chordata > Amphibia > Caudata > Salamandridae > Lissotriton > Lissotriton helveticus. The sequence goes on along the minus strand of NC_136061.1, from coordinate 1,443,293,032 downwards.
CCAGAAGGATCAATTATGGAGGAAATCCGAGTTCTGTCGCGGCGAATTTTCAAATAGTTAGCTAAAAGCTTACCCATTTTATTTTGACCTCCATAATATCGAGCACTACTTTTTAAAAGATAAGAAGCAGCAGCGTCAGTAGATATTTTATTGAAGGCAATCTTAGCAGTAATGAGTTCTTTTAAGGAGGCATCCGAGTAGGAATGAAAATATGTGTGTTCTAATTGTTTAATGTGAGTCAAAAGTTGGTAAGACTGTTTCTCGAATTTCTTTTTCTTCTGGGAGACGTAATTAATGATAAAACCTCTAGCGGTTGCTTTAAAAGAGTCCCAAATCATGGTTGGAGAAGAGTCCGGGGTGGAATTGACAGTACAAAAGTCAGCAATAAAAGAACTGAATTGACCAGAGAATTTAGGGTCTGCAAGAAGGGAATTATTAAAACGCCATCTGCCAGAGGTAGGAGAGAAAGGGACTAGATCAAAGTCAACAAAAACTGGGGCATGGTCAGAGATAAGAATAGAGCCTATTTCTGAAGCAAGTGTGCACTGTGTTAAGGATTTACTGAGAAAAAGATAATCAATACGGGATTGTGTCTTGTGGGGAGGGGAAAAGTAACTAAATTCTTGGAGATCAGGATGGCAAAGTCTCCATATATCAACTAAGGGTTTACGACGGGCGGCCGAGGTAAATTGATTATGCATTTTAGAATGAACAAATATAACAGGAGATTTTCTATCAAGAATGGGATCATGGATTTGATTACAATCACCACCGAAAATAATAAACCTCACACAGGCTTCTAAACATCAGGTGTCTCACCGAGCGTGGCTCTCTACAGATCATCTGACAACTGGCTAGCTGATTCTCATGCAGAGCACAAAACCTTTTACCTTTTGTGCCACAACAACAGCCTCTGGAGAGCAACAAGATGACTTACACAGAGAGTTGTTGAGAGTGCCAGTAAGAGCCAGGAGTTTGTTAGTCTTTTTTTTACCAGCAGTAAGGCAAGATTTTCTATGTTTGTCCTGGCATCCTTTGTGTGGTTCTCCCCTAACTGTTTGTCTTCAGACCTCCTGTTTTTGCAGACTTTGTTTTTGCTGGCCTTAGTACTCTGCACATGTTATCACTGGTAACCAGTGCTACAGTGCTTGTGCTGTTTCCCTAACACATAGCAGAGTGACACTACATGTGCCAAGGGCCTTTAAACTAAATTCTACCAGTTGAAATGCAGCAATGATGTGCCAACCACTTAAGTAGACTTTTAAACATGTCTCAGACCTGCCATTGCAGAGCCTGTGTGTGCAGCTTAAACTGCCATTTTGGCTTCTCATAATAAACCTTTTTCTAGTCCCAAACCTTCCTTCGTAATACATATGTCACCCCTAGGGGCGAGACCTGGAGAGCCCAGTGGTCAGGGTACAATGTATTTAAAAAGCAGGACATGTATTTTTAGGCTTTACATGTTCTGGTAGTGAAAAGGTTTTCACTACTGGAAGGCCTAACTCTCCTATTGGGATAACATTAGAGTTGCCTAATTACCTTTCATAAGTGTAATTTCCAAATGGGAAGAGATAACCGGTTCATTCATGTTTGGTGTGTCTGGAATCCTAATTTAAAATCCTAATTTAATGTGAGTTCAGATTTTAAATTACAATTCTGAAAATGCCACTTTTAGAAAGTTCCAATACCTAAAGTGATCCTCGCAGCACACTGTTTGCAGATTATACACACTATTCGACAATTGAGGTTCACTGTTCTAGAACAAGTCAGAATGAGCTCAGGAATTGATTCCATCACAGCCCTAGCACATAGGGAGACACACTGGATCAGACTCTTGGGTACAGTTATGCCAGGGGGGTTCAATGACCACTATGAGCTATTATGTTTCTTGTAATGGTATTTTGTTGTTTCAATAGGACTGCTCTTTATAAAATCTTGTAAATGATTTGCACTTCTTCTGTTATTATTTTACCTTTCTTTTTTCTCTCATTTTCTCTAGCCGTTTTTAAACACCTCTGCGCATGATTATGACTGTCTTATTCTCCACATACAACTGTTAGGTACAACCGAGGAGGAACTGTTATAGTCTTCACGTTATATATATTGAAAGATAGTTTTCGCCTGATTACTGTGACGCTGCGTGTTATCAGATGGGGACATCGGCTCTTTGAACTGCGGTGTGAACATACAATAAGCTCAGCCGGTCTAAACTATGGGGCACGTTTTCTCACAATCAATGTAGCACTAGCATGAACCACCAAGTAACGTAATGCACTCTAGTTGTTCTTAACTCGGTACGGTTTATAAAGTTGGTTGAAAGTGCATTGAGTTCAAAGATCAGGGACTCGGTCCCTTTAAAACGCTTGGTATTTTGGGAAGGGTAGACGCGTTCGAGAACGCACCCGCGTGAAGTTGGCTGGTGACGGAGTAGTTATCGGCAGTGGATTTGGCGAGTTTCTGAAGCTCTCGTCTCGTATCCTTAGTACGTTTTTACCTACAGTTTGATCCACATTGAATTGACGTAGGGTTTCGTTTATTGTAGGCACGGTGAGGTGCATTCATTGAGATTGTCAACTTGACAGGACGACAATTTACGTATTTCAACTTGAAGGGTAGGACGCTAGCTCAAGTGATAATGCTTGTCACACGTAGCTTCACTTTAGTTTTGATTTTACATTTGTGCACTTTTTTCATGCAGCGATTTGTCTAGAAACCGTTGTGTCCAAAAGGAGGTAGTTTGATTGACAGTCTATTAATCGACTGAAGCTGGAGTTTCCCACATAATTCACGTGCACCTAACCTGTAAGGTGGTTTTCTAAATGGCTTAGATGATTTGGTAAATTTATGAGCATAAGTTGTTTTTATACAAATCCTTTGTGTTTCTTTCTCTCAGTGACCCGTGATTCATTGAGATCTGATACTTACTTTGCGGGTAAGCTACTTAAATTCAGGCACTTCGAGCACTTGGGCACTGGGTCGTTCACGACTGGAAGAATGGTTTATTAACCATCACATTTTAAGAGCTCTGTTTTCATATACGGTCGGGCACTGTTTCAGCACAAACCCTTACGCATGTGATGCGACGGATTAAGCAGAGATTTTTGTTCTTCACCTGGCACATTTTCTTCAAGCTACATCACCCCCTCTTATGTTTGTTTTGAGTGCAAATCCTATTTTCTACTAACCCATGTTTGTATAACAACATGCATCATGCTATTCAATGTCTCTGATTAGCTTCATATCATTTTTGTGAAGTAGATTCTGAAAGAGGACGCAGAAACCTGGATACTTTCTGTTCATTTCTCATTATGACTATCCCCTGATGAAGGGTTCAGAGTGAACCCGAAATGCATTGGGAATGAATTAGAACTGTTTAGTTCATTAATGATTATAATTTGACATGTTGTTTTTGTTTTCATGAATTTTTAACATTGTTGAAAACTCAATCCAATTCAGTTAACTATTGGATTCACTGAAGTGTCTTACAAGTAAATGTTCTCATATGTTGGTTGTTTAATGAAATATACTACTGTTCTAACACACTATAATATTGTGTACTTATTCACGTTAACCTTGTTGGCAATCTGTATAAATTTAGAAAGTTGGCATTTTCTTACCTTAGCCATTTTGGGCCTGCAGCTTGTCTCTGGTTGTATGATTGGGTGTTGTTGGAAGTTTGGCTTTGTGCATTCCTGCTAGACAGCCACACTCAATGGAAACTTAGGTGTGACTGGATGGGCCATCACTGGCAGGGTGAGATGGAAGACCTGGGCCCGGCCTCACTTACACCTATATAGGTTGTGTTCTGTCTCCACACAAAGGGTTGCCTACGCCCTGTAGTTCGTCTGGAGCCAGGGTAGGGAAAGCAGGACATATATGCACTTCAAAAGCATGCCTCTAGAGTTGCTCCCCACTTCAAAGGCACAACTGTGTGCAAAAGAAGGACCTCAAACACCAACGCTTCAGTATACTTATGGATCTGTTGATACTCTGCTAGGAAGAAGGACTGCTGTACTGCTACAAGGACCACTACTCTGCTGGATTCTTGCTTCGCTGTGCTGTCCTGCTGTCCTCTTGCCTGAGTGGGAAGGACTGGACCTCCATCTTTTGAACCCTGAACCTAGTGTGACTCTGATGGCTAGTTGATTGGCCGCTGAATCTGAAGCATCAGGGACAAAAAAGCGATTGCAATGCCTTCAGATCTGCCAGTGCATGATGCATCCTTGTCAGAGGTCCTTGCATCCTTTGTCAATTGCAGCCTTGACAACTATGACAGACTCTGCATCGTAGCTCCACAGCTCTATGAAGCCAACACATTGCCCTAACAGCATGCCGCATCCTCAACACCAAACTGCACAAGGCAAGCCCTGCCAATGGGATCCTGGATGACGACACAGGCTCTCTCCCATTGCAGCCTCACTACATCTCAGAACCATCGCATTGCTTTGGCTGTATGACGCATCTTCAGCGCTGGTCCATACATCACTCCTCAATCTACGACTTAAGGTACTTTGTTTAGCTGACCTAACTTGGTCCCTCTAGCCGGCCTGTGCTCCATCATGGCCAGCCTGAATTTGTAACGTTGTCCAAGTCCAGCCCAACCAGATATCCACAGTTGGCTATTTGTGTTTTTTGGCACTATTTTATCTAAAAAATATCACATTCAAGATCTCCAGTTCTACTAATTGGATTGTTGTTGTTTTGGTCTTGTTTCATTTATTAAATTGAACTCTATATAGGATTCTTTATGCATGTTTTTTTCCCCACTGTTTTATTGTTTGAAGTGTTGCACAAAAACTTTACATATTTTCTCTAAGTTAAGCCTGACTGGTCTGGGCCACGCTATCATAGGGTTGAAAACAGGTTAATTATGGGGTTTGTTTGTGCCTTACCCTGGCTTGGATTGTAGTTTCTGCTTGACCAGAACTCAAACCCTAGTCAACCTGTGTGCCAATTCGTCAACCTTCAGATGTTGTTCCAGATTCAGGAATGTTCTGACAAGGTGGAAATGATGTCCTATTCATATTCTGTGCATTAGCAAGTGATTGGAAGACTTCCCATCCCATATCCTACCATTTGTCTCACGAAAATCCAGCCTTCTTTGCAGCATTTCTTTCCCCACATAATGTAAACCTTCTCAGAGTCAGTCATCGAAGATGGCCATAGTCACATTCCCTTGGCAGGACCATGGCATGTCCTTTCAGGCACATTCTAATAATATGAGGGAACGCCACCTCTACCTCTACTGGCACTTGTTTTTCCTTATGCTTTGGTTGCAGACTAATACCGGAGAGAGATTTAGGGATGGATACATTCTGTTTCTAAATCTCTATTTGGATTCCACTTGAAAGGGGAAGTTGATGTAGGAGTAATTTGTGTTGGCATCTTTTTATATCTGCCCTCATACGGTAATGCTTGCTAAGTGATCACCACTTAAGCCTTCCTACTCACAGAGGCTGCAGCAGTATCCTTCAGAAGGCCAGTTTCTAGCTAATCTGTGATGCTCATTTCATTCATAGGTGTGAACATAGACAGTGAAACCAGTTTAAATTCCAGTTTTGTCGTAGTCAGCAAAAAGAGACATTTGAAAAGTTGCCTCGCCACTACATTTATCACAAAGCAGTTTTCTCCATTATTTTTTTTACTAAAACAAAAACAAACGCTGATTTCATCTTCAACCATTTTTTAAATCTGAGTTACAAAATTAAGATTTCATGTATGTCTAGGCCTGCTCAGTAAAAAGCGGCCGAGTTTACTACAGGCAAAAAGCTTTTTGCACACTGTGCCTTGTGGGGTAAATACTTTTCTTTAATATTGGGTAAGTCACACATTTTATATATTAGGCACCCAGATCGTGGATTTACATGGAACTGTTAGGGGTGACTTCGCTATTGAATGAGTATGTTTCCTACATGGCAAATCACTTTTCCTTGCCATGGTTCTCTGAATTGGTTTAAACCTGCAGTAAAGACAAAACACAATAGTATCTTTCTGGAGCACTTCGTTTATGTCTTTGGCTTGTGTAAATGCACATCGGTACGCACATGTAACTTTTAACTTCCACACCACTAGTACTCTTCCTATCCCAAATTACCATGGGGTTTCTGGAAAGCTAAATAAGTGAATTCGATGTAACCAATTTCATAGTATGATGAGGGTAAAGGCAACCACATTGTGGAAATGAATAAAAGCAGACCACTAACCAGAGTCATAATACCAGCAAATTTAGGGCCTGATGTACAAAGCATTTTTCTAGTTGCAAATCCCCAATTCACACAATTGGGCCATTTGTGACTGGAAAAAGGCTTTTTCAAATATACAAAATGCAAAATACAATTTGATAACTTGATCCTGAATCGCATTTTACATTTGTGATTTGGTATTTGGAAGGGGAATGTTTAGGGCGTCCCTTCGAAATACAGAATAAGTATTGTTTGGATTACTGTTTTGCGATCAAATTTAGGTCGCAAAAGATAACACTTTACCACTAGTTTAAAACTGGTGATATTCACCTGGGACCCCTTTCTATTTGAAAATGTAAATAATAATTTTTAAGAGCAGGCAGTGTTCTCACGGACAACTGTCTACTGTTAAAAAAGAGACTTCAAGGTTTCATTTTTTTCGTTTTAAAACTCATCCTGTTTCCTTTAAGAAAAATGGTCTGCATTTAAAAAGAAAAAAGATTGCTTTATTAAAATGCAATAACAGAAATGGTGGTCTACTGACCTCCGCAGGCCACTATACCTGTAACGGCTGTGATTCCTAATGGGTCGCAGACTGCGACCTACCTCAATAATATTATAATTAATTAATATTTATGTGCGACCCACAAGGAATCCCTCAATGAGTTCCAAACATTAGGACTATTGATGCCCTAATAGCGATTCGTAGAGAAGCACAATTAGGAAATCGATATTCCTAATTCTTGTACATCTGGCCCATTGTTATTAAAAAGCAAACAGTCAGGAGAGGTCTAACAGAAAAAGGTCCACTGCTATAGCTGTGAAGGCTTATCAATATTACATATACTAGACAAATGGAGGGAGTTCTGGTAAAACATAGGAAATGAAAATATTGGGCCCGATTCACAAAAGTAAAATGAGACGAAAGTCTAACTTTATAACTTTCGGTATTCATAAAGGGCATTTACCACTCGTAAATGCCCTTTGTGAATTCCAAAATTCATAGAATTCAAGTTTTGGTATTCACAAAAAGCATTTACTACGCGTAAATTCCCTTTATAAATACTAAAAGTCATAAAGTTAGACTTTCATCTCAGTTTACTTTTGTGACTTGGGCCCGTAGTCTTCTATAGTAAATTGTTCAATGTAAATTATTTCCTATCATATGTGCAATGTATCTCTGCTACGCTACCTGCTTCCCCAAGATTTTCCACAATTCCTTGGTCGGAAACAAAAAATGCAAAATGGCATGTGTTATCCTTGCAATATCCATAATGGAAGAAGATTCTTAGTCCAGGAAAGTGTAAGAGACCTCATTAAAAATGTCACATAGTCAGTGCACCTGCATTATTAATTCCCTCAATTAAGACAAATACATTATTTATAACCATGAATATTGCACTTAGTCATATTTTTATGTGATTGTTTAAATTTGAAGCCTTCTAAAGTGTGAAGAAGCTGAATGCTGGCTACTAAAGGGATCCCTTTACCTAGTTTCTGTTCCATCTTATTGCACATAATGTTCTACTTTGTTGCAAGAACTTAGCATTTCCACAATATGCAGAGTATATCACACTAAGATTTGAGGCATATTCAGCTGTTTGCCTTTGGTGCTCATCCAACCTTTGGGAAATTTGCTGTTATATGGGTTTAAATCCCACTGTTTATTGGTGTCAAGGATGGTTCCAATGTAGTTTAAGTTTACCTTTTTTAGAGCAAAACAGAAAGCCTGTAGGTATAAAATGTGATACACTAAACAATTTATTGTGTTTAAGTAAATGTATTGTTTGAATCATTAAAATCATTACACTAATACAGTATTTGACGTAATGAAACAAACAATCAATTATAGGATAAAATCATCTTTGAGGCGTTAAATGCAGAGAATAGTGCTCCAATCCAGGAATAAAGTGCTGGTGCATAAGTGTGACCACGACTACTAGAAATAGGCTAGGGCTAGACAGAAGTGCTGCAAGTACAACATGACATTGACCAATGTGAGAGAACCCTCTGTCCACAAGTCCGTGTTGAGAGCCCCAGCAGCTCAGCTTCAATGCCCTTCCAGCTTCTCAGAAGCACAAGCGAGAAACCTCACTGCCTTGCAGGATTATTGTACTGAGTACCTGCTTAGTAGAGCTATTACTGCTAGGTGACATGACCTACCTTGTAAAGCTTATAGAGTTCACGTCTATGGGTTAAAAGGGCAGGGCACGCACATAGTAGATGGAGCAAGCTGTCGTGGATATTGCTGTATAAGTGGCACTGTTTGTTGGACCAAGACTGCTTCCAAGAGGGACAAGATCCTTTGATGGGAAACACCAAGGTGGATGAGAAGCAGAGCGTGTTTCCAGACCGCAGATAATAGTGCTAATGAGATAGAACACATTTTCCCCCTACAAACAATAACAAAATAAAATAAAACTAAATGAAATAAAATAAATGCATAATAAAACTTTCCCTGAGACAAACTACATAAAGTCTCCCAACTTAGCAGATAGACATCTGACCCGAACATCAGCTTTCACTTTTGCAGCTATCCTCCCATCACCCATACACACATCAGAACCCTTGTTTATTTATTTATTTTTATTTATTTAAAATGTTTTATATAGCGCTACTGGACCCAGGAGTATCAGAGCGCTTTACAGACAAATAAAAAGAATACATAACTAGTACTCATAATAAACATAAGAACAAGTAAACATCTAGAACAAAATAGAGTACAGTTACAGAGTGAATAAAAACTGGCATGTGAACAAACATATCAGTTAAAAGAGGAGATTGAGGAAAGGGAGTAAATTAGGGGTAGGTAGGGGGGATGAGGGTGGATAGAAATAGGAGAGAAAAGGGTAGTGTGAAAAGGAGGGGAGGTAGTATGAAAATAAGAGAGACGGGTTGGGTGGAGGAGAATGAAATGAGGACGGAATCTGAATAGGGACTATTAGGTGCCCCAATATTTATTTAGAAGAAGCACCTTGAGTCTTTTTTGAAGAGAGGGTAGGTGGTGTTGCAGCGAAGATCTTTGAGGAGCGAGTTCCGAATCGTAGGGGCATTACCAGAGAATGCACGTGATTGTGTCTTTGTACAATTGAGTCTCGGGGGGATGAGGATGAGTGTGTTGATGCTTCTCAAGGACCTAGAGCACCCAGCTTTTTGTAGTTTGTTAGAGAGGTAAGAGGGGGTGTTCTGGTGAAGGGCTTTGTGAGTAATGCATGCCAACTTGAAGGTGGATCTACCTTCAATTGGGAGCCAGTTAAGGTTTTTGAGGATAGGAGAAATGTGGTCGAAACGTTTACAATCAGAGATGAGTCTAGCAGCCAGGTTGAGGACAGATTTGATCGGGGTAAGGTGGACTTTAGGGGTGCCGGCAAGGGTGGCGTTACCATAATCAAGTCTAGAAAGTACAAGAGATTGGACAACAATTTTGAAATCGTCTGCAGGAATGAAAGGTTTGATTTTTTTTAGGTGGAGAAGGGAGAAGATAGCACCTTTCGCTGCATTTTTAATGTGTGGGATGAGGGTAAGATTGTTATCAATGCTGATGCCCAAGGATTTGACCGAGTAGGAAGTAGAGAGGGAGCAGTTGAGTGCATTGATGTCATTGAGCCTGGTTTGAATGGGTAGGGAGCAGTTTTTGGGGGTGAAAAGAATGACTTCAGTTTTTTTGGGATTCAATTTGAGATGGTTGAGATGGAACCAGGCTTGGACTTTATTCAAGGCATCATTGAGGAGATGGATGTCATGGCTGGATTTAATCTTGTAGTAAAGTTGTGTGTCGTCCGCATAGAGGTGATAACTAATATTGGTCTGTTTAAGGATGAGGGTGAGTGGTTCCATGAATAAATTAAATGGAGTAGGAGAAAGGATAGAGCCTTGAGGGACCCCAATTGAGACAGGTTGAGGTTTGGAGAGGCAGTGACTGAGTTTAATTTGCTGGGATCTGTTTTGGAGAAAGGAAGAGAACCATTGGTGAACAATGCCCTCAAGCCCAAAGCGGTCTTTAAGAGTATTAAGAAGGGTGGGATGGTGGACAGTGTCGAACGCCGCAGAGAGGTCAAGGAGGATAAGGAGGGAGGATTCACCTTTGTCAAGAGAGCGATGAATGTCATCAGTGATATTGAACATGGCTGTTTCTGTGATGCAACCTTTTCTAAAACCAGATTGGAAAACGTCGAGGAGATTGAAGGAAGTGATATGTTTGTCTAACTGGAGAAGTACACATTTTTCAAGGGCTTTGGAGAGGAAGGGAAGATTAGAGATAGGGCGTAGGTTGTTCAGGTCATTAGGATCAGCGGTGGGTTTTTTAAGTTTGGGAGAGATTTGACCAAGTTGAAGGGATGCTGGCACGCAGCCTGTGGCAAGGGAGGAATTGATGATATTAGTCCAGATGGGGGCAATGATGTGTTTAAGTTCCTGGACAAATTGGGCGGGTAAGGGGTCATTGGTGTGAGAAGATGGTTTGAGTTTAGAGATGATATTGAGGACAGTAGATTCAGAAACTGGCTGAAATTCCGTCCAGGCGGCATTGTTTTTGGTTAAGGTGTCTTTAGCGAAAGGGTCAGGGTGGAATAGAGTTGGTGGGGGTATAGAGGGGTCGTGACATGGAGTGGCAGATGGGCATGTTGGGGTATGAATGTTGGGGGGAGTTGTTGGCTGATGGTAGATTGGGATGATAGGGGTGGAGAAGAGAAGGATAATTCAATAGAGTTGACTTTGTTCGAAAAGAAGTTGGTGATTTCTTCACATCTTTCGGTAGTGGCTGTTCTTTTAGGGGGCCAATGGAGGTTTGTTTTTTAATAATGCTAAAGAGTTCTCTAGGCCGGTTTTTAGCCTGGTCAAGTTGTGTGCGGAAGAAAGAAGCTTTTGCAGCGAAGATGTGTTTCTTGTAATTGGCTCTGGCGTGTCTAAGGAGTGTCAGGTTATCGGGGGAGGGATGATTCCTCCAAGAGCGTTTCGAATGTCTGAGGGCCCGTCTTTTGTTATTAAGGTCAGAATTAAACCAGGATTTGGGAGGAATGTTTTTTTGCTTTTTCATTTTGATTGGGGCAATTTGGTCAAGCACTTGGAGGATAGAATAATTATAATGTTCAGTTAGGTTATTGGTGCTGTGCGAAGGGGGGGAGGAGAAAGCGGGATTTGATAGAGGATTCCAACTCACCAGGGGGAATAAGGTGAAGATTACGAGTAAGTTTCAAGGGTAAAGTGTCAGTAAGAGTGGGGAGGGGAGTAGAGCAGTTCATAGTGAAGAGGATAAGGTGATGATCAGACCAGTCAACTGGAAGAATCTTTGAGAGAGAGGCCAGATCCTTGCTAGTCATAATGGCATCAAGGGTGGCGCCTTTAGAGTGAGTAGGGGATTGGCAAAGTTGAGTCAGGTCAGTAATTTCCATGATATCTTTAAGGAGGATGACTGATGAATCATCGTTATTATTCCAGTGAATGTTAAAGTCACCAAGAAAGAGATTCTTGGAGTGAGTGAGCGAGGATTGAGTGATAAGATCAGACCGCTCAGTGCTGAAAGGGATGGTATTTCCAGGTGGGTGATAGATAGTATGTAGCCGAATGGTGGGGGAGTCCGTAGCAATAAGATCAACACAAAGGTATTCAAAGGAAGAGGGGTCCTGTAGATGAACGTGAGTGAGAATCAGTTCCTTTTTATGAATTAGGGCAAGGCCTCCACCAATTTGCTTTATTCTGTCTTTTCTGATGATGGAATAGCCAGGAGGAATGAGCAGGTCAAGGATAGAGGTCGAGTGGGGGTTGAGCCAGGTTTCGGTAAGGAAGGCAATATCAATGTTTTCATTAAGAAGGATTTAAGCAATGTCAGTCGCATGGCAGGAAGCGGATCGGCAGTTAATCAGCATGCAGCAGAGGGTGCGGTGTCAAGGGGTTGCGTGCTGGGATCAGGGAGGAAAGAAGTAAGTTGTTAAGGGGGTCTAGGAGATATCGGGTGAAGGGGGAGACGACTCGTTCCTAGTAGGACAGGGATAGTAGATTGAGGGAACTAGGGAATGGAGGGCGGTGGGGGAAGGGGGGAGATGGGAGGGTTCTGGGATAAGTTAATCTTCAAGGATATTGGGTCTGTAAAATGTTGGCGAAGCGGGGGCTGGAGTGCCTTTAATGCGCCTCCTGGTGATGTCCGTGTGCGGCGTGGGGAGAAGAAATCAAGGCATCCGTATAGGGTAGGGATGCATTGGCGGGTTCCATGGGTTTAGGTGAAGTAGGGGAGTTTGAAGGGAGGAGGGCGACAAAAGAAGAGTGCTCGATGATGTCTATAATAGGGGAGTTGTTGCTATGGGAAGTTGAGGGGGAGCTGATGAGTGATGATGCGCTTTTAAAGGAAGGGGCAGATGAGCATGTGTGATCTGAAGAGTGGGCTTTAGTAAGGAGAGAGACTTCAGAGCTGAGGGAGGAGAGATCTAGAAAAAGGGACGAGAGGAGAAGTTCGATATTAAGGAGTGATAGTGTAAGGAGAGAGGAGTGGAGAAGATCAAGCGTTTTTAGGAGGGGTGAAGAGTAAGTGTTAGGATTAGATAGAGGAGGGGAGGAGAAACCAGGGGGGGGAGGAGAAGGGGGTTATGATGGGTTTGATCTTTCGTGGTAGGGAAGGGAGGGATCAAGGAGATAGGAGAGGTTGGGGAATTGTGTTTAATAGGATCGTTAGATAAAGGAAGGGGAGGGATAAAACAGGATGTGGAAGTCGGTGTATTAAGGAGGGTAGGAGGAGAGAGCAAGGGCGTGTGAGAGGAAGTGGGCAGCGGGGGAGTTGAAAGAGTTGCTGTGGGATTATGGGGGGCGGGGACACGGAGGGGGAGGTGATGTATAGCATCCAAGGGGTGGGCGATATAGGAGTCGGAGGTGTTGCGGTGGTACTGGGGGATTGAGAGGTGAGGGGGCGGGGAAGTAGTGTAGGGAGTTGGGGATGAGAGAGGGATTGAGGGAAGTGGGACAGGGGGAGTAGGGTTGGGGGTCAGGGATGGAGGAGGGAGGGGAGGGGAAAGAGGGGGAAGGGGGAGAAGGAGCCATTAGTGAAGGTGGGTGAGAGAGAAGCAGAGAAGTTGGGTGATTGTGAGATAAGAGGGTGGGGGCAATTTATACAGTTAGGGGTATGGGTGGTTAGTATTGTTTGAGAGAGAGCCTCAGGGATCATGGAGGAGGAGGGGGAGACGGAAAAGAGAGAAAAGGGGGAGAATGGGTGTGTGGAGTCAGAGCAGGTGATAACGTGGTCAATTAAGGGGGACAATAGCGGTTGGGCGAGGGTAACAGGGCTGGATGGAAGATTGGGTGAGTCAGAGAGGGGGGAACATGAGGCTATGGGGAGTAGGGAGGGGGAGACCGTAAGGAGAGATAAGGGGGAGGGAGGAACAGGGCAGGATGGAATATTGGGTGAGCCAGAGAAGGGGGAGTGTGGGGCTATGGTGAGTAGGGTGGGGGAGACCGTAAGGAGAGATGAGGGGGAGCTTGGTGGTAGGGAATCAGAGCTGGTGATAATGCAGTCCACTATGGGGGACAATTGTGGAAGAGTGAGGGGAACAAGGCTAGCTGGATGATTGGGTGAACCTGAGGGGAGGGGTCAAGAGGCTGGGGTGTAATCTACATTGTGGAACCTGTTGTCTACAATCTCCATCCTTGCATCACCTTCCGATATAGACATTGGGCCTCATTTATGAGAAATGACCCATTGCTGCGTGAAAGCAGTGATGCGTCACTTCTCAGTGCGCACTCCTTGCGACATGATTAATGCGTCATATTTACAGTATGACGCATCATGTCGCAAGGAGTTACAGATACGTCAGTATTTCTGACGTATCTGTAAGCGCAAAAGTCACGCATTGCTGGAATGGGTCACAAAAGTGACGCAACTCCAGCAATGCATCCTTTCACATGGGGAAAGCCCCATGTGAAAGGGCTTGCATCAGTCTTACGCCTGCTGTGAGGCAGGGGCAAGATTTTGACACAACAGAGTCCTAAAAGTGACGCAGTGAAATCTCATCGATTTCACAGCGTCACTATTACTAGGCTATTTGCGGGGGATGATTTACAAAAAAGGGGTGACCCAGTGTCCCTCAGAACCTGGGTATTTAATAGTTAAACAAACAGACAGATTATTTGAACAATGCTCATAGATGCATACATTATACCTGAAGCAGGTATAATGTAATGCAGGGGTTTACAAAGTGACGCATCTGCTTAGATGCGTCACTTTGTAAAAAGTGCACAACAGGAGGCATGTTTTACGCCGCCGATGAGTCACAAAAAGTGACGCATCGGAAGCGCAAAACTGGCACAAGGCATCATAAACGAGGCCCATTGTTCCTGATGTTGAAGTCGATATGGTGGTGGCCTCTGGGATCATCACTAAATGAATGTTACGACTAAAAAGGCATATTAAAATACCTCTACCACATCTAAGAAAATGACCTTCCTTCTCCTGGTCAGAGCCCATATCATCACTTCTGCCACACTTTGCCAACCTCCTCACATTCCAAACTTTGTCATCATGGGTAACCACATTCCAATTATACACTTTAACAATCTTCATTCCCTTGCCAAATCTGGGCTTACCTTTAGTTACAAACCCTGGTTTATGCACCCTGACCCAATCGCCAATTGCAAAAAAATTAACTTTAACCTTCTAATTACCATCATAAGCCTCCCTAATATTTTCCTATTTCAATCAATCAATCAATCATCACATTTGTATAGCGCACTACTCACCCGGAAGGGTCTCAAGGCGCTTGGGGGGGGGGGGGTCTGCTACTACTCGAACAGCCAGGTCTTGAGTTGTCTCCTAAAGGCGAGGTGGTCCTGGGTCAGCCGAAGGTTAATGGGGAGGGAGTTCCATGTCTTGGCTGCTAGGTAGGAGAAGGATCTGCCTCCGGCGGTTGCTCTTCGGATGCGTGGTACGGCGGCGAGGGCGAGGCTGGTGGACCGTAGCTGGCGGGTGGGCGTTTAGAAGGTCAGGCGGTCGTTGAGGTTCTTGGGGCCCAGGTCGTGGAGAGACTTGTGTATGTGGGTGAGAAGCCTGAACGTGATCCTCTTGTTGACGGGGAGCCAGTGCAGGTCCCTCAGGTGGCCAGAGATGTGGCTGCGTCGGGGGATGTTCAGGATGAGTCGGGCGGAGGCGTTCTGGATGCGTTGGAGTCTTTTCTGTAGCTTGGCTGTGGTTCCGGCGTAGAGGGTGTTTCCGTAGTCCAATCGGCTGGTGACGAGGCCCTGGGTCACCGTCTTCCTGGTTTCGATTGGGATCCATCGGAAGATCTTGCGAAGCATTCGTAGGGTGTGAAAGCATGATGAGGAGACGGCGTTGACTTGTCTGGTCATCGAGAGGGAGGAGTCCAGGATGAAACCCAGGTTGCGTGCGTGGTCTGTTGGCTTGGGAGCGGTGCCCAGGGCTGGGGGCGACAGGAGTGGTCCCAGGCGGAGGGCGATGGTCCCAGGATGAGGACTTCCGTCTTGTCTGAGTTCAGTTTCAGGCGGCTGTCCTTCATCCACTCGGCGACGTCTTTCATCCCTTCGTGTAGGCTGGTTCTGGCGGTGTCGGGGTCTCTGGTGAGGGAGAGGAACAGCTGGGTGTCGTCGGAGTAGGAGATGATGTTGAGGTTGTGTTGGTGTGCGATGGCGGCAAGGGGTCTCATGTAGACGTTGAAGAGGGTGGGGCTGAGTGATGAGCCTTGGCGAACGCCACAGATGACTTCGGTGGCCTCTGATCGAAACGGGGGGAGGCGGACTCTCTGTGTTCTTCCGGCGAGGAACGAGACGATCCACTCCAGTGCCTTCTCTTGGATGCCGGTGTTGCTGAGGCGCTGGATTAGGGTGCGGTGGCAGACAGTGTCGAAAGCTGCGGAGAGGTCCAGGAGGATGAGTGCCGCTGTTTCCCCGTTGTCGAGTAGGGCTCGGATGTCGTCGGTGGCTGCGATGAGGGCGGTCTCAGTGCTGTGGTTTGCTTTGAACCCGGACTGTGAGGGGTCGAGGAATCCGTTGGTTTTGAGGAAGGCGGCAAGCTGTCTGTTGACGATCTTCTCGATGACTTTGGCAGGAAAAGGAAGGAGCGAGATGGGGCGGATGTTTTTGAGGTCGGTGGGGTCTGCTGTAGGTTTCTTCAGTAGGGCGCTGAGCTCGGCGTGCTTCCAGCTCTCCGGGAAGGTGGCAGTGTCGAAGGAGGTGTTGATGATGTCTCGGAGTTGGGGTGCGATGGTGGAGTCGGCCTTGTTGAAGATGTGGTGGGGGCAGGGGGCAGTCGGCGATCCGGAGTGGATGGTGCTCATCGTCCGGACTGTGTCTTCGGTGGTCACCGTGGTCCAGGTGCGGAGGGTGGCGGTGGGGGGCGTTGGTTTGACGGTTGGGTGCGTGGATGGTGCGCCGAAACTGTTGTGGATGTCGGCAATCTTGCGGTGGAAGAACGAGGCGAGAGAGTTGCAGAGATCTTGTGAGGGAGTGATGTCGTTGTTGCCTGTGCTGTGGTTGGAGAACTCCTTGACGATGGTGAAGAGTTCCTTGCTGTCGTGGGTGTTGTTGTCCAGTCGTTCCTTCAGTGATTTCTTCTTGGTGGTGCGGATGAGCTGGTGGTGCTTGCGGGTGGCGTGTTTCAGGGCGGTCATGTTGTCGGTGGTCTGGTCGAGGAGCCAGGCTTTCTCAAGGGTGCGGCAGGTCTTCTTGGAGTCCTTGAGTTCTTCGGTGAACCAGGAGGCCTTCTTGCTTCTGGGTCTGCTGGGAGGGTTCTTCACTGGTGCGAGGTAGTCGGCGCAGGTGGTTAGCCACTGGGTGAAGTTGAGGGCTGCTCTGCTGGGGTCCGTTGTGCTGGCGGGTGGGTTTTGGCTGAGGGAGGTGGTGAGCTGGTCGGCGGTGATCTTGTTCCATCTCCTGCGTGCAACCTGTTGCGGGTGGTGGTGGGTCGTGGTTCTTCTGAAGCTGAAGTGGACGCAGCTGTGGTCAGTCCAATGAAGTCCGGTGGAGTGGCTGAAGGTGATGTGCTTGCTGGATGAGAAGACGGGATCAAGCGTGTGGCCGGCGTAGTGGGTGGGGGTGTTGACCAGTTGCTTGAGTCCGAGGTTGGCGAGGTTGTCCAACAGGGCGGCGGTGTTGCGGTCCTTGTTGTTCTCCAGGTGGAAGTTGAGGTCCCCTAGGAGGATGAAGTCGGCGGAGGGAAGGGCGTGTGGCCTGATGAAGTCCGTGATGTCTTCGCTGGCTTCACCTTCTCACGAATTTCCTCCATGCTCACATCATTTTGACCCTTGCCTTGTTAAGAAATTGGATACCTACCCCTTAATATCCCGAAGGGGCTGACCTCTGTGGTACTCTGGGGAGTGATACAATACAACCACTGTTTCTCCCTTAGGCTGTCTCTCCAATCGCCACCACAATCCTGTGCCCAAACAATGCTATCTATCAACACATGTTGAATCTCTCAGCTTGTTCATTCCCTAGGAGTTCGTAGAGCAATGCGGTAACATGCTGAATATTGCTGTATTTGAGAAAACTTTGCAATTCTTTAGCCATCAGCTGTACCACTTTGCCCGATATTGACACCTCAGCATAGCCCTCTCGTGCTAACAATTCATTGAAGAACTACACAATAGCTTTAGAAGTGGCCTGAGAAAGCAATCTCACCTCTGCCCACTTGAAGTGGTAATCCACCAGGACCAACGCAAAATGGGCTTCACAAGGTAAAGAGTGGAACGGTTTAGAAATGTCAAAACACAACTTCTGCCATGGTGAATCCAGCCAAGGCACTGGCTTAAGAGGAGCAGACTTTACATTTTTTCACTATTAGTACAGACTTCACATTTTCTCACCACCTTGTCTGCCATCCTTTCAACTACTGACCACCAAAAGCATGCAAGTATGAGCCTTTTCATGGAGGGCACACCTGGATGCCCTTCATGTGCCAACAATAATATCACATCTTGCATACATTCAGGTGAAATGCACTTTCCATTTCTGAATATCAAATCACTTTCAATCTCCAACTCTTCAGCCACTTTTCAAAACGGCATAACCTCTTCCCACACAGATCTTTTACTAGGCCACCCATCCATAAAATATGTCTTCACAGTTTGAAATATCTTGTCACCTCCTTCACACTCCTCCCACCTCTCCTACTCAATACCCTTGAATTGGTTTTCTAGATACTCCAAAACAGAGGCAGCCGCTTCAACTCTAACAACATCAACACCTTCTTTAGATTTCTCCTGGGGTAAGGGTGATAAACAGTAAGCCATAACATTAATTGTGCCTGGCACATGCTCATCTGTGAAACAGTACTCTTCTAGTCTTGACAATAAGCTTGCAATGCACAGTGTAACATTCCATCCACCTCCCGGGAAGAGAATCCCAATTAGAGGTTTATGATCTGTGTGAAGCACAAAGTGTGAATACCAAATATATTTTAAAAATGTTCAATCCCCCAGATACAGGCCAATAACTCCTCCGCTATCTCTGTGCATCTTTTCTCAGTCTCAGAGAGTGTGGGGAAGGTAAAAGTAGCATTCCATATCTCATTGCCACATCTCTGGGGCAACACCCAACAAATGCCATACTTGCCAGCATCCACCATAACAATATATTCAACACCCATGCGAAATGGTTTTTATATGGGTGCTTCAGCAATTTCCTTTTTAATCTGTTCAAAAGGACATTGCTGCACTTTTGTTCACACAATCTCAACATTTTTCTGCAGAAGCTCCCTGAGAGGTTCCATTTTAGGAGCAAAGTCTTTAATACATGTACTGCAGTATTCACACAGCCCTGCAAATGACATTTTCTTTTCATGATTATCAAGAGCATGAGCTTTTGTTATAGCATCTACCAGTGACCTGTTGGGTACCACCCCTTCTCCAGACACAGTACGTCCAAGATACTCTACAGTTTTAGAGAATAATTGACCCTTTTTTTATCCAGTGTTTAAACGTTATTCTATAACACTCTGAAATTTTTCCTACAAACATCCAAATGTTCTTTTTAATTTTTTGAGAATATAAGCACATCATCCTGGAAACATTTCACACATTTTTCCATACCTTTGAACAATTGGAAAATGGCTCTATGGAAGGCTGATGCTGCAGAAGCTCATCCAAAAAGCACCCTTTTAAACTGGAATAGCCCCTGCAGTTTAAGAAACACAGTAAGGTGGTGGGAGTATTCAGTTAATTCTATCTGATAGTGTGCCAAAATTAAATCCAAAGTGGAAAAGATTTTCAACCCATCCAACATTCACACTACCTCATTTATATTAGGCAGAGGGTGACAATCCACTACAATGTTAGCATTGAGTGATCTGAGGTCCACACACAGACTGAACAAATTATCCGCTTTCCGGGCCAAAACTATTGGAGAAACCCATTCAGAAGACTCAACCTACTCCTAACACCTATATTCACCATTTCCCTCTGCATTTCCTTACATTTTTCTCTCACATTGATAGGTACTAAGTGTTTGCACAACCGGTTTGGTATTTTCTTTCACTTTTATTGTCCCAGCTTTTTGACAAACACTTCCGGATAATGAGATGTATTCCAATCCTTCTAACCAGAGTCCTCAACCACCAACATGGGCTCTCTACTTCTAGGATTAAATATAATACCCAACTTCCACTGCTCTTTCCAACCCAACACATTATCTGCACTGGGTGGAACATATAATTTTATCCTGGCACTTTTCCCTTTGAATTTTTATATCAACATCAACGTACCTCACAATATCAACATCAAAACTTTCTGCTAGTATGTCAGATTCTTTTAAATCGTCCATGACTGTTTCTCTCACTTCTCTGGAAATATCCACCAGTTATAATAGTCCAGGGTGATCCTGAATCAGCCATAAACTCAAGCTCTTCATTCATCATACATATTTTGAACGTACGAGAACTCCTCAATCCTATGATCTCTTCTTCCACTTCTGTACTCTTAAGCAATAACACCATACCTCCTCTACCACTCTCATTGTCTGCGTTACAATCATATTCACAACCACACTTTCCTTTATCGGGAGGCAGTACCTTGCTTACACAAGACACTTTAGTCTGCAAATTAGGACTGTTCTTAAAATCTCTGCGCACATGGGCAAAATGTCCAGTCTTGCCACACTTTACACACTCCTTTCCTATAGCCGGACACATGAGGTGAGAATGCAACATTATTCGTACTCCCACGCTGATAGCATGATTGTCACTCATGTTTGCCAAACTTTTCTCCATGCTGATTGGTACACAAGTTGCCATTAGCCAGCACACACTCATTCTCAACCTCATTTTTATTCCCTTTCGCAGCATTGTGTACTGATTTCATTCACTTTTTTGATTGCTCAAAGGTTTTAGCAGTGGTAATTACATCCTTCAATATAGGATCCCCATAACCCATAGTTGTCCTTCGGAGCCCTAGTATTGAACCTATTCAGGGTTACAGTCAATGTAGGCTTCAACCTATTCTCTATTCTCATTAATGCCTCCATGAACACATATTACTCATCCTCTTCCCCATCTTGCTCTATCTGTGCTTGTGGTAAGGTCCGAAACCCCACTTGTGTGTCTGAACTCAAGGAACGGAGCAAAGTGTATTTCTCTGTTCCTGTGATGTCTCACCATCAACAATTGTACATTAAAAACTCTTCCTTCCAATGCATCCATGGAATGGGTGGGTCTCACTTTTGTTGTAGACCTTTAGCTGGCGGCTCAACCTGCATTTTCTTAACACTATACAAGATTGCTTCCAAGTCAGATAGAGTACCCCAATGTAGGCACCCAGATGAAATAGATTGAAGATATTAGCCAAAGGATGCCAGAATAGGTTCAAACGCTGGTGAGCACTGAGACAAAAAGTACTTAATAGGGGCTCATCCCTCCCTGGAACCAAATGACTACCAAATATCGTGAATTACGTACGTTCACAACAGAGGACATGGAGACACGGTCAGTCCATTTAGCATGATTTGTACATGTTAGTGAGTGTGCAAATATGCGTTAACACGTGGTTATAATATTTAGCACTCACTTTTTCACTTTCCACCTTATTAATTATAGTGAGGCCCTGAAGAAAGCTCCTTTAATATTTTTTGAGAGTTGAAACATGTTGACCAAGGGATAAATCAGACGCACATAGGAGTTCTGACACATTATCCCTCTCATTCGTTTTTTTAATATACCCTGGGCCACTGGGTATACAAGTATTGGTTAGTGAGTTTCCCAGAGGTATTTTTATTCTCACATCACCTCCAGCACCACCACATGAAAACAGAAAATCAGCTCCACTGTAATCAGGTGTCGCAGCACAGCTGGGTAGCATTTGGCTACCCAGCTGGGAACCCTATGATGAAGCATGACACCAACTAGGTTGGTGTGCGAGGGTTCTTTTATAAAACCTTGCGGTGCCAGACACTACAGTGTTGACCAAACCACTCTCAAATGGACCGTCTTAGTTGATTGATTCATTAATACACAGGGACAAGGACGGCCTACATACTGTCCTAACTCTCTCTTTAGGTTTATGACTGTATAGAAAGTCACTCGGACTCCATTCGAGATGGTACAAGAATGTATCATAGCAATAATCTCGGCCACCTGAGCTGTTGTATGGCGTTTTAGGACCCAAGCGGAATTTCCCCATTCATGCCCTTATATAGGTACAATTCACATTGCCCTAATATAGGCATAGAAATCATACCCATATTTAGACATAGCCTATGCAGTCCAAAAACAGTCATGGCAACTTCCACCCGTACCAAAACGTCACAACGATTTCTTGGAAAATCGGCTTAAGCAGTCAGGGACCTCCCCTTGCTTGAATATTGCTTTGACCAAGAACTCATGGACTTTAAAAAGAACTACTATTCCCTTGGGGTTCTTTGCTGACGTTAATATGCCTGACTTTACGTCAAACTAGGCACCTTCGAGGTATAAATATGCCTCCACTTACTCTAGCAAGTCACGGTGGTTCAGAGCAGTTAGACTATCTACTTGCCCGACCCAGTTCGCTACAGCAAGTGCAGAAGGGAGCCGACCATCCAGCTGACGCACTGATCGAGAGGCTGCATTTCTCTTGGCGAGAATCCAGCTCCAGTGTTTCCAAGATCCCCTTGCGGGGTGTTGGGAAATCGAGTCCCGATACAAGAGATACCAGACCTCCCTCATTCTAAACTAAAGGTATGGAGCTGATTAGAACCTAAGAGAAATCTTGGATAAATTCTTGGCAAAGAAAACCAAAACCTGTGCTACACAAATACTTACTCCCTCCCGCGTACTAGACTTAGGTTAGGTACATTGGGGTAGGTGTATTTTAGAAGCACCAGTTGAGTACTTTTAGCCATTGTTATTTATATATGTACTTTTATATGGTTTAGAAAACATACAATGCTTTTACAGTATTATTTTATAATTCTATTCTCGCTGTAATCATTATACTTTGCAGCCTTCATTACGATTGTAGCAGTTCACTTTACTTGCAGGAGAAAGAAGACTGTTCAATAAATCCTTTTTATTGAAAACGTCCTTCTCTCTATCTCTCTGCACCTCTGTTGAAACAAAGCATGCATGATTGACTGAGTAAAATATTTATCTATTGTTTCCACGACTCTAGAAATATATTTCCTATTCTTGGGAAACAAAGTTGTCATGTTTATGCGGTTGTCAGAAACGAATCCCTTCTTGTGAATTCGAGAAAGTTTCTAGTGACCTCTGAGCTAGCTGGCACTCACAACTAAGTTTAGTATATTCGATAGAGACCTAGTAGACATAAGTTCTATGTCAAATCTGTAGGATATATTAATCCAATGTGCAGAGCCTATTGGGAATATAGGAACTACACTACAGAGCGAGTATACTCTTTTAAAACAGGCAGCTTCCACCACCACCAAGATGGGACACAAACGCTATCTGATTATCCACGGACGGGCTCAGTTATCGGAGTGCCGCAGCACCACCAGCAAAGGGCCGGGCCTTGCTCCGCCAGGCTCCCGGCCAGGCTTGGCTCCGCCGGGGCCCCTCCCACCCCAGTGACGCCCTCACCAGCGCCAGGAGGCGCATAAAGGCAGCGCCAGCAGCTAGACTCTGGGGGACACAAACGCTACCTGATTATCCACGGACGGGCTCAGTTATCGGAGTGCCGCAGCACCACCAGCAAAGGTCCGGGCCTTGCTCCGCCAGGCTCCCGGCCGGGCTTGGCTCCGCCGGGGCCCCTCCCACCCCAGTGACGCCCTCACCAGTGCCAGGAGGCGCATAAAGGCAGCGCCAGCACCCCGCCCCGCGGGACGCACGCGGGCACGCGCCGGGAGAAGCCCGGGACAAGTGCGGGGCCGTCTGTGGCCGTCCGGGGCCGAAGGAGGCCGGGCAGGGCCACCCCATTTACATCTGAGATCGACAATGGGTAAGCGAAAGAAGGCTATAACTATGGAGGAGGGCGGGAAGAAGGCTAAGGTCCCAAGACACTCTAACTCAATTATGACCTATTTAACATCAGTGGTGGGAAAACTAACAAAGGAAATTGCAAATGCCGAACTGGAACTGGGTCTGACAGCTACCTCCTCATTAACTACCACTGCACCTTCCCCCCCAGAGCTGGACAACTCACCTGTGTCAAACACCCCCCCGGCGCCACTCTATCCCATTGTGACTATTGCTATCCCCCCACCCACATCCCCCACAGCTGAGGTCCCCAGCCAATCGCCTTTAGTAAGCTCGCGGAATTTGAGTCAGCAGACCATTACACCCATAATTAAGGGTGCACGGGACAACAACGCTGCAAGTCCATGCTTACTGAACATAACAAATGACTTATTGGGTAACAAACTGGAGGAGCTTTTTGTCTCAAGAATCGAACCTCTGCTGGTTGGGATAGCAAAAGACATTGTGGACACTTTGAATACTTCTTTAGAAGGCCTGCTTAAGAAATGTACATTAATTGACAGACTTATTGCTAATTCTACACCAAACAAGGCCCCCCATGTCAACACAAAGGGCCATGAGGTTGAGGCCCACAGGATGGAGTTTGGTATCGTGGAGCCGGTGCAGGTACAGTTTCCCTGCCCGGTCTCACATCTCCAGACCGGTGGAGGGGTCACTAACTCACTACCCCCAGCCTCGGAAGCTTTGCATCGACCTTTGGAGGGGCTGCCACATACACAACCTCCACCACGCATCCCCGACCCCGCGAGACCCTCTTATAGCAAATATAAGCTTAATTTACCACCTGAGGTGTCCCCTTTGGTCGCTGTCTTTATTGGGGTTCCCCCCTTAAGGGAAGGGGAGGTAGAATCCTCTAGGGATCTCATGGTTAAATCAAAAAAATGGTGTACAGACAAATGTTGTGGTATGAACATTTCAGATGAAATTATATTCACAAGGAGGGTGGGCTGGATTGGCAAACACCGGAAAACTACTCAGGGTGACTGTGTGGTTGTCAATTTCAGTAGGGCTGATCTAGTGGATAGGCTCTTTTGGGATGGCTCTGATATATCCCTTACGGATAATTTAAGACTTGTCCCCCTGGGTTTTTTTTACCCTCCACCAGGACGCACGATGCACTCCAGAGGCCCCGGGGTCAGCAGGGCGGGAAGGCGTGTACCCATGGGTGAGGGCATGCCTAAATCTTATGTACCCCCGTGTCCTCCGAGGCTCCAAAATATCCAATTGAGTAATCAACCCAGTGTCCAACAGAATGTTCATGAGGGCTCAGCGCTGGTTATTGCTAACAGCTTTGCCCCCCTGTCAGGGTTGGAGGACATAGACTGACTAACGGGTGACCCCACTCGCGAACCAGAAGAGGTAGGGAGTAGAACAAGTGATGCATGCAAGATATTAAGCTGGAATGTGGCAGGACTCAATTCTAAACGTAATGATAAGGGTTGGACAAGTTTAGTCTCGGGGCATAATATTATTGCCCTCCAGGAAACTTGGGAAACATCTGCTAGTTTCTGGTTGGATGGGTTTACCAGCTTTGCCAAGGCAGCTATCCCTAGTTGCGCTGGCAGAGCTAAGGGGGGTTTGTTAACCCTATTTTCCCTAGATCTGAAGGGTTCTCTTAGACAGATCAATACGGTCTCGCCTAATATCCTGATTGCAGAAAGGGAAATAAGTCCCTCTAGGAGGACCTTATACATTAATTTTTATAATTCTCGCAATAGGGACAACAGCGATAATAATGTCGCCAGCTTAGATGCTGTTTTAACATTAGTCAGTCAGAATACATATTTCGATGCAGAGTATATATTGTTGGGTGATTTTAATATTCACCCCTGTAAGTTATCGTGTGGTATTATCCATAAGGAAGGGGGTGAAGGAGCCGAAGGTCCACATTTTGAACACACCTCACGAGGGGAGGAATTAGAAGACTTTCTGGCTAATTTTAATTTATATGAACCGGAGGGAGGACCAAGAACAGCTACCTTTACAGCCACTATCCCCGGTACTATAATTGATTATATTTTTGTTACACCGGGTATCCTAAATAGGGTCATTTCCTATTATACAGCTTCGTCTCATTATAGTGACCATAACCCGGTTTTACTTGAGGTAGCCTGGGGAGATTTCATGGGGCCAACTCCTGGGCCACCCAGGTCGGAGCGCATTTTGCGTACCTCTGATCAGGGCAGAAAACTCAAATGGGCCAAGGTGATTCCGGATAACTTCTATGCGGAAGTTCTCCCGAAAATAGAGGCTCAGGTGGCAGTGTGGTTAGATATACATGCCCAGGATTGTGAAATCATGGGGGCCTTTGAGTCATTATGTAGGCAGGTGTCTCAGGATCTTTTGGTTAAACCTAAGAAGGGAGCTCCTATTAAGCATCGTTGGTTCGATGCTGCCTGCTCAGACGCACATAGGTCTCTGATGTCCGCCCTGAAGAAAATACCTAGGATTAGGGACGAAAGAGTCAGATTGAGGAAAGTATATAAACTAACTATAAAAACCAGAAAAGATAACATAAAACGTGAAGCATGGGAGAGCCTTCTTTCCGTGGCTGTCTTGAAGGATAGCCGGAAATTCTGGGAAATTTTTAAACAACCACTCTTCTCTGACCAAAACAATGAGGCCATGGACTGCGTCATCCCAGACGACAAATGGCTGGATCATTTTAAAAGTGTGTATGGGGACAATGATGATGCAGGTCCTGTAGCACACTTGCCGACCCTGGACGCTACTCCTATCTTTTTTCATAGCTCAGAGGTGGAGAAAGCTATCCATGCGACAACCAAGCACAAGGCCCCGGGCCCTGATGGGGTGCCAGCTGATTTTTTCATACACTCCCCCAAGTTATGGGCGGGGGGTTTTGGCTAATGTTTTCACTGCCGCCAATGGCAACTCCACACCCTCCACTTGGGCCATCTCTAATATCGTCCCTATCTTCAAGAAGGGCCAGCGGAACGACCCTGGGTGCTATAGGCCCATATCCCTTTTGGACTCTACAGTAAAGATCCTAGGTAGAGTCCTCTCTTCTAAATTAAGGGATAATGTAGAGAATTGTGGAGGTTGGCAGAGATCCAGTATGGGTTTAGACAGAAAAAGGGAACGATCGAGCAGTGCTCTAACTTACACCTGTTGATCGCTAAATATACGGTGGCCAAGGAGGGGTCCTTGTTTCTGGCATTCATGGACCTCTCCTCGGCCTTCGACCTGGTTAACAGGTCTAAGTTATGGCTGACTCTGCTAAGGATGGGGATAGATAAAGCACTGGTCAAATTCATGGCGTCTTTGCACCAAGAGCTTTTTGCCGCGGTACGGGTAACCAATGAAGGAAGGTGTACATCCCTCTTCAAGTTCATGCGGGGGGTAAGGCAGGGCTGTATATTAGCCCCCCTGCTTTTCACCATTTACATTAATGGACTGGGTGCCTATTTGGAGGAGGTGGAGGGAGACGTTCCGCGTGCAGGAGCTGCTAAGATCCCCGCGCTCCTGTACGCGGACGACGCCGTGCTGATAGCCCGCACTGGCGTCTGCCTGCAATGTTTGTTAAACTCTTTTTGCACATTTATGGACCAGTTAGACCTAAAAATTAACATTAATAAGTCACACACCATGGTCGTGGGTCGACAAAGCAGTAAGAGAAAAACCTACACATTTGAGTGCAAGGGCGAGGCGGTTTCTAGAGTCTCCACTTTTCCCTACCTGGGGGTTATTTTTGATCAGAAGGGTACCTGGGGCCCCCAAGTGAGGGCGAAGAGGTTGGCGGTCACTAGGTGATCAGCAGCCCTTATGGGTTTTGCGGGCAGACTAGGCGCTCGGCCCATGGAAGCGCTTTTGAAAATCTATAAAAGCAAACCAGTTGCCCTGGCCTCATATGGCTCACCCCTTTGGGGTTATGTAAACTTGGAGCCAATCCAGAAAGCTGAGAATAGATTTATAAGGACACTACTGTCTGTTCCTCAGTCTACACCGACTTATTCCATTCACATGGAGGTGGGTTTGGACTTTCTCACCGATGGGCAGAACATGGCACCCCTGATCATCTGGCTGAAGACTTGGCTTAATGAAGACCTGCCACTCAACCATAAGATCATGGTGGATGTTTTGGCCCTAGACCACTTTAAAAGGATTCCATGGTTGGCCTATCTGATGAAGGCATTCACAGATATAGGATGACCAGAGCTTTTTACCTCCCCCCAAAACATTAAGATCCAGGATATTGACATTGTTAAAAAGCAATTCATGGGGAGGGCAAGAGCACGTCGTGAGGAAAGTGAATTAGCGAAACCAGTGGTGAGGAGACACTATTTACTTATTAATTCGTTTGCTTTAGCACCTTACCTTGGTTTTGTCACTATTCCATTTCACAGGTTCCTTTTAATTAAGTTCAAGTTTAACATTTTTATTTGGGGAATTTTAAAACATGGAAAAACCTGTACTAGCCCCGCCCTGTAGATGTGATCATTTTTCCACTCAAGACACTATGCACTTTGTTATGTTTTGTGGATTTTATTTAGAGCCAAGGAAAAAATACCTGGTACCGGTTTTGAAGTTGGCTGGTTTCACTCAAGTAAGACCAGCCCTGCTCTACTTACAATTATTGTCTAACCCACGTATTACTTTTTGTATGGCTAACTTCTTGGTGGCTGCAACTAGAATTAAAAAACATATTCATTAGTTTAATGACCCTTGTAAAAATGTATAAACTTAGATATGAGTCCCTGGTGTTTTATCAAATGAATTACTTTTTATTAATTCCACGTATGCTCTGATTTCCACGTTGTAAATGATTTGTAAATAGTTGTACTGTATATATTTTAGAATGTATGAAATGTTTTTATTTCTTTGTATGATTTTTAACTAAATCGAATAAAGATATTTTGACTGACTGACTGACTGGTGCACACAGCAAACGCTGCTCTCAAACACCATCCATTGTCTCTTAGGCATGTACCATCAACGAAAAGGACAACATCAGATTCAGGCAGTGGTTCATCAACAATGTCAGGTCTAAGTTTGGTAGATAGCTCAGTAACATCTAGGCAGTCATACTCTTCACAATCCTCTCCTTCATCTGGCAGAAGAGACAACAATGTGGCAGGAATCAAGGTGGTACAGTGTTCAAAGTGACATTTTTCACAAGCCGATATAACCTGTTCATACTTTGTAAGTCTGTTATTCATTAAATACTGTGTCTCGGTTCTTGTCATTAACAGCTCTACTGAATGTGGCACATAAACAATAAGTGGATGACCCATCACTATGCTTTCACATCTCTCATTGCTAACACCTGTTGCAGCAACGGATTTGAGACATGCGGGAAACACAGAAGCTACCGGATCTAATGTAGCTGAAAAGTAAGCCACTCGTCTATGGGCACATCCATGTGTCTGTACAAGAACTGCTAATGCACATTCCTCCTTCTCACAGCAAAAAAGCAAAAAGGCTTTATTGTAATCTGGCATTCCCAGAGCTGGCGCACAACATAGGCTCTCTCTCAGCTCGTGGAAGGCTCTCAAACAATCTTCATCCCATGGTACCAGATCAATATTGTACTTTCGAGTCAACCTCAATAGTGGCTTTGCTTGCAACAAAAAACTTGGGATCCACTGTCAATAATAGCCGACCATTCCCAAAAACATGCAGACTTCTTTCTGTGTTTTCATAGTTCCCATTTGCAGAATCGTCTCTATGCGATCTGGTAACACTCTTTGTTTTCCCTCCTCAATTAGGTGACCTAGATTCTGAACTTCAGTCTAACAATACTGAAGTTTTATTGGGGACACTTTGTGTCCATTCTCCACCAAATGATTCAGCAAAGCCACAGTGTCAATCCTGCAAGCGTCCTCAGTCTCTGAAACGACCAAAAGGTCATCAATATACTGAACCAGAACTGTGCTCTGGGGCATCACCAGCCCTTAAAGATTCTTTTTCAAACTCTGACTAAAGATAGAGGGGCTTTCTGTATACTCTTGAGGGACACAACACCATGTTAACACACGGTCTTCCATCCTAAATGTAAATAAAAATTGGCTGTCTTCGTGCAACGGTATGGAGAAAAATGCCTGACATAAATCTATGACTGT
Source organism: Lissotriton helveticus (assembly GCF_964261635.1). Lineage (NCBI taxonomy): Eukaryota > Metazoa > Chordata > Amphibia > Caudata > Salamandridae > Lissotriton > Lissotriton helveticus. The sequence continues at coordinate 1,443,263,378 of NC_136061.1, read as the reverse complement.
AAACTATTCTGCCTCACATGGTATCTGAAATAATATAACAGCTGGATTCGGTACCACAGGACAACATGTAATCACAATTTCATTACCCTGCATAAATCCTGCACTATTCTGTACTTGCCACTAGGCTTCTGCAGTCCCATAATAGGTGAGTTGCAGGGACTTCCTCTTATCTCATTTAAAATGCCTTGTGCACTCATAGACTTGATTACAGGTCTTATTCCAGCCACAGTTCCTGGAGTCAATTTATACTGTGGAGTTCGTGGAAATACAGCATTTGGTTTGACCTGTATCTTAACAGGTTCAACCCCTCGAGTCAATCCCATCTCCTCACCCATGAAATCCCACACTTTGGGAGAAACTAAGTCCTTTAAATTATGTGGTAAGTCCTCCGTTGTGAGAACCACGAACATTTCTGTGCACAGGCTCATATTGGCCATTTTAAAATCATCATCGTCATCACAGGTTTGCAACTCCACACCCCTCAGAGTGCATGATATAGTACAATTTAGCTTACACAGAAGGTCTTGTCCCAATAGACAGACTGGGCTTGAATCGCACAATACAAATTTATGTCTGTCTTGGAATGGTCCTATTCTGCCAAGTAGAGTGTCTGTTAATGGGTTAGTCATTCTCTGGTTGGTAACTCCTACCACGTGAATCGATTGTCCTGAAAGGGATATATTTGGGACCACTTCCTTCCTTACTGTGGAGCGTGCAGCTCCAGTGTCTTTCATAAAGGTAGCAGGATGTCCATTCACCTCTGCATCTACAAACGGTCCACTCTGATCTACTTCCAGGGCCGCACCCAAAGTGCATTCCTCCTGCACCTCCGTCTGACACTCCTGAGGATCTTAAGTTTGGTCAAATCTGTCTTGTATTTCAAAATAGGGCATCTAATGATACACCTGATTACTTGTTGGTATTCTCGGAGGTTGAGGTATCTGCATTTGTGACTCACAACCTCCCCCATTCATGGACCTAGGTCTAGTCAAGATGTTCAAACCCTCAGATATCTGACCCTCTCCCTCACATTGCATTTTATTTATTTAATCTACGCCCGTGCTTCCAATGCCCAATTTTGTGACAATAATGACAAGCAGTGACCTTCTTTTGATTGGCCTCCCAATCACCTCCTGTACCTGCATCTATTCCCCTTCCTCTTCTCTGTCCAGGTTGGGTTACCAAATGTTGACCCATTCCCCTGCCACTGCCTCTTCCACGACCCTTCGCTCCTCCAACATCTTGCGTCAAATCAGGCCTCTCAGCATTTCTCAACTGCACCAACATCAACTTGTCTAACATTTTCTTTTGTGCCACCTCCACCTGCTCACTGCAGTATTTTGAATAATGCAGAATTTCATCCACTGACTTAATCTGCCAACATATCAAATGATGCTGTATCATCAAACTAATATCAGATTTCAATCCCAGCGCAAACTTGAAGACAAACTGTCCCATTACTTTTTGCTCAATAGTGTCCCATCTACTATGCTGTTTAAAAGCCAATAAAAGTCTCTCAAAATAGTCATGTACCGACTCCTTAGGCTCTTGAGTAGTACGATCGATTTTAAGCTAATCAACAGTCTGAGGAGCTACTTTAGATTGTAACCATGTAATCACTTGCTCATATTTCTTTATTACCTCGCGTGAAGGACCATGATTCACCGGATCTCTAGCTGGTACTGCAGTGGGCCAATCAATGGCAACTTTACATGCTGTCCACAAATCACCCGAGACCACTATATCAAACAAGGCATTCAAACCAATCCATTCGAAATCTTGACAAACTGGTCCATTTGTTTGTACCACTCGGCAGGTTTCTCCCTCAGCTGAGGAAAATCATTAGTGAATGCTGCAAAATCACCCCTGCTCCATGGCACATGTACATACTCCCTATTTTGTATTGCTCTCAGAGGGAAATTTCCTACTTGTCCCGTCCCTGCACCCGAATTTGGAGTATCGCCTATCACTTTCTTTGCACTTTTCTTTATGGCTCACCTCTCTTCCCATTTGTCTAATTCTCTCCACACTCGCATCCCTATCACCAATTCTTTAATTTGTGCCTTTAAACCTGTCGTTCGCTTTCCTTCCAATTCTGTATCAGTATAGTTCAACCTGCAGATTCCCTGCATCATTTTGGTCTTTGTCAAATCCACCTCATGCCTTTGTGCCAACTGTGACAATGCTTCATGAGCTCGCTTTGCCTTTCTAGTAACCTCCTTAGCTACAAATAACAACTTGCTTGGGTCATATGTTTCAATTCTGTCCAATGGCAGATTCCCTTCAATAACCTCAACCATTTCTGCTTTTAATCTTATCACATCTAACAATGGTGCCTTCAATACAACTTGTAAGATTCTCTGACCTTTTTCACTTCCTGATTCCTCCTTGTCACAACTTTGTGTTCTCCTTGGACTCCCACTCTTCTCCATTCTCAAAACTGGGCAACTTTCTCTCTCACAACTTCTACTTCTCCAATGGTTACCCTCACACAAATTCTGTGGTTCGAACAGTACCTTAGGTGCTTCTCGTCTCATTCCCATTCCCTCTCTCTGTATCATTGACTCACTCACCGGTGGAACCCACATTCTGATGTCTGACCTAGAGTTTGCCAAAGTTCCTGTTCATCTTGGTTCCGACCCACTGTCCATTCTCGACGGATCAGCTCTAGCTAGCAGTGGAGTACTAACTTTCACTGGTATTTGAGCCGGACCCATTTCACTCATTCTAAGACTCCCTCCAGATATAGTCTCTTCCCCTTCTCCTGTTTGCTTCCACCTGTTCTCTCTCTAGGGTTAAATATCGAAACCACAGGTCCAATGGTAACTGGTACCGTGAGAGATTCTGGTAACCGCATGGTACATGCAGTTTCTCCTGGCTCAGGATCCGCATACACTATTCCTCCAGATCCTCCTGGAATTCATGTTCAATCAATCCTCCCTCTTACTCCTTTTGTCTGGTCCTCTGAACCCGTTCATCCCACTCCTAAAGTTTCCTCTATTTGCTGCGCCTTCTCAGTCTCCAACCTAGAATCACAAGGTGGAGGACATTCTGCTAGCAGTCTTTCATCGGTATCACTTTCCTCTTCTGTCTTACTCTTTCCTCCAGACCCTCCTTCCAACAAAAGAAATGGATACAATCATTCTCCCTCTATAGTGTCTATTCTTCATCTCTTCAGCTGTGCATCCCACCTGGCATCCTGATATGCATTCATTGCTTTCTTCATTCTTCCCTGTGAAGCTTCTCTTCTCATCACTAATGCTGCTCTCATCCATGCATATAATGCCTCAAATTGTGTTTCAGATTCAGATTTGCTTTATTCGATTTTAACAATAGATAAAAATCATAAAAGTGACAATATATATACACAACATTTCATAATAATAAATTACACTCACATTTAAAAATTATTATTAAATTAGTACATTAATGATATAAAGCATTTACTTTTATAAAAATTAGCAGATCATAGAATTCCGTTTCCTCAAGGTATTTTTCAAGAAACCAATCATAACCATGATTCATTTTACATTTTCCAATTGCTGTAGGTTTAAATACGCCGGTATACATTGCCGCCAAGAACCCTGTCTCAAATATTGTTTAATCCATCTGCTGCGTTCATTCTCATAGTATTTACAGAATAGGGTTTCATGAAATGTGGATTGTAATGATGAGTTGTCACATGGACAAGGTTCCAAGTTTCTAGACCAATTATTTTTTGTAGGAAAAGTTACCAGCGATGGAATAAATCAAATCTAAACCTAGTCAAAATAAAGCGGTCGAAACCCATAGGACAAAAAGTTAAATAAGGTTGAATCTCATAACATGCCAGTGACATTTGATGTTGGATTACCGTTTTTTTGGTTAGTTCACCCGAACATCTTAACGACTCGTAATGGTCCAAACATAACCTTTTTAATTCTTTTTTGGCCAACCCACTAACCAAGTCGGGGTTATTATATAGTTCCGGCCTTTGCAGATCAATGAATGTATTCCTAACGTATTCCAACCATGGAATTTGTTTTGCATTATCCAAGGCCATGGCGTCCTTTATAATTTCTCTATTAAGGGACAGAGCTTCTGAAGTCCATACTCTCTGCCAAAGTAAAATTGGTTGTAGTTTTATGAGGTCGGAAATAAAATCCACTCCTCATTCCGCATGACAGTTAAAAACTGCCGTGCCCTGGGGCGCTAGCAAGTATCTTAAAAAGCAGTTTTCTGCTATTTGGATGGGTGCTGCATTTTGGTCGCCCCAAATTCCTGCCCCGTAGAGTGCAATACTTCTGCATTTTGCCACATATATTTTTTAAAGAATTTCGGGGGATCTTTTGCCTAGTTGTTTGGCAAAATTAATTAGTGCCGCAATGGAGCGTTTGAATAATAGAGTCCTATTCCTTACCGCTGGACCCCACGAGCCAGAACCATCTAATAGTACCCCCAAATAAGAGAAGGTTTTAGTGTGTTCGATCAAGAGGCCGTCCACCATGATGGCCTTACCTTTGACCCTTCCTTTCCCACACGTCATGCCAAAGGATTTTTTAGCATTTATTTTTAGGCCCCTTGATTCCATAAACTCTATATATTTAGCAAGTGCCTTCTGGGCGCCTACCCTAGTTCTGGCCATTAACACTGCGTCATCCGCATAGAGAAGGGAGACAGCCTGCTTTTTCCCATACCTAGGGGAATCGACTATAGCGGTCTTCAATTTCCCCTCCAAAGCGTTCGTGTATATGGAGAAGAGGAATGGAGCCAAAACACAGCCCTGTCTAACTCCCTTCTCTATGCGGAAAGACCTAGTGCATTCTCCCCTCAGCCCATGTCTCCCCTTCGCGGTTGCACCCATGTACAATTGACGAAGGAAGCACACTATAGCAGGTTCCACCCTAATTTCCTCCAATATTTGCCACAACTTACCATGGTCCACACAGTCGAATGCGGCTGTGAGGTCGACAAATATGACATAGAGACAACCTCCTTTTGCCCTAGTATATTTCCCTTGTATCATCACAATGTTTAGGACCTGCTCCACAGTGCCCATCCCTTCCCTAAAACCATACTGAACAGGGCTTAGAATGTTGTTATCATTTGCCCAGGTTTGTAATTTGTTTAGGACCACCCTACCTGCTATCTTCATGAGGGAATCCAGAAGAGATATAGGCCTGTAATTTACTGGGCTCTCCCTGCCCCCTTTTTTATAAATAGGTATGATTACCGATTTGGCCCAGGTTTTAATAAATCCTTCAGCACAGCAGGCCACTAGGACGCGCGTACAGATTGGGGCCCAAAGTTCAGTTCAACTTAAAGATGTCATTTGGGATCCCATCCGGGCCCGGGGCTTTACTCCCTTTGCTGTTATTAATTGCGAGCAGGACTTCTTCATGTAAAATTTCCATAACTATCGGGAAATAATCCTGCTCCGGTGCGGCCAACTTGTTGACCTCTTCGGGCATACCCAAATCACTTTCGTCTTTTTTATATACATTCGAAAAGAAGTCTATCCACGTGCTTTCGTCTATGGCGACTTCAATTCTTGCAATATCTTTTTTAGTGAAGTACGGTGCGTTTACTGATTGTCAGAACAATTTACAGTCTCTACTTTGTGAGGCCTTCAGCAGGTTTTGCCAAGCTAACTCTTTTATTTCTTTTTTCCGAATAGACCGGGCTAGATTATACTTTTTTCTACAATCCCTAATTAATCCATAATCCCTAGGTTTGGCGCTAAGTGCACCTTTGATGTGAGTGTAGGCTCTTGTACATTCAGAATTAAATCAACCATTACTCTTATTTCCTATCTTAGTGTTTGGTTTGGTCAGGGAGTCTTGTATAACTGCAGTTACCTGCCCAAAGGCCTCCAGGATTTCAACATTTGTTGATTCCTCATCTAGGCAAACCAGGATGGGTGACAGAGCATTGGATATAATGTCAGCATTTATTTTCGTTGGGTCCTTTTTTCCCCATTTTAATGCAAAACCGTTTTGACGTGCCAATACTAATTCTTGCGACCACGCCAGGGACTCAATAGTGGCGGACTTGTTACAATCGGGTAAGTTTAAGTACACACTAAGGGGCAAGTGATCACTAAGGCCATTGGGATGAATCACACATTTTTCTACCCAGTTCGAGTATCTAATAGGTAGGATAATGAAATCGATAACAGATTTTAAACCCCTTGCTATAAAGGTCAAACTAAATTTAATCTTCAGGGCACACATCAAACTTGCGAAACCTAAATCAAATGTGGCCATTATGTCATTTATTTTTTCCCCTTTGTCAGTATGTGCAAGATGGTTTCTATCGCCACTTTCTTCCCAAACATTTTCCCTTGATCTGCAGGCATTCGAGTTGCATACACTGATATTAAAATTCCCTTCCCCTAACCAAGATTGCGTCCCTTCCTTTAGCTAGATTGAGATAGTTTAAAGCTTCCTCAAAGTTTTTCATCTCTATTAGGAAATCAGCATTTTTGACGTTATTTGCCACCAGCATTTCTGTGCCCAGGTATAATGTAATAGATAACATTTTGTAATACGGGGAAACTTTCATCATTTTGATTCTCTGGACCCTCAGCAAATTTGACACATAAACACAAATACCCCCTTTATGTCAGCCATGAGTGAAGCGTTCCGCTGGGATATGATAGGTCTTAAAGCCCTCCAAGTGTTTTTCATTTAAAAGCTAAGTTTCCTGGATACATATTATGTCAACGTTCTGAATAAACTCCCCCCAAACAGGATTTGAAACTTTGCTTTCCAAACCACAAATGTTCCATGAAACAATCCTTACAAGTCCTCAGGATAATGTAGGAGTAACTAGCGGAGCACAAACATTATCAATATCAATATCAATAGGGGGCACGGAGGTTTCCCTCTTTGCAGCAGCATCCACACGTATTACATCCTTCATCACCTTAGAATTATCAACTTCAGGGTTAGCTTGTGTTACACAGGGGCTTGTCAGGTTAACATAGATGTTACTGTTTGACCCATAATCTAACACATGGTTAATAGGCAGGGAAGCTACCCTCAGAGCTAAATTAGGGGTATTTTGGGCTTTTATTGAAGCCTTTTCTATCTGTTCACCTCATTCTAAATTCGCTGCCTGGGTTATACTCTGATGTTTAGGCAGGCTATATCTACTCTTACAAGCTTTTGTGGCTATGTTGTTACCATAGAGTCAGTCACACTCATTGAGGACAGAGAGTGCTGCAAATCTATTTGGCCCTTCAAAAAAAGGGTACAACCCCTGTCTACCCCAATTCAGTTCACCTGATGGCCTCATCCTAGATTGGCCCAATCCCTGCCGTATTCTATATTGGGGTGTCCTACCCTGTTGACACCCGTTCCAAGTGTCCGAGCGTGCTCGATTAGATGCCCCATAAAAAAATCCCAAAGGTAATATCTCAATGCCCGGTCCCCTGGGACCGCCTCCATACACAACTTCCCTTAGTATTCAATCAACTGGAATTGGGCTATTAAAATTGATCACAATACAATCGCCCATTTTGGATTTCTTCGACCTTCCCAGCCAAGACACCCTTCGAGCCATTATAATACTTTGACCAGACATGCTGCCTTCTATAGTATTGCGTGACAACCAATGTACAACCTTATTTCTTAGCTGGTGATAGTCTTCCTTATCTCCCTCAGTGAGCGGAGGGACGTTTCCTAGTACCACCACCAGGCGAGAGGATTGGGGCGGTAGATCAATAATTGAGAGGCTAGCCGCATTTTTAGGAGGTTCAGCCAGATTTTTTGACCCCTCAGTCTGTATTAATGGTAAAGTTAATATGGGGATATTCTGTCTAGAAACTATATCCTTTCCCTCTACAACAGCTTTGTTGTCTTGACCTCCCTTCATCGTGTCCTCCTTATTTCTTAATAGCCTTATTTCATCTGATACACTGTTTGGAGACAAACAAGTAGTAGAAGGAGGAATTTTGGCCTGTTTGCTTAGGTCTATCACAATACCCCCGTTTTCCAGACTAGGTGCTAAGTTAGGCAACACAAGAGAATTCTCTGCAGTTGCCTTTTTTAGTTTATCCATTTTATCATGTATTACTTTTAATCTCTCAATGAGTGGAAGCGTGAATGATTTAAGCAACTGCTCCACTTGAAATATGGTACATGCCCCATCCCTCAATGCAGCTGTAGTTTGTGATAATGGCTGGAGACTAGCTCTAGGTAAAGGATTTGGAGGTATAGGCAAGCACGTGGCTGGAGGTTTAGATGATGTATTAGCTTTAGTTAGGTTGGGCTTAGTCAGTTTATTTGTTATTTTCGGTATCTTAGGTTTCCTGCCTAATTGGCAGTCCCCTCCCCTCTTTCTTTTGCCCTTTTGTTTTGTACTTATAGGTGTGTTTTTAGGTGCGTCGGTAGCCTGAATATGCTTGCTGGTCCAAACATTTTTTGTGAAAATCCTCCGAGGATAAACTATCACAAGATGTAATTTTCATCTAAGTATTTACAGAGATAGTAGAATGACACCCATCTCGGCCTTTGCCTAGGGAATTGTTGCTAATCGCACTAAGTCTTTGATTATCAGCATGATCCGATGTAACAGCTTTACCTATATCACCCAGGGATGATCGCTTGGAGCCTATGAGTTCCAGAGATAGCCGCTTCTCAGTGAAGGCTATTTCTCGCTCTAGCACGACTGCCGCTCTTGTGATGAAATTATCTAGTGTGCCAGTAATGCTGCCCCCTGAAAAACTAGTTGCCGACTTCCTCCCCCTCCCATGATGATGAGCAATTTTGAGTCAAGAAGAAGGTAGGTGGCAATATCGAATTGTAAGTCACAAAGGCCCTGAATTACACGGTGTAGTTTGTTCCAAGGCCCACGAGTACAGTCTTACGAGCTTATAGAAGAACTTAGGGGGGTGGCCCAGCCCAGTCTTGTCCTGCCTTGGACGGCCGTAGACGGCCCGCCCTTTGCCCGGGCTTCTCCCGGGACGCTCCCGCGCAGCGGGCACTTAAGTCAGTTAAATGTCATGTGCGGTGTCCTGTGGGCGGGGCTGTCAGCCAAACGCGGGACCAGGTGTTTCAGATCGAGTAGGGACTCCTGGACTTCGAGTCCCTGCTGCGTTTAGCGCGATCTTTTTCGTGGCCCCCTCGCCTCCACGGCACACACAGCAACAAGTGCCCCGGTGAAAGTTGCTCCCTGGAGTTTTAAACGCCGCAGCGGCACCCGCAAAGCGGGTGCGGCAAGTTTTGTGGTTTAAAATCTTCTTCCCACAATGTCATCAACAACACCGCGGACAGCAGGGTTCCTCAGCAGATTAGCAAAGCATTCCCCCCAAATTGTGTTGGTCTAGGCTGAGGTTTCAGAGACAACATCTCTCCTCTTAGCTGGTACAGCACTTCCATACGAAATGACCCATAACGAGGGAAAGCCAATTCTCCCTCTTTCTCTGTAATTTGATGCCAATTTTGAAGCCACACTATGGTATGGAGTCCTATATTTGTTGCCATATAATGTGCCGGGGTATCCTCTGGTGGAGATTCTTCTCCTACCCAAGTCACCACCCCTGTGTTGCCTCTACACAAATCTCGCAACACCTTAAAACATCTCATTGTGAAAATCAATTAATTGCAACCCTAGGTGCACTGTTCACCTTCGGACAAACGTCCACCAATCCCAGCCCAGCGTTACACCAATCGACCTATCCCAGCGCAGCGTGCACTGACGTCACTGCTCCCTCTTTGCATCAGCTCACCCTCCTTTACAATTTCACCCCGTACACTTGCTCACAAATTCGTACTAACAAGTAACTGTATATCCAAAAGCTATTAAACCAAGTAACTGCCCCTAACGCAGTCACAATAACTTACAGTTACATAAAACAAGTAATTGTCCATCCACTAAAAGATCAATAGAACACTCTTACAAGAACAGTGACCCCCGACCTGCATCTACCAATTAATCACAGTAGTCCACCCCGATACCTGAGGCTTTCTACCCATGACGTACTCCTGCATTCACACACGGTTCCCTGTCACAAGTGAATCGTCGATAGCGCTTCATGACACCCAGAATATTGATCAGACAATCACAAAACTATCCCGGGATCTTTGACTTCTCTTGAGTCTGCTCACCAAACCTTCTGATCCGCATGTTTCCGGACCAGTACACCGAAAAACCCACACTCTTGCATCCCAACTTCATAAGACATCACACAATTAATTTGCCACCACAATCTAACACACCACACAGTTTCATACTCACGCTACCACTGTTTCCGCCGCACCATCAACGTCCGCCAACTTCCATCTGTCTTCGCAGTCATCTACTCCGTGTCCAAAGCCCTATTATTTATCCAATCCTACTCCTAATTTTTATTTTTCCCCCTCTCACTTTAAGAGGCTAACCATCCTCTGCATACATTTGATTACGCTAAATTTGACTCCTTACGTTCACTACTAAATTCAAGGCAGATGGTCTTTTATTGCCTTCTAAAAGTGTTGAGGGGAATAAAACAATTCAAGATCCTACTTTCAATTTAGTCAGGCTTTTAAAGGACCACAGATTCCAAATTCCAGTTTTGTGGATTTATTATAAGGCCAAAAATAATTGAATATAAACATACCTCAATATCAAAATATATAGGTACATAAAAATCAATGTAGAGACAAGTCTAGGAATATAATTCATTTGGCACAAAAGGCATAATATGATGAACTCTAAACTCAAAATGCAACAAAGAATAGAAGCTGAGTCCAATCCTCTTTTCATTTGAGAAGAAAACCAAGGTATCTTTCCCTACTTTGCTCTACATGACAATCCTACCTATTTCCCAGATATCTTATCCCAAAGGTGCCAGCATGTGTTGGCTTCTTAAGAAGTACTCACGTTTAATAGATCTGATAGCTTAAAGCTATGGAGCTCATTCTAAGATGCTCTTTCTCCTCCAAAATAAGCAGAAGTCTCTTGAATCTGTCCCTGAGCATCATACAAAAAGGCAATGTTAAACCCACAATACGTCACAAGATAAACTTTTTCATTTACAACATCTTTCAGTACATTTCCACAGGAGCTTTAATTAATTTGATTCTTCTTCCATAAGCCTTGGTTCCCAGATGGGCCAAACACAAAAGGCGTCCTTTCTTTTCGCCTTCCAGCCTTCTTCAAAGACATTCCAGGTATCTCCTTATATCAAAGAATAACGAGTTTGAATTCTTGCACCTGCAGTAGGATGAGAACATAGGGGCATATCATCGACGAGGTGATACAAAATTATCGCCGCTTTTGCATCCGTTTTTGCTGAGCGACATTTCTCCATTTATCAATGGGCACGCTAACCTGCAAAGTGACAAGCAAAGTAGTGAAAACCTGTGTTATCGCTACTTTCCTAACACCTGCTTCAACACAGACTTAGCCATGATATCCTATTTAAGGTGGATATCATGGCTAAGTATGCCTTGCCCTATCATCAAGCTATCGCCAAACTTTGTGAGATTATAGCTGGATTTCCAGCGATAATCTTACATTTGGCAGTTAGCACTTGGAATTTTATCGCTTTTGAGATAAGCTTTGCTAATAGCACGCTATCTCAGCGATAAAATTCCACGTTACCCGGCGATAATTATCCTAGCGCTAAATGCGCTTAGCGATAATTATCGCTGGTCCTTGATGATATGCCCTACAGTGGTTTTCGAGCACAAAAAGGATTCATTTAATTATAATTCTTGAGCGACCAAGGAGAAACGAAATTCAAAAGAACCTACAATATGGGCCTACAATTCAGACAACTTAAACTAAACACAAATTACATTGCACAAGTAGTATTTCATCCTGCACATTATACATACAGGAATTATAAATTTCCTTAATACATACAAAGTCCTACTTAAATGTGTACACTACATTTCAATGCTTATATAACCTTGAATAAATGCATCTTAATAATCATGAAACACTGCAAACGACAAAAATACATGTGAGTGTATTTAAACCATGAGTATGGTGCACCAATTGAATTTAGAGTGCTGTAAGCGATCTATCACTGCAAAGTACAGGTATTTCTCTAGATCATCGCCAATAGTAGCATTGAAGATAAATGTCCAGGACAGTTGTAGCTAGAGGCAAGCCTTATTCATTGCAGCATAGCACCCTTCCAACCAGTAATGGCCCCGCATAATTCCACCTACCCGCTCTATATTCTTCATTCTAGAACATTAATAACACTCCAACAGCAGTGCTTTACATGTAAACATGCTAAAGTACTATTAACACAGATAACAATGCTAATGGGATAGAACATTCTGCATGTTATACTTTTAGTACACATCCACATTGGAAATCACACAATGAAACTTAGAACATAAAAAAGAAAAGGGTTTAGCTTAAATCACTGTTGGTTTCAGTTTATTTTTTACACCCCTTTTCTGCCAAAATGAACAGCCCTAGCCTGATGAAGCCACTGCCTGCCTCAAAACCAACAGGAGAAAAGCATCTGAGCACTTAAAGGCCATACAAATCTCAAAGCTAGTTAGATTTCATTTTCCATTATACCACTTCAGGAGACTTTATTAGACAGAAATCAATAAACATTTGCTTTTTATCCGATGGGATAATGGTATTACCAGCAAGTGTGGTCCTTAATCTTATTTGATGAAATAAGATAAATGTCCTGACAACACTTTTTCTTTTTTTAGCTCAAGTAATGGCTATAATACTGCACAAAACAAACTCTAGGAAGCATCAAGTGCTTTACAACTAATATTTATAATACAGCAAATGTATATCGAATTGATGTGCTCTACATAGGCACAGAAGGAAGGAAGTTATGAGGAGAAGGCATTTATTTAGTACAGTACTACATAAAATGCTTCCTGCTACACATATGCACAATTTGCTGCGCAATCACATCTTTAGATCAAGGGAGAGTGCAAGAAGGTGGTTCTGACCATCTGAGCTGCCCGGATATTTTCCTTTTTGAACCCCTCGTTTTTGTGCCTTTACTGTGTGAGAGCCTCATAAGCTGGGACTCACCCACAGGAAACTCATGCTAAAATGAACTGCATGATGGTTCCACTGGTGTCTCCCTTGTGAGATAAGGGCACTGTGTTACAGCCAGGGTAAGGGACACTGGACCGGTTACATGTGGACGTGTGTGCACAAATGTGTGCACCTGCATAAGGGCTCTGTGGGGGACATACCTGTAGTACGGAGCCCAGGAGCTGGGCACAGATAGAATGGTGTGGAAGGAACTATGCAGAGTTGGGTGGTTACATGGATTAGTCCTTATAATATAGGGAGACACATTGTAAGGGATAGTCAGTGTGCTTTACTCTTTCAATGTAGGAACACTCCAGTATCCTCCTATGGAAAAGGAGACCAAATGACGTAGTTTCAGTTCCCTAGGGCCTACAAACTCCAGAAACACACCAAAGTACACTGTAATTTGTATGAAAAGAACCATTCAGTTATGTCTACAGCCATATCTGCGCTGCTTATGGGTCATCCAGATATGTCATATTCCACTCACTCAGCTCAGAACATGGGCCCAGCCTGGTGTGACCCTGCCAGCTGGATTAATTGCCTTCCTCCTCAAGCTGTAGCATCAGAGGCCTAGCCCTTCACTGCAAGCATTCCCCTGGCTGAAGGTCTTCTCTCCAAGAGGAAGAGATGGGGAAAAGCTGCAGGGCATCAACCAGCAGCTGTCCTCCAGTGCCAGGCATAGAGCCTGCTCCAAGCCCAGGCCATGAAGTCAGCCTGTGGGGGAAGGGGGCTTTTCAGAAACCATGTTGCATGAGAACCCTGGATGATGCCATCTTGAAGTCTCCAAGAGGCATGTGCAGGAAGGAGTGATCATGGGCAGAGAGGTGAAGTGTCACTGCGGGATAGGGCAGAAGCGCATTCCTGCCAGCGCCCTCCAATTTCTTTTAAAAGTCCTTGCACAGGAAGAGGAGCTCTCTCTGTGGTGTGGTCTTGCTGAAGAAGACTGTTCCTGGAGACTGGCACCTTGGGCAATTAAAAGGAGAAACCCCCTGACTGCCCCAGGACTGTGAACTGAGCCTCTGAGGGAGTCCAGGGCCAGTGAGAGGAAGCATGGGCTTCTGCGCAAGGAGAGGAGATGCCCAGAAGGAGAGCAAGGCGAACGTCTGGTGCAGGGAGTCAGTGGAGACAGCTCCTTGCTGACTTCACCCTCTTGGAGTCAAGGAGAGTGGTGAACATCTGGCCCAGGAGGCTAGGGCTGGCCACCAGGTGTGAAATGAGACCAAGATCTGTGAAATCGGTCCACCGGGGCTGAGATGGGCCCCGCAGAGGGTAGACGACATTTGACCTTTCATTGGATCAACCACGAAGTGTGTGAGGCTCCGCTGCCAGTCTCTGATGTGTCCTTGGGTGGGTAAGGTCCCGGGGGCTGCCCCCAGAAGAAGATGACATCTTCTAACTCTGTCATGCCACCCCCCCCCCCCCGAAAGTGCCCACAGGGCCCAGGAGCCCAACTCTAGGCCCTGATGAAAATGAAGGTGGAAAGAATTGTCATGCCCCCTGGGAAGGAGACTCAGGGGCCCAGGATTCCAGAAAATTAGCATTCGCAAAAAGCAAGGTGAAAACGAGGTCCTGAGGAAAGCCTCCTGACCCTTCACGGCTATAGAAAGGCTGAAACATGTCGACCTAGCAGATGCCTAGGAACATTAATTCCTAAAAGCATCACACTGATCTATTTAAACCTAGCCCTATATCCCAGAATAATACATTTGTTACAAAGGATTTAAAAGCTATTTTAACGCACTCAATGAACCCTGCCTTCATTCACTGGTACCACTCAAAGAGCTCCACTCCTAAATGCACACATAGTGCCTCATTACGATTGCGGTCAGACGAGCATCCAACCACCATCGCTGTGGGCTGGAGACTGCCCGAAATATAGACAGCAATTCCACTCGACATCATATGATATGACCGCCATGTATGCGGTTGGAAGCATGGACTTTTTCTCTTGTGGCTTGTGCTGCAGCCCAGAAAAGGGCTGCAGCACAAGCCGCAGTAGAAAAAGGCATGCTTGCAAATATCCATGCATCTTGTGCCAGGCACCATGTGGTGCCTGACTCACAGTGCATGGATGTTTGGGAGGGCACCACTTGTGCTCCCCTGGTCAGAACTTAGCTGTGGCCCCCAGGGGATAGAGGCCCTGCTGGGGTTCCCCAAAGCCCCTTTCTGACAGCCTTTCGATGGCAGTGGGAGCAACATGAAAAGGCTGTGGGAAATGGACATCGTACTCCCTACGACGGTGCCAGCACAAGCACCACTTTCATTGTAGAGATTACTGTCCGACTGCCACTGGTTGAGCCTGTTTGAGGCAGCAGTCTTTCCCTCTGCCCACTGCTTTCCAACTGTAGGTATCTCAATCTGACGGTCAGACCATTGCCCTAGATGTTAGGCGGACTGCCACCGGCCTGCCGGTGGCGCTCCGCCCGACATCATAATGAGGTACATAGTTCTTCATCATTACCCAGCTCAAATTATGTTTTGTTTTCAGTCTAATTATGTTTTTAGACTCTAATTGACAGAGTTGGTGTATCCTGTCTCCACCACGTTCATTTTCTTTTACAATGTCTATGCCATTATATGTAATGGTTTGCCAGTTTTTGTCATGTCCTTCAAGGATGTATACTCCATCTTGAGACTCACAATTCATTTGTGTTTGATGTTGATTGGCTGATTCTTTTTATATGGTGTTATTGTTTTTGCCAATTTTACAAGCCTTGCAAGTCAGACATTTCATGACAAATCTCAGTATGTCATGGTTTTTCATCAAAAGCAAATCATGATATATTATAGCATCAAGTCAATATATGCAATGTAGATGGGAAAAACCAAGCTGCAGATCTCCCTTGTGTAAACACAGTTATAGAACAGGATTATAAAATAGCTCAATATGTCTATGCCTCTGCCCAATAGATTCAGCTATTTATTTGTTCAATATCAGGGCATAGTGTGTTTTTTAAATGCAGGACTTTGCCTTTATGTCTGCATTATACATGATTTAACCATAATAGCCAATGCCTCTGTTAGGGCACAAGTATTACAAGGTACTGAACTGGTGTGTTCATTTCTTATTAGCCCTATTCCAAGTAAGGGGGTGTCATATCCACGGGTAGGATAGTGCACCGTGTGATTACAACTGTCCTGGTGCAGAACAAATGGTTTTAATTATACCAGCTTCTAAATCTGTCCGTTAAAATGTCATTAGGCTAGGGATGCTTGATCAACACTGCAGCAGCCCCGGACAGAACCCTTACTATGGCAAGGGGGGAGCATGGAATGCATGTTTTTCCTCATTCTGAGGAGTAAGTCAGATTTTCCAGATGTAGGTGCAGGGAGACCATTCAGAAACATTATTTATGGGCACACAATATCCACGCACCTACATTTTGCCCCTCATAGTCCAGTCCTTAGTGATGTTCCTGTTTTTAAGAAACAAATGTGTGCATCATATATGATCACAACTAGTGTTTGCAAAAAATCAACATAGGTGTTCTTCAGATGTATATGGTGTGTTTTCCATTACGTAAATCAGTGTGTTGCAAAGCAGGACTTACTAAGGAGATATTGCCATTTTGCCATACCGCTTTGTTTATTGAATGTATACCTTTTACTAGAGGATCTAGGGATTTCAAAAATTTGCAGTGCCTGTTTCTCAAAAAGTGAACTCAAATTAAAAACAGCAATATGTGCATCATGTTAGGTTATGTACTTGACCATCTTCCCCCAGGAGACAAATCTACAAATGTTTACCTGAACTAGGTGCATCTGTTCCAGTGTGACTGGTAGAGGTGGCCCATGTTGCAGTGTCTGCTTCACTGCTGTGTGACTTGTCTGTTGTTGCCTCAATGGACAAAATCTTCATCAGTGTCCATACCCAATGAGGGAATAGGGTATGGTCATGATGGTGTGTTGTACTATTGGAAGCCTTGGGGGCAATACTGCAAATTATGTCCTAACCCATAGTGTTAAGAGCTCGTCATACCATATCTTAATAATTACCCAAGCCTGCAGCAGTAGCAAACACTTGAGGACTTTAGAAACAGAGATAAGTGGAACTACAATGAGGCATCACATGCAATGGGAGAAAAGTAGGATAATTTTCCTTTACTCTTTTATCTTAATAGGGCCACATCTGTGTGTACTTTTGGCGTCATGTATTTGCATAATACAATTCTGATCAGTATACGTAGTGCACTAGTATAGAAAGTGCAGTAATGGAGTGTTCTAAATGAGTATGTGCATTAACTATTTTTATTTCAGAAATTGCTGGTTCGTCGCCAAAATTAAACTATAGGCTAAGATTGTACTGTGGTTGTGCTAAAATATATTTGATGCAGTGGATTCTTCATAGTTTAGAAAGGAATGCATTATGAGAGTGCTGGTGTTGTGCCTATAATGTGGCAATTGTTGTTCTAATAAAAAAAGTGTATTTATGTGTGAAAGTGCGATATAGATGAATAACCTTATATGTATTTGCAGGATTGTATGCGCGTTGCACAATTATATGCTTTTGAAAGTAACTTGCGAAGTTAGCAGGACTGTGGCCCTTAAGCTTACTGTTGGGACATTTAATGTGAACATTTTTTGCAATGTATTTTTCCCTTTTGTAGGTGCAGACCAAAGCATTCTTAGTTACTGAAAGAACATTGTATTTTGAGACAGTGAGGGGAGGAAGAATGGGCACGGTCAATAAAATGTCATAAGAAGAACAAGGGAGTGCTACCAGTTGATGGTTCAAGGACACCTCAGAAGCGAAGACTGGAAAATGGGAGTATTATACCAGGCAATGGAACTCTTCATGGGATATGGAAATAATGAAGCTGAATAATTTACGGTCATGTGTCTTGAACTTTCTGTGTGTTTCTTATGAGTGAACTTACCTTGTAGTCAGAGAGATGCCTTTTAGACTTTAAGAGCTACAGAAGGATTGACACCATTAGTCCACTCATCAGACTTTGTTCCTAATCTTTTGCATTGCAATTACGTAAATCTTGATTTGTTATTTGGTGTTAAGGACCAATATTGTACATCAATTTGGTCTTTCTGTAAAACTTATATATATATATATATATATATATTCACTGAAAAAACCATAGGTTATAGACCATATATAGTTAGGAATTAGCATTTAAAAAACCTTATTTTACTCACACAAAACCATTGAAATTCCATATATAGTTAGTTGCACTAACTATATATCGCGCACCTGCAATCCACTGCTGATCATGTCACATATTACATCATTCATGACATGGTCAGTGACATCACTGATGACATCACTGATGACATCTCAAATGACATCACTGATGACATCACTGATGACATCTCATTTGACATCATTCTTGTGCTAATACGATAAACCTCTTCAGACTCTAATATAACCTTAGATACACTCAGTGTATACAGACACTCACACACTGCCACTCATCCATGGAGTTACTCACACACCCAGTCAGTCATGCAAAGAAACAATCTCACCTCCATTTCTTCAACTATACAGTTAAACACACCTTACATATTGAAACATATACTAACACATATTTACTCTCTTATACAATCCCTGATACAAGTTCACAATGATCGATACAACCACTCACTCATTCAGTGGCTCTCATGCACAGTTATTTATATATGCCAACTCTCACATGTACTGTGTTTTACATATGTACTTACTATGACATGTAGCATTGAGATATCCATTCACTCATCAATACACTCATGCACACAGTCAACTGCCCATGTAGCTGTTTCCACATGCACTCTTGAACTCATACACCTAGTGAATAAACTGTTCACACATCTATGCATAGAGTCACACACCTTCCAGCCACCCCCACACAAACTCAATCTCCCATAGAAATACTTGGGCAAGCAATTAATAACACATATAGCCTCTCGTATAGCTAATGATCAACACATGCAGCAGTTTACAGAACAACAGACATAATGATGCACAAATTAAGACAGTTTAGTCACTAACCCATGCATTCAGTGAGACACATTTAATCACTCACTCATACAGTCAGTCACGCACCTACTAAATCCTTCATCCAGACACTTATACATCCACTCATTCTTCAATATGTAAGATATATTTTAACTTTACAGAAACATACAGTCACTGGATGTTGTCATCAGTGATGTCATCAGTGATGTCATTTGAGATGTCATCAGTGATGTCATCAGTGATGTCACTGACCATGTCATGAATGATGTAATATGTGACATGATCAGCAGTGGATTGCAGGTGCGCGATATATAGTTAGTGCAACTAACTATATATGGAATTTCAATGGTTTTGTGTGAGTAAAATAAGGTTTTTTAAATGCTAATTCCTAACTATATATGGTCTATAACCTATGGTTTTTTCAGTGAATTTTCAAGGTTTTGTAAATGCTAATTCCTAACTATATATGGTCTATAACCTATGGTTTTTTCAGTGAATTTCAATGGTTTTTTAATAGCAAATATCATAAGCTGTCGAATGTCAAGTACGTGGTAAGTGAAAACATTTTCGTGTTTATGCACACTGATCTGCTTTGAATGGTGCCCCCCCCCCTCATTTCTATTAGGAGTACTCTCTCTTTGCAGATAGTGAAAGGTAGTTAACGCAGGCCTTTGCCCCCGTTGTAATCCGTCGTGCCTGCTTCTCTCTCCATTTGATTGATTGTTATCCAAGTATTTACTGTTTTAGAATTAGTTCTCTTTGGTTCATTCTCTATTTACAAACAAACACAGAGTCGCAATACTCTGTTTAGTCTTTGCAGATAACGAAAAATCGTGTAAAAAAAAAGAAAAGGAATCGAGCAAAATCAGTAGGCCACTAATGGGATCTCTTTTTGACCTCGCTAAAATAGAAACATTAGGAACAACCCCTCATGACAAATACAAAACTAGTGAGATGAACTGAACTCCACACAATGATGGCTGCAAAACAGCTCGGCTCCGCCACCCACCCCGCCCAAAATAACGATAAAGAGCGGCTGCCATGATTGGTTGCGGAATGGCCACGACGGAGCTACGAAATGATGCTGCTCTCATGCTAACCCCAGCTTCAGTCTGAAACATCCAGAAACACAGTAGACTACCAATTCGATCAGTTCCGGTAGCGCCCCAATGTAACCCGGTAGAGAAGAACTAGCCCTCCCCTCTTTCACTGATGGTTCTTGTTGCCTGTCCCTTCTGTTCTCATTTAACAGAACTATTTAGCCTGCTGAAAGGGGTTGTGTTCCGACCGCTGGTTGGTGGAGACATTTTGACTATATTCTGGACCTGCGTTGTCGCGTAATGCGTCATATGACGCGCCGCGTTAGCGCATCCGGAAGTCATCCGGGGCGCGCAGCGCGTAACGTAAGCATAACAAGTCATGTGACTTGTTAATAAAACTTTTCATTGGTTCATTTTACTTTTCTTATTGTAATGATGAAAGGCTTGCTCATATGACCTAAAAATTACGCTTTTCATTACTTCCGAACATTATTTTTTCTTAAATATATGTTATAATGTTCCAGGCTAATGTACTTTCCCGGAAATTTTACAACTGTCCTGCAAGTAAAATATATTCTTTTTTCGAGAAAAAGAGCGTTTCTTCGTCCCATGATGGAGCCGTTGAGCAAAAGAGGGTCGACCTGCTGTCTTAGTCGCCGATACGCCTGAATATGAGATTCTTATCGATCACTTTATGTTGCAGGAATAGAAAACACAACAGCCCTTGACCATTTATCTTTACTGCGTTCCTTCGTATTATACCTTTTACCCTTCATGTAATTGGTCTGCTTTATTTCACTTGCCTTTTAATGATTCTAAAACAGTGACTATTATTACAAACTTTACCAATGTATATACTACTACCATGTTTTCTTTTAAAAACCTTTATTGTGAAAATTTCATTATACAAATACGAGCCTATAACCACGTGGGCCGGCCACGGAGCAAACTGTAATCGTATGTGATGAGTAGACATTTACACTGTAGAGGAACGTAACGGGCGGGCCATTAGGTTGCAAGAACTAAGGTGTCTAACAGTTACGGAATTGGTGGACGTACATTTTATAATTAAAATACGACAGGGCCAGTTACAATAAAATTATCTAGATATACATTTGCGGGCAAGTACCATGGGTGACGTTAATTCGAACTTTCAACAGTACAGTAATCAATAACACATCAGAACTTAATATCAATAGGGATGTCGAAATATTCAATCAATTCTCGTCCCCGCCCGCCATGTGCTTCAAAACTGCATACGTATCTCGTGATTTCAAGGTTCTGCAACCAGTACACAACAAGGAGTTACGAGTCCCATTTATTCCGGCGCCATTTTGGGCGAGGACGGGCAGGTCCAGGATATAGTCAAAATGTCTCTACCAACCATCGACTATGATGATGTTCATATGCTGTATTTATTAGAGTAACACTCATCTGCCCACATGAAATTAATTTACCACAATCTAAACATGTCATTTTAATCTTTCCAAAGTTCTTCTAAATATTTGGGACCGTTTCCCTTGCCTCTGAAGCTCTCAGTGCCACTTCTTTGATGAATGTACTAGCAGGTCAGGGGTTCTCCTCCAAATCTCTCTTTTATGCAGCACTATAATTAATTGGTGCCACCTCTCCATATGACGATGCATGGTATAGTTACCACAACTATATATTTTTTCGGTTCCTCTGGAGAGTTCATCGTGGCAGATGAAGCGTGTAACATACCGGGCATTTACCTTTTTTTGCATGTACAGGAAAGGAAAAAAAAATAGAGCGTTCGAGTTCTTAGGTGTCCCAGGGCCATTTTAGTGGACCAGGCCCAAATCCAAAGAACAGCTATCTCACAGGCTAATGGGGCGACCCACGCCGAGTTTCAGCATTGTAGGATGACCACACAAGTACAGCAACTTGCTAGACATCACCTCGGTGCCATCCGGATCTCGGCGCCCCACTGCAGATGAAGTGCCTCTCAACTATGAAACCACCAGAAAACGCTTGAGTCAGCTTTGTGTGAAGCCGCCATTTTGATTCAATCAATAGCGTCCCCCTGCACACATTCAGGGACCTGGTCGTGTCTTCAGGTCAAACGAATTTGGGACAAGATGCAGAAAGGAAAAGGAAAAAAGTTCCGCCGGACCCCGGGAGGTGGCCGCCTATGTCATGGGCGATCTTAGGCCACACCAGGGCAATAGTGAAGCTGCAGCAGGTGCAAATAAGCTTCAGACAGTGTTACAAGCGCTGCTCAGAACTCTCAACTATGACACCACCTCGGTGCCATCCGGATCTTGGCGCCTTGTGCTGGTTCCGGCCTATTCACACATCGGTCCGCTACTGACGCCACCTCACAGGCCAACGGGGCACCCCACGCCGACTTTCGGCGCAGCATTGTAGGATGGCCACACCAGTGCGGCAAATTGCTGGACACCACCTCGGTGCCATCCAGATCTCGGCGCGTTGTGCTGCCTTCGGCCTATTCGCCACAAGTGCGCACGCAACTCAGCTGCATAGCGAGTGAAACACCAAGGGGCGCCCCACTGCAGCCGAGGAACCTCCATCTTGGGGGCGACGCACAGCATCACATTGCTTTCCAATGCAGTCAGATCCTCAAACAGCCCCCACTGACTGACGCGAACTCACAGGCCAACGGGGCGCCCCACGCCGACTTTCGGCGCAGCATTGTAGGATGGCCACACCAGTGCGGCAAGTTGCTGGACACCACCTCGGTGCCATCCGGATCTTGGCGCGTTGTGCTGCCTTCGGCCTATTCGCACATCGGTCCGCTACTGACGCAAACTCACAGGCCAACGGGGCGCCCCACGCCGACTTTCAACATTGTAGGATGGCCACACCAGTGCTGCAACTTGCTGGACACCACCTCGGTGCCATCCGGATCTTGGCGCGCTGTGTTGCCTTCGGCCTATTCGCACATCGGTCCGCTACTGACGCCGCCTCACGTGCCAACGTATTTTCTCCGCATTTTATACCCTATGCCGCATAACAGGTCATGTGACTTGTTTATAAAACTTTTCATTGGTTCATTTTACTTTTGGTTTCCTAATGATGGAAGGCTTGATCATATGACCTAAAAACAACACTTTTCATTGGATGAAAACTTTTTTTTTTTTCCAAACGATGAAAGCCCCACCTTGTTTCTGGATGTTTCAGACTGAAGCTGGCGTCAGCATGAGAGCACCACCATCTCGTAGCTCCGTCGTGGTCATTCCGCGAGCAATCATGGCAGCCGCTCCCCACCAGAAGCCTGCAGGAGTCGGGGCCCCCAAAACTTTTGATGAATTCTCAAAGCGGAGGGGACGCTTTCGAGAATGGGGTCCAAGACCTAGCAGACAAGCGTCCGATTTCCAAGGTGTCCCAGGGCCATTTCAGTGGACCAGGCCCAAAAAGGAAAGAGCCTGCCGCCATTTTGAGAGTCCTGTGGCAGCCGACTATCGCTGCACCGCAAGAGTGGGCGCAACTCAGCTGAATTGCGGCTTTTGACACAGTGGACCAAAAACGGACGGAATGGCAACTGAAACGGTAAAGGGGCGCCCCACTACAACAGATGACACTCCACCTGGAGAGGCCCGTTCACGCCGCCTCCCCCGGGGCGCTCCACGCCGTTATTCGGAGCAGCATTGTAGGATACCAAAACCAGTGCGGCAACTTACTGGACATCACCTTGGTGCCATCGTTCTGCTGCCTTGGAACTATTCGCACAACAGTTTGCTACTGAAGACCCACCCCCCGCGACGCCCCACGCCGTTATTTGCTGGGTGGCAACTTACTAGACATCACTTTCGTGTCATGTAGATTTCAGCGCGTTCTGCTGCCTTGGAACTATTCGCACAACAGTTTGCTACTGATGACCCGCCCCACGCCGGAAATCTGGACGTTGTGCTGCGTTGGGACTATTCGCACAGCCGACCGCTACTTCGTTGTTTTTCCCTAAAAATGTTTATATGTTATTACTATTTTTGTTTTCTTGTATATATTTATAAATTATTAAAGTTTTATAATCTTACTACTTTGTCGGAGTGCTATATATTTTTAATGTGACACATAATTGTAAAAACTTTGATGTACAAAGAGTCATCCCTGGAATCTTCCGCTTCACGCTCGGTCCCCTCCCCAATCACAATACAGGATGGTTTTCAGATAATAGCAACGCTTCTGCTGTGACGGATCTCATCGAGTGTGGGCCTTGATCTACTATAACTCCTTTGAAGAGGGGTGAATCTTTACAGCTGTGGCCATAAACTACATCTGCAGGGCTAGCTGATACCCTAGGACCAGCCTGGACAATCGGACACAGAGGAAAAGGAGTGTCAGAGGGTGCAGTAGTGAATAGGGCGAAAGGGAGGTGTCGGGCGGGCACAGGGTGTGATTCTCAGGAAAGAGCAGCGCAGATGGGGGGAGGTTTATTACCCATGCATAAGACAGAGAGCGGGGGTGACCACTGCCTGGGGGAGATGCTTGCGAGGGTGGGGAGCCATGCTAAGGATCGACAGCGTGCACAGAGTGGGTCTGGTCAAGGCATCTAAAATGGCTGCCGTGCACGACAAAAGTGTGGCATTTGAAAAAAGACAAGATGGCGCAGACAATGTTTTTCAACACTTCCTGATTTCCTTCGAATCGAACGTTAACAGACGTTGGGGCATATTACCAAAGTTAAGCGATATTTATCCCTAACGATGCATTGCAAAGATTTTTTTACCGTCAGAAATTATCGCAGATAAACGTTGCTATTATCAAAGTTTATCGCAAATACGATAAAAACCGACCGCAATGCATTAATATCGCTGAAAACTCAGCGATATTCATGCATTACCGAGCTAATCCTCTTAGCCATGTTATCCACCTCCCATAGGATAACATGGCTAAGAACTGCTCAGGGCAGCTGTTACTTTTTGGAGATATTCGCGCTTATCTCGAATATTTCCAAAAGTTGATAATAGGAGATAGCGATGTTAGCGACTGTTTCCAGTCGCTAACATCTTGGCATGCCCACTTTGCATGTCATTAGTGATAAATATCACTCACATGCAAAGTGGGGCCCAAGATGGTCGCTATCTCCTACTAGCCGTCGCTAACTGGTGTTAGCAACAGCTAGGTAATACAGATATAATTTTATCTCCGCGAAGCGGAGCGCTGTTACAGATATATATCTTGTTTTTGAACGTTAATTTCTCAAAATGCACTGAAACACATATATTGAGACCTAGCAAAGGCACATCGGGCTACCAGTCCCTAATATTTTACCAAGTTTCGTGCAAATCCATTCAGCCGTTCGATTATTATTATTATTTATTTTTTTTGCCCCGCGGGGCCCTTTTAAAACCTCCACATCAAACCTAGGGGATCAGCGAGGATCTACTATGCCCCCTTATGGTCATTTGCCCCTTCGCTTTGGCCTCCTCTTGTCTCTCGATCCTACCGAGAGACAAGATGGCGGCCGCTACGGACTGTTTGGAATGTTTACAGACACCGGAGAGCCAATCAGCTTCGCTTCGCAAAGCTCCGTAACGCGAAAAGTACGCGAAGCGGTCCGCTGTTACAGATATATATCTTTTTTTGAACGTTAATTTCTCAAAATCCACTGAAGCACATATATTGAGACCTAGCAAAGGCACATCGGGCTACCAGTCCCTACAATTTTGCCAAGTTTCGTGCAAATCCATTCAGCCGTAAGATTATTATTATAATTTTTTTTTTTTGCCCCGCGGGGCCCTTTTAAAACCTCCACATCAAACCTAGGGGGTCAGCGAGGATCTACTATTCCCCCCTATGGTCATTTGCCCCTTCGCTTTGGCCTCCTCTTGTCTCTCGATCCTACCGAGAGACAAGATGGCGGCCGCTACGGACTTTTTGGAATGTTGACAGACGCCAGAGAACCAATCAGCTTCGCTTCACAAAGCTCCGTTGCGCGAAAAGTCCGCGAACCAGTGCGCTAACTGGTCCGCTGTTACAGATATATATCTTTTTTTAAACGTTAATTTCTCAAAATCCACTGGAGCACATATATTGAGACCTACAAAAGGCACATCGGGCTACCAGTCCCTACAATTTTGCCAAGTTTCGTGCAAATCCATTCAGCCGTTCGGGCTAAAAGTGAGGCCAACCGCCCTATGGAAAACTCAATGTTAAAAACACGTTTTGGGACCCCCCTTTTTTCTCGGCCCCCACCGGACGAACCCCCCCCAAATTTTCAAGGGCTGCTCAGAAACAAAATGTGCCATTTTCCTGAAAATTTCAGCCAATTCCGTCCACAAACGCCAAAGTTATTAGACATAGAATTTTCAAAAAACCCATAGAGAAAAAATCCTAACTATATATACCTACTGGCGACCGCCAGTAGGTAATATATATATATATATATATATATATATATATATATATATATACACAAACCACTTCCCTTAAAAAGAGAAGCGCGGAGGCCAGAGGGGGGTCATGTGGAAGCCCTTTATTTCTCGGTGGTATCAGTTGGCAGCAGCAAATGCATTTCGGCTTAACACAAGCCTTCCTCAGTGCTTACGCCCCAACACAAAGTCACGCATATCTCCATCAAGGCTGTTTTGCGAGTGCTGCAGTCGACATTGTACTCCTCCCCTTAAGCGTTGGCTCACCTGTTGGAAGTCACGTGGGTATGTAGAGACTTCAACTCCCAGCATGCAACATGGTCTTGCAGCTGGGCCGGTGGTGTGGGTGCAGACAGTCTATCAATGTCCGCTCCAATGTCCTTTACAGCCTCGTATGGTGGGACTTATAAATGAAACCTCCGTGTCCCAAAGTTCCTCCTCAAGTCCCCTCGGACTGCTGGACCAAATCACAGAGAGATTCTGGCTATGCGAGGACAGCAGTGTAAGCACACAGCGTCCCGGGGTAAATACCACCTTTTGCACTCCTTCTCCTGTTGCTTTGGTGGACAACAAACTATCTCGATCCCTCGAGCAAAAAACTGCACTGCAAGCAGCGCGGTGCCAGTCTCGTTCGTGTCTTCTTGTCAGCAGGGCCATCCGTAAGCGCTCCTGGCTTGGCGCGAAAATATACACAAACCACTTCCCTTAAAAAGAGAAGCGCGGAGGCCAGAGGGGGGTCATGTGGAAGCCCTTTATTTCTCGGTGGTATCAGTTGGCAGCAGCAAATGCATTTCGGCTTAACACAAGCCTTCCTCAGTGCTTACGCCCCAACACAAAGTCACGCATATCTCCATCAAGGCTGTTTTGCGAGTGCTGCAGTCGACATTGTACTCCTCCCCTTAAGCGTTGGCTCACCTGTTGGAAGTCACGTGGGTATGTAGAGACTTCAACTCCCAGCATGCAACATGGTCTTGCAGCTGGGCCGGTGGTGTGGGTGCAGACAGTCTATCAATGTCCGCTCCAATGTCCTTTACAGCCTCGTATGGTGGGACTTATAAATGAAACCTCCGTGTCCCAAAGTTCCTCCTCAAGTCCCCTCGGACTGCTGGACCAAATCACAGAGAGATTCTGGCTATGCGAGGACAGCAGTGTAAGCACACAGCGTCCCGGGGTAAATACCACCTTTTGCACTCCTTCTCCTGTTGCTTTGGTGGACAACAAACTATCTCGATCCCTCGAGCAAAAAACTGCACTGCAAGCAGCGCGGTGCCAGTCTCGTTCGTGTCTTCTTGTCAGCAGGGCCATCCGTAAGCGCTCCTGGCTTGGCGCGAAAATATACACAAACCACTTCCCTTAAAAAGATGGCGGCCGCTACGGACTTTTTGGAATGTTGACAGACACCAGAGAACCAATCAGCTTCGCTTCACAAAGCTCCGTTGCGCGAAAAGTCCGCGAACCAGTGCGCTAACTGGTCCGCTGTTACAGATATATATCTTTTTTTAAACGTTAATTTCTCAAAATCCACTGGAGCACATATATTGAGACCTACAAAAGGCACATCGGGCTACCAGTCCCTACAATTTTGCCAAGTTTCGTGCAAATCCATTCAGCCGTTCGGGCTAAAAGTGAGGCCAACCGCCCTATGGAAAACTCAATGTTAAAAACACGTTTTGGGACCCCCCTTTTTTCACGGCCCCCACCGGACGAACCCCCCCCAAATTTTCAAGGGCTGCTCAGAAACAAAATGTGCCATTTTCCTGAAAATTTCAGCCAATTCCGTCCACAAACGCCAAAGTTATTAGACATAGAATTTTCAAAAAACCCATAGAGAAAAAATCCTAACTATATATACCTACTGGCGACCGCCAGTAGGTAATATATATATATATATATATATATATATATATATATATATATATATATATATATATATATATATATATATATATATATATATATATATCCATACTAATATAATAAAGAGAAAGACCAAACCTTTGAGGCGGGTAAGCTCCGGAACCACAGCGCCAACTGGAGCGCCGCTTGCAGCATTGGAAAGGTGACGCAAAGCAGATGGACATAGGCTATACACCGGCGCAACATATACTTTGGAGGGGACAAAGCGCGTTGTGGGACAAAGTAGTCCGTTGGAAGTACCGCCGGCTCTGAGGTGGGCGTGTGCGTTCAGCATTGTGGTGGGCGTGTGCGTTACAGCATGAGACGCCGCCTGCATTGTAAAGCGTGAGAATAGCGTTCTGTCACAGCATTGGAAAAGCGTGAGATTAGCGTTCTATCACAGCACGTGAGAATAGCGTTCCATAACGCGTGAGAATAGCCTTCTATCACAGCATTGGAAAAGCGCGAGAATAGCGTTCTATCACAGCACGTGAGAATAGCGTTCTATTACAGCATTGTAAAGCGTGAGAAGTGCGTTCGAGCACGTAGAAATGTGTGGCAGCGTACTGACGGTGACGTGGTGTGTGGCGTCTCAGTGCACCAGGTGTGTGGTGTCTCAGTGCACCACTTTTTTTAGGAAAAAATGGGGGCACCTGCCTTAAAGGATGAAACCTCGCAAGGAAAGAACTGATTTTTGAAAAAGGGGGGGGAATTAACACCGGGTTTTGTGCATGTTTTAGCACATCCTATCGACGCCTGTATACATATAAGGCAATTCAACTGACACTAATGTTTTCTGATTGAATTTTATTTTATTTTTAAAATATTTTTTGCTTTTTATCTTTTATTCTTTTCTTTCTTATATCTGGTTATTTTGTTTGTACATATTATCAAATCTTAAATACATTTCAAAAACCACAATTCATTCAATCCAATAATTATGTTCACAGTTATATACAGAAAAAATGTCCTTCATTTCAGAATGCACGATTCTTTAGATCCAATATTTTTGTTCACAATTATATACAGAAAAATTTCCTTCAACGCGTTTCGACAGAGCCTTCCTCAGGAATTCTGTATATATTTTCTGTATCAATGATAACTGTGCATTAGTAACATTGAGTCCAACTTCATAATAGAACGCCTGTGATTGCAGCGCGATAAAAAGATGGTCTTAATGGGCCTGAGTACGTGTGAATTAAAACATCATTTTCGAATCTATGATGTAAACTAGCAGGTATGTCTTCACTGCACAAAAAATGTCCTACAGCAGCTGGATTATTAGTATTCCTGTTCAAGCTCTTAATCAGTCGGTTAATAAGTCTGGGTTTATTTCACATTCAGAGATGTACAGTTGTATCGTTGTCATAGGGGCATAGCTGCATGACGGCGTCTCGATTGACTTCAATCGAGACGCCGTCATGCAGCTATGCCCCGGGACGCTATTCGAACAGAATTCAAGTGATGCCTATGACAACGATACAACTGTACATCTCTGAATGTGAAATAAACCCGAACTTATTAACCGAAGATAAAAAGCAAAAAATATTTTTAAAATAAAATAAAATTCAGTCAGAAAACATTAGTGTCAGTTGAATTACCTTATATGTATACAGGCGTCGATAGGATGTGCTAAAACATGCACAAAACCCGGTGTTAATTTTCCCCCCCTTTTTCAAACATCGTCTCAGTGCACCACACCATGTTTCAGAAGTGCGTTGACGTACCAAGGCACCCCGGCGCATTGTGCAGGCAAGGGCTGCTGTGGCGTAGAAAGGACAGAGAACCTCGGAGCACACGCTCTCAGTGCACCAGGTACCTATTCAAACCATTGCACACATTCTTTTTTATACCCGGACAACGTCGGGACGGGCTGCTAGTATATATATATATATATATATATATATATATATATATATATATATATATATATATATATACAGTGTGTTTTTGTGTCTGATTTATATTACCCTGGCTTTGAGTTTATAAGAAATCCTTTTTCAAATTTAAGATACAACTTTTAATGTGTAGTCACATTTGGTCGTACAGTTTATTTATCTAAACTTGTCAGTAGCCCCTTCTCTTCACAGGTTACAACAAAGGTCCACTGCCTTAAAAGAAAATTGACAGGTTGGCCTAAAGCTTCATCAGGAGAAAATCAGATATAAATAAAATTAAATTAAATCTAAGATCAATTGGTGGCTTACTAGTGATGTGGTGATAAGGTTAAGGCCAAGCAATCTGTTCACAATTTGAGAGCAGACAATTAGAACAGCTGCAGGCTTTTCCACTCCTCCATGTCCTGCAGCATTTAGTGGGGCATGGACGAAAGAGGCAGCTGGCAATTACTCACTCTACTTTTCTATTTTAGTAAATACCTAAATGCAAGCTTGAAAACTACACACACTAAGTGGAGGAATGGAGGAGAGAATAAATATACAACCAACTCTTAAGTAAGGCTTAAGAACAAAGGCACTATTCCAACTTATGTAATGCTGGCTAGAGCACACTCCACTCCCAACATAAGGTAATGTTGTGGTAGTGAGAAAACTATTCTCACAATCTTGACCAAGGTGTGGCATAAAACCTTTTGATGATTGGGCTAGATATTGGCTAAAGCCTGGCAATGCCCACGTCGGCTACTGAGTGAGAAAAATAAGGCCAAAATACTATGCCCGCTCGGTATTTGTTTTAAATCTATTGATTTGATTTTCATGAACCCAAAAAGAGATTAAATATACAATTAGAAACATTAGCAGACACCCACACAACATCAGACTATCATGCTCCTAGGCACCCAGTATCGAAAATCAACATGCATGACGTCACATGGCAACACACCCACCATCACATGCCAAGCAGCCTCTATCAGAAGCTCAAACACAACTAGACATGCACAGATAATGCCATCTGAAGTATTCATAGTTCTCCTTTTCCACAGAATCACCACAGATGAACATGGACACTTTTTGGGATGTGTAGGCACGAGCAGGGCTGGACGGCTGGGCAAAGGAACATGCCTTAATACACTCTACAGAAAAGCACAGGTGCAATAGCTGCATCCAGTCAATGGAAGCTAGTACCTGCTCTGGCCTGCCTGCACACTGGGTATTGTGGACACCCCGGCAGCAAAGGAATACAGAAGCGCTACCCGTCACAACATAATGACTAAGATAAAGGCATAAAGTTGCTGCACTCACGTTCGTAATCTGTTTTATTCACAGGTATGAACAGTGTTAAAGTTGTTAGAAATCCTTATAGGTGCTCAGGGTGATCACCTCCTAGTCCTTGAGGTGCTAGTATTAACTTAGACAAAAATAGGAACAGGGGATGAAAAAGAAAAAGGAACCAAGGGGTGAAAAATAAGATAACAAAGATAGTAAAAAGTAAAAGAGTGTGAAAGGCCAAAAAGTCACTGAAGACTAAGAAATTCAAAACGTATACAAGGGCCAACTGAGGCACACAGCCATTAAGGAGAACATAGTTATACAGAGGTATTCAAAATGTATAGCATCCCAAGCATACATCACAGGTGGCGACTTGCACAATTCTTTTTGAATTGAGCCTTTAGGGCCATATTATCAAGGAAGCTGCGGTAGTTTATCGCCGCTTTACTGGCAGGAAACTGCTGATAAAGCGGCGATAATGGGCTTGATAATATGCGATTCGAATTTCAATCGAAGCCCAGGTTAGATACATCTAACCTGGGCTTCGATTGAAATTCGAATCGCATATTATCAAGCCCATTATCGCCGCGTTATCGGCAGTTTCCTGCCGGTAAAGCGGCGATAACCTACCGCAGCTTCCTTAATAATATGGCCCTTAGTTTCTGTGCCATCCTGGGTCAGCCCTATATTAGACTCCATTATTCTCTACCTACAGATTCCCCCTGATAAGTGCGGATGCACGAAATGCATAGGGGATTGATGTACGCCTCTCATGTTTTTGGAAATTTTTGATCAGCTGTACTATGTCAGACTGATTGGATACATTTGATTACTACTGGAACCAATTGCTAATCATATGACGGAATATGATGAATTTTGCTTGACAGAATAAAGGAACATTCAATAAATACACGGAGTGTTTCCATACTCATACCTTTGTACAAGCGTTTATTCGCTCTAAGAGTGCTCAGAGTTAGCCCTTCCTCGTGGGAAGGCTTCTTGTCCCACAACATAATGGCTGCCATAGTGTCAGACACGCAGGTAAAAGTTGCTTCAGAGCTATAGCATGGTCAGGTGTCTCAGGCAAAGTGCATATCCAGGATCAAGATGTGGACTAAGTACCACCTCATTGCTATTTGTGTACTTTGTTGGAAGACCTCCAGATGGAAACGAACTTTGTTTTTGGGCCTGAGGTTCTTGACTATTTCCTTAGCACTTACAAAGTGCCTACCAGGGGTAGAAGCTAATATTGTGGAATATCATGTTGTTTCTTACCCTGTGAGCATTTTGTTTTATTTTATTTTCCTACTCTTCCAATCCTTCAACCCCTCATGATGAGGCCTGGTATGCATCTTCCTACTGGTATTGGCTCCAACTACATGACTTACTAATCACGGTCAACATGAGAACACTACCCATCTAAACCCCACACAATCAACATGAGATGCTCACATGCACACATCCACTACCAGATGACTACACAAACACCATTGGATGCCCACGCAAACAAATCGTATAATCATACTCATGCCATTAGAAGCCCATCTGAACACCATCAGACCAGAGGGGCTGGTATTACCAACCTTGTGTCGCCATAGCCTACAACAAGCCCTAAGACAGTTGCCACCTGTCCTGGTGGCATATATGTAATTACAATAAAGGAAACGTGCCAGCTGTCAACTATCCCAAGTCTCATTCACACTCATAAAACAAGAACAAGAACTTGAACAGATAACACATACCACATAACTCTTTTTCAAAAATAAACAGAAGTAGATGTTAACTGCCCTAAGTGTCTTTGTTTGGTACCTTTTTTCAGCCTCACTGGTGACATCTGGCTTCGTGCCACTCCTACAATGAAAACTCCCATTACCCTCAAAAGTAAACATGATGCTTGCTTAAAGTTCAACCATGATCCACAAAATTTGAACACCCAAAATTATTAATTTTCCTTCTCTCATCCCATTATTGATCACATTATCTATTTATTTGTTGTTTTCCTGAAATGGGAAAAGCTTGTTTTGTTACACATAAATTGTCAAAATGTAATATCTGACCATCCACTAATTTCGTAAGTGGTTTTGGGTTTGATAAATCCAGATAGCACATACATTATCAGGCATAAATATACATTTCATTTGTAATGCAAGAGAATATTATTTGATTCAATGTTTACTTCATTGATAATCACTTAATGTGCCTTCTAAGTACATAATCAAGGTTTTTCTATTTCAAAAAGGCCTTAAAATAACACAACCAGCAATACTAATCATATACAACTTGAGAAATCACTTACCTGAGCAAAATATTTCTTTGTTAGGCATCATGATAATCTCCATGTATATTCATTTCAGAATCTATGGTGTTAATTTAACACTATGGGCCCCATTCTGATGCGGTTTGAAAATAATTTCTACTGAATCAGTTTGGCAATGGTTTCCGACTGACTCGGATCGGAAGAGTCTGACCGACCGAGTACGATGCATCTGGATGATTCCAGATATGATTAGGTTGGACTCCCATTAACTTCAATGAGAGCCTATGATCCAACCAAATGCATAGACTCCCATTTATGAAAGGGGGGGCTAAGGAAAATCGGTCACCCTGTGGCGGGCCCCTCTGGTGCCTGCCCCCCTATGCATGGCTGGTAAGGGAGGACCCATGGCTACACTCACTACACTCACAGGCCTGATTGGGAAGGTTCTGAGTGCCCGGGCCCACTACGGGCCCCCAAAGTCTAATTTCAAATGCTGATTCAAGTCGGACGGCACTATTTGGAAAGGCTGCCTGAATCCAGCATCGTAAATGGTTGTTCAGAAAGGCAGCCCATAGAGACGTACGATTCTGCTCCGTATGGCTCGGGCATTCCGAATGCCGCAGGGTTGGATTGGAATATTCCTAACGCCTAACACGAATCATACTGGGTTGATCGGAAACCTTTCCAATTCAGTCAGAAAAACATTTTCCTGTTCTGATTCGGACAGAGCAAATGCCATTAAGAGGCCTTCCTAACCACATCAGAATAGGGCCCTATGTTGAACAAAATATCTTGAAATGAAGTTAACAATCACCAAGTTAAACATTATACAGACTCAGATGCATTATATTTTCATGCAGCGCAACTCATCAAGCCACCTTGCTGCACTATATGAAAGGGCAGAAGTGCGCCCTATTTAACATCATGTGGTGCATTCCCTCTCTTTCCTTGTGCTGGTGCACAATGCTCTGCCTAATGCAGGCACCATTGCCTCATGGTGTCAGGGTACCTGCATTATAGGCAGGATTGGTTTTGTGCAGGAAGAAACACCTTTCTGCACAAAAAGAATCAGCAGAGGCATTTTCCTCTTTCTATGTGTTCTGCAAAATGCAACACATGTAGAAAGAGGAAAAAACGAGGCGAAATAACAATATTTTTCCATGTCATGCCTTCCCTGTGGAGGTGCAGCATATTGACGTGTTCCAGGTCTACCACTAATGGTAAATCTGGGAATGTGCCAAAATCCACGGGTGGATGCATGGGGACACCCACGCTCCACCCATGGAACACCTCCCTGGGGCAGAGTAACGCAAGGCAGCAATTTTTACTTTCCTGCATTACTCCAGATGTATTGAGGCATGTAGGGCCATGCAAAGTAGACTTATGTGGCTTGTTGAATCTGACTTTAGTGTTGCATCTCCCTTGCTCCCCCTTGCGTGGCCCCAGGGTGACTCAAAACTATGATGAATATACCCCTAAACAAATCCTAAAAGGAGTGGGACAGCACTTTCTCCTAAAGCATGGAACAATTTCCTCTCTAAAGCTCTAATTTATTGTTCAAGGAATATATTCAATAGTATTGATTTTATCTGATTATTCTCTCAGGTTAAATGTTTAGGTTATCCTTTTTATAAATACATCTAAGGGTGCCAATGATTTAGGTGGAAGTAGAATTCTGTAAAAACTGAAACAATCATTGCAATAATAGTCTGTGACTTTTTGAAATGGGTTCCATTACACCACCACCATTAATTGTTGCCTGAATCTTGGTTTATGTTTTAGTCTGTTAAAATGTTGAAATTCACAGGGAGATATTCTCAAGAATAGGTGATAATCATCGCCAACCTAGGATTAACGCAATTTCACATAACGCCGTCTATCGCGGGAAACTAACGCCCTGTTAATGGCGTATTCTCAACACTCCGGCATCAGGCGATATTTCCCGATAACGCGTCAAATGGCCACGTTAAAATTACTGGGACAGCGATAAAAAAGGTACCCGAACATGAAAAAAGTTACGATGGGTCCAACAGCGATAAAAACATCAGCGATAACAGCGCCAGGCTTGCTATACCCATGTCAGGCGGGAAAAAGGCCAATAAAGCTGCAAAAAAATACTGAGAAGTACCATGGAGGAAGCTGTAGCAACTGCAGAGGCCAACAAGTACTCCACAAACCCCCCGGAGGACTAGCTAGGGACCTTGGGGAAGGAGAAGGGCAAGGAGAAGAAGAAGAGGAACCTGCGATTCAGTGATTATGGAGGTAATAGACACCACCACCAACAACTAATAATCACCTCCACTGTGTCATTGGCACCTAAAAACGCAATATTGCAGTCCATCTTGGCCAAGGTGAATGCAGTCAGAGTGAAGTGCCAAGAAGTGCTGGAATGACTTGAAGCACAAAATCAAGCTGAGACTGGCTAACAACCGGAAAGCAGCAATGCGAACTGGAGGTGGAAGTCCAGTGCCACATCAGGAGATGGATGAGATGGAGGAATTGGTGTCCACAGGCATCAGTGGGGAGACGGTGGCAGGAGTTGGGAGACTGGACACTGCTCAACATGACCTGCCCCAACAGTAACAGGGTGTGTAATGACCAGGGACTGGGGGGACGGGGGAGATGGGCACAATGGCACACATGTACAATTAGGTATAGCACAGTGCACACCCACAATGACTCTGGATCATGTCCCTGATCTCTTTGGCATACTGCAGCACACATAGAAACAGCAAGTAGGCCCCCGTCGACAATCTGCCAAGAGGTTGCTCTCCCCACACATCACTAATCTCACAACAAACCCATGCACATGTGCTGAAACCAGAAAAGCTGCGGGTCCATGAGCCATACTGACAATGCAAGTGACACTGCATGACAATTATCATGGCTGCAGTACAATTATCATGACATGGTGCATGCCACGAGACTGAGGTGACTGAGTGTAGACCACATCCGTAAAGGAGCAGGTCACACTGTGACACGGCCACGTGTCATCCCCCTTATGTCCATGTTGCTCATGTTGTGGGACTTGAGTCACAGGGTGCATCTCTGCATCAGTGTGGTTCATATCTGACCCCAATGGACACGCGAAATTTCATATTTTACCCCAAGTGAATCCCTGTTGTCTTTTTTTGGACAGCAATGACAGCCTTCATGTACTGTTCCATGATTGCTAAGGACGTGATGTGACGTGACGTGCACATGTGAAGAACTTGTTAATGAGTGTGTCCCTGCGGGCTATCCCTGCTGCAGCTGTAGTGGGGTGTGGTCCACCTGCCTCATATTCCTTATAATCGTTCGGTGCATCTGGCACCTGGATCCATTGGGCATTGGTGCGTACACATATGTTGTGCAATACACAACATGCAATTATCATCTTGGACACTATTTCTAGGCTGTACAGGAGTCTGCCACCTGTGATGTCCAGGCACCTGAAACGTGACTTGAACACACCAAATGTGCGCTCAACAATGCCCCTGGTGTGTTTGTGGGCCACATTGTACTGCCTCAGGCCGGGATGTTCGGGGCTCAGAGGGGTGTCATCATCCACGGGCAGAGTGCATATCCTTGCTCACCTGTGAGAGGTAAGTGAGATTTGGGTAACTTGGTGGTTCTGCATGCTGTGTTGGCAGACCCACAAGTCTTGTGGCGTGTGATTTGTGCGACTTTGGGATTCATGTTTGCCATGTATTGATTCTGGCAAATGTGTGGGATCAAAGTGTATTACTTAGCCTCACATATGCTCCTCCCTCCCCCCGAGCCTATTTACTTGTGTCACTGCAAGGTTGCATCACTTGCACTCCTACGGCACACCATTGTCACACCTGTCTTTACATTGCTTACTAACGGCAGCTATCTCATTTTAAACAATCAAGACTGCTGTGACTTGCGTGGGGAGTGCCATACTTGGTAACAGTTTCCCAGCGCGTAACTTGCTGTAGCAATATGCTTTTCCCGCCCCGTAAGGGAATTTAGATTCTTCACTGTGGCCTTCTATTTCAACTTTGAAAGTAGAGTTCAACGGGTTTCAGCTGGCTCAAAGCCCTTTTATTCCAACAGGAGGTGGCCCTCACTTCCGGCAAAGAAATGCTATAGATTGCAGATGGCTCGGACCGTGAGTGAGATACAGTCGCTTTTTAACACTAACCTCCCACTTCATTTTGGGGAACTAATTCACCAACTACTTAATGCATCTGGGAGGACAGGCCTTGCAGATTTTTTTAAATGTGTGGGATCTGACCTGGTCTCTTTTTTTCTAACTATATTCGGGATAATACCAGCTTTTATTCATTCTATATTTTCCAGTGTTTCGGAGGGTTCCCCTTAATATTGGTGCTAGTAGCTGGTGTCCTACTGCACCACTTTGTGCTTCGTAATGGCTGCTCACTTTGTGGTTCTGCACAGGCCGGCCTAGCTACAACTGTACTGCAATTGCCTGTATGAGGCATTTGGATGCTTGCTCTTAGCAACGATTGGCATCAGTTACGACTTGACCTTTCGCTTTGCCTACTATACTTGCGTGCAACCTGTGCTACATTGCAAAAGATGTCATTTCTCCTGGGTGATGGAACTTTGATTATCAAAACGTGGTGTCCAATCCCTGATTTCAGCTGGTTGATGGGGTCCTTAGAGGCGCATGACGATGCTTGTTCTGTTGATGGTAAAATAACACGTGCAGCTTTACTTGGAATCTTGGCTCAATGGGATATCTGTGCGGCTGCACAGAATTTCCAAAAACTTAGTTTCATTGAATATCTTGCAAGTTTCCCATTTCTGGTTTTGGATGCTCCTGCTTATGAGGAACATGATTGTTCCTTGGACTTACTTAATTAGATGTCATAGCTTTATTCTACCAATGACAAGAATGAATTGTTAGTCGGAATTTCAGTTCTTTGCACACATACCTTAATGGATTAACTGCTTAGGTCGTCACAACTCTGCTGTCTGCATTATTGACTCTTTTTTCAAAAGCTCAATGTGCCTTTAGCTTTTTCTAGGAACGTTCCATTTTTTCACCATTTTTTTTATTTTTTTATTTAGGAAGTTCATCACTGATATTTTGAACACTGCCTCACTTTTGAACTCTGTTTTTATTCTTCTGTCTATGTCCTACTGACTTACCAGGGGGAGAGTGTTATATGGGGTTATGAGGCCCTTTGGATACATTGTCGACATTGCTAAGTTAGCATGAGTTTGCTTGCCCTATGCTGCTGCTTCAGCGCACGCCTCTGCTAGAATTGGTTTTTGCAACACTTTGCCTCAGCCCTGTACATGATAACAGATTGTTTTTCACGTTCTCATCTTTCCCTTAAAATTCTATCTGAACATAATGTGCAAGGTCGATCAACATTGTCTCTTGTTATTCTGTTCTGGTCAGTCCCTATTACCTAGACAAAACATGTTAGCAACAGATGCAATAAGGAAGAATCGTGCTTTGATATAACGTGATTGCATGTTTTTGAAACACAATCAAATAAAACCATTCCATGGAGCAGAGCTCTGCTGTTCCTATGATGTAAACCTTTGGGTTTAGGCTTTCAGGTGGGGGTTCTGCTAATAACGCCTAGAGATCTTCTGTTATATAAAATAACTTCTTACTGCCAAGGGATGGTGATTAGGCCTACTTCTTTTGCCTTTTTCACAGCCCGCATACTGTTTCATGAATCACTATAGTCAAAATAAACTTTTTTAACTTATTTAGTGACTCTGAGTTACTTTGGTGGCCATCCCGGAAGTTAACCACGCCCAGAGCCCTGGGCTATTTATTCACACTCCTACGCTGGACTGGCTTATGCCAACCCAGCCCACTACGCTTACGCTTACAGGGGGGGGGGTAGCATAGCTACATGTCCAGGGTCTTCCCACTGCCTGAGATAACATGGTTGTGTCCACTGTCCACAACACTACAAACACCAGCAGTATATGTCCATATGGACATGTCTGTGCTCTGCATACTCAAGACTGTTCAGCACATCACAGTCACACTTGGCATTGTGTACATTCTTATTCATGGGTCCCTTGCCTTCTTCGCACATTCTTGATTCCCACCTATCCCCACATTCTGCAATTGTGTGGCTGAGGCGCTATGCCTAGGTGGATGGTTGATCTACATGTCTGGCCCCTGTTACTACAGTTACTTGTGTTGTGTCTGGTAGGTGGGCATGTTGTATGAGATTTTGTTATGTGTGCATTCCCACAGTTGTGAGTTGTATGACTGTGGAGTTGAGGTGTGTGGTGTGTTCCATTGGTACTTACCAACAAGCAGTGCATTTCCATAGGTGCCATCCTGAAAGTGCTGGTTGATGATGGACTGTCAGAAGATGTAGGAATCATGCACACTGCCTGGGAAGTCGACGACGCCATTGGTGAACCGTCCCCGGTCGTCCACATTAATGGAATGTGTGTGCTTTCTGTTGCGGTAATTGTTTGCAGTGTCGGCAGGGGGTACAAGTAGGACATGTTTGCAGACAATTGCCCCCAATACGTGCAGGAAGCCAGCTATGGCATAGAAGCCTTGCTTGGTCTCCAGCTGTTCCTGCGCAGTGTGGAGGAAGTGAAGGTGCTGGGGTATCAAGCTGATGAAGCCATCCAAGACAGGTGTGAGGAACTTTGATAGGGCTGGCTGTGAGACTCCTCTGACTCTGCAGGTGTTGATTGGATGGTACCAGAGGCCAACAAGTGCAGCAAAACCAACAGCTTTGTCTGCGGAGGGATGCTGGTTGTCAGCCTGTGGGCAATGTGGGTCAGGATGCGAAGGATGGTTGTCCTTTTGAACATGTAGTGGGCAATGACATCCTCTGGCGTTAAGTCTCTGAGGCTGGTGCATTTTTGGAAGGACCACTGTCTTGTTCTGCACTGCCTCGGTGGTAATTTTGGGGGGGTCCTGGGGGTGGGGGTGGTCTTAGGAGTGGTGGAGGTGGGTGTTGGGACCCTCTTGGGTCTCTGAGCTGCATGATTTGTAGTTCCATGGCATCTGTTGGTCTTCAGATGTGGCTCTGGGCTTGCCTCCCTTTATACTGCAGGTTTTCGTCCTACTTGAGACCAGAAAAAAGCAGGTCTTAAGTCCTTGCTGCTAACATGCCTTATTGCCTATTTTTGGCCCGCATTGCCTGTCTGGCTGAATATCGCAAAGTGGTGTTATTGTGAGGGAAGGCCTACTCTGCATATGATTAGCGTTAGTTGTCGCTGTCAGCCTTGGCGATGTTTTTAGCAGCAGCTATCGCAGGTAAACTGGCGATGTCAGCTGTTAGCGCAGGTTTGTGAATAGGGCGATAAATCTATCACCACTTTCGTGGCGGAAAAGTGCCACTAAATTGGAGATGAGTCCTTGAGAATATGCCCCACAGTGTCATTTTATGAAAAAAAAGTTGTTTTTAATGAATGTATAAACTAATCTAGACTAGAAATTGCATGAAAATCTTGGAACATTTACTGCATACGTTGCACTCTTTTGCCCAGAGGCAGCACCCACTTTAAGAATAATTCAACAGTTTATAGTGAAATTTCAATCATATGGACTAGGAGAGCTGTGTCTTTATATAAAAAGTATGTTTCTCTTTCCATTGTTTGAACTCCTTTTACATTATTTGAATTCAGATTTATGTACTCACTCTTATGATTGTTTGGTAAGACTGACAGGCCTAACACAAAAGTGAAACATCTATGTGAAATAGAGCTTGTCATAAGAGAAAGGTCTTAAAATTACATTTGAGGGCATACTGAGTAGGGATTTTACTACCTCCAAAGGGAATAGTCCCACATGGAGGACCTATAGGCACCAATGCGTTAAGGTACCTTCAAGCCAGGAGATAAAAGAATAATAATAGAAAACAGTAGATTGGTTAACTCGGAGGTATGTCAATGGAGGGCAAAGGAATGTTGATATATGGTAATAAAGGGATGACGTGGTAATAATCCACAGACTCCCGAGAGATGCAGTGAAGACAGGATAGGGAGGTGATGTATGTGTTGTTTGAATTTATGTTGCTAATGCAGATCGGAAATTAAGAATATGATGAGAGTGAAGATCTTGTTTCATTGTCTTACTGCAGCTATTTGAAAATCTTGCTTCTTGCTATTGCTTTGTTTCGGTTTCAGGAGATGGGTTGGCAACAAGAGAAGGTCAATTTCACTTCCTTGTATGGCGGAGAGATTTCTGTATGGCTTAATGAGTAACACGTTAGGTACTGAACTTGTGGCTTTAGAGGAGATGCGACGTTGAACGCAAGTTGTCGATTTAGAGAAGACATAAACTACACAGAGCAGAAGAAGATTGATAGAAAAGCTCTCCCTGAAGTACAATAAAAACCCAATGATGAACTCAGCGCTATAAGCAAATAGGCTCTGAGAAGCAAAATTCATATTAGCATCGAAAAAATCCTTGGGAAAGTCTAAACAGGAGTCTTCGTACTGTCTACTTAGTATTTCTAAATAGAACAGTGTGCTAGACTACATGATTAAACCTTCCTAACAGTAGCGACTATTGCGAATAGTATTATGAATAACGTCCCAACTACTTTCTAAATGCACAGGACCCCTTGATTTTATATATATGTGTGTACTAGTTAGTATATGTGAAGGCCCTGATGAAGGTGATAATATAAATCCACCGAAACGTACGTAGGCCCTATACACCTGAGACCCACATGTAAAGGCGATCAAAAAGCAAAAACGAAGCCTGCGACCAAATAACCTACAAATTGGATGTTACTAAGAGAAAGAAATATGGTTATCTAAACATAAAGATCATTTAGGATCTCAGATGTAATGTCGTCCTTTGTTTGTTTCATATGTATTTCTGTCACCAGTGTGAATATGTTAGATTGAGAATGAATGATGTTGCATGACTGATAGATAGATTGATAGCATTTGACAATGTTTTTTCATTTTGTGGGGTTCGTATCAAATTTGTTACCATAAACAATGAACTTTTTGCACTGTATTTATCTCTTTTTGTCTTAAAAAATATGAAAAATGTTATAAAAATGTATTTCCATTTTAAATCATGAAAATGAAATTAAATAGAAAACTTGAGAATAATATGGTATTTTGAAATAAGTTCTTTTCTATGTTGCATCCTATGTGAATTGATGAGATTCAGTCCATAAGTCGTAAAATCAATAGGTCAGTTAAGAGGTCCCCTCTACTCAGTGTTAGGTA
The DNA here is from genome assembly GCF_964261635.1 of Lissotriton helveticus. NCBI lineage: Eukaryota > Metazoa > Chordata > Amphibia > Caudata > Salamandridae > Lissotriton > Lissotriton helveticus. Next base: position 1,443,220,566 of record NC_136061.1, on the reverse strand, counting down.
CTGAACTTGCTGCAGACTTGCAGCGGTTGCCGGCTTATGTCAAGCAAGAATGGTGGGATGTAACTTAATGTCTGCTGTTTCTGAATAACCTGGGAGGTAGCATACAGGGCACTTTTCTGTTGTGAAAATGTGATGTGAGATATTTATCAATATATTTTTACACCCTCTAGTTGTGAAAGGAATAGGATAAAACAATCTTTTGGGTAGAACTGGAAATGGACAAAAACTGGGAACAAGCTTTAAGTGTTCTCTTTGTGATGTTGAGTTCAAGGGACACTTTGCTGTCAATACAAAGGCTGACAGATTTGATGCTGGTTGAGAATTAGGACCTAGAGATTTCTAGGTTCATGGTTTAGAGCCATCACTGGCTGTCAGTGTGGTTGGTGTAGGAGTTCAGGAATTTTTTAGCCCAATTCATGACGGGACTTTTGTGTACTAAACTTACGAGTGCAGAGTCTCTCCACATTCAGGGCAGAATCTCAACATGGCACACTGCAGAGGATATGCCATACGGAAAATATGCCATGATTACAGCAACTCTGCCACAAGTGTGGAGACTCCACACTGTTATCTTTACTACGCATAAGTCCCTTCGTGAATCAGGTCCTGAGTGTCTTCAGTCCACCAGCTCCTCTCTTTAGCAAGAATAGAACTGTATTCCTGCAAACAGCCACTGAATCTGTCCCTCTTTTTATAATCGTTACGAGCAGCACACTTCGCAAAGATTTTGAAGCATTAAAACATGTGAAAAGTTGCATGTCTTGGGCACAAAGAAATCTGTGAACACCTAGTAAGCTCTAGGTGGTCTCATCGTCAGATTCATTTGCATATTCAATGATAAATGTCAAGTGTTTGGTTTCCATGAGAACAAAATGTGCATCTTCATCAACATACGGTGGCTCTCTGTTACATAATTGTCTCCACTCATGTATGCCAACACATTAGAACAGCAAATTCTAGAGGTGACTGCAAGGCTTCCAGCAATCTCATTAACTATTCTCCATTACACATGGGAGATTCTGATTATGTGATAGACCCCCACTGTGACCATAACCGTCCAAAGTCATGGGTCACACCAAAGCCATAATGACAGTCAGTAAAAATAGTCCCAACACAATAAGCTCTAGTAAAAGCTTTCAGTTCTGCTGTTTGTGCAGTAATTACCCCTCAGAGCCATGATGCTTACATTACCCCCCAACTGTACAGACTGCATAGGCAGCCCTTAGGGTTCCCCCATCGCCAAATCTAGCGTGAGTCATCAACAAACACTATGTAATCCGACTATGCCAGGGGCTTATTTAGAATATCTGATCTCAGCTTGATGCATTGTTCAGTGACATCAAGACAGTCATGCTCTACCTGCCCTTCATCATTTTCATCCTCAGGCAATGGTAACAAAGTAGCAGGATTTAGAGAAACACACCTCTTAAGGGTGATGTTCTACACAGCCAGTATGTGTTTGTTCATATTTAGTCAACCTGCTGTTTGTAAGGTGCTGATTGCCTGTGTGCATCAGGAACATCTCCACAGAATGGACTGCAAGAGGGTGTCTCATGTCAATACTCTCACAACTTTGAAGGCTGACACCTATTGTCACTAAAGCTTTAAGGCAACTTGGAGGTCTTTCAGCTACAGGATCAAGAGTAGCAGAAATATATGCCACAGGTCTTCGCGCATCGCCTTGGATCTGTATAAGCAATGAGAGAGCGCAGCCCTCCCTCACACTGCAAAAGAACATAAAAACATTGTTATTATCATTTATTCCCAGTGAACGGGCATTGAAGAGACTTTCTCTCAGCTCTAGGAATGCAGTCAAACAGTCATTGTCATATGGTACTGAATCAGATACATGCTTGTGTGCCAGTCACTGTAAAGGCTTTGCCATTAGGCAACAAATTGGGTATCTACTACCAAGAGTAGTCCTGCAGTCTCAGAAACAGCCTGACTTCTCTTTGAGTTGCTGGTGGACTCATTATGAAATGGCAGAGATCCTTTCTTGCGACACCTTCCTCCCTACCTTCTTTTTTACAATATTACAACTTGCTTGGGGACACTTATGTCCATTCTTAGCTAAGTTGTTCAATTGTGCAATGATGTCTTGTTTACAAGCTTCCTGAGTATCCAACATCACTAGCAGGTTGGCGATGTACTGAAATGAAATAAAACTAAATTAAATTTGTATGGAGCAACAAATGCACAAAGGCTTCAAGGTGCTCATCGCTAATCCTGAAAGTAAGCTCATCCCATAGCATAACCTATCATTAGGTACTTAACCTTGTTACAAAGAGAAAAGCCAGGCTGTTAAGGCCTTCCTGACCAAAAAGGCTCTACCTTCCCATCTCTGTTTCTGAATTCTAAGAAAGACAACTAAATTGTGGGCTGCTGAGCGAAGATGTCTGCTAGGGAAATACCATTGAAACATGTTTTTAATTCCATCTGAACTGGTACTATACAATGCTTTATGAACAATGCATATAGATTTAAAGGTGACATGCTTCTTTACTGGAAGTCAGTGAAGATCAAGCAAATCCTCTCAAGACTGCTAGATGTTTGGGATATCTAATGTCAGCCTCTGCAATGCATTTTGTGCAAGTTGCTGCCAGTGTTATCTTATTAGCATCAAGATAAAGTGCACTGCAATAGTTGATCCTGGAGAAAATTAGTGCTTAGGCTACTTGATTCTCTCTAGGGTGAAGAAAGTGACCTGCTTGGTGTCACCCGGGTCCCTAGTAGAATACCTCTCAGCCTTTGATACCAAATTAAGAGTCGGAGGAACAGTGGAGAATATTCACCAATAACTGTTTTTTTATATGCACTCAGAGTGGAGCCCCTTTTGCACAGTCTCTAGGAGGGAACTGAAGATCAACAAGCATAGAGATACATTATGTACATCTCATGATTAGTTGAGAACATGCCCATAGTGGAACTTTCCAGGCAGATGCACCTGGACAGTAAAATAAAAAAGAACTTGCTCTGGAACTCAGCACATTACAAGGTTGTTGCACCCGGTACTACAATAAGGCTACCAGACAAGTGGGAGAGGCCCTCTATCTAGTGGGAATGCTATGAGCTGGCATTAACAATTCTTCATAACAGAAACGAAACTCAGCAGAGAGTATTTCTCAGAAATAGCAAAGATTAGTTTTGATTATCTTTTAAAATGGCGTCTAACTTAAAATGGTGCAGCGAATGCTAACTTATATAGGGCACTGTATAAGACTTAAAGGGCCTAATCTAACAGACCCTCCTTTTAGCATGAGCTAAAAACATTTTCTAGTGTATAAAAAAGATAAATAGAACAGACAACATTATCACAAAAGGATCAATATGTCAGCAATTGAAAGGGCATCAAAATTCAGAAACATAATTGGGATAAAATGATTAGCACTCCTTACATGAACATCAGAAAATGGTACAGCAAGAATGGAAGAATCCTCAAATATCCCCTCATCAATATTCATCAGTTCATCAATATAAGCCTGCATCATCATGGCGGCATTTGTAACATGGGCTGATATCTTCTCTTTGAGCATAAAAACAGTAGCACAATAGGGTCAACAAGAAGTGAGACATTTTATGAGGACACAACAGAGTACTAATATCACAATACGATAAATCAGTTGTTGAAGTATCCAACCACACTTTCCAAAATTAGACCAATTCCAGTTCCCACTTTTCATTCCCTGCACATTGTCTATTATATCCATAATATGTTGTATTATATTCTTTTCCAAATTTTTTATATTGACCACGCAATGGTCGCCGACCACTGCACATACATCCCCACTCTTTGCCGAGATAAAATCCAATGAATATCTAGTTTGTTCTGACTACACCTGCATGCTTTCTTACTGGGTAGTGATACCAAGCAAAGCTGCTACTGTGGTATTGGATAGAATTTGTAGCTTACATCCAAAATATCCCCTGGCTTTCTCACGCCTGGCTATGGCAGTACCACCCAATGTAAATATGGAAGAAAGGATGCTTCCAAATGTAATTCCATTACTATAGCTATTTACTGCTAAATATGTAACCCCTTGCAGAATTCCTTTGTTAAAGTTCTTTTCACCCACCTCATTTTGGGTCAGGCATATTTACATGGAACACTCATTGGCAACATCATTCCAAGAGCTACATCATCAGTACCATTGTGAACATTGGAATAAGACCCATTGGACAGAAAGAAGAATCCTGGGTGTGCACATGTTGGTCCCTCATAATTCACTGCAGGGTATCTGGAGTTCATTCCCAAAGTGCTCCCATCATCTTTATTCACCATGGGGACCGTATGTCTAAACAATTTTATCCTGGAACAATTAATGTACAGTGAAGTGTTTGTAATCTTTATTATGGGGCAACAAGAAGGATAATAACCAGCCTCCCGGGGTACTGTCAACTCCTTGTAATGCCAACCCACCAACGTTATATTCTGTGCTTCCATATAAAAATGATCGCAATATTTATTATTATCACAACGTGGATAACCCATCCTTTGTGACTTTTTATGGGACAGACATGAACCAGTATAACCAAATCCAAACACTTACCTTAGTTCTGCAAACTGGGATGGTCGGGTGTACATATAATTCTCAAGTGACAGAGGGTACACCGTCCAAAGGTAAGTGACAGATCTGATCGGATAACAAGCTGACCCTTTCCACAAAGAACCTTTTATGCATTTCCACAAACACATTACTCAGGACAGCCCTTTTGTTACGCCTTGGGGAAATGATTTTGCCTGTACTACATGTGGGTACACAGTATGCATGTTCCAAAAATCACGACACCCCATATAGTATTATTATCACCAATATCAAGAAAGCAACACATTTTTTTTTACCCCTTCTTGACCAAATCTCATTATGTTGTGGTATAACAATTGGTTGTTCCTCCTCGGTAACCTTCCTGCCAAAAGGGTGCATAGTGAATTTAAAAGAGGAAAATACAAGTAAATATAAAAGTTCCCAGTGACCGTCAGAACCTCAGTGACACAGGCTCCTATTGTCCACCAATCAGTTGGCGCTCTTGAGCACTGGCGGTGGAGCTTCCTCTGTCCTAGGCTCTTCTCCTAATCTCTCACACATTGATGAAGCTGGTATACATTCAGAGTATACTTTTTCCCTACCTAATGTTCGAATAACTAAACAAAACAAATGCAGAATTACCACTTGCTCCAATCCCTAGTTGGTACTGCTACTCAGTACTACCTATCTTGTACAGTAAATCACTAATCTTTTTTCCCCTTAGATTCAGTGGCTTTCGGCCGAGGACACAAATTGTACCTGGCTGCCCCAGGCATTGTGTGATCACTGAAGAGAGGCTCCTGGATTGCTCGTATTTCTAGTGGGACAGCCTAGTTCAGAACATTGTCGTTCTCTATCTCTGGTTGTGTTCAGAAGAGTTGATCGTTGCTAAATGGGACAAATCTGGGCACTCCGATTCCCTCCTTGACACACTGGTCGTAAGGCAATGGCAAAGGTACCCTCCGGCAATGAGTGACGTGCCCCAGTTCTTTTGACCAACGACCTTTACAGCCGTCCGTGTCACCAACAGAACTTGCTCAGGACCTTTCCATCAGGGCTCCAAACTTTTCTTCCTCTGAAAATTCTTTACCAGAACAATGTCCCCAGGTTGGATATTGTGGCCAGGTCACTCTGGTGTGGAAGGTAGGGAGTCACACACCTGTTGATGAATAGAACACAAACTTTCTGTCAATTGTCCAAGATAATCAAGCAATACAGGATATTCAATATCGGCGTATTTATGAGAACGTGAGATGCCACAGACATTTGCCAGATGTCCAAACAAGACATTGTTAGGTGATAAACCAGTTCTAGAATGTGCTGTAGTTCTAGTAGAGCATCTGGCCATTTTAACCCTGTCTCTTTGTGGATTTTTGCCAATTTTAGTTTGAAAGTACCATTGTACTTCTCAACCAAACCCGACTGCCGATGATTGGCAGCATGAAATTTCTGTTTGATGCGCATGCCTTCACACACTAATCTAATCACTTTCAAATTAAAATGAGATCCATTGTCCCTCCAGATAATTCGAGGCATACCAAAACAAGGAAAATACTCTTTGAGAAGTACCTTCGCTGTTGTGGTGGCTGTATTGTCTTTCGTAAGGTAAGCCTCAACCCATTTACTGAACGTGATTATAACCACTAGGGCATATTTAAGATTATTGCAACGTTCCAACTCAATAAAGTCCATTTCGAGGACTTAAAAGAGGAATGTGGGTGGTGTGAAATTGCCAGATGGTGTAGGGGTATCCTTCCCTGGATTGGGCTGTATGCAAATCATACACGGTTTAACTAAATGTGTAGCCGTTCTAGAAATAATATCATTGCACCACACTGGGGCCAATAATTTACAAATGCCTTTTGCACTAATATGAGCCGGACCATGAGCTATACTAACCACAGGGAGTACATATGCATCAGGCAACATCCATTTCTGTTCTCCGGACTTGTCAATCCAAAACCCTTCATCCTTTAACTGTGCTGTACTTTCCTGCCATTTCACTAGTGCTTCTATTGTTGCCTCACTTTGTATCTCTTTCACACTCTCAACCGTATATTCAAATATAGTGTTCTCAGGAACCCATCTAACTGGACCTGCCACAAAAATTCTCTTCATATTGCTTCGAGCAGTTTCCTTTGCTGACTGATCTGCAAACGCATTCCCTCTACCTACATCATCTGTCATCTTTCTGTGGGCGCTGCACGTGATAATTGCCATCTTCTTGGGGAGTGTTAAAGCAGATAATAATCGCAGTATAAGCTGTCCATGTTAGATCTTGGTGCCATGAGAAGTAAGGAACTCTCTCTCTGCCCACAATCATCGAAAATTATGGGTGACCCAAATGTGTATTGGCTGTCTGTGAAGATGTTGACAACCAAACCATTGCTCAGTTCACAAGCTTGTATAAGAGTCATGAGTTCTGCCACCTGAGCGGACTGATAAGGGACTTGTGATGTTTCCACCACCGTGCACAAAGTAGTAATAGCATAAGCTGCAGTAGTTGTGCCATCTGATAATTTAAAACAAGAGCCATCAACTTATAGTTTTCCTTGGGGTTCAGATAAGGGAACATCAGTCAAGTCTACCTGTCCCTTCTTCTCTTCCTCTGTTCGAAAAATTCAGTCATGCTTGTCAACTGCATCGCTTTCGGAAGGGAGGGGTAGTAACCTAGCTGGATTCAGAGTGGCACATCGTTTAATTGTAATCTACATAACAAACAATGTCAATTCATAACCGGTAAGTCGTGCACTGGTGATGTGCTGTGTCCTTGTTTTGTTCAAAAGTATATCCACAGCATGAGGTACCATAACTGTGAGATCAGTATCAAGTACGAGTCTAGCCGGTTTGTCTGATTGAAGTGGCTACAGCTGAGACTGCTTACAGACAGCTCGGGAGGGCTCTTGCAACAGGGTAAAGCACAGTAGAAAAATAGGCGCAAGGTCTCGGTCTATCAAAAAATCTTTGAGTCAAAACTAGGCCTGGAAGGTGAACTGCACTCCGTTCGCGGAGTTTGCAGAGTTTTCTGCACTCCGCGCTCTGCAGAGCTCGCAAAGTGCAGAAAACTCTGCTTCGCTTAGTGCACCAGAATCTTTTCCCTGCTCGCAATCGTGAATGGTAAGTTCACGAGCGCAAGTTGACGCTCGGGTAGAATTTCTACCCAAGTGTCAGGAAGACCAGCGCGAATGGCAGTTCGCACTGCACTCCACCACTTGCAGAACTCCACAGAGTTTTTTTGTAACTTCGTGGGGTTCTGCATATCAAAACTCCACGAACGACGCCCAGGCCAGGTCAAGACAGAGAGGGCACAGCCAGCCCTCCCGTGGACATGAAGCACAAAAGGTTTATTATAGTCAGGTTTGCCTAGCACTGGAGCGGAGCAAAGAGCGGTTTTTAGTTGTTCAAAAGAATGCTAACATTCAGGCATCCAGGGCAAAGGCTCATGCACTTCTTTCATTGTTAATGCAAGCAAAGGTTTGATTAATAGAGAGTAGTTCGGGATCCACTGGCGACAGTAAGAATTATTACCTATGAAAGCGTGTACATACTTTTGAGTTTGCGGAAGGGACATTTTAAAAATGCATTCTGGCGTTAACCTTCTACACTACTTCAACAGTAGGTGACCTAAATAGGTGACCTCCTGTTGATAATACTGAATCTTAGTAAGAGATACCTTGTGTCAATGATGGGCCAAATGTGACAATAATTTCACTGTACTATCCTTACAACCCTGTTCTGTGACAGAAACAATTAACAAATCATCAACATATTGAACCAATACATTAACTGAAGAAAGTGTCAGTGAATCCAACTGACATTTCAATGCTTGACAATAAATACTAGGACGTTCAGTAAAGCCTTGAGGAGCACAATAGAAGCAAAAGCTTTTGCGGGCTAGGGTAAACCCAAACAATTCCGGCTACCTGGGTGGATAGGAATACTAAAAAATACATTCTTCAAATCAATAACAGAGCAGAATTTAATGATAGATGGAACCATTGTCAAATGCAGAGTGACGTCAGGGACCACTGGGAATTGCGGGACAACTATTTTATTAACTTCTGGCAAATGAATCACAAAACAATATACCTCATGATCTTTAACAGAGGAACCTGAAAGCGGCCTTTTCAGGACAGGAAGAATAGGTCTATTACATACATTACCTGCAGTCTCCTCAACAACTCCTTTATATATTAAATCCTGAACTATTTGAAGAAGGGCTCGTTCTCCTGCCTGTGGTATTTTATACTGGGGAATGCGGGGCTATACAGCATTGTCCTTAACATGTATGGACACTGGGGGTATATGCAATAGACCTATATCTAAATCAACAGTGGCCCACAACGTAGGGGGTACTTGAGCAAATTCATGTTGAAAGGGACAATCTATAGATAGACACTGTCTAGTACCTTTGTCCTGGCCATTGTAATATAGACTCCATCTGGGGAACAGTAAATATTAGCATTTAGTCTCTTTAGTAAGTCCATACCCATTAAATTCCCACCACAATTAGATGTTAAAAGAAATTAAGAATTCACATTTAAAGGACCAATAGTAAGAGCATGGGGGCGTGAGATCGGGCTTACAACTGGTACTCCTGAAAAACCCACTGAAACATTATTCTGACCAGACAGGGACCTGGTGTCGGGCACTGGAGCTTTTCGTGACACCCGTATGAACCAGGAACTCCTTAGGAGATCCTGTCAGATCTACCATGACATAAGGGCCACTACCCTGTCACCAGCTGTCCTAGCTGTAGGACATCCCTGTGACATCATCAATATCATAATCATCATTGTAGTACTGCCTGGCTGTAGGGTCATCAAAATAATTGTCAGAATGATCTACAGTGGCAGAAGTACATTGCTGCCCTATTGGTCCCCCGACGCCTGTTTCCTCCACCTCACCCACGAGTGGACAAGACTTTTTGCAAAAGTACGGGCATTGGCTACACCAGTGACCTTCCTCCTTAAAATAGGCACACTCATTCTGCCCCAAAGGTGTAACTGGAGGATGTCTGGTACAAGGAATCTGTTGTTAGGGTCCCGACCCCTAGTGTTTCCTCCATATGCCTGTTTCAATAATATCATGGTCTTCAAATCTTTATATGCTTTTTATCATTTATGGCTTTCTCTTCATTATCCCTATGCTCGTAATATTGGCGTCATATTAAAAATCACGGAGAGAGAAGACGTAGAGCAAGTGCTCTCAGACGCCTGAAGTCTAGACATTATTTCTTGGAGGAGATAAATGACAAAACTATCAACAAATAAACTGACTCCTCCTTCTGTTGACATATCCTGCCAACTGTAATCCAAAAATGTTTCTTCAAACCTAGTCCAGATGTCAGACACACTCTCATCTTCATTCTGCCAACAGGCAGACAGTCTATCCCAATGAACTTTCTTAGGCGGAATAAGAGCATGCATGTATTGTATTATACGGCCGGGTAAAGCAAGTAACTTAGCACGTGGTTTATCTCCTGGCTTCCTATCTCTGCCCCAACCTTTAATCACGTCCCACCTACCACCGTAATTGGCAACATGATCTTGGGTATGTACTTGCCGCCAAATATCAACAGAGCCCAGTAAACCAAAAAACATCTAAATGTCAGCAAGGGTCATTACAGTAGAGGAAGCAGACTCCGTCAATTCATCATAGTAAGCAGTAGGATTTTTCCTAGGGTCAGGTAACATCCTCTTGAGGGCTAGAACCTCACTTCTCTTCCATGGACTATAAAGTCATTGTTCCTGAAAGCGAGCAGGCACAGCCTGTGTGGTAATCGTCACATGCTGATCTGTTATTGCAGGAATTTCTGAATGATAGATTGGGTGAACCTTTCACATTGGGAATAGAATTATGTTGGTGTGGCTCCTCTCTCTATCTCTATAAGTCAACAGTGTAGAGATGATTCTATACAAAAGGGTTGGTTCCAAATTATGTACATAATCATCTTCATTAATATCAATAATATTCTGGGTGCTTCCCTTTCAATATGGATGTGCCAAAGGTCGATCAAGGTGGAGGACAAATGTTTGAGAGCATGTTGTTGCAGAAAGGGTTCATAGTTGTGCATCACCTGCCAAACATCTGTAAAACAGTAAACTGGGTTACGAGCCCATTTTATCGCATGGTCCGCTACCTCATTTTTCTCTATATCTTCCACCCCAGATCACATTAGCGGACCTCACCATTCTCTAAGTCCAGTGAGATCTCTATCTCCCGAGCCGCGCACTGGTGTGTCAGTAATTAAGGCCGACAGTGGGTAATTTACTGGGGCAGGAGTAGTAGGTACTCCAACAGTTAAAGAGTGTAACGAAAGAGGAGGAGCAGGGGGCACACTAACTGGAGCAGTAGGTGTAACAGCTGTAGGTGAGGACGTACCCAGTGCCTGTTGTTGCTGATGGGGAATAATGGGATAAACCCTTTCTGGGACTTTCAGAGGCGGGGTTGAGTATCTACCAAGGAACCCATGAAAGTATCTTCATCCTCCTTAGCCACATAAGATAAATCAATATGCAACCGAAATCTCCTATCTTCATGTTCTATTTCTGTCTCCTGCTTTTCTTTGTCATAAGACACGGCCTTTTGTGTAAGTGTTTGCATCTTTCCATTTCTAGCATCTCTCTTCATTTTCAATCACCTCTGTCTGGCCTCTTTCTGCCAAGTACAAAGGGAATCAAACATAGATTGTTTACTGTGTCTTTCAAACAACTGTTCTTGTAAAAATCCTATCTTTTGTACATCAAAAGAGCCAGTCAGAGGCCACTGCAACTCATCATTGTCCCTCCTATATTCGTGCCATAATGTACTAAACATAATGGGGACAAGGCCATGTCTCACATATTTATTATAATTAGGACTGCCCTCAGGAGTTCCAGGTTGGGATTCAGCCAACTGTAATTCAGTAGAACAACAACCACAAAACAAACATGAAACTTACTTAAACCAGGCATTCAAAAGGAATAAAAAACAAATCGTTATTTTACCTGGCAAAGTATTTGTAATCACTTTTTACCAAAACAATCCTATTACCAAAACAAAACCCAATCTCAGTGGTACCACATCCACATAAAATCAAAACAGACTCACCTGATATCCGAAGTACAAAGAAACCAGTTCCCCACTGCCAACTATTCAGACCAAACATTCAGATCAGAGTTCGCCGTTCAGGACCCAAGTCGGGATGACCACTGGACGAGGCACCGTCCGGTGGGACAGAGTTAACAGCTGTGAGTATCAGAAACTCTTCATGCAGGGATCCTGAGCCGTCAGTCCGACCTGATGTTGTCCTCGTCCTCCCCCCCATCCGTCCACGGAAGGGGACGTGTCCATAACATGAGGAGTCCCTGTTCGGGCACTAACTTAATGAAGTGGCCCGCTTGGTGTCACTAGTAGACTACCTCTCAGTCTTTTATATCAAATGAAGAGTCGGAGGAACAGTGGAGAATATACACCAATAACTGTTTATTTGTATACACTCAGAGTGGAGCCCCGCCTGCACAGTCTCTAGGAGTGGTACAGAGGGAGCTGAAGATCAACAAGAATAGACATACATTATGAACATTTCATGAATAGTTGAGAACACGCCCCTATTGGAATTTTCCAGGCAAATGCAGCTGGACAGTAAAATACAATAAAATGTTGCTCTCGAAACTCAGCACAGTCCAAGGCTGTTGCACCCTGTACTACGATAAGGCTACCAGACAAGTGGGTGAGGGCCCCTATCTAGTGGGAAAGCTATGCGCTGTCATTAACAATTCTTCATTACGGAAACAAAACTCAGCAGAGGGCATTTCTCAGAAATAGCAAAGATTAGTTTTGATTGTCTTTTAAAATGGCGTCTAACAGAAAATGGTGTAGCGAATGCCAACTTATACACAGCACTGCGTAAGCATTAACAGGCCTAATCTAACAAGGGGGAGAGATCAAGGAAAAATCTTCCACACGGTTCTGAGAATCCAGAAACAGATTGGCACAGTACGATTGACCTGGAGTTCCAAGGACAGACCAGTATCCAGGATGACTCTTAGATTATCAGCTGAGTTTGGTGTTGTACTCAGACAGAGTTGCAGGGCATTACCAAGGACTCAAGGTTCTTTTTAAGAATTTGAAAAAAGATTGAAGGACTCTCCGTATAGCCTTGTGATGCTTAGCAGCATGTCAAAACATGGTTTTGTAACCGGAAGGCAGAAAGGTACTGACTGTCCTCAGTCAAGGGTATAGAGAAGAAAGCCTGGCACAAATCAATCTCAGTAAACCACTCAGCCTCAAATGGATTTTTGGAATATCACAGCTATATTCGGTACTGCAGGACAATAAGGGGCAGCAATATTATTAATCTTTCTGAGGTTCTGCACAACGCAGTACTTACCGCTAGGTTTCTGCAGTCCCATAATGGGCGAGTTACATGGACTCCCCATTATCTCTTTCGAAATGCCTTGCTATATCATTGACCTAATCACCAACATAGTGTCAGCCTTCATTTCAGGCATTACATTGTACTGTGGAGTACCAGACCCAGACTATAGGATTCACCATATTGTTAGGATCCAGCAGTAAATCATCAATTGTCATCAAAGGGTACAACTGAACAGCGGTCCCTTGGCTTGCCAAATTAAAATCCACATCCTCATGAGTCTGAAACGCCACACCCTTCGGTGTGCAATATATGGTACAATTGAGTTTACACAAGAGATTATTGACTAGAAGAGTTGAAGGAATACCATCATACACCACAAATTGGTGGCTTTCTCCAAAGGACCCTATTTTAACAGAATCTTCCTTTGTGATAGGATTCGTCATTTGTTTATTTGCAGCTCCTACAACCTGGATTATTTTTCCTAAGAGGGTTTGATTTGAACCTTTCGTACTTTTAACAGTGGAAATGGTAATACATCGGTCAGCCAAAAATGGCACAAGGCCATTCACCTCGCCTTCTGTGAATGGATAATTTTGGTCTACCTCTAAAACTGTGTCAAGTATGCAATCTTTTCGCCCTTTCAGGCACTGTCAGAATGACAGATTAGTGCCATAGTCCTCAAGGGACTTAAACATGGGAAACTGCTAGCATGTATTTCGATTTTGGAAAGAATCCTGGTTACATACGTACATACATACACATATACAAACATACATAAACATTATACAGGTAATGATATTGTATCATCCACCTTGTGGATTCTTGGCAGAAAATACACATACTACCTAAACACACAGGTTAGGGTACGCACAGTATAAGTAAGCCAGATTGTTATACTGCTTCATATACTTGCGTACATACATTGTTTCCGCGAAATGGTGGAACTTTTTATTTTGTTTACTGTTATGATACTTCTAATATGTTTCATGTGCTTCTGTGTATTGATCATTGCAGCGCATATATACAAGAATTGCATTGGTTCAATAAATACTAAAACATCCCCCTATGTCTTCTGTCTAAATTTCTCTGAGCAGAACAGAGCACGAGTGTCTGAGTAAAAGGGTTCTAGATCTGTCACCACGATTTCTGAGGGGAAACAGCCATTACAACGCAACTAAAACAACGCACTACCATTACAACAAAACTTTTACAACGCAGGATCCATTACAACGCATGCCATAACAACGCAGCTGCTATTACAACGCATGCCATTACAACGTAAGTATGGGTAAGTATTTAATTACATTTTACTCCCTACACCATCCAACACTCACCCTACTATTACGCCCCCCTGCAGTTAGAATAATAATTTTAACCCCTACACAATCCAACACTTACCCTACTATTACACCCCCCAGGAGTTAGAATAGTAATTATAACCCCTACACTATCCAACACTTACACTACTATTGCATTCCCATTAGTAAAAAAAAAATACTTACCCATACTTACGTTGTAATGGCATGCGTTGTAATAGCAGCTGCGTTGTAATGGCATGCATTGTAATGGCATGCGTTGTAATGGATCCGGCGTTGTAAAAGTTTTGTTGTAATGGTATGCGTTGTGAATGTATGCGTTGTAACGACATAATCCTTTCTGAGAGATCAGCGTTGTCATGTTCAGTAGTTGCCAGACCTATTTGCTCCCTGTCTGGTTTAGAGAGGGCTTATGGTGGCACTGTGACCTTAGGGGTTTACGGGACAACATATCCTGATGGGGTGCATGTAATCAGTCTGACACCGTCCCAAAGATTATGTTGTCAACAAACGCACTGCACCTTCTGATTGGGCGAAACTATACAACACCCTGAAACAAAAGACAGAGGGGAAGCACCGTCGTGCTTTCCCCACGTAAGCAGAAAGGGGCCCAGGACCTCATCCTTGGGACCTGAGAAGACATCAATTGCAAGGGAGCACGGTCCTGTTAAGGTGCTGAATAAAGTTTTTTTTTAAAACACCGCATTGGGGAACTTTATCCCCTATCCCTGGGTAACGTCAAAGAGATTAGTACATTTGCACACGATCCCTTGAGGCACACGCGTTACACGCACAGTACTGAATACATAACTTGCAGTCGGTTACGCTACGTAGCCTGCACTACGGCGAACGGCTTAAAAAACACACATTATTGAGTCCCTCGCCATCTCCGGGACTCCATGTGGACATCAGGCAGATTTCCGGCGGGCCGCGACAATTTGACAATTAAGTGGAGTTCGGTTAGTCGCTCACGATCACCCAGGTTAAACAGCAGCATAGCATTACAAAAGACGGGCTAATAATGACATAGCACGGCACGGACGGGCTCTGGGACCACGAGTCCCCGTAGGAATGTCCCCACCTTGGCATTCATATATGTATACTTTTATCTTTTCACCCACAGAACGCTCTTTTAAAGGCCCCCCCACGGTATCCGAGGGGTCCAACTACAACTAGTTGCAAGTAATCCTGGGACCTTTGTTGAGTGTTAACTTTTAATATCGGCGAAGGACATGCATTGGTTTTCTCACCCATAAACAGTAAACATGTGCATGATTAGGTCAGGACCCTAAGAAAATTGTCATTTTTTACCAAGTTTTATAAGCACATAATTGGTGCCTCAAGAATGTTGGAAGGCACTCTGGACACCCACAGCTTGAAATTAGAGTGGGTATGAATCAATGAAGATAAGCATGTCATTCCACAAGCAGTGAATATTTGACATGTCACACTATATGCCGATCACTCTATGATAATTTTAGAAAGGCATTGACACCCACTGTATGCATGATCAGGGTTGAGTGGGTATGATATCTAAACAAACACGCATGTATGATTCATGTCACGTACCAAGACTACTATTGACGACTCTTCAATAAGGAATGCACTCTAATGTGGAGCAACGCCGCTAAAAGTTATGTACAATTATGCAACCGTTATGCTGTGCTTTATTTTTACAGATTTGTCTTACTCAGAAGGATGTACGCTAGCTAAACCGTAAATACACGGTCTAGCACTTAGCAGAGTCTGGGAAGGGTGCATCTTTGCGTGTGCAGACCTCTCAACTCTATTCACCTGGTCCTGACAAAAACCTAAAAAAACAGAGAGGTTGAAACATGTTGACCATATCTTCACTATAACTGTGGTACTATCTGGTCAATTCACACCAGTAGTGGTACCACATTTGATTTTAGAAGTGACACATAACTCCAGAATAAAGAATATAGAGAGTATATGTAGTACACATTTTTAATCCACTTTTCACGTCTCACGAAAATCACCAGCTCCTCTGCAGTTGCAGGCGTCGAAGCACACCTGAGTGGCACTCGGCGGCTCGGGTGGACCCCGATGATGAAGCATGTCACCAACCAGGTTGGTGAGTGACGGGTTTCTTAAAAAGAAAATAATTTTTTCTTTTCTCCCGGTTTCTTATAAAATAAAATAATGTTTTCTTTTCTCCCGCATTCCATTTCTCTTTAGTACTAATCACTAGGACACCACGTCCTGGGGATACTCCTTCATTTGTTTTATAGAATACTAACTCCAGGGGACTAGGAGTACAGCCCAAAGTAAACCCTTAATCTCCCTTTGTTAAATACGTTTGGATACATTTCTCCATTAGCTTTGCCAGAGAAGGAATGGTGGAGATTGGTCATAAGTTATTTGGGTTTGAGTGAACTGCTGAGGATTTTTTTAGAATGGGGTTACTTAAATGATTTTAGGCAGCCTGTCTAACCCCTCGAAGTTGTGAAGCTTTCACTATCTTGGTCCAAAGTGGAAGTACAGACGTTTTAATCTCCTTGAAGAGGTTAGATGGTAGTGGGTCCCGGACCTGGTTTGAAGGTTTGAGTATTGTTAAGATATTAAGAATGAAATTTTCATCAACGGGTTTCGAATGCGTTCCACAAAGCGTTGTTTTTGAGGGTGATATCTGTGAGGTCCATGGTCTGAGTGATCAGAGGCGGATGGGGGCTATTTGTAGGGGTGGGCGGAATTTGCTAAATTGACTTTCGCAAACTATCGCGAAATTGCGGAAAATTTCCGTGAGCATGCGGAACTTTCGCAAAGATGCAGAGATTGCTTTTCCCACCCGTTCGCAATGTGGTTTTTTTGCGTGCTCGCGGGGAAATGTACCTCTAACTTGCCCATGCGGTTGCTAATGGGCGCAGCCATCTTGATCGCTTAGTTCATCTTCAGGGTCGAATGACGGGTTCACAATTGCAAACTCGTGCGGGATAGCGCGACCAGTTACCAACATTCCAACATCTCATGGCACACGCGAACGGATAGGAAAACTTGTCAGCGAACGCAGGGACACGGTAAGTCACTACCGCGCACGCAAGAACGCATTTTTAAAGCGTAAACAAGAAAAAACATCCGTTTCACAGCAGATTGCGAACGTTTTGACTTTTTCGTGCTCCCTGCGGAATGCGAAAATGTCAAAATATCGCAAATTCCTCGTGCGTAACGAAATTTACCACCCAGGCCTAGCTATTTGGAGGTATCATCGGGAGGAGCTCAATCACTATCTGAAAATCACTTTCTATCTTTTTTGTCTTTTCAAGGAAGAAGGAGGAAAATGTACTTCAGATTAGAGCCAATTGTGAGGGAGTTAGTGTTTTTAATGGATTGTTGTTTGACAATTTAGAAAATTTTTGGGGACAATTGCTGGCCATATCTAGTTGAGTACTAAAGAAATGTGTTTCTTATGCATTTGTTATTGGTGCTCCTCAGTGATCTCAGGTGCTTAAGGTGTTCTAGGGATGGTGAGGTTCTCATTATGTCTTTCTTCGTTTAGGCTCTTATTGTACCATGATTTAGAGTCTTTATTGGAGAGTACTTTTAGTTGTAAGTGGCACAATGGTGTCAAGAATGGTCATCATGGAGTTGTTGTAGTGGTCTGTCAAGTCATGGACATCTGAGATGAGAGCCGGAGTAACCAGTATGTTATTTCTGAGGGATGTCAGATCATTGGGGTGTATGTCCCTAGGGCTCCTTTTCTAGTGCCTGGGTTTTTTAAATTGAGGATTGTGTGTCTTCACTGATTGATTGATGAGGAAGGTGATGCAATGCTGGTCGATCCAATCACATGGGATGATAGATTCGAGTTGAATGGAGTTTGCACTAGAATGGCTAGATCCAAGGTCACAACCAGGTTGTTAGTAGGGCCATCACAGATTTAGTTCAGGTTGAGGTTTGCAATGAAGGTTTAAGGCTGTTAACGGATGGGACATTTGGGTCGTTCTGGTATATGTTGAAATTACAGAAAAAGATCTGGCAGCAGTGAAGCCCTACGTTGGTAGTGATGGTTTCCATAATTTTTTTGATAAATGATAAGTTGTCACCTGGTGGGTGGTATATCTGGTGCAGTTTGCATAGTGGTTTGTTGTCACTTGTAATGATTAGGCATGGGTATTCACAAGATGATAGTGTGGCTGTTTGGACTGATTCACCACACTGTAACTGTGGTATATGCATGCAATTCCTCTGCCTGATTTGATTGGCCAATCTTATAATGTCAAAGCCAGATGGGACTAGAAAGGCAAGGATTTGGAGTAGAGGAGTCATTTATCCATGTTTTTGTTAGGAACAATAGGCTGAGCTTGTGAGCAAGGATGAGGTGAGCAATATCTGCTGCATGTTTCATAGCCGATCTGCACTTGAGAAGCATGCACTTTGGGGTGAGGTTTGGTGTTAGCTGAGAACGCCTGTGTGAAGGTGACTAGTATAAGGTTGGACTTATTTACATCTCTAGGGTTATGTCCAGGTTCTCTGTGTGGGTTTGAGGTGATGGATTGAATACGAGCCATATTGTCTGTATTGTCATGTTGTGTTTGATTAAATGTGTGGAGAAGGAAGTGAATGTCACTGTTAGTGAAAACTGAGAATGAGGTTGTGGTTGGGGTGGTAGAGATATCTTCATTGCTGTGCATGTTTGTAATCCTTGTTCCAGCAGTGATATGTGGGCCCTGATTTGTTTTGTGGTTCAGTGGGGGTGACTCTGCCCCCTCGAAGGGTGTCGAAGAGTTGGCACTGTATGAGCTGAGTGTTATGTTGGAGCGAGTTGGGGCCAAGGGTGGATCTCTTAATGTGAGTAGGCAGTACAGTAACAATAATTGTGGTGCCTTCGTGACATATGGAGAGCTAGGGTGTATCTGAGAGGGTGCTGAGTCCTTACTAGATACTGAATGTTTGATGATAGGGAAACATTTGTTGGATACATCTAGGTAGCGGTCTGATAACTGGACAAGGATAATCCCATTTTTTTAAATGGAGATGGTTACTTTTGCTTTGCATATAAGGTTTTTCTCCATTGAGCTCTTTTTTGTGTAAAAGATAGGATCATTTATTAAGGTTCTTTTTGATGAGCAGAAGTAAGAATCAGAGATTAGGGTTCTGGGTGCTCATTGAGAAGCCTGTGTTTGAAGATCTTGGAGGCCTTTCTTGTTAGATTCGTCAAGTATTTAATTTTGTAGGCATTAAGGCCATCCAATTCCAGTTTGGTGTTGAGTGGGTGTAGCAAAACAGGGTTGCATTTATGCACTTTAATGTTTGCAATTCATATTTATAGTATTGTATGTGGCTTATTGATTTACGAGGGAGGCTAGAAGTGGCGCTGGAGAACAAGTAAAATTGTGTCTCTTGTCACACTATATGCACTGTATGGCTTGAAGATATTTAATATCACTTTATGAATTGGACTGCTTGGGTTTTTGTTTAATGAATTTAATTATGATTTTTTTTCTATACTTCTTGGTATTTAACAGGTGGCTCCTGTTCTGGATATTTATAATGTCAAAGTTATTGGATCTGTGTTGTTTGGTGCTGAATAAAGGGGCTCGTCAAACAGCATTGCCAAGGCTGGCAATAGGTTTGTGAGGTCTCTGTTCTCTCTCCCAATGAGCAGACCTCTGGTATTCCTACACCTTGATCTTCTACAGAGGAAGATGATGCACAGAAATTAATGCAGTGTGTCATTATTTTGCTATCCTCTGTGGTCAACCATTGAATTAGAATCCTATCAAGAAGGCTTTAGAGATCTTATGAGTCAGCCGGGTGTAGCAAAAATGTCATGGTTCCACGCTATTAAAACACTTTTGCTGAGGTGGACCTAGATATAGGTTGGTCTTCCCCTGAGCAATTGTGTCGGCTTTCCAGAGCAAAGATTAAAAATCTATATTGGGAGGCTGCAGCCATGGATATAGCGACCAAGGTTACAGGTAGCCCTACATTGCCCTTTATTGATTTTAAACCATGTGTGAGTAAAGAGGTAACCAAAGATGACATTGAACCCCCTTTGGCATGTAAACTATATCTGCAGTTTAGATCTGGCATCCTTCCGGTCAATTCTTTTACTTCTAATTGGACTGTTGATAGAGAGTGTGATGACCAATGCCCTGCATGTGGTTAGGGAAAAAAAATAATTGGTATACATTTTGTTCTTTTGCCACCAGTACAGAAGATTTCGGAACAAGTGGATTATGTACTAAGAGCCACCAGGTTGATTTGTGAGCACTAGCACACATCAGCCTCATGTCTATGGTGTGGCCACATGTCAATTCAATTTGTAATTCAAGAGGCTTTATTCGAGTAATTCTCATAAAAGCACATTACATATATAAATTTAAAACATCATTAAAACATCATTAAATAGACGCCTCCAAAAAGTCAATTGCAATACATAAAATATCATTAAAAAAGAGATTTATAAACAACAAAAGTTTTCACAGTAGGTCAAATATGTGCAAATACAACAATCCCTATATGGGTAGTCTCTCGGCTATAGCTTTCTGCCTGATGACCCATGCCCACCCCAAATATTTGGCTGTTGCTATAGCCACATGTCTTTTGGCAATCTAGATAAATCAATCTAAGTATCAACACAATGTGGTAGCTGTGCTGGTAGTCTCCACACCTATTCCCATGAGCAAATAACAGATGTATGACGTTACAACGCATACTTTTACAACGCCTACCTTTACATCGTAAGTTTTACAACGCATACCATTACAACGCATAATGCTTTTGCGCGCTGGATAGTGAATAATTTAATTTACTATTCCAACTCCAGTCCCCGTGGATAGTAGGGAAGGTGTTGGATAGTACATTAAACCTATTCCCTATCCTAGAGCGCCCCCAGCGCTATGCGTTGTAATGGTTTGCGTTGTAATGGTAGTTCGTTGTAAAAGTTTTGTTGTAAAGGCTGTATACCGCAAATAACACAGGAATGCAATTAGTAGTTCTAACAGTTTAGAAGTACTAATGTTTGGACCCTCTTTATTTTATTTATTGCAATTGTGCCCTGCATTCACAATAGATTGTTCTGTTTTAACACTGCATCTTCTTTTATAATAACAGTTTGTCTGTTTTTTTATCTCTTTTTGTTTCATGTACATTGTTTTAAATAATTCTTATTTTGTTGATGTGTGTGATCAAAATAAAGTATTTGAAAGACACAATAAATAACAAGCATTTGCAATGCAATAGGTCTCGCATTAGGAACTTTTGAGCTATTGGTATTGTAAATGACGCATTTTTTATTTATGTGTTGGTTTTGAAAATAGCGAAATTAATAGCTTTGTCATTTACAATGCCAATAGTTTTAACTTTCGCAAATGTGACACCTATAGCATTTGTAATGCAATCTGTGTTGTATTTAAGTGACTTAGATGTATTGATATTACAAATAACAATGGCTTTAATTTTTTTAAATAATTAATACTTAAATAAAAGCTATTGTAATTTATAATGGCAATAGGTAAAACTTTTGTAAATAGCTTTTGTGAAGATTATGTTCAGTGAATTTTATTGTGACAAAAATGCAAGAACAGAAGTGAAATATTAACATCTTTTTGTGACATTTGTAATAAAACATTGAGAGAACATATTTGAACCAGTTGTTGTTGAATGGTTGCACAGATTGATGCTATGGTGGTGCTGAGTCATTCTGTGGTGTTCAGTGATGCTGTGGTAGCGCATAGTGATGTTGTGATGCCCCTGAGTGATGCTGTGGTGGTGCCGAGTGATGCTGTGGTGATGCAATAGAGTGAGCGCGTAAGATAGAGTGAGGGCGATAGATAGAGGGAGGGAGGGCGATAGATAGAGGGAGGGAGGGCGATAGATAGATAGATAAACGGAGGGCGATAGATAGAGGGAGGGCGATAGATAGATAGAGGGAGGGCGATAGATAGCTAGAGTGAGGGCGATAGATAGATAGATAGATAGATAGATAGATAGATAGATACAGATAGATACAGATAGATAGAGTGAGGGCGATCGATAGATAGATAGAGTGATGGCAATAGATAGAGTGGGTGACATAAATAGATAGAGTGGGGGCAAGAGATAGATAGAGTGAGTGAAATAGATAGATAGAGTGAGGGCGATAGATAGATAGAGTGAGGGCAATAGATAGAGTGAGGGCAATAGATAGAGTGAGGGCGATAGATAGATAGATAGATAGATAGAGTGAGGGCGATAGATAGATAGAGTGAGGGCGATAGATAGATAGATAGATAGATAGATAGATAGATAGATAGAGTGAGGGCGATAGATAGATAGATAGATAGATAGAGTGAGGGCGATAGATAGATAGAGTGAGGGCGATAGATAGATAGTTAGATAGATAGATAGATAGATAGATAGATAGATAGATAGATAGATAGATAGATAGATGGGCAAAAGATAGATAGAGTGAGGGCGATAGATAGATAGATAGATAGATAGATAGATAGATAGATAGATAGATAGATAGATAGATAGATAGATAGATAGAGTGATGGCGATAGATAGAGTGACGGCTATAGATAGAAAGAGGTCGAAAAATAGAGTGAGGGCGATAGATAGAGTGAGGGCCATAGATAGAGTGAGGGTGATAGATAGATAGATAGATAGATAGATAGATAGATAGATAGATAGAGTGAGGGGCGATAGACAGAGTGAGGGCGATAGATAGGTAGAGTGAGGGAGATAGATGGATAGATAGATATAGTGAGGGCGATAGATAGATAGAGAGATAGATAGATAGATAGCGATAAATAGATAGATAGATAGATAGAGTGAGGGCGATAGATAGAGTGAGGGCGATAGGTAGATAGAGTGAGGGCGACAGATAGAGTGAGGGCGACAGATAGATAGACTGAGGGCGACAGATAGATAGAGTGAGGGCGATAGATAGATAGAGGGCGATAGATAGAGTGAGGGCGATAGATAGATAGAGTGAGGTGGCCTCGTAGTAGACGTGGTGGTGGCCGTGGTGGTGGACATGGTGGTGGACGTGGTGGTAGTGGACGTGGTGGTGGTAGACGTGGTGGCTGTGGACGTGGTGGTGGTGGGGGACGTGGTGGTGGTGAAAGTGGTGGTGGGTGACGTGGTGGTGGACGTGGATGTGGTGGTGGTGGTGGTGGACATGGTGGTGGTGGACGTAGTGGTGGTGGACATAGTGGTGGTGGATAGGGTGGATGTGGTGGATGTGGTGGTGGTAGTGGTGGTGGTGATTGTGGACGTGGTGGTGGTGGTCGGTGTGGTGGTGGTGGACATGGTGGTGGTGGTGGACGTGGTGGTGGTGGATGTGGTGGGCACGGTGGTGGAGGATGCGGTGGTGGTGGATGTGGTGGTGGTGGACGTGGAGGTGGTGGATGAGGTGGTGGTGGATGTGGTGGTGGTGGACGTAGTTTGGTGGATATAGTGGTGGTGAATGTGGTGATTGTGGAAAGGAGAGTGTTGATGCAGTCAAGCATTAGTGAGCAATGTTGCATTGAGTGCAGTGGTGGTGGATGTGGTGGATGTGGTGGTGGTGGTGGACGTGTTGGTGATGGACGTGGTGGTGGTGGACATGGTGGTTGTGGAGGTAGCGGTGGTGGATGTGGTGGTGGTGGTGGTGCACGTGGTGATGGTGGTGGTGCACGTGGTGGTGGTGGTCGTGGACTTAGTGGTGGTGGATGTGGTGGTGTTGGATGTGGTGGTGGTGGTAGTGATGGTGGACATGGCGGTGGTGGTGGATGGTGGACGTGGTGGTGGACGTGGTGGTGGTGGACGTAGTGGTGGTGGACGTAGTGGTGGTGGATATAGTGGTGGTGGATGTGGTGATTGTAGAAATGAGAGTGATGATGCAGTCAACCATTAGTGAGCAATGGGCGGGCTGTAAGAACAATGTATGCTAACGAAATGTCTCACAAGCAACCGCACATGCGCCGTCTCAGGAGAGACCTAAAATATAATTTTCTAACTGTAAGCACAGGTAGGATAAGGTAACCCAATCTAAAGAATGTTACAGAAGCTGTTCTCCTTTGAGGGACTCTGAGAAGATGGCCTGGTATATGATGTTCACTATTCTAGTGAGCACCTTGCACCCGTCCAAACAACCCTTATGGTGATGGTTGTAAAGTCAACCTCATAGACCAGCTATCCTAGTGGTAGCATGGACCAAAGCAGTCTTAGGCTAAACTCAAGAGGGCATGTGAAGCCAGCTGTTTTACCATATGCAATCCCTTTAATACCAAATGAAAGGACACCACACAGGTTATATATTCAAAATATATATGTATTTATTTCTAAAACAACCCTCTGTACTCTTTATGAGCACAGAAGCACAAGCGCATAACAAGTTACTTAATATAGCTTACAAAAGTTGCACAAATATGGATAGGCCCTGGTGGCCCGCTAAACCATATACTAAAATAGTGGTATAAGGACCACGTCACGAACAATGGTAAGGCCTAGGGCCTTGGGAATCACTGGGGCTACACTGGACTAACAGTAGTTAGGGAGCAGGAGGCCCACGGGATGTGTGTGCAGTGTCTAAATGCACACGCGTGCACACATAGAAGTCAATGGGTGCGTAAAGTTAGAAAGTTAAAGGTTTAGGAGTCTTCCGACTGGACTAGAAGCTAATCACTTGAAACTAGGACACTAGGAGAGTTAATCTTTACAGGAGCACCGCAGTACTCATGTTGCCTCACCCACAGGAAGCGGGTGCATAGGTGTCTAAGTGTGTCGGGTTTGGTCGTGGAGTTCTATGAAGCATTGGAGAAAAGATGCTGCAGGCGACCAGGAGAGAAGAGTCCGGTTGGATCCAAGGGTGTATCGAGGATGAAGAGTACCTGAAAGCAGAGGGGACAGAGTCTGGGTCACTAGCCAGCGAGCAGGAAGGAACCAGGAAGGAACCAGGCATTGTCGGGAAGCAATCAGGTGAAGTCGTGAAGGTTGTCTCTCCAGCCACGTGGACCAGGAAGTGTTGACGACAACTAGGAGCTGAGTACGGATTGTCCCACAAAGGTTCTCGCTGTTGGCGGTGTCGGTTCTCAATTCGGAGTCAATAGGCCTTGGCAAATGCAACCCATGCAGGAATCGAGGATGGCTTCTGAATCAGACCAGCAAAGTCTGATGGGCTGCTTCTTTTCAGGGGAGCAAGGGCCAGTCTGGAGCAACCAGACCAGCATTGGAAATTCAAGGTTTTGTCATCACAGAGGTTACTAGCCAACGGGCAAGTGACCGGACAGACGCGTCAAGCAGGAAAATGCAAAAGGGCCCTACGCAGCACTCGGTGAGTGTGGAGATGTGATCTTCGGTGCAGTTGGTGCTCGGTAGCGGGGCTTCTCAATCCCCAATGCACAACTTCGAGGGTTTCTCAGAAGTTGCACTTAAAGCAATTTGCTGGCTTTCCAAGATGGCCGGTCCCACGTCTCTCGTCGCCTCCACGGGTCTCAGCTTTGCTGTGGCTGTGGATCGGGCTGTTGGATATCTGGAAGTCTGGGTCTTGTCAGGCTCTGTGTTGGAGCTCCGGCGGGATCAATGACAAAGCAAACCGTTGAGCGCTTGATGGTGCCTGCTTGCACAGGGTGGTCACTCCTTGACCACAAGGGAGATTCTTCAGTCTTCTACGTCGAGTAGGATGTCGAAGGTCCAGAGTTTTGTATCAGAGTTTCAGTCAGGATATATCTAAAGTCTAAGGACACAGCTTCTACCTATATACCAAATCTAGGGGCTGGATTACCTGCTAGGTCCCTCCTATGGGTGGGACCCAGGAAGGGGGTGGTTACACCCCTTTCCCTTTGTCCAGTTTCACGCCAGAGCTGGGGCTGGAGTGCCCGATCACCAGTTTGAACTGGACTATGCATGGGACACCTTGTGTGCCCCAGGCAGTGTCTCATTTCATTCAGCCCTCCCTGCCCCAATACACTATAGCCTGCCTGGGGTGGTGCTAGCACCTCCCTGTGACAGGAAACTTATTGTCCAAGCCCCCCTCGCTGGAAGGACTCCCAGCAGCAGGACGTCAGACTTGTGTCTGTGGCAGCAGCATCCATGTTGTGATGATGAGGGTCTGGTTAACTTTAACCGGGATTAATGGAAGTAACATGTCTTCTCCCTCTAGAAGGGTGGAATGCTACCCCCGTTGCCAGGACTGGCGAGGGGGTAGTATTCCAAAGCATATGACACCTTACACAACATGTTTTGATAAAGCCAAACCAAAGTTATCATCTGACCGCGAGGTACATAATGCCCTTAAGAGTATATGGTATGGCAATATTATCGAACAGCTATAAGGTCATGGTTCCGAAAGCTGCAGACAGGCTCAGCTCATGCTAGAGCACCATCTCACATAAAACCAAGCACTCCGCCTTCAGGATTGTTAAGGCCTGCCATAGGAGTGACTTATCGGTGGATATGTGTCCAGATATAAGGTTAGACATAGGGCTACTATATCTAAGCAAGGGGTGATTACACAACCTTGCCCCAGCTGAGTGATCAGCCAGTTGTGTCAGTTTGGATGGCCAGCCAGGGGTGGCAAAGGATTTGCTGCAGCCCCTGGTAGGCCTTGGATGCACCTGTGCCCTGGGTACCAATAGTACACTATACAGGGGCTCATAAGGTGACCCAATATCCAATTATGTATGTACCTAAGGTACATGGAGTCCATTTTATAGAGAGAGCAGATAGTCTGGGGCACTGATTAGCAGGATCCCAGGCCAATTAAGTCGAAAACGAGCTAAACACAAGGCAAAAAATCTGCGGTAACCATAGTCAGGTGTCCACCTTCCTACAGGGACCAACACAAGAAGAAAAAGGAAAGTAAGCATTGCAATATTATAACAAGCAAGAAAATAAAATTTGACAAGAAAAGTACCAAATGATAGGCAATGGGCTGACTCAACCCCTGTCTCTTTATTTGCCAGGACAGAGACCAAACCAAATGGAAAGATAACATGTAAATGTAAATGTAGTATACTTGTAAAGCGCACAGCTGCCCCAGCAACGGGGCGTCCCGGCGCTGTATAACTCTGGGGAACCCGTCCTGGCTTTCCCTGTGGGATGGTCCCTTGCTGGGAGTCCCCAAGGTGGAGCCAGGCATCCCCGGAATTGGTGGGGCCGTTGTGGAGATTAGGCAAGCTAATGCCCAGAGTTGCCGAGTGGAACCCCTGATTAGAGTAAGCACCGAAGCGAGAATTATCGAGTCCGCTGACCAAGGTCCACGACCCTGCCGTGTCGGAAATTGAACCCTGGTACCAGGCTGACTTCTGCTCTCAGGCCTGCCGCCTCTAACCAGTGAGCCACACTACTCCACATGGCTTCATGCCACAAAGGCAAACATTCACAAAAGTAGAACTAACGTTTTTGCTTTTTGACTCCATCATGACAAACCAGACGGCCCAAGAGATTATTTTAATAATTTGTAAAATTAAGGATAGTTGATCCCAGAAATATTAAATTGTTTTTTGAATCACAGACAAAATTAGACATGTTCAAAGCCATTTTATGGATATCAAATTGCACTTTATGACCCAAACATATCTTAGAAATATATAACTTTTCAATTAGAAAGGGCCGTAGCAAAGATCAATTTGTATTATTAGAAACAGAACATATCAGAAGATACAAGACTATTAAGCAACATAACAAAAAAAACATGATGTGACAAAGCCACTGTAAGACAACTCGGTAGGTTGTGACAGAATATAAACTGGCCCAACAACTGTATATTGAATTGGTTATGTGTAAGCGTAATGAAACCATAATATTATTAACTGCATGATTTTAATTGTTGCATTACATACATTTGTAATGTAATTTTACATAAAGTTCTACACCTCATACAGGAACCACGTTCTAACTGGTCAAAGGCACTAATGGGGCCAGCAGGACACTAGAGGAAACAGGCCTGTAAGGACAGAGACTGGTCGCAGGCAGAGCAAAAGGGAGAAGGAGCCTGCCAGGGTGAGAAAGACACTAGTTCGGGGATAAGAGTCCATTTAGTTTCAGGATAGGAGGAGAACCAGGAAACCTTACTAATGAGAAGGGAGAGATCTCTGAGCAAAAATTGAGGAGGTGCAGGGAAGCGAGGCGAAGGGAGAGACACGTTATAGGCAGGAAGAAATTGTTCAGATTTCTAGGCCAAAGGGACAAGGGGGCCTTGGAAATGAGAAACGAGTGACAAGGAGTGAGCAGTATGCTTTGGGTGGTCAGACAGGTATCCAGCTTTGCAACAGGGGCACATGGAAATTGACCCAGAGAGGTGAAATGGCAGATGAACAATAATGTGCTTATGGGTGAGGGAAAAGTGAATAAAAGTCTAATACTGGATGAGAACCCATAGGTAGCACTTCTTGGTTACCTCACTGTGCTAGAGAGAGTTGTCAGGCCTTTCCCCTCATCATCTTGCTGCTTCTACTGAGTTTACTGGGCATGAACAAGAGCTCAGGTATCAGGTTTGAAGGCACACACCTCCTTGTTTACTTCTGTCAAGATAGATTGAAACCCCTTCGAGCCAGGTATCAAGGAATTCAGGGAATGATGCCAGAGGTAAGTTGGTCAGCCAAAGCAAAAGTCATAAATACTTTTATTTGATTCCATTTAATAAAAAATCATGAAAGGGTGGGGAACCACCATAAGTAAAAACACTTTTTAAGTTTAAAAACAAAAGAATTTGAAACATTAAGACAATGCCGTTAATGGGTATGAGGGAACTTATTAAATTAGTGAGTTATTTCCTTTTTTCTCCAGTTCTATTGCTGCCATTTTGAGACATTTTATTGCTCTGCAGGACAGTTGGATTGATAGCCCCCCGAGGCATTGGAAGACAGCAGCTCTGCATGTCCGTATTTGTTTCTTCCTGAAGGCTTCCCGGAGTACCGTTCTTCGGGTCACTACCAGGGAAGGGCATATGCATAATAAGTGTAGGAGGGACTCGTCCCAACCTCCGCATAAGCGACATTCCTTGGATTGCCGGTGGTGGTTCCATTTTGGTGTCAGATCTTTTGATGGGAATGACCCCAGCCGCAATAACGTTAAGTAGTGTTTTCTGTCCTGGGAGAAGTGATCAGGTAAATATGATTGAGGTTTCAGCCGCTGATAGCCTTGAATCACGGTCCAGGGGAATTTTTTTTTTTTGAGACGGCTGTTTTGCCCATTAATATGGAGGTCCTTTTGATTGCGTTGTTCACTACGGTTTTGAAACTGGAGTAAGTGGGGAGGGTGAGCCAAGCCTCCTCGACTTGCAATGCCGCGAGGGAATCTTTCAGAACACTGAGCGTTGAGTTTCTTAGCCTGGATTGGGTTTCAATTTCCTTCCAGCAGAAGTGTGCTAGGGTGTTGTCCTCTGCATCCCTCATTCTCCAGTAGTATTTAACTAATGCCCCTTGTCTGTCGGGGGTCTGGTTTCTCAGGCCGTACTCTAGACGAATTTGGGATGGTGAAATGTGTCGGGGATTGAGAACAGGACCTTAAAAAGGGTTGATTGTGCTGAGTTTAGGGAGATGACATCTTTAATGTTCAGGATTTCCGAGCCGTATGAAATCGAGCGTAAGAATTTTGCTGAAATAGCTTTAAGCAAATGGCCTGTTGAGCACCCTGTAAGTTTTTTCTTTTAGACTCTGAAGGCAAACTGCAGTTGTTTAGCTCTGGTACGGCCTTGCCCCAGTTGTAATTTGAAGTTGAGGTTGCGGTCTATTAGAACACCTAGATATTTATATAAGTCTACTGGGGACAGAGGTTGCCCGTCCAAGTACCAGGTGAATTTGCGATGAGTCTTGATTTTAACTCGTCTGGCAAAACACATCACTTTTGTTTTTTGATGGTTGATAGTTAGTTGGGCATTGGTGGTGTTCGCTCCTAGTTTGGTGATGAGTCGCTGCAGACCTACAGGTGTTAGAGCAAGGAGCACAATATCGTCCACGTATTGAAGACTGGGTGTAGGGACGTTACCCAGTTTTAGGGGGTCTGATGGAATTGACCGTAGTTGGTTCTCTAGGTCGGCGATATAGATGTTGAAGAGGCACGGTGCCAGCAAACACCCTTGTTTTAACCCGTTGAGGATTTTAATCTTTTTGGTTATGCTGTGCCCGTCGACTTTCCTGACCTGAACCCACATCTGGGAATACAAGTTGATTATGGCGTCCAGGAGTTTGGTTGGAACACCCCAGTTGTGCATTTTTACCCATAGCTTGGCTCTTGGGACTTTGTTGAAGGCTGCTTTCAGGTCTATAAAGCATGCATACAAAGGCCTGGACTTTTCGAGAGCTTGGTTGGCTAGCAGGGTAACCGCAGAGATGTTCGTGAGTGTGCCCATCCCTGCCCTGAATCCTGCTTGGGTGTAGGGGATGAAGTTACTGCTTCCGACCCAGTCCTCCAGGTCAGCAAGCAAGTTTGATGCATACATTTTGGCCTCCACATCAATTAAGGCTATCAGACGGTAGTTGGAGGGGTCGGAGCGGGCACCAGACTTGTATATTGGATTTAAAATACTACCCCTCCAAGAGTCTGGGATGGAAGAAGAAGCTAAAATTGAAGAAAAAAGTGGCGTGAGGAGTTCAGACCAGAATAGGGGATTGTGCCGGAACAAGGCGTTTGGCAACCCGTTGGGTCCTGGGGCTCCCTCGGGTCTCAGTTTTTTAATGATTTTTAGTACTTGCTCCTTCTGGATTTGCGGAGAATATTTGAATGCTTCAGGGTTGGGGGTGATTCTGGTATGGCCTGCAACAATTGACTTCTCGCCTGGTTCTTGGCCGTGAGTTGCCGGACGAACCATTGGCATGTCGTTATATAGGTGATCAATGTGGGCGCTCCAGGAGTCCTCCATGATGTCAGAGTTGTAATGCCGGTTCTTGCCATTTGCTAACTCGTTGATTATTGCCCAGAACTGCCTCGAATCCCTTTGTTTGGTAGAATGGTGAAGTTTGGCCCAGAGTTGTTCTTAGAACGCTTTTTTTGCTGCCTTGGTGGCTTTTTTTAGTTTTTTTCTGGCTTTGGTGATTAGTTGCAGGAGGTCCTGGGAGGGGGCGGAGCACTGGGTGCGTAATCTCCTGAGGTGTTTGTTCAGTTGTTGTTTTTGCATCCTGAGGTTTTTTGTGAACCATTCAGCCACTTGGTGACTTTTGCCTTTTTTTCCTGTGGCCTGCTTGCAATTTTTTTTATTTAATTCTAGAATAAAGCGCTCCCATGCCTGAGTGTGTATGAGTTCGGTTTGAAGTCTTTCTGAGAGGTTGGTGCAGGTCCCAATGATGTCGTTGATCGAATCTGATTTCCAAGCCAGACGTTTTAAATTAAAGCTTTGCGTTTGGTGTGATAGTACTCTAGATGGCATAGGGTTGTCTGTGTTAATTAGTAACGTGAATGCTTGCGGTTGGTGGTCGCTTTCAGACCTATCCAATATTTGGAAGTTCATGATAGAGGGGAAGAACTCGTGATCCGTGAAAGTGTAGTCTATTGTTGAAGCAGATTTGTGAGTAATCCTGGTGTGTGCGGCTGGACAGTCTGTCGGGCTACTCCCATTTAGCATGCTCATTGAAAGCTCCGCCAGGCTGGCCACACATCTCTTACCGAGCATATCTCGTTGTTTCGGTGCGTGTGTACACTTGTTAATGGCTTGCAGTAGGTTCATATTAAAGTCCCCTGACAGGATGATATTTGCATCATTGTTGCTAATAAATGGCCTACATATATCTTTTTCCGACTGAACACTGGATGAATATAGATTTTAAGTATCAGGAGACAAGTTAGAGGCGGGGCTTCAAGTTTGACACATTGCAGCCAAGAAGACTCAAGGTCTATTATTGAAGCTTGCCATGGATCTTCGAGTTTTGTGCTAAGCCCGAACACGTTCCAGGAGCAGATGTTGCAGCCTTGAAGTCGATTGAGAGCTGCGTGGGTGTTGATTCATGCCATATCTTGAGATGGTCCGGCTGCGATTCGGTTCCGGGGTCCAAGGGGCTTAATGGATTCTGGGTTAGCAAAGGTGATAGTAATGTTCTTAGTCGTGTACTCGTTTCTTTTTTGGGAAGTTTGATGATCTGAGCCTTTTGCCCCCTTTAACAGGCCCTCTGATTGGTAGACTGGTTGGAGCAGGTTGGGGTAGCAGGGGGGTCTATCTTTTTTAACTTGATGCCCCACTTTGCGAATTGGTCCCTCTGATGCCAAATTTGTTCAATAAAGGAGGTGGCTGAGAATGAGGCTGTGGTGATTTCTTGTCCCATGAAGTACGAGTTCTGTTTAAATGCAATACTGACAATGTCGCTGGTAGTTATGTGACTCAGCGGGGGCAGAGCTTTAAAGAGTTTGAGTAGGATACTTCTATTTAGAATGTCGTGGGTTCCCCTTGATACATAATGGGGGTCGGAGCGGGCACCAGACTTGTATATTGGATATTGTTGAAATTTGAGAAGGAATCCTGGTGCGACGCTGGGTGTACTGCCCTTCCCAAGACATTATCAGCCTGTGATGACTATTGTTCTCAAGGAAGTGGTCGAGGTTACGTCTGCATTGTTTTGGATTGGATGTTTATGGACAATTATCCGGGTTGCTTAGTTGCTTCCCGCATTAGAGTTATTGCCTGTGTCGGTTTGACAGATGACTTCCCCTAGGTTTTCGGTAACTGAAGATGCTATACGTGGACTTGATGTACTTGTGTCTGTCGTAGGTTTCTTTAGTTCAATTGAAGAGTTCTCAGAGTGTATTGCCTTGATGGATTTAAAGTGTTTTTCTTTCAATGGTGGCTTAAATATACTGTATACTTTCTCTGACAGCGGTAGTTCCCTTTTGATGTTATTTGGACAGTTTGCGTGGGTGAATTGCGTGGATGAATGGTTCAATTGCTCATTATATGGAGTTGTGTCCGGAGGAGTGAAGGCTGCATTATGGTCACTCTGTTTCAGTCACTGATCGGTTTGGACTGGAAATAAGTTGGTTGCCTGTCTAAATTGCCTTTTGTTTCTTGTTTTTCTTAGGCGTTTCTCTCACACTTGGTTAGTGGCTTGATTGGTGTAAGTGGCTCGGATAGTGGTTGCTCCCCATTTTCAGTTGGTTGGAGGGCTGAGATGTTTAGGTTGGTGACAGTAATTGCTGGACTAGGTGCTGGGAGGTCTAACTGTAATTGTTCTGGGATGGAAACAGCGCCGCTTTGTGTCTGTTCGCCGACGTGGCTGGGTGGTTCGGGGTCAGTAGCCCCTAGTGCATTGTTATCTTGCACTGTTTGCGGGGCGTTCTTTTCTGTGGCTTCCCTGCTTGTGACAAGTAGATCTGAAAGGATGGTGGGGACCTCCGCTAGTTTATCTATTATTTGGGTGCAAAGGCAGTTACACGTTTGATATGTGGTTTCCTGGTCTCGCTGCCCCCTCGAGACCATCTTGTTGAAACTTTGCAGTTTCTGTTCTACCCCCTGTACGTGGATTGCTAAGATGTTTAGAAGGTCCACTTGGGTATCCAACTTATCTGCGTGGTAAGACATTGCTTTGGCAATTGTGTCCATTGTTTGTAGCAATAGCTGCCAGGCTGATGGAGTTGAATTACTGCCTTGTTCGGTTGGAGAAGCCTGGGCGCCGTTTGTCCTTTGTATTGAGCGTACTGACCGAGTGGAATGTAGAAAGGACGGAGTCCTGCTAAGTGATTCCCTGGTTGGGGATGATTGCTAAAAAAGGATTAAGTCCTGCATTGCAGGGAGGGGGATTGCACCTCCTGTTGGGTTGCCTGACGGGGGGACTGAGAGTGATTCGGTTCTGCTTGTGCTTCAAACAAAAGTGGAGAAAAAAGAGGCTTGTTAATGGGGTTGGGGTTGGCAAATCCCTAGGCCCCGATGTTTTTCCAGTTGAATGCGAGATATTTGTGGTCGTCTCCTCGGCAGGGGCCCCTTCATTGTGACTTTGGGGTCCATCTATACGTGGGAAGAATGAAAACGAAAATGATGTCCGATGTTTGGGATAATCGATTGAAGTGGGAGGGTTGTGTATTTGTGCCTCGAAGACTTGGTTGTGCTGCTTTTGAGTTCGAAAGGGATGAGGGCATTGGACGATAGGAACTGGAGGCTTGGGATACCAGTAAGTGCTTCATGGGGGGCTTCCAAACGTTGTGGTGACTGGGAACCTTTCCTACCGCACTCCAGGTTCGAAGTTTTCCCACTAGGGGTGCGTGTTGTGATCTCGCTCGCTGGGGTGATGCTGGTTTTGCCTCTTGTGTTAAGGGCACCGGAGTTACTGCGGGGTCGGTTAGATGAGGTAGATTCTATTACAACTTTTAAAAAGTCCGTAATCAGTGCCCGTTTACTGTCATTTGGTACTGAGTGATGCCTTGGTGGGGCTATCGGGATGTTCTTGGTGCTGCCGGCCCGTTTCGTTACAGGAGTCGCCACTATAGTTTTTTTTAGTGTGGCAGTTAACCAGTTGCTTGTAGTTGCTACCGTTGTTGTTTTTGCTTTTGTAAGCAGTGGCTGCTTATCTATAGAGGCTCAAAGTTCTGGCCCCTGATGTATTTTATTTTTGGCAGAAGGACAGCGGTCGGTGGAGGTCATACATTGGAGTTCTTTGGCTGCTGCCGCTTTAGCTTTCTCCTTGTTCTTTGGTGGAGGTGTGCTTCTTACTCTCCCTGACCGCATCCTCCGTACACCACCCCTGGGGGAGGGAGTGGGTATGGGTGTGCGTGCGATTAGGTAGGGGGAATTAGGAGGTGATGCAAATTGCACAGGATATGCGAGGCAGCTGGGTTCTGTGTGCTGTAGCGCAGTGGCACCGTGGCGGGATGGCGGTTGCTTGCGGTGGCAGTGATGACAGTAATGACAGTGGGTGGCGGTGGGGAGGTTTAAGGGAAGCTGGTAGCTGGTCTCGCTGGAGATCGCAGGCCGGGCCGCCACCACGACCCTACTGACGCTTCTGTCTGGGGCTTCCGCCTGCTTGCCTTTCTACACACTTTAAAAAACCTACCAGTGACCCACCAGCGCTCCTGCCACTTGCCTGTGCTGTTGCTTGGCTGCTTGACTGCCACACTGCTTGCTGCTTGGCTGCCACACCACTTGCTGCTTGACTGCTTGACTGCCACACCTCGTGCTCCTTGGCTGCCACACCACTTGCACCTCCGCCTCCTGAGGCACCTCTGACTCCGACCCTGACTCACCCCTGCGCAGCCCTCTTGTGGCTCACGAGCTTCGGTGCAGGTCTTACTGGAGGGGGGGAGGAGTGTCCGTTCTCTGTTGTCTGTTGGCCGTGGAGGCGGGGGGCAGAGGCAGAAGGGTCAGGGAAGGCGGCAAATGGGGCTGATGAAGCTGGTGAAGCAAGCCTGCGTGGGAGTGCTCAAACACTCAAACGCTCGTAGAATGTTCAAGGAATCCCGCTGGACCCCCTGGTAGAAAGTCTGAGGGACCGGGGGCCCGGGGGTCGTATGGTTGGGAAGGCTGAGAAATTGGAAAACTCGGAAAAAGGCGCGGAAAAAGCCACGGCCGATGTCGCCGTCCTTCCCCACTGCAAGCTGCTGCGAGCTGCGGGCTGCGTGAAAATGCGGCAACTGGATTCCTCCTCAACTGGAGTTCTGGTAATTGTATTGCCTGGGTTTTTCACTTGAAAAAAGCAAAAGAAATTAAACAGAATTAACACAGCACGACAAAAGCAACCCAAACGAAGCGCAGCAAAAACAAGACCCCCACAAAGCATGCCACACCCAGAGCAAAGATTGCAGGGTTCTCAAACCAGAAGGAAGGATCTAGGTTTCTCCCAGCATAAGGGAAATGCAGCGGCCTCTACCCATACTGGGTTTAACGTGCATTTCTGTTAAAACAGCTCAAATGATGCAAGATATTCTCAGAGCAAAGGACAGGCTGCTAGAGTCTCTCAGGGCTGATGAAAGGTTACAAGACTCTATTCAGGAACAAGAAACAGTAATGCTTTAACGCTGAATGTTATGATTTAGAGGAGAAAATTTGACAGTGCACTGCGACAGTGATGCGACCTGCAGAGAAGGTGATTTAGCTGCAGAACATACATGTAGAGAGGGTATTCAGATAAGACGCCTGGAGGGAGGTGGGAGCTGGGGGACTGGGAGTAACACTGGAGAGCTTTACAAAACAAGCTCTGGCATTGCGCGGAGGGGGCGGGGGAGCGCATTCCTTTGAAGTCTGACGGGGTGCGGGGGAGCGGCTTGATTTGAAGTTGCAGACAAATGGTGGATGGAGTGCGTTGTGGCTGGTGATGTGCATGCGCCTGGTTCACATGAACTGTGTCTAATCTGCAGTTTAGGGAGACTTTTCGTAACACTTACTAGAATCTTGCCGAACAATGTTTACGCATTGCTTCAGCGAGACCTAAAAATTGAAATATTTATGATTGCACAAATCATTCAAACAGTCCTATACCTTTTTCTTGCCATGGTTTTATTGACATAATGTGCTAAAAGTCACTCGTGATCAAAGTCTGCATGCTTTATTGCTAGCATTAATTGAATTTACACTAAGTTATGCTTAATCATTGCATTTAAGTACAAGTTAATGTTGAGGCATGTGGTTTGTGGAACTGGACCCATGTTTGGGGGTGTGCAAAATTATTGTCATCAATACGTATTTCCATCAGCCTTATGTATATTTGTAAATTTCGCTGTAGTATTGAGTACTGTGTGTGTAATAAATGTACTTTTTCCTTTTTCAAAATAAAATAAACAAACTCGACAATCATTAATTGAAAGATATTATTGTGTGCCTGTGAATGGTGACTACTTGCCTACACCAACTCCCTTGAACAGGTCTGGGGCTGCTCTGCTTCGCTATCCTGTGAGAGTCAAGCACTAAAATGAGGTGTTTGGTTCCCAGTGGAAAGACAAATGTGGACCGATTACTTGTGCAGGCCACAGAACTAATGACTCCTTATGGACTATACTCCTCAAATTAGGTGTTGATAGAAATATTGTTTATTTCCTTCCCGACTTGCATAGGGACCCGACCACCACAGTGAGGTATAATCAAAGGGGGAACTGTACCCAGGGAATATGCATTGCATATGGTGTTAGGCGGGGGTGCATTTTGGCCCCCCTTTTCTTTACCCTTTATATCAATGGCCTGCATCAAGTTTTAGGGCAAGCCAGAAAAGATATTCCATGTGTGGGGGAGCGATTGATTCCGGGATTCCTATACGCGGATGGTGCTGCCCTCTTAGAGAGAACTGTGGTTTGTCTACAATGTCTTTTGACCTCCTTTGCTGCTTTTATGAAATCTTTGGAACTAAGTGTAAACTTTTAAAAATCACACACAATGATAATTGGTTACAAGCCTAAAAGGGTCAAAAGCCTCCACTGTGAGGGTAATGTGATTACCAGGGTTACTACTTTTCCTTATCTAGATGTTTTATTTGATGACCGAGGTACGTGGATCCGCAATTACATGCAAAGAGAAACGTATTGGCGAGATTCACTTCTTCAGTTCTAGGCTTTTACGGCGTGGATATATGGGGTTTTAGAGAAGCAAGGGAAATTCATGTAGTTGAGAACAAATGTTTAAGTAACCTGCTATCGGTGCCACAATTAACGCCACCATATATAATTCATCAAGAGACTGGGACAGGCTTTGTGGAAGATTTAATTGTAATAGCACCTCTCTTAAAATGGATCTCAATCTGGCTAAACCCCAAACTAGAATTGAATCGCGAAGTCTTCAGAGACTGTTTGGTTCTAGATCGAGCCAATAGTATTCCTTGGCTGCGTCATGTTAAAAGGTTGACAGTGAAACTGGGACAGCCAGAATTATTTAATTCCCAGATAAATGAATAAAAGGTGACATGCAGTGGGTGAAGAAATCTTATTTATACATTGCTTTTCTTTAAAGAGCAGAAAGGGAGTTGGCAAAACCAACGGTACATGCCCACCAATTGCTAAAAACGTCTTGTGCAACTGAACCTTATTTAAATGTGGTAACCAACTCTAACCACTGCTTTCTTTTGGTAAGATTCAGGCTGAACCAGTAACACTTTCTCCTTGCCGATCCTCCGGGATGGAGAAGGGTGGAGGATCTGGGAGTATGCTCATGTGACAACTTCTCCTACCCAGGACACAGTGCACTTTGTTTTATTCAGTGAGCATTTTTTGCACATTCGGAAACTTTTTATCCTCCCAATTGTAAAGGACAGAGGATTGTTTTAAGCAAAACCAGCACTTATGTACTTACCGATGCTGTCCAATGTTTGGGAGATTTTTAGTATAGCGAGTTTCCTCACTGCAGCAGTTAGAATAGGGAGGAAAACAGTGAGAGAGATTTCTATGACCTAGTTATTTTAATTACTTTTAACAATCCGGGGTTTTTAATGTTGTATTTTAATCTGTCTGTCCTTGACTTTTCCATGTTTATAATTAGTGTAATTTTTTTGCTGTTTACAAATGGTATATTAATTAAAAAATGTTATGTATAGAATGCTTTTATGGTTTTAATTAACCGAATAAAGTACTTTTTGAATTACTGACAGACTGACTCCTTTTCTAACATTGGTGTTCAGTAGTGGGAAACATAGTATTCATTGTGGTATGCATTAATAGCAATAGATAAGTCCAGCTTTGCCACATATTACCTATGCTTTAATGAGCACACATTAGAGTGCAATGCTTTGGAAGGGTTGAAAGATTTGGTTATGAGAAATAAAGGTATCAGAAAGGAGAGCTCACGCACACCCATATGTCATGTGAAGACACTGTAATGTCAATGTTTAAACTGTGTTGTTATGACTGGTTTGCATTTACAAAGGATGTGAGAGAGGGGTTGGGCTTTCAGAGAACATTTACATAAAGTTGTTCCAGGCCATAGTGTAAACTTTGAACCCTAACACTACCCAAACTAAGCCTGCACGAGGAGAGTTTCTTCTTTAGAGGTTTACTGACAGCAATGTATACCTACACCACAGATTGGGTTGTAGGGGTGGATCTTAGTTTGTGGGGCATGAGAGGTGATTAGGGGACCCCAGTAAATTCAAATGCTTGTCAAAGACAGGGCAGGTTTCCAGAGTAAGGAAGTCCCAAACTGGTCATTCTCTCCACAGAGATTTTCCCACCATTGGCCCAGGATAAATCCCCTGAAAGGGGTGAGAGGTATTTTTTTCGAGAGGAAGTGACACCCCCAGCGGTTCCTGCGGTGGGGGGTCTATGAGAAATGTTCCCACAGTGGGAGAAGTATACAAGACAGTTGTGGCTTCCACAGTCCCCATTGGTTATCTGGTGGAGAGGGTGAGCAACTCAGTAGTGGTCCATGGTGGTGGGTGGCCCCAAAGAAGGGTGGTTTCCGAGATAGGAGGTGTGGTGGTAGCCCCTACTTTGCCTAGGTGGGCTAAGTTACTGACCCAGAGAAGATCTGAGGGGAGTGGTGGACTCCCTAAATTCCAGGAGGAGGGTTGCTATGGACCCTGGTGTGTCATGGCAGATTAGGTGATTGCCTAAGGACGCAAATGGATCTCATCCAGGAGCGAGGTTGTCTTGAAACTGAAGTGGTGGTTGGAGCAGTGCCTGGCTTAGTAACCAATCAGGTAGGTCCAGTGAGGTCAGACACCAAGACAAGGAGGGGAACAGGCTGCAGATGCTTTACCTTAGCGGACTCCTGCCCTGTACCCTGTAGGTGTATCAGGCTTGGGTTGCATCCTTGGGGTCCCTGGGGGTGGCCTTTCTGGTGGGTGCCGCCCTCAGTAAGGTGCAGGAAGTGGGTTTGCCTGCAGTTGCTCAATCAGGAAGCCAGGTGTGTACTATCTTAAGTGAAGGGACCCTGTGCTTCAAACTGGGTTGGTGCAGTCGCTTGTGTCCAGGACTTTGTCTGGTGGGCCTCTGAAGGGTACACAGCAGTTGCCCTAAGGTGGAATGCAGTGAGGACCTTCAAGGTCATCTCTCTACTTCCAAGGAAGGTGTCTTTAGGGTCCTTCATGCATCTCCCAACCACTGCTAGGAGAGTGGGTAGTGTACAAAGAAGTGGGCGTGGGTGAAGTTGACCCAGGGTCAGCTGGCTCTCCCAAGGCACACAGAGAGGGGAGCGCATCTTTCAGAGAATAGGGGGCATAGGCCCGATTCTCACAGCAAAGAGCAAAGATAAGGTCTATGTTTCTGGGGTGGTTTCTGTGTGGAGCAATCTAGTGGGAGGCAGAATTGTCTGATGAAGCACCCTCAGTGCTCCTCCCCTGACACTGCCAGTGTGGTGGTGAGTCATAGACTGGACTATTGTCCCTCCTGGGAGTCCAACTAAGGGCCAAAGGTGCGTCTCCACAAGCGAGAGATACCAAGAGTTACGAGTGTCTGTTCTTTCTTTAGAGAAGATAGTCACCCCAAAAGTGGGTAGCAGCTAAAGACCCCAGCATCATGCTGAGTGTCAAAGGAACCTGCATCTTTAGGATGTGGGGACACCAAAGAAAATAAGGTACTTAGTGGAGTAATCTCCAGAATGGGGAACAGCCATTGCCCCCAAAGGATAGTTGCTAGACCTATCCAGTGTGGAGGCATTAGTACTGAGGCACTGTACCCTTGTCCAAAGGAGTGGTAGGCATAGTTTTGCATGACCCCGGGAAAGTGTAGGCCTAGTTCTACCCAATCCACATGTAGGAGGTTAGTGACCTAGAAGCTTTCGACCAAGAACCAGGCAGGTTCTTAGTGCAGGCTGGGTCCCTGTAGGGCGAAGTGGTTTCATGGTTGGGTGAGGTAGGTCGTCTTAGTGGCCAACAGCCAGTGCAAGATGTCTGGGGTAGCAGGCGTCTGGTGAGTAGGGTGTCATGTCAGTATCCCTTGTCACTTGTTATCGCTGACTATAAAATACCCATGAATAGTGACTATTTCTTGCAGTAAAAATCATTTGGCCGAGTTGTTTCTGAGAAGGTGTTTCGGCCCATCTACACCGCCCAGACTTTTCAGCTTTTGATCAGCCAGTTTTTGAACTTTTCTTGTAGGGTAACCTCATAACCTGTGACTCAACCATAGTAAACCCCTGGTAAAATGGAATACACGTATTTACCATCAGTGTCTGCCTTTTCAAATAAGGCCTCTGTAATGCAACAAGGTTAAGGGGCACTTTGCTGGTTACATGTGAACACATGTGCACGCATGTGGACAGAAGCTAAGAGGAAAAGTAAAGTTCCCTGAAAGGTTTGTCACTGTGCAAGCCAGGTGGACTGAAGAAAGTAAGTGCTCCAAGTGTCTTAGAGCTCACCACCAGGAACCTAGGGAGACCAAAAGCATGAAAATTGGCATCAAAGGGCCAGAGATGTGGCCATTTGAATTTTTGTGAGACTTGACCCCCAGCCCAATCCTGAGCATGTGGAGCTCCGTGCCCTGGGGATTTGTGGTCTCCAGGGTCTGACCAGGGGTTAGGGGTTGCCCCCTGAAACAAAGGACAGTTGAGAAGCTCTGTCATGCTTTCTCTGCGGGAACAGAAAGGGGCCCTGAACCCCATCCATAAGTCCTGAGAAGACATCTGTTGTGAGGGAGTGCCACCCCAATTTTATAGGGAAGGTGCCCAGGACCCCATCCTGGGCCCAAGCATAAAAGAGATAGGGAGTGTGCCGCCGCACTCCTCTCATGTGGTCTGTCTGCCCGCCCTGCTCCCCGTGACCCTAACTAGGAGAAATGGGAGGCCAGCCTCATTGAATGTGCCTGTGTGCAGGAGCAGGCAGGTCAGGAGAAGTGCTGCCAGCTTCTGGAGTGCTAACAGCGGCGGGATCTGACGGGGGCAGCTGGTGGTGGGTCCCTGAGCTGCCTGCATCAAGAGAACTGCACACAGGTGGTCAGGCAGTACCGGGCACTCCAAGAGAAGAAGAAATACGGAGCAAGGCTGACCAGAAGGAAAAGAGAACATTGAAAACTGCAGATCGGATCTCCCTGAAGCAGCAGGAGAGCTGGTCATTTAAAAGTCAAAAAGCTTCAAGGAGCACCCCATAATGCCCTGCAGGGCTTGCCAGATTTGCCCATGATTGTCACCTTGTGGTGGCCCCAGGGAGACAGGGTCACTACTAAAATAATTCATAAGTACTGGGAAGCTGCAGGAGCATTGCAGCCTCCTCCCAAAAGGTATTTAGGAGTCCCCACCCTAAGTAGGGTAGCACTCCAAAACCCTAACCCCCAGGATATCCTGAGAATTCCAAACTCTCCCCAAGCTGTAGCTTTTGCTCTACAGCTGGTAGTGTAGCGCACTATAGGGCGAAGTTTATGGCTGCAGTCTCTGTGACCTGAAGGGGATCAACATAAGGTTTCATGTTGTGGATTCACTTTCTAGGGGTGAAGGTTTCTAATTATACATGCTCTGTGAATATACATGTGCTGCCATTTATGGGCAATGCTTGAAGTGGTGTTTAATTGCACAGTGATATAATTATGAATTTAATGCCCTTTAGTAACTTTTTTATTGAATAATAGTGGATTGCCACTCGTGATCAAAATGTTCATACTTTATTGGCAGCATTAGATGATCTCACACTAAGGTATGCTCAATTGTTCTAATTAGCTATACAGTAATGTTTCAACGTGTGGTTTGTGGAATAGGATCCCTTTTTGGGGGCTGTCCAAAGTGATTACACAATGTCATCAAATGGTATTTCCATCAGCTTATGTATATTTGTAAATTACTGTGTAGTATTGAGTAGTGTGTAATAAATGTACTTTTTCACACAAAAAAGCACAAACTGAGTAATTATTTATAAAGTGTGATTAGTGTGTACCTGTAAATGGCAGTTATTAGCCCACACCACCTTTCTTGAGTAGTCCTTATACTGCTCTGCTTCACTATCCTGTGGGAGTCAAGCACTACAATGGGGTTTTTGGTTCCCAAACGGAGGACAAATGTGTACCCATTATGAATGCAGTCCACACAACTATTGACTGATTTTCCAACATTGTCCCAATATGGTGCTAAACAACAAAAACAACTGGAATATGCCACAAGGCAGCTCAATTTGGTATCAGCCTGTTAAGCCTCCTTAGGAACCAGTTTCTTATACTTGTGACTGCACAAACTATTAGGCGAATGGGAAGGAAAGATTGAATGTCATGCAGCTTGCATAGAAATCAGAACATTGGGGCATGTAACTAGGAGGGTTCCCTGGCAATTGAGACCCAATATGGATGCAAGCGAAATTTTAAATCTTCAAAATTTAAAGCCATATTATTGTATGTTCGCCATCATTCACAAAAGAGCTCTACCACATGCACAAAGCCTGGCCAAATATATTTTTCTTTGGGGCCATGAGCAACAATTCAACTCATAGAATGGAATGTGAATATAGACAGATGACACATATATTGAAGAACATTGAAGGCAAATAATCATAAATATAACTACTATCAACTTTTTACTAGTTTTGTAAGTCTATATCATGAGCTTTCATCTCACTTTAAGGGCCTCTTGACAGAATCCCACCTTCACAAAGAACAGTAACGTAGACAAAATAACATACAGCACTGGGTAGTTCACAGGCTCGCTCGTTTATGAGAAAGTGCAGTACATTGAAGACATTAGAAGTGTTTTAAGGTATGAGTGTGGCTGGAGAGATAGAATAAGTTCAATGCTCTCTGATCAAGTCTCTCAGGAAATTTAAAAGGCAGTGAGCATTTAAAAACTGACTGAATGTGAGATTACTGTGGAATTGATGTGAGGTCACTTGTGAGAACAGTTTGGCAGACAGAAATATCACTAGCTGAACCCTTGAAGAATTTAAAAATATTAATTAAAACTTAATGTATAAAAACCAATATACCCTTATATATCTATTTAATGCTAAATCCAAACATTATCCAATTGCAAAGCCTCCTGGCCTCAAAAAATGAAGGATCATCCAGCCATGGACACAAGATGACAATATCACAATA
The DNA here is from genome assembly GCF_964261635.1 of Lissotriton helveticus. Taxonomy (NCBI): domain Eukaryota; kingdom Metazoa; phylum Chordata; class Amphibia; order Caudata; family Salamandridae; genus Lissotriton; species Lissotriton helveticus. The sequence continues at coordinate 1,443,176,596 of NC_136061.1, read as the reverse complement.
TTACTAAGACACATCAAAATCAGTGACTCACTTACTGCCAACAAGGGATTTCTATCTATAGTTGTAAATATCAGCACAATAGATACTGCTCTACAAATTGGCTCACACCGAACAATGGCCAAAAGACAATAGAATATTAGTAAAATTTAAAAACTACCTCTGCACTCGCAGCTAGTACAGTGCCAATCTCATTTGGGACACAGTTTGCTGCTTCCGAACTTGGCTGTTTTACAAGTTTATATATTTTGATTGCACAGACCTATCCACTGGACTACTCTGGACTTTTTTTTACCCATTTACCACCCAAGCTAAGACGATGTCACTGTACCTTCAAAGCTGGTTACAAAATAGTTTGAAATTTTAATAGACACCAAAGCCAACGGGTTGGCCTTGTCCTGTCCCTTCCTGGTCCTGACGGGTGTAGTATGAACCTGGCCTTTGCTGGAGCTTTACCAGGTGTGGCCCGCGCGTGTGCCATGAAGTGGGGCTCACTACCATACTTTATAGCACCTTGTCAGCTGCCAAGTGATGACAATGAGAAAGCTAACTCCTGGGGCCATGGGTGTTATGGGCAATGCAGCCCAACACTGATTTCAACATCAATGTCTACAGAGGAGTGGGGCTCATTACTGCTCTTTATAGCACATTGTCAGCTGCTAGGTGATGACAACGAGAGTGCCACCTCCCGGGGTCCTGGGGGTATGTGCAATGCAATCCCACACCGATTTCCAAAACAATGTCTCTCCGCTATTAAGATAATTGTCTTCATACCACTTAGAAGACTAATATCAATGCAATTAATGCTTCACAATGTTCTAGCTGCCCATCGGAGCTCATGTATGGTACAGATATGATCACTGCATACAAACACTGCATATTTGAGTTTTAGAACTTTAGTTTCTGGTTAGCAGAGGTATGCATCCTCTCCAAGCAGGAACCACAATCCTCTTCAGGTTAATTCAGATATACAGTAAAGTTTAACCTGTGTTCACCGTCTGGTAATTTGGCACAGAGCAGACAGGCTTATCTAAAGAGGCAATGTGTAAAATATCTGTGCAACACACACACAAACACAATGAGAAGAACCACACTAGTTTGAAAAAAGGCAATTTTATGAATAAATCAATACCAAAGTAGAAGTAGAGATATTATTTTTTAAAGAATAAAACGAGTTCTAGCTCTTAGAAACAATAAGTGCTAATAGGGACTATCTGGCTATGATGGACCTGGGCAAAGTCAACAGTTCAAGCCACCAGTCATAGAGGGCAGGCAGTTGAGGTGATACATCGATTTTCTCCACAGAGTAGTGGCGATGAGTCAGTGCCATAGACGAAGCACTGAGCCGTGATGCATTGGTTCTGACGTGCGATGTGCCTGGTTTCTCCACGTAGTTCATTGGATGCGTCGATCTCTTGTGGGAGGCAAGATGGCGGCCTGAACGTTAGGCTGATTGCAGCACTCTACTGAGCTCCGATGGAGTGAACAACCGGACTGATTTTCTTGGCGGATTCTACTTCTGAAAGTGAAATTCGCAGATTACGTCCTTGGCGCTGTGAAATGCAGAACACAGAGAGCTTATAAAATACGAAGAGTGACAGAGAGAACCCCTTGATTGTTTGGCCGGGAGTCTTCGGAGAGACATGCTGACATCCCGCGGCGCCAGGAAGCACTGAATGCGAGTGATTACGACTACGCGGCTTTCCTTTGTAATTGACATTTCTTTCCCGGCATGAGATACAGTGGTAGACCCCTCGGCAGACTCCTTGGCTGAGACAATGCGATATTGCTACAATCTTTCAAAATTCCTTCGACGCTTGGATACACTTACGCTTTGGTGGAATCCGGCTTCCTCACACGGCGTTTCTAAGGAAACAGGATTAACACAATCAGTATCGTTATTGGGGGTGTGTCAGTCACAAAAAATCGTGCGGCAAAATGCCGGCTCCTCGGTCTGTGGGTTTGTTTGGCGAGCAGAGCAACTTCTGAGAAGGGAAGCGCCGAAGGGAGAAAACAGAACAGCAATGCCACCAAAGAGTGCCTCAGCTGCTGCTACTAGAGCCAGGATTGCGATGGCAGCAAGGGTGCTTCGCAAGGAAGCAGAGAGACAACAACGTGAAGGTTTAATGGACGGTGAAGATCAACTACAGGTAAAAGCAGCGTCAGCAAGAGCTAAGAAGCAAGCAATTGCAACTGCGTCCCCCATTGGCACCTCAAGGCAGGAAATCTAAGCATCTCGTAGAAGGCTAAGCAGTGCAGGGGGGAGGACTGTGCTTGATTTATTGCTTAAAAAAACCCCAAATCAAAATAATCTACAGCCTGAGCCCGTATCTACCCCTATAATGAATGCTGAACAGAGTAATTTAACTGTGGAACAATCAAATAAAACTCTAGACTTAGAGGAGGGGGTGTTTGACCCCCTTATTGCCCCTGATAACTTAACGATTGCAGCTGAAGCTCAAAGTATGAGAACTTCCAATACTAATAGCACTACAACTGTCGAGGTCTCAAAAATCGGACTAACTGATGTGCCAACAAAGAGAGCGGGGAATGAGGAGATGCAATTTGAGGAGGGCCGGGCAATGTCTTTTTCGGGCCCTGGGGGCAATATATTGGGCGTACAAGACGATCAGACTAATCCTATATCAGAAGCAACGCCACTCACGTCAGTCACCAATCAGAATGAGCCTAGAACACCTGCACTAACCCCAGGTTTAGTAGACTCAACAGCCTCGGAGGAGACACCAGGGTTACCAGGGACATCCCTACATTTAATTTCTAAGCAAATTACAACACGCGAGGGGGTTGATGACTCGCTACCAAGTACTGCTCTACTACAAACTGAACAAACTGGACAACAACCAGAGGGGGAAAAAGACCTCACTGAGTTTCACTCCTTTTCTGATGAAACCGGAGAGGTCGAAGTAGACGTATTAGGGGAGTGGACTGAGAGTTTTGAATCTACGGAATGTGAGGATGAGGACGAGGAATCAGAAACACATATATATTCCTCAGAAGACAGTTATGGTGAGGGGAGACAGAAGCCTAATACTGTAAAGACTAAGCCTAAAAGTAGTGCTAGAACCACACAGAAGAAAATAGCTAAAGGTCATCTTGAATATAATCAAGGCACTATCTCAGACATGCCTGATAATTCAGAGCTAACCCCCACCGCAGTGGAGACTATTCTACAAGCTATAGCAGCCCACAGGGAAGAGACTGCCCAGGATAGCAGAAGATCTCGCGCAGCTATGCGTAAAATGCAGGGGGTTGTCAAAAAACTATCTAAGACATGTACACATATTGGTGAACGAGTAACTGAAATGGAACTAAGGGTGATGGCAGCAGAGAAAGACTCTTCCGAAAATCATGAGAAAATTAAGCTTCAGGAAACAGAATTGATGGATATCAAATGGAAGCTTGAAAATTTTGAAAACAGGCAGCGTCGTAATAATCTTCGCATCCTGGGGGTACCGGAGAAAGCTGAGGGGGAGAATATGCGAGCTTTCATTATTAAACTTTTCAGTGAGGCCATGCCTGAAATACAGAACTGGAACTGGGAAGTTGAAATCCAACGGGCTCATCGAGTCCCCTTTAATCCACCACCGAAACCAGGGATATATCCATGTGCTGTCTTAGTATATTTTGGCAATTTTTTACTTAGACAAGCGGTGGCAGAGAAAGCGAGACCAGATCGCAAAATAACTTGCAATGGATTTTCCTTCTTCTCAAGACCTGACTTTTGTCACGCAACCGTTGAAAGACGTTGGAGGTTGCGAATGATGATTAAATCTTTTCAAGAGAAGGGTGCTTTGGCCTTTTTGAATAACCCTGCTAGCCTTAAGATTGTCCATCAAGGTCATACAAAGTTTTTTCAGTTGGAGATAAAAGCAAAAGCATATTTGGATGAAATATCTTAGATAAAATCTCCTTCATTTGGGACATAAGTCTTGATGATGACCACAATAATAACTTACATTTTACAAGAACTATGAGGGCGCAGGTGAAGGATAGAATGAGATATGTTTTTATTTTTCACCACTTCTCTTGATGCTTTAAGAATGTGTTTTGTTCGATTTAACTGAAGACTGATTAGTATGCCTAGGCATAGATTATGTTATGTTATGTTTTGTTAATAACTTTTATTAGGCGCACAGCTGCCCCAGCGAAGGGGCGTCCTGGCGCCAGTACAAGTACCACACCACAACACAACAGATCAGTACTGGAAGGACAGGGGATCAGTCAGTAGTGACAAACAGATGAGTTTTTATGGCGCGTCTGAAGAGAGTCAGGCTATTCAAGGCACGGATATGGACAGGAAGGGAGTTCCACAATCCTGCCGCCAGGACTTGAAACGAACGGCCACCCATCCTACTCAGCCTAAACCTGGTCTTAGTTGCCAGGTATAAAGATTCCGACCGAAGGGCCCGTGGGGGAACATAGGGGGAGACAAGGCCCACAAGGGCAGGAGGAGAAGACAGTTTCAAGATCTTAAATGTTAGACAGAGAGCCTTGAATTTGATTCTCTGTCTAACCAGCAGCCAGTGTAAAGAAGTCAGGACAGCAGAAACAGAGCAACGTCTCGGGAGGCCGACAATGGCCCTCGCTGCGGCATTCTGCACCCTTTGCAGCCGAGTGGCCTCCGCCTGATTCACTCCTAACAACAGTGCACTCCCCTAGTCCAGCCGAGAAAGAATGGAGGCTTGGACCACCAGTTGCCGAGTAGGGGGGTCGAAGAACTTGAGGACTGGTCTCAGTCCTCGCAGAATACCATAACAGGTAGCTGCAATCTTCTTTGTATGGCTGGTAAAAGATAGTGTAGGATCCAGCCAGACCCCCAAGTTCTTAACTTCGGCAGCTGGGATGGGAGTTACCCCTAATTCAGGCGGCCACCACTGATCTCCCCAGAGTTCCGCTTGCTTCCCTAAAATCAGGACTTTGGTCTTTTTGGCATTAAGCTGTAAACAGTTAATGCGCATCCAGTTAGCCACGGCTATCAGTCCTGCACGGAATCTGGGAGCAGTCACCTCAGGGTCCCCACTGAGTGTCACCGCCAGCTGCGTGTCGTCGGCATACGATGTCATGGTTAAGCCACTCTGTCTAACGACTGCAGCCAGCGGTTTCACATAAAGATTAAACAGAGTGGGGCTCAACGCAGAGCCCTGAGGGACTCCCAGTCCCAAAGAATGAAAAGAGGACTGACCAGGTGGAATGGCCACTTTAAAAGACCGGTCCGAAAGGAAGGAGCGAAACCATTGGAGAGCCATCCCCTCAATTCCCACCTCCTCCAGACGCCGCATCAAAATGTCATGAGACACCATATCAAACGCGGCGCTCAGGTCTAACAAAAGGAGCGCCGCAGTCTGCCCCGCATCCAGCACCGAACGCAAATGCTCGGTCATGAAGAGCAGAGCGGTTTCGGTGCTGTGTTGTGCACGGAAACCATTCTGACTCTCATCTAGGATATTATTACGTGAGAGATGGGCAGACAAGATGGAATTCACATGTGCCTCCGTGACCTTTGCAGTCCAGGGCAGGAGGGAGATGGGGCGATAATTCTCAGGAAGCAAAGGATCAAGATTAGGCTTTTTCAAGATAGGACTGACCACTGCTTGCTTCCAAGGGGAAGGAACCACGCCCTCAGTGAGTGAGAGATTAATCAATTCCAATATAGGCTCACGACAGAGGGGCGGGAGAAGAGTAAATAGCTCTGGCTTCAACGGATCTAAGGGGGAGCCAGATTTGATTTTGAGGCTAAGAGTGTCAAAAACCTCGGCAGACATAGCAGGCAGGGAGGAAAGAGTTTCGTGGACTGTGGCCATCACATCACTAGACTCAGCCCCGGGCATAGATGATATAAATCCTCTGTAGATTATCTGCACCTTCTCCACGAAAAAGGATGCCAAACTTTCGCAGTGAGAATCTGTGCAGATTTCTTGCGAGGACGCCCGTTTTCCCATCAGGTCTTTGAGAACCTTGAAGATTAATTTAGATGGGTTGGGGCTGCTGAGAAATTCAGAGGCATAGTGAGCAGCCCGAGTTTGGCAAATTGCCCTATGGTAGATCTTAAGCTGGGCAAAATATACCGATTTTAGGGTGGCATCAAAGGATTTCCTCCAAGCCCTCTCCGCTTGTCGGCATGTTCTCTTGAGCTCGGCAAGAGTATCATTATACCATGGGCTGCGCGTTTTAGCGTGACATTTCGACCAGCGCAGTGGTATAAGAGAGTCAAGGGCGGTTAGGACCCAGTTGCAAAACTGTTCATATCCCTGTTCCACATTCGACAAATTGCCCAAGGGCTGCACCTCCAAGATTTTAAAGATGAACAGAGATGAACGATAGGATGAATATAGTTATGACATATGTTATGATATGATATGTGATGTAGAATCCTTTCTTTTTCTTTCTTTTTCTTTTTCTGTGATTCTCTTTCTTTATTTATGGCAAGGTAGCTCAGTAGAAGTGCAGCAACTTCATCACACAGACTCTGGTTGAGTCTGAATGCCTCTGCTAGGGGGGGGAAAGGGAGAAGGGGGGGGAAAGTTGGTGGGTCAGCGGGAGGGACAACGAAGAGGGAGGGGGGGGCAGGAAGAAGGGGGGGGAAGTAGAAAATGGAAAAAAACCAGGTGTAATAGCAGGAACAAAATTAATTGTGGAAAAGATACAGCAGGACATGCATATGGAGCACTATTTGAGCAATGTTAATAGTCAAAGCTACTACATTAACAATGGGTAAGCTTAGTATACAAACTTGGAATATAGGAGGTCTATTGGCTAGAGATAAACGGTCACGGCTGGAGGAATTACTTAAATTATACCCTGTAGACATTTTGTGCCTGCAGGAGACCCATATCCCCTGGAGTAAAAGAGCGCTATTAAGATTTAAAGGATATAACCTAATAGTGGCATCATCTCAAACAACAAATATTAGGGGGGTTGCAATATTGGTTAAGAATTGTCATGGGCAAGGAACACGCTTTTTATCTGATGCACATGGAAGGTGGGCAATCGCCAAACTAGCAAATGGAATTACGATATGCACTGTTTATGGATCAAATCAGGACGACCCCATAATTTTTGAAACTTTGGAAACAGAACTAGCCATGTGGCAAGGTCCGCTAATTGTTTGTGGCGATTTTAACATCTCCTTAATGCCACCCTTGTCACCATATACAACTAAACTCAAGTATATAGACCAGAAACCGAAGGTTTATCGCGCTATCAATAGCCTAATATGTAGCCTTGGGCTAACTGATATTTGGGTGCAGAACAATCCAATAGACCCTGGCTATACATACTACTCGCATCCCCACCAAAAATATGTACGAATAGACTACATTTTTACTTCTAAAGATTTAACATCTTCGTATATAAACAAACTCCCAAAAACAATATCAGATCATAATTCCTTAATACTGTTAATTGATTATGACACTAATTGTATTAAAAAAACAACATGGTCCTTTGATAGGAAACTACTATGTAACAAAGAATACATTGATCATATTAAAGTCTGGACTGAGGAGTTCTTTAATATGAATCGATTCAGTGCATCAAGAAACATCATTTGGGATACTTATAAAGCTGCTTTAAGGGGGGAAACTATTAGTTACCAATCTAAAATTAGGAATAGGGAAAGAAAAGAATATGAAATAAAAATAGCAGCTTTAGCTAAAGCTGAGGAAGAGCATATCCTCAAAATTAGGCAAAGACAAGATACTAGTCAATTGATGATGCAGGTAGCAATACTGAAATCAGAGTTGAATTCCAAACTTAGCCAGAAAGCTGCCCAGACATATCAGTCACATAGAAAACAAGTATATGAAAGTGGAGAGAAAGTGGGCAGACAACTGGCACTTAATACACGGCAAAAAACTGCAAGGAGAGATATCGTTACTATAGTAGAAAACGGGCAGACCTTTACTCATGCAACCAAAATTAATTCTCAGTTTCAGAGGTATTATCAGAAGTTGTATACTGAGGATACTATAAGTTCTGAGGAGGATACAAAAATCTACTTAAATAACTTTCTCAGTAATCCTGAGGCCACGAAATTATTAGATGACGATACAAAGGAGGATCTTGAAAAAGAAATCACACTCACGGAAGTCAGCGCCGCATTATCATTACTGGCATCTGGCAAAGCAGCAGGTCCCGATAAGATACCGATTGAGTTATTTAAGCTACTTAGTCATCAATTAACACCTATTTTACATGATTTATTTCTTGGGATACAATTTAATGGTATACCTCCAATGTCTTGGGAGGAAGCTAATATAATCGTCTTTCCAAAAAAGGTAAAATCTCCTGAACAGCTTACCTCGTATCGCCCTATATCTCTTATCAATTCGGACTCTAAATTATATGCAAAAATTTTAGCGCTCAGACTCAGTGGGGTCGTTGAACAGCTCGCTTCCCCTTGGCAGCATGGCTTCATTCCTGGGAAGGGAACTACAGATCATATCCGCAGGGCAATTGCCTTATTCGATGCCATGACTGCCAGGGGGGAGCGAATGTCGATGATCCTACTTGATGCTGAGAAAGCTTTTGATAGTGTTACCTGGAATTTTCTCTGGGAAGTTATGATGCGCAATAATTTTGGCCCCAAATTTATTAACTCAATTAAATCAATCTATCACCGTCCCAAAGCAAAGGTTTTGGCGGCCAGACTTTTTTCTGGATATATCAACATAACAAGAGGTACTAGACAAGGCTGCCCATGCTCGCCTTTACTATTTGCATTATACATCAATCCTCTCATTCTTAAACTACTAGAAAGCACTAATATTAAACCTGTTGTTAGCCATCATTTCGAAACAAAAATGCTGGCTTACGCTGATGACATCGCGATTATCACATCTGAACCGACAGAAGCTATCTGTGAAATAGAGGAAATTACTTCTGAATTTGGGCCTTATTCCGGATATTCTCTCAATAAGGGAAAGACGATTATTATAAGCACAGCTAACACAGTTTGTATGGACCCACGAAGAACTGAAAAAGCTACATATCTGGGCATTGAACTTTGTGCAAATACTAAGCTAATCCCAAAAATCAACTTTGATCCATTAGTGAACAAAATTAAGAAGGATTTTGAAAGGGTCAATAGCTTTCATCTTTCCATTATAGGGAGAGTCAAATATGTTAAAATGAATACGCTACCTAGATGCCTCTACCTGTTTCGAGCAATACCATTAGCTATTAAACAAGAAACATTAATGCTGATCAACTCACTCATATCTAAGTTTGTGTGGCAGAATGGGAAGATTAGGAGATCTCTTGAGTTATTGTCTCTTCCTGTTGATAAAGGTGGCCTTACCATACCTAATATGATATTATATTACTGGGCAGCACAGATAAAACAACTTACGCCTATGATTAAAGGATATAATGTAGAGAATGTAGAGGACACTGTTGAAATGCCCTCAATATATGAACTTTTGGTAGGTCAGAAGGCAAAAGCTTTACTACTGCGAAAGACCGAGACAAGAAATTATAAAGATTTTAAAGGAGAAATTATGATTAATGCCTGGAAAACTTGAAATAAAATTGCTAAATATACCCAAATTGAGAAAATTAATCGATATACAACACTTTTGCACTCTAATGCTATTCAGGGACAGGATTTAGCCGGTTTTTTAAAACAATGGGCCAAGCTAGGAATTAGGACAATAGGCGACCTTCTAATAAATGACTATGATACAACTTTCCTAGCTTTAAAAGCCAAATATAATTTACCTAATGGAGATTTTCTGAAGTTTGCACAGATATTTGCTACACTAAAAGCCAAAGAATCGCAAATTTGCTTATATAAACTTGAAATTATGGATGCAATATCTAGATCAAACACTAGAATTGGAACTTTATATAATATTCTTTTAAGTATGAAGAATGATGATCTTGACAAAACAGAAAGAAAGTGGGCACTAAAATTGAATAATCCGAATGTAGATATCAACAAAGTATTAAACATGAGTCAAAAGCTACTGATGGCGAGTAATCTTAAAGCACAACTTTATAAGACTGTTTTTGACCTATATTTTACCCCTGCTAAATTATTTGCATGGGGTAAACGTGAGAATGACCTATGTCCTAGATGCACTCAAGGGCCGGCAACTCTCTCCCACATGTTTTACACTTGTCATGATCTGACCTTAGTTAAAAACATGATAAACTCCTTTTGGGAAGAAATTTTCAGGCACAAAATACCAGAATCGGAAACTTTATTTTTACTTGGCCATGACCATACCTTAAATTTGAAGAAATCTGAAGAAAGATTAGTTTTTATTGGCATGGCTGTATTCAGGATACTTCTATCCGCAAGATGGAAAGACGTAGATCCTCCAAGCTTCCAGATGTGGCTAGCACGTTTTTTGGCAGTTTATAGATATGAAATTGCAATATTTGAAACAAGAGGGATACAATATAAGCTACGTGGAGATACACTTTGGCGACCAATACCTGAATGGAAAAATTGTATTATCCCCAGTGGTATTGGTTGATTGTTGGAAATACCTACAAACGATTTTTTGGGTTTATGTGCATTGCGTTACATTTCTATTTCTTGATGTTATCCACTTTGTTTCCTGGAACCATTCTTTGAATCTCAAAAACCTGTGATTTATTAGTACTGCTGTATTATTTGATTTGCTTTATATTTTGTAACTTTATTGTATTATTGTAAATGCATCCTGTTTTTTACGCCTGGTATAATAAAAAAATAAAATAAAAAAAGAATGCGTCGATCTCTTGATGGATGGTTGTGCTGCATCGGACTCTGGATGTGAAGCATTCTACAACAGAATTGATGTGCCAGTTCTGCTACAGACTGACTGGAGATGTGTTGGTTTATCTGGTGCAAGTACCTGTGTCCTCTTCAAGGAACCAGGCACAAGAGCAGGGGTAGAGACGTTGATAGCCCTGAGTCTCAAGCAGCAGGAGGCAAGCCAACAAGCCCTTGTAAGTCACTTTCCTCAGCAGGGTCAGAGAACATCAGTCCAGCAGAGTATCCATCATTGATGCAGCACAGCAGTTCTTCTCTCAGAGTTCAGTTACAGGTCCAAAAGTGTCTGATTTAGTGGGGTCAGAACTCAGACTTTTACCCAGTTGTGCCTTTGAAGTGGGGATGACATCAAAGATGGGTCTTTGAAGTGCACATAAGCCCTTTCTTCCTAGCCCTTACTTCAGACTAGCTGTGGTGTTAATCAGCCCTATGAGTCTGAGCAGGACACTGCCTTTTCAGGGGCAAGTGTCAGCTCCTCCCTCCCTTCCTGCCCCAGGAGAGCAATCAGAATTCAGATGAGTACTTAGACACAGCAAACCTTCCTTGTTTAGTGGCTGTCTAGAGAGAATGCACAATGTGTAGCTGTCACCCACCCCATACATGTATTGGATGCAGGCTGCAGGCATACAGAGCTGCAAGAGCAGAGAAATGTCCAATTTCTAAAAGTGTAGTTTCTAAAATAGTATTTTAAAATCTCACTTTAGAAGTAAAGAGGATTTGTCATTAACACTCCAAACACATAAACCATGACATCGATACTTCTTTTTAAACAGGAGTTGCAGCTTAAAAGTGTATTAAGAAATTCGCTATGTTAACTTACGAGAAGAGAAGGTGTCAAAGCAATGAGAAAATAATTTTAGATGTTTTTCACAACCAGGACATGCACAACATAAAGTAAATTTAATTTCTTTGACTTACACAGTATCCTGCCCTATGAGCTAACTAGAGCCTACCTTAGGGGTGACCTATGTGTGACAAAAGGGGAGTATGAGTCTTGGCTAAGGGTTTTAAATGACAAGTCGAAGTGGTAGTAAAACTGCACACACAGACTCTGCAGTGGCAGGCCTATGTTAGGGTTTGCACACAACAAAGAGCTTGTCCCCTCTCATTAAGGTAGTGGCCCCACTGATGGCTTCCATTTACACACAATATGTTTGTTCCCTCTCATTGTACTACCGCCCCCACTGTTAGCTTTCTTTATACGCAATACGTAGGTTATTTCCACTGATTCATCCATTAAGCTTTAGGTCTGTGTGTTTGGTGTTCTTTTTCTCGTTTGCTAATCTTGCTTTTACCAAAGCTTCTTTAGGTGCCACTCCCTGGGCAACGTGCAAAGCCCTCTCGTGTTTCTCCTTATTTTGCATAAAAACTGAAGCACTGTACGCCTCTCAGGAACAACGTGCAGTGTGTGAGAACCATACCCAGCCCTGTCTATAAAAGACAACCCTGAGATGCACCCAGTGCTTGTGCTTGTTGTGATCCCGCTTTACCTGAGAACGGTTCCTCCTGTTCATCGGCACTGGCGCTCCTGCTACCTTCTGGACCTGCATCGGCTTCGGGAGGGGGCGTGGTCGCTGGCTCATCCTCCTTCCGGCTTCTGGCTCTTCAGAATCCCGGTCCCTCTCCTGACCAATCGAATCCACCTGCAAAAGAGAAAAAAGACAAGATCAGATCGAACAACCTTTCCTCCGAGCATAAAGTAAGTGAAAAACCCATTATTACCGGCAAGCTCTTTTGTCAACGCTCCCAAGATTCTCATACAGACTTTGGTGCAAAGAAAAAACGGACATTTGTTTCAGGTACTGCACTCGAATTGTGGAACTTTGTGAATAGAACATTGTTTTACTTGGAACTTAGACATCATTAACTGCAAGACTTGCAGTTAAACAAGAATTTGTTCTAATGACCTACTGTACTTTGATGTAAGAGTACAGAACTCGTTTTGGAGAAAAATCCTGGGCATGTGTGCAAAGTGAGTGTGTTAATCAGAACTCCAGGTTTAGCTATAGGAAGGTAATGCTTGACATTTGTAATTCTCATCACAATATTTTATTTAGTTTTATAGGAACTTTGAAGTACTAGAAGTTACATTCCAGAACACTGAAACACACCAGCCTGGAAGCTAAAGACCAGGACAAGAGAGGTACTTCACTCTGAATAGAGTAAGGGAGAGTCAGGTACACAGTTAGGGATATGTTGTTATTTACCTGTTCTTTGTTTATGTCTCATAGGCACCTGTTTCACAAGAAGTATGGGTAAGCCAGAAAATACATCAGCACTTCAGCAGTGGAGAACGAAAGAACGGGGTTGTCTCTATTTTTTTTTAAATGTTATCCACTTCCACCTTCCCTGGAGCTTCTGGTTCTTTGTACACTGTGAATAACTAGTGTGCTGGATCAAGCAGTTTCAGGGTGGGATTGGACTGTCTTCATTCTCCAGCAGAGCTGATCGGATACTCAGGTGAGCTGGGCTTTGACAGCCTATGACATGTTTAAAGATCTACTTGTGTGAGTGGCACAATCAGTGCTGCAGACCCAATACTAGCATTACATTTACAGGCCCTCAATATATGGTATACAAGGGACTTACAAGTAAATTAAATATGCCAGTTGTGTATACACCAATGTTACCATATTTAGGGGAGAAGCGCATGCACGTTAGCACTGGTTAGCAGTTGTAAAGTGCTAGGAATACTAAAGCCAACAAAATGAATTCAGAAAAAAAGAGGAGGAGAAAGGCTAAAAATGTTTGGGGTGACCCTCTAGAGGGGGTCATTTTCCAATATTGCTCCTTTTGCCTCGTTTAATTACAGGTGATTATGAGTAGCTGCGCACATTGTTGCTCAAGTATGAATTTACCTTGAAATGACAAGAGGCATTTGACAAAACAGGAACAGTTGAATCAATTAAACACTTCTGCCAGGAGCACAGTTACAGAAGTGTGTCTGAGAACTGTCCCAAAGTACAATCAATCTGAATAGAGTTTTATACATTTCTTTGGGGATCATAAAGTACTTCTGGAGATCCTTTTCTGGTAAAGGAATGTGGGCCTTGTCTGTTGAGTCATGAATAAGGCCCCTGATTACAATTGCAGTGCAGCTTCAACCTTGCGTGTACACAGTCTGTGGAGTCATAAATAAGGTCCCTGATGGCAATGGCAGGGCAACCTTGACCTTGCATGGACATAATGTTGGCCAGTGGGAAACATTTTCAGATGTCCGGCATGAGGGCCGCGTGATCACTGCAAGTACTGTGCATGCTGTGACCTGATTGGCTGTGTGTTCCTAACTTCATGTGGTATCTGATTTTATGATGTTTTGGAAATATGCGCACCCCTCTGGCAATGTGTGCTTTATTGGGGCCGATTTCCCTGGACCATTTTGGTATTGATGCACTTATCTGGGGGATGGATCTGAGTTTCCTGTTTGTGCATTTGTCTGCTGGATTTTTGCCACCTGACCTGTGACTTTTGGTCTCATGTTGAGTCAGCTTGTGGTATCAGTGAACAGACATAACAAGACCTGGCTGATATCTTGGAGCCCACAGTGGTTATGTGCTGATACTATGTGTTGTGTAAGAGCGTGATGTGAAGTGCCTGTGGAATGCCTGTGTTGGGCTTGGTGTAATTATAAGTGATAAGTGATGTGGAATAGGTCCCTTTGAAAGCACAGTGGTAGTTTTGGGTGTACTCCATTAGACTAGGCAGTTCTTTGGTGATGAATCGATGGGACAGCACCCATTGTAAACAGAGGGCACATAGAAATGAAATAATACATAACTTATTGAACATTGCAGGTCTTGGGATTCATCCAGGGGAGATGTTTGTAATCCTCTGGTAATTTGGAGTGTCTTTAGTCAACAAAGTTAAAAAAAAAAGGTTCACAATAAAGTTTGTAGCTCTTAATTCCTACAACGTAGATCCTGTCAGGGTGCTGATGTGGTTTCTAATAGGCGATGCACTTGGACATTCCATTGCTGACCTGTCAAATAAGAGCTGCGTTCATTGGTTAATTAAGAAGACAGTGCCTTATTGGGGAGATGATGTGGCCTAAGAGCTAGAGAGGTCAATTCGAAGTAGTGGAACCGATCTCAGCAGGGACGCTCAACACCCTGTGATTCTGGGCGATTCACTTAATCTACCCATACCTATCAAAAAGAAGAAAAAATTATGTGTTCATCTGTAATGCAAGTGGTACTCATGTCAAGTGCTCTGAGACGTTCGGGTCTAGTTCGGGCTATATAATAATGATAAAAACATTATTGCATGTGCTATTGTCAATCATTTTATCCAGATTTCCTGTGCTTTTCTTTAAGAGGGGACTCTCCACACTCCACTCTCGTACATTTTTAGTGAGGCACAAGAAGGAATATCCCAGTCGGGGTATCTCTTTTTATGGGTTTATGGTAAAGAGTGGGACGCATTAATTTTGTAGGGATTGTTGGGCCTTTCCTTGACTAAACAAATATTTTACAAGGTGATCTTCGTGGTTTGAGTTAGTAAGTAGTTCTCTGTGGGTGATGCGAGCCCTACAATATCCTATCTTTCCTTGTGCATGCATGGGGGGGTTTCTTGGTGCAGGTGGTGTCTTTTGACCTGCACATGTCTGGGGCAATGTACAAAGAGGGGGCATATCACAATTGAATGCTGTTGGGGATTGCATCATGCCATGAGGTCACATGTATACCCCTTAACCTTGCATACAGCATGCAACATGACCCTTGTGTCACCAGGCATCTTGGCTATGCCCTGGTCTAGAGATTTCTTTTGGGCTAGTGTGGGCTTCTCTTTGTTGGTCTTTTGGGTGCTTCCCTATATTTCACGTGATCTGTTGTCTTACTTTTTTATGAAAGCAGAGGTGGTTGGGGAGCTACTATTTAGCGCTGTGTATCCTTGCTTGAGTCTTTGTGCAGTTTTTGAGTCTGGACTTCCTGTTGTCTCTAGATAGTGTATGTAAAGCCTTGTGTGCTGAATTGTAGCCAGGTCTATTATGGAGGTGAGCACATTCTATGTTCCTCTGTTGCTTGGAACAGTGATGGACTTTTCAGACCCGCTTCTTCCAGGTGCGCCCCTCTCCATTAGACCTCATTTGTTCCATTGTGTTTCGACTTTCGTTTCCTGGCTGTGTCTAGGGACTTCTAACTGGCATCACGCTTCTTTCATTAATTGGAAGGTCATGACCCAGAGAACAGACTTTGGAAATTTAAATGATTTGAGGAAAAGGTGAGAGAAAAATTGCTACATGGAGAGTTAGGGGTTTTAGCCAAGAATTTATCTAAACTCACCTAATGATGGTGATGGACTGGAATAGCTGGTTGTTCTGGCAAATCCCCAATCCCAACTGACTCAGTGCCATGTGGGGCTTTGCAACCTGACAGATCTTGTGTGTGTGCTGTAGACAATTTGGAGTCTTCACTATCTTGGTGTATGAGAAACCTGTCTCCTGACACTGGAGGACAGCTTAATTTTGGAACTATAAGGGAGCCTCCATTTGGCTGGAGTTTTTTTTAGTTTTTTTTAAGTTTCACTCTTAGGACCAAGTCCCATACAGGAATTTTGGTCCCAGGTGCATGGCAGAGAATAGGGTCCTTCCTCCTTTGTAATCGAAACCTGTCCCAATAAACTTGCGGGTGCAGGGACCTGGTTGCCTGCTTTTAAGGACTGTATGGAAGCGGCCTGCCACCTCTCATCAGGCTGCCCTCCCGCTGGGGGCAGTCATCGAGCCCAACCCTGGAGGATCAGTAGCAGAGTGGGGCCTAGGCTCACAAAGGGACTCTGAACGGCAGACTCTAGTGGGGAAACCCGATCGACAAATCACATTCAGAAGCCCTGAATTCCTAAATGCAAGTGAAGATTTGAATGTCCTAATATTGTCTAATTGGACCTTCATTTGAGATTTTGGTATTGTGAATTTTGAGGTGCGCATGAAATGAGTAATATGCATTGGAGATTTTGAACTTACGAAAAGTTTAGGTTCTGTGTTTGTGCGAAGGCATTGCCTCCCCAGACAGTTACTATCACCCGGCCGTGGTTGTGGCCCTCGTCCTGTTGAGCTGGGTTACCTGTCTGTTGTTGCCCTTTGTTTGTTCAATTACCTCATCCCTTTTGCGTTGGTGCAGTGGGCTTGATTTTGTGGATGGGGATTTTGTAGGTATTTGCCCAGGCTTACCGACCTCTGTTCATGATATTGTATTGTATTGTATTGTAATTGCATTTATATAGCACTTACTACCCCTGATGCGGCTCCAAAAAGCTTTTTCGGCGAGTAGCGCTTAACTTCGGAACCCAAAAAGGATAAATGTTGAATTAGTATAGTGAAATATGAAAGTACTTTAAGTGGTTTGTCAGTTATTTGGAATCAGAAGGATGGCGGAAGTTTAGAAGAGGGAAAAAAGGTTTGTATTTATATAACGCTTGTTCACTGATATACCTCTATTCGGCATCGGTCGGCCATGTGGGCCATTCTGAGGCAGTAGTAACATTTTCTAGGCCATGGTTGCTGCCAACCCCCTGACTACTGCCATTATAGTTAGGTGGAAATTCTTTGTTTTTTTGTGGTGGAACCTTCCTAGTGGGACGCTGAGGAGGTGGTGTGCATGGCTGCCTGCCCAGCTTGTGCTCAGCTTTTCTCTCCATGTGGTAAATCCGTATTTGTAAAGCACAAACTACTCACCCTGACAGGTCTCAAGGCGCTGGGGGCCGTCGTGGAAATTAAGTGAGCTATCGCCCAGAGTCACATGGTGCTGAGCTGAGTTGCTGCCGGAGCCGGGGATCGAACCATGAACCCTGTGCTCCGAAGTCAGCTGCCCTGGCCGCTGCACCACACCTCTCCAGAAAGCAGGGACACTTTCTTGTGGTGGATTTCTATTGACCTTACGTGCCCTATTTCCTACAATGGCTTTGTGTTTGGGTACTCTATCCAACAGCAAAAGCTTCTGGTGTGGGGAACGCACCACATATTACCAGGTAGCCTTGTCTGTACCACTTCCTCATGCGCAGAGGTGACATGGTGGTGGCAGAAGCTGAGTTCAGTGGTCCCAGAGGCATGTGTGCTCTGGTTGTTACCACCGTTGCCCCCATGCGCCTTTGCCCTGCTTCCCTCCTAGTCCCAGGGCATCGGGCAGGTATGTGCATGTCACAGTCCTGACTCTTTCCCTCCTTGCATACCCTGTTAGCTATCAAAGTCCTCCTCATTTTGGCTGTCTCATCAAAGAGGCGGTGCTTGCGGCATGCCCATTGTTAAGCAAATATGGATAATGAAAAGACATTTTCCATATATTCCAAGACCGCCTGAGCGATGGGGGTCTGATTGCTTTGGATTGTCCTTGCTTGTGTACATACAATGTAGTATTTCAATGGCCTGGGTTCTAGGGAAGGAGAGCCTGGGGAGGATCAGACTCCAGTCCCGACGTCGGAAAACTGGATGAAAATATTTAGCTTTGTCATCAGGTCTCTCCCTACTATATTAGTCAGGGATATGGCAAAATATAATTGCTGTTCTTTCACACTATTCCCCTAATTTCTAACTCAAGAGGTTCTGTGAAGGAAATCCCTGCCACCGTGCCCTACTTTTAAATACCATGCCCAGACTTTATGGGAATCTAGCCCTGCATGTTTGGTGGCTTATTAACATTTAAAAGGAAAATGTAGGCCAGGTCAAAATGTAACACTGCCACAGAGAGTTACCTCTGGGCACCTACCAGGCTGCGCACAACTACAGTCTCTCACAAGCAGCCTGAACCCATGCGCACATGGGTGTGAAAAAATGTTTACATGTTCATGTGTAACCAGTCCAGTGCCCCTTACCCTAGCTGTGCCACATGGGCTTTATCTTGATAGGCAGACACTGGTGGAAAAAACTTGCAGTCCAATTTACCATGAAATAATTAGGAGAAAAACTTAGGTATGTTGACTTGTCCACAATAAAAGTACAAATTATAACAGGGAAATCAAAGTGAAAAATCTGGCATACTAACTTGGAGGCACCCATTTTATGACCATTTTCTGCCATGTAACTTAGAAATGTTGTATTCTCCCATTACCTCCACCAGTTACTCTGGTGCCATCATTCCTAGGGCTAATTTAGTCTGCCCAGGATCTGTTTGAGCCATTGAGGGAAAACATGTAGAAGTATGATCACTTCCCAAGTCGAGGTTTAGGGGGATGTTTATAAAAGAAATTCTTAAGAGTCTCACTTGGAAGCTTAGGTTTACATTAGTAATACATATCCCCACACAGACGATCATAGCTAACTCCTATTAATTTAGTCCGCCACAAATAAACTGGAGTATATGAATGGAATAGTTGAGAGCACGAGGCTAATCCCAAACAACCAATAGCCACTGCATTAAACACTAACTGTGTGTTCTCAGCGCAGCAACCTGCTCAGTTTGAAGTATGTCAACATCTCGTCGGGGGTAGTATGTGTTATATCACATGCAATTAAAATGCAATACAATACAGTAGGTGAAAAGAAATTAGTGTTTTGGCGATGGGTATTCCAATAGAGCTAAGGTGTTTCTTCCTTTCAAAATGAAATTCTTATATATGTCTGACTACACGTATTTTGCAGTGTTGAATATTTGATTTTTGCTGGCGATTTTTATCGGAGTCGCAGCAACTTATGTTTATTCTCGTTTAGGAAGTAATGGGAGTAGTATGTGATCCGAGGAGTTAATGTTTAGATCATTTAGCAGTTATTTTAATTTTTTTCTCTAACAACATAATTAATTTCAGTAACCGATTCATTGACTATTCTAAAATAGGTACAAGCTGGTTAAAAGATTGGCTATTTTGAAGACCAACTCAGTGGTCAATATTTTTATTAGATAGCAATTACCACCATTGTCTTGTACTTTTTACTTAGGGATGGAAACCACAGACCTCCTTTATTGGATTTGTTATAGGGCAGCACACCCTAAGCCAAAGTGAAAGGGCAGGAATGCACCGTATTTATGCAATACAGCGTATTCCTGTCCTTTCTCCCCGCATTGGCATCATTTCAGCAGTCTAGCGCCCATTGCATGTAGGATTGTTTTTGTGCAGGAAGGGATACCTTCCTGCACAAAAACAATCCCAAAAGGCGTCTTCCTCTTCCTATGTCTGCTACAGAATGCAGAACACATAGAGGAAAAAAACGAGGAGAAATAAACATATTTCTTCTCATTATGTCTCACCTCGGGAGGTGTACAGATCTGGCACTTCCCCAGGTTTACATGATTTTTAAAATCTGGGTCAACGTGAAAATCCATGGGTGTTGTATTGGAAAACCCACTGCAACGCCCATGCAACACCTCCAGGGTGCAGAGTTGGGCAATGCAGCGATTTGCACTGTGTTTCCTTACTCAAGATTTGCCAGGCCACTCAAAGCCACACAATTTGGCTTTGCTTTGCTTCACAAATAGGTCTCAGACCCCTGCATCATGTCATCCATGTTCGACCTTATGTGGTGCAAAAGTGACTTGGGCTCTCATAAATAAGCTCCCATGTTTGGTACTGCAAATGCAAAAGATGTCAATGAATTTGTGAATGGCAATATTGTTACCTCCAGCTGTAAGATGACAAAGCAAATTAAATTTCCAAGCAGCATTTTTCCTTTCGGTAGTGGGCAATTTAGCATCAACAGTAATCTAGAGATTCACACTTCTGCTGCATGTAAATATTGAAGAACAATTAGCTTCAACTGCATTTGATAACAATTTGAATTTTCTCTAGGGAACTCGTTCATTACTTCCAACAACACTGAATATAAATGTGAACACAGTGAGGATGTGCATTTCACCAGATACAAACTGTGTATCAAATAAACCCTTTGATGTTGTGCAGTGTGAAAAAGTGCTGTAACTGAGTTTGCTTCACTTCAATTATTTATCTTCCTATTTGGGAAGCTTTTTATCCAATCAATATTATCCTTGCTTAAAACAATTGACTCAATCTACCTCATTACACTTAATAAAAGAATAAAGTACACAACAGTTATTCAGCATGATGTTAAGCAACTGCTTCTTTGTATCCACCAAAGGCAGCCACCCCATTCAAAAGCCTAGCATTAGTGCCTATGTATGAAACCTGCTAATATATTTCATGAAGATGTAAAACCTTGCAGTTTTGCAGAGTTGCCAAACATTGGGGGCCTCATTTATCCGGATTTAGTATACGGCAAGTCACCTTGCTGTGCTGCGCTACATCAAAGGTGAAGCACAGAAACGCACCTTATTTATTTAATATGGTGCATTCTTGTCCTTTCTCTCAGTGCTGGTACAATTTCCGCTGCCAAGTGCCAATGCAGGCACCCTTGCACCATCTGTGTTGTCTGCAGGAGAGTTTTAGACCTTCCTGCGCGAAAACAGTCCTGGGAGACTTTTTCCTCTTTCTCTTTGTTGTGCCTATCCTGTGGAGGCGTAAGGTTTGTGCACATCCCCAGGTTTACATGGTTTTGTAAATATCAGGAATTGTCAAAATCAATGGGTGTTACGTGAGAACACCCATGGCAATGCCCATGGAATGCCTTCCTAATGCAGAATTAGGCAACACAGCGATTTGCACTGCCTTGCCTTTCTCCATATCAATTAGGCCATTCAAAGCCACACAAAGTGACTATGTGTGATCTCATAAATAAGATTTTGTGATTTGCACTGCCAGAGAATCAAAAAAAGGGGAAACGTCGTTTACAACGCGGTGTTTACACCGCACGACCTTTTCCACGCAGCTATTACAACGCAAGTCGTTACTACGACTTGCGCTGGATGGCGCTGTGGGATAAGGAATGTTGTAATTTTATATTCCAACACCTTCCCTACTGTTACGGGGACTGGTGTTGGAATATAAAATTATAAAATTCCCAAATCCGCGCCCTCCAACCAAGTCGTTGTAACGACTTGCGTTGTAAAATCTGCGATGTCAAGTACCGCGATCTAAAAGATCGTGTTGTACTGACATACATCCACAAAAAGTGATGCTCCGGCGGCACAAGGGGCTCATGAACATGTACCTGGGTATTTCTGCTCATGCAGCATCTCCATAAATTGTTAGTTTTACACCTCTCAAAACAGCATCAGTCTGGCATAGTTTAATTTAGCACTTTAAATAAAGCTATTCCAGTGTGTGAGGGACTCCTTCTCTGGAACACCAGAATCTCCATCTGAAGCAAAATGACATCGGTAACACTCTATTTATTCCGGTATACTGCAACATTTTGCATCTGTACAGGGTGGCAGAAGACGGGTTCATAACACAATATTATTGATGGCCTAACTAGAACAATGAAACGTATCAGGTGTATGTCATACCATAATGCTCTGTTGTCATGGCTGTGTAGGTTGCACATTGGAATGTGTGTGTAGTTCGAACTGACTTTCTTTAGGTATTTTGGAGATTTAAGACGATGTACATGTCCTGTACATCAGTTTGAAAAATGTCCAATGTGTTATGAACATATATTCAGAAACATTCAAATTGTGTTGTTTGGAAAGCCTAGGTAAGCAGACATGAATTATCCTGAAGAATCACTCAATGCAACTTTTACAGAATTGGAGACACAGCCTATTGAAAGTGGCCAGTGGGTAGAAAGCCCTAACTCAATAGTGTGGTGAAAAAAACACCCATTGATGAATGCCCTAAAAAAGAGTGTTTTAAAATCAAGCAGTACTAACAAATTTAAAGTCAAGAAAACAACACAGTCAAAATGTCAAACTAATTTAGACAGAGAGTAAAAATAGGAAGCAGAAATGTACAAAAGAATGTTAACCAGAGATATGGATTTTTTAAAACAGTGAAGAAAAGTTGACAGGAGCAATGGAAATGTAAAGGTCACTTTGATTCTAACATCTTTAACCAAAGATGGCCACCAGAGGCCACTTTTGCACCAGAAAGTAGAACAAAGAAAACTTAGTAGAAAACTGTTCTGCCTTACAGAGGTTGAGAGGTCAGTGTCAGAGTCAGTAATCCTCAACACTAGTAATCTGCAGAGCTTGCAATCGTTCTTGTGATCTGAGTGTCTCCAGCCAAAGCTAAAAGGGGTACACTGGCCCTATGCTCCTCTTTTGTGCTACAACGAAGGCCCTCATTTATGGGGATTTGGCGTGAGGCAGCGCAGCAAGTCAGCTTGTTGCATTGCCCTACGCCAAAGTGAAAGGGCAGGAATGCATTGTAGGAATGCAATAGGGTATATTCCCATCCATTCCCCTTGCGCTGGTGCGATTTCAGCAGCCTAGCTCCAATGCAGGCACTCTTGCACCATGGTGCAAGGGTGTATGTGTTGTAAGCAGGAGTGGTTTTGTAAAGAAAGGAGCACCTTGCTGCGCCAAAACAATCATAAGAAGCGTGTGCCTCTTTCTTAGTGGGCTGCAGAATGCCACACACATAGAAAGAGGAAAGAACTAGAAAAAAATTAAGTTATTTCTTCTTGCTACTCCTTACACCTCGGGCGGCGTAGTGTTTTCCAAGGTTTACATGGTTCTAAATCTGGGGAAGAGTCAAAATCCATGGGTGTTGCATGGGAACACTGAATGCAATGCCCATGAAATGCCTTCGGAGTGCAAAGTAAAGCAATGCAGCGGTTTTCACTGCCTTGCCTTACTCCATATCTATGAGGCCATTCAAAGCATTGCATAGTGACTTTGCGTGGCCTCATAGATATGATTTTGTAATCTGCGCCGCCAGAGCATCACAAGAAAGTGATGCTCCATCACCGCAAGGGGCTCGTAAATATGCTTCTAAGGTGCTCATTTATGGGGATTTGGCATAGGGCAGCAGAGCAAGACATCTTGCTGCCCTGAACAATGCCAAAGTGAAAGGGCAGGAATGCACCATATTTATCCAATATGGTGTATTCCTGTCCTTTCCTCCTGTGCTGATGCCGTTATGGCAGCCCAGCGCCAATGCAGATACCCCTTTACCATAGTGAAAGGGTGGCTGTGTTGTTGGCAAGATTTCTTTTGTGCAGGAAGAACACCTTCCTGCACAAAACAATCCTGGAAGGCTTTTTCCTCTTCCTATGTGTGCAGCAGAATGCAGCGTAGATGGAAATAGGAATACATGAGAAGAAATCAAGTTATTTCTCCTCTTTACATCTCACCTCGGGAGGCGTAAGGTTTTGGAGCATCCCCAGGTTTACATGGTTTTGTAAATCAGTGGAAGTCTCATAATATATGAGTGCTGCGTGGGAACACCCACCGCAATGCCCATGGAATGCCTCCCAAAGGCAGAGTAGAGTAGCACAGCCATTTGCACTGCCTTGCCTTACTCCATAATTATGAGCCCATTCAAAGCCATGCAAAGTGTCTTTGTGTGGCCTCATATGGTTTGAAGATATACTCCACCAGGGCATCACAAAATGTGATGCTTCCACGGCACAAGGGGATCATAAATATGCCCCTAGGAGTTTGCAAAGATTGGTACTACTGGAAAAGTCTCTCCTAATCTGCATTCCTCAGGGACGGCTTTCAGATCTCTCTCCAACCAGGACTCTCTCCAAGTACAGTCCAGAGTGTGCCCTTCTTCAGGGCAGGATGGCCTTTCCACTGTAGCAATAGCAGGAGGACAACTGCTTGACCCTTGCATAGCAGTTCCAGACCCTAAGTGACAGCAGGAATCAAGATTCCTTCAGTCTTCTTTCCCTAGCAGTCAAACATAATATTTTTGTCTTCCAGAAGTTCCATCCTATTTCCAGGATTGCTGTGAGGGAATGGTAGAGAAGTGTCAGTCTTAACCTGTGCACAAGCCAATGAGTTCCTACACTTAGGGGCCCATTAGCATAGCGGGCGGATCACTACCGCTGGGCCGGCAGTGGCGATCCACCCGCCTAATGACCCATCTTCACCCCCCCACCACATTTGCTTGCCGAGGGGCACCGCGGTTGACGGAAAGACCATCTGCCGCTTTTCCACCGGTCGGATTCCCAGCCGGGCGGAAAAGGCCTTCAATATGGTGACGGTGCCTTGCAGGCACCGCCATCCATATTAGGATGTACCATTTTTAGGGCCTTTCCATGGCAGAGACTCGGCCATGTGAAGGCATGCAGAGTTCACTTTGGGGGCCCTTTGCGGACCCCCAGGGGGGTGGGGGGTGGTGGGCTGCCTGGGTACCATCCAACATTGGCATTCACAAGGTGCCTGTCACGTTATGCTGCTAATGCACAACATGCATATATTGCATTGTGGCGGGTGCTGCTTTCAGCACAGCCAGCCGCAATGCAATATATGCGGGATGCCCTGCCACGGTAGCGGTGGCATCCTGGTTGCCGTGGCGGGACCACCGCACCTCTGGTGGTCGGTCCCGAGTAGCTTTACGGTGTCCGCCCGCCATCGTAATGAACCCCTTTATTCTGTCTGCTTACTCAGCCTATCCCTACCTTCTTCTTCTGCACTTCATCTTTTGTTTACTGCAAAACTTCTCAAAAGCCTTAAATCCAAGCGTGCTCAACCATTTACCTTCTGGAGATGCTCTGTCAAGGCACCAACCATTAACTTGTATGACCATATGATTTTACAAATGTATGCTTGTAGTTCATATGTATGCACGTTGATTGATGACTGAGAGATAGGTTGTTTGATTGGGGAATGTGGCTGACAAATGTGATGGGCCTTTGAATGGTGCCAGTATGTTGATGTGAGTGCACTGACGTTTTGGCTTGGACCTGTGGCTGGCAGTATAAAAGTCTTGTGTGTCTTGCGTGACTGGTGTGTGAATAATCTATAAAGCAATCTTGAGGCTTTATAGCTCACCTTCAGCAGGCTTGGTTTCAATATTCTGACTCTATGAGTGTTTGTTCTTTAAAGCTAGCACTTCTGGATGTGCCAAAACCAACCTGTATGAGTGGAAGGTTTACGTTGAAAGCTGAGTAACAACTCCTCCTTTTCTGGACAACCAACACCCACAGGTGTCCAGGGTGGCATAACTTGCATTGAACCCCCTTACTTTCCACAATGCCCTGCAAAACATGAACGTTTCCATAAATGGCTACGATATATCCTATATTCACATTTTGTGATGTATATTTCTAAAATCTGTTATGATCCATACATTTAAAACCTACACCACATACAAATGGAACACAATTTTTGTGAGTGGTCCTAGCACCCAAGAAAAGTGGAAAAAAAACATGGACATATTACATTTTCCACTGAAAACCACCTTGTTTTCGCAATGTGGGTAGCTATGGATTTTGATTCTTGTCTGTGCTGCAGCCTACCAAATTCTCATGTCCAGTGAGGGGGTGCCACAGCATAGCCCCAAATACTGCTGCTACCATTATTACTAATCTCTCAACCTAGCACTTTAGGGCCTTTAGTGTCATGGTCTCTTGGCCCACCCACACAAGTGGGGTACCTTTCCTATCAGGAGATGTGTGAGAACTTAGGGTGGTGAGATATATGTTGCTCCCCACAGATTCCAGAAGTTACCATCCGAGAAATCGGAGGAAAAAGTGTGTGTTTTACCAAAGTTTGAGGTGTGCAGGGGCTTCTGGGTAAAACTACCTAGTGAGAGATATGCAAGTCACACCATCCTGAATTTCTCTAGGTGACTAGTTATTAATAATGTGTAGGTTTGCTAGGTTACCCTAGGTGCCTGCTGAACCTGGGCCCAAAATCACAGCTACCGACATTGCAAAGAAAGAGATTAGTTTTCAGTGGAAAAATGCGATGAGTCCATGTTGCAATTTGAGCCCTTACATGTAGTGGGCATTAGACCTGCCCACACAAGTGAGATACAATCGTTATCAGGAAACTTATGGATGTTGCTGGGTGGTAGAGAATGTGTGGCTTCTCATAGATTCCAGAACATTGCCTCACAGAAATGTGAGGAATATGTGTGTATTTAGCCACAGTTTGAGCATTGCAAAGGCCTATGGATAAGGAAACCTGGTAAGAACAACACAAGTCATCCCACCCTGCAATTCCCTAGATGTCTCATTTTAGAAAATGTACAGGTTGGTGAGGTTTCCCTAAGTTCCAACTGAGCTAGAACCCAAAATCCACAGCTACCGACATTGCAAAAAAGGGTCCGTTTTCAGTCTAAAAATGTGATGTCTCTATGGTGTGCTTTGGGTCGTTTCTTCTTGTGGGCACTCGGCCTACCACATAAGTGAGGTACTATTTTATTTGGGAAATCTTGGGAAATATTAGATGGTAGTAAGTTTGGGGGACCCCACATATTCCAGAACTTATGCATAAAGAAACCTGGTAAGCCATGCAAGTCACCACACCCTGGAATTCCCCCGGTGTCTAGCTTTCTTAAATGTGAAGGTTTGCCCATGTGTCAGATGAGCTAGTGCCCAAAATCGACAGCTATGAACATTGAATAAAAATGTTAGATTTCAGTGGAAAAATGTGATGTGTCCAAGTTGTGTTTTGAGTCCTTTCCTGTCACAGGCTCAAGGCAAACCCATACATGTGAGGTATAATTTTCATTGAAAGACATGCGGGAATTTAATATAGCAGAACATTTGTTATTACCAATTGGATGTCTCTGCTATTGTGCCTTTAAATTAGGGGTGGGCGTAGTTCGCGAAGTAGCTCTTTTTTTTATTTGTTTTATTTTTTTATTTCCAGGATTGTTTGCAGAAGACACAACAAAAGAAATTAGAAGAAGCTCTATGCGTAGCTACGCGAAGTGCACTTCGCACAAACGCGAACTGCGTAGCAGCATGTTCGCACTGTGCAAGATGTCGTTTTCTATGATTGCACAGTGCGGACAAGCATCCGGCACGGTGCAATCATTGAAAACAGCATCTTTCATAGTGCGAGCTGTTCTTTTCTGCCGCTCAAGTAGATTTTTACTCGAGCTGCAGCTTTCTCAATGCGGACTGGTAGTTTCTCATCGTCAACGGTCGCGAGCATGCGCGACCACTCGCAATGAGAAACCTGCCCTCCCCGCATTGAGAATCTCGCTGGGAGGTTTATTTACCATGCTCGCGATCGGCATGTTGAAGTTGCTGATCACGAACACGGAAAAAGTCTCGCGAGAATGTCATTTTGCTTGCGCGCGGTCGCCAACTTGACGGTGAGGACCGCAAGCAAGCAAAAAATGACCGCTGCACTACGCTACGCTATGCTACGCATGTTTGCACTGTGCTACGTGCACTTCGCGTAGTGTGAAGTTGCACAAACTTTGCAAACTACATGAGCGTAGCGTAGTGCTTTGCCCATGGTTACTTTAAATGTAAGCCAGTGGGTAAGAAAGATACTTGTTTTAAAAGATACCCTCTGAATTGCCTACTAGTATGTATATCTAAAAATAAGCACCTCTTTTAAACTTTATATCTGGTGCCTAGTTCAGAAATAGATGACTTTCCATGCTAACTATTTTTAACACTACAGGCCTAATTCCGATATCGCTCGGAAGGGCTCTGAATGGGATCTGAATGGGATTCATAGCAAGCGAGTCCGAATCGTAGCCTTGGTTTCTGAACGACTTGTACCGCAGTACGAAGTGAATATTACCTTGCGCTCCAAGCAACCCGTACCCGTCAGCGAGGCCCTCCAGACGACTACAACATGGTTGACTCGTGCAGAGCAATGGGTACAATTTCTGAGCGACCAAGTACAATGCACGCCTCGATCAGCCGAATGGAGTCTCTGACTCGAAAAAGAACAGGGAAGTATACTTCAGGGGGAAGTAGAAGGCCCCCTTCATGCGGGGCTCTCCAAATCGGTCACAGGGGGGTGTCTATGGGACCTCGGATCCAAGTATGCACAGTGCCGCGTGCAGCATGGGGTGCCCGCCACAGGGTGTATGCTTTTCCCCACCCACCCATTTTCTGCATTAGGAGCCTGTGTACGCTTCTGTACACAGACTCCTACAGACTTTATTGGAAGCCCAATCAAATCAAGTCTGTATGCTTAAGGATGCATGGTACTCGCTCGCTCGGACGCCCTGAGCACATTTCGTCCGGATAGCCCTCCGGATCCAGGCTGTACAGAGGGCTTTCCGGACAGGATCGGAATCTGGCCCTACATATTTTAACATATGAATTCCTCTATACATTGTATTCAATGAAAAACCGATATAAGATACAGCTCAGTTGTTGGCTCTGGGTACCTCAGAGTCTAAGAAAACCTACAAACCCTAAACATTCATGCAACCAGAAGAGTATTGTGGATATAATGGTGTATTGCTATTGTAAATTGGCCATCGTCACAAAAAGTTACAAATGAAAATCTTGTCACAAATGGCTGTTTTTTCCTAGTCATTTTCAATATTTGTTTATTGCAACAGTTAGGGGGTGATTACGGTGGTAGTGAACCCATCGCCATCGTAAGGCCTTTTTCCGCCCGCCAGATCAGGATGGTGGTGGTGTGCCTGGCGGATGAAAGCCTATCCACCTCGGGTCGACAGAGGCATTCATTACGATTGCCTGTCGGCCCCACCCCGCATCCACAAAATGATGGCCGTGCCCAGCAGGCACCGTCCACCAGATTTGGGTGCTGCATCCACGCCAGCTTGTCAATGGCGGTTGAACCGCCATTGAAAGGCTGGCGGGGATGAACTTTGGGGACCTGTTGTGGGTCCCCCTTGTGCTGGGGCATGCGCATTTTGCACTTGAGTTCCCGTCACAAGGTGGGAGGCACTGCATGGTGCTTGCCACATAGTGCAGGGAAATGCACAACATGCATTATTAAAATTGAGCCTGGTGCTGCAACCAGCAGCACCCGCAGCAATGTGAATAATGCTTTTTGCAGCCACCATGGTGGAGGCACCATTGTAATTTCTTGGGTGGGACCACCGCAATATAGGGAGACGGCCCAAACCCCGAGAGGATGGCAGAAGGCCATGGTAATCACCCCCTTAGTTTAAAAAAAAAAAACCTTGACGGATCTACAGACATGAACCTTTGTTGAATTAAGACTTCTATCTACTTTTCAGAAATCAATAGCTTTACTAAATCACCCATGGCTTTCATAATGGCTTTCCCAACAAACTGGAAGAGGGTTGAAAGAACAAAAAATAGGAAAAATGGGCTACCTCTTTATAAAATGCCAAACCTGAGGTAAACACTTTTTTTAATATTCAACTCTACATGCTGGAATGATGGTGACTTTAGCACAACAAACCTTTTGTTGATGTCAATTTTTAGGAAAAGAACAGGCACTTTCAGCACTTTTTTCCTATTTTCCCCCCAAAAATAAAGAAAATGTAGCTATATTTTAGCTATTTTCTCTGTTCCCTTAAGGGGAATTCACAAACCCTTGGTATCACTAGAATCCCCAGAGAATTGGAAAAAATGGCATACATTTTGCTTGGACTTATGTGGAAAAAACATTACCGAGGCCTAAGAGTGAACTATCCCAAATAGCCAGAAAGGCCTCAGCACTGGGGTGAAAAAGCCTAAGCAGTTAGGGATTAATGCTTGATAAGGTTGTGCTTTTCAGGCAAATTCCAATTTAATTTCTTTTGCTGAAAATTAATTAAAACCGTTGTTGATTGTGCTGAAGAAAAATAAGTAAAGATCATTGTGTTGCAACTAATTGTTATTAAATGTTCTTGGTGTTAAGTTTTGTTTGCAACATTGAAACCCATGGGATAAATGTTGTGATTTTAAGCATTTTACTTATTTCATGAATATCATACATATCTACTTTTCCAAATGTTGGAAAACAAATTCATAACACTCTGTTAAAAATCAAAAACATATTTGGAATTATAATTAGTTAATATTGAAGCAGTTGCAAAATAAAGCTGCTTCTAAATAATGAAATTGTAATAATCAATTGCCAGTTGCACAAACATTTCTCAACTTTTATCTTTTTTTCTCCAAAAAGTAGTTAATATCAAAGGTAGTGGTAAATTGTGGATTTTTAAAAATATTATGCCATAAGGAATCATTAAAAGCTCATGCTATTTAATGACAGCTTCCCATGGGTGACAGCAAACAATTGTCTCCAATATGCTGGAGCCCCAAAAGCACAATTCCAGAGCCACTGGATTTAAATATGTGAGGCACGGTGAGGTACGGTGCATACCCCTGCGATCATGGGGTGTACGCACCGTACCCGGGGGGGGACATTCCGTAACTGTTTCGGCGCGAACTCTGCGTTTACGGCTGTTTTCAGCTCTCGTAGAAAAAGGGTCGCACAGTGCGTACCCGTCACGTATCATACTTGCTGGGTCGTAAAGACTCCTTTATCACTCTGTTGAACCTCTTTACCATCCCATTAGTCTTGGGATGGTTGAGAGTACATTTTTTATGCTTTATCCCCCTTAGGGATATAAACTCTTCCATGTCCTTGGACACCATTTGGATGCCATTGTCCATCAACATATAATTAAGGAACCTTTCTCTACTGAAAATGCCCCTAAGAACTGAAATTACCTTACTAGTCTTCACATTTTGTGTAATGCAAATGTTGGGCCAACATGAGAACATGTCCATTAGTACCAAGATCATGACCAGCTTTACATGTAACTGGCCCTAGAATGTCCAGAGCTACTTCCTCTTATGCTCTCACTGGGGTGTCCCTTAGCATCATTAGTTGATCTTTTGTTTTCCAACATTTATCACCAAAACAAAACTTCATGCACTCTCTGACACACTCTCAACTTGCATGTCACGGAAATGTAACCTGATTATCTGTTTAGCTTTTGAAATTCCTAAATGCCCTCATTGACTCAACTGTATAAGCTTCTCTCTAACTTTACTTGGAGGTACACATTTAGTACCTCTCCAAAGCAACCCATTATTGTTCAGATAACTCATCTTAAAGTATACATAATTACAAACCATTCTCACTTTCCACCCGTTTTGAGTTTCATCCTCTCTTGAGCAATCCTCTGATTTAATTCAAGACTTCATTTTCATCCAAACAACACATCCACTCATCTTCACTGACCATTCCATCAGTGACCTCACAAACCGTTCATTCATCTAAGTCCCATAATTGATCTTATACATCAGGATCATGCTCTTCTTGTTTAGGACTCAAACGTAATAAGCCATCTGCAACTCTGTTCTCCACTCCAGGGATATACACCATCTTGAAAATTTAATTTGAAAGCCACTAACCATTTACGGACACAACCTGAAACAGTATCCAAGTTTTTCTTATAAAATATCTCTTTGAGTGATTTATGAAATGTCCTCACTTCAAACTACACCCCCCAGAAAATTGTCTTCAGTTTTTTTATGGTCCAGTAAATGCAAAGATCATAGAATACTTGTTCTCTGACCCTACCAAACTTCTCAAAGTGAACTTAATAGTTCTTTTGATTCTCTTCTTTGTTTGTTTCAGTACCTCAACCAACCCCTTTGAACAAGCATCAGTAATCAAAACAGTGCTATCTCTGACATCAAATCTTTGCAAAGACAGGGATTTTACATCCCAGAATTCTTGTTAATATATGGAGGACTAAATAAATGTAACACCTTTTTTTAACAAAGACCTCATATTTTGTGTGTGGATGGCAAAGGAAGACACAATTCTATTATAGTATTCAGCCATACCAAGAAATGTCTCCTTGTCTTCAAAGAACATGTAGATTGTCTTTGGTTTTAACCAATTGTTCTTTCGGTTTTCAGTCAACCGATGACTTAGGTAGTTGATTTTGATTTGATTCAATTTGCATTTATTCTCCCGTAAGGTCAAGCCTCTTGTTCTAAACCTTTCTAAGACTAACTTTAACCTACAATCATGTTTTTCTTCGTTAGGTCCATAAAATAACACATCATCCTGACAGATTTTCACCCCAGGAACCCCATCTAACACCTTTTTCATGACTCGCTGAAAAACGGCTGTGGCAGAACTTGAGCCCAAACAAAAGTCTGGTCAATTTGAAGAGCCCAAATGGTTTGATAAAATTGGTCAAATCCATGGAGTCATCATCCAGCTTAATTTGGTGATATGCTGCCTTAAAGTCTAAAGTTGAGAAAGGACAGGCCCCCTCTGATTGTGTAAGCGGATGTATGACGGTACGACGCGTACTTTGACAACGCGTACCGTTACAACGCTACTTTTACAACGCAAATCGTTACAACGACTTGCGTTGGGGGGCGCTGGATAGTAAATAGTTTTATTTACTATTCCAACTCCAGTCCCCGTGGACTCTAGGGAAGGAGTTGGATAGTAAATTAAACTATTTACTATCCTGGAGCGCCCCCAGCGCAAATCGTTGTAATGACTTGCGTTGTAAAAGTAGCGTGGTAACAGTACCGCGTTGTTAAAGTTCCGTCGTAAAGGATGTTCCCCTGTGTAAGCATCTCCAATATTTTTGGGAGAGGGTAGTTATCAACCACCACAGCTCTATTGAGAGCTCTTAGATCAACACACAAATGTAGTTCTCCTGAGGCCTTTTGCACTAGAACTACTTGTGCAACCCATTCTGTAACATCAGTCTTAATAAATATCCATTCTTCTTCCAATTTATTAAGTTCTACCTACATGGTCTGTTTCAAAGCTAGGGGTACACTACGTGCTTTGCATGCCACTGTGGAAACATCCTTCTTCAGAACAATCCTATGTGTGTAATTAGACAAACATCCCAACTGCTCCTCATAAACCTATTTAAATTCTTAACATAGTTCTGGTAGTACGCCATTCTCATTACTTTTTGCCTTTGACCTCTGCTACTGCGATCAGCAGTTATTTCAAAATTATACTTGGTTCACTATTGGAATATAGCATGCATCCTAAGTCTTTCACATGGAAACAACTAAAAATGGTGTCTCCTCTTCATGATACAGCAATGAAAGGCCCTTTGTACTCCTAAATTCCATTGAGGTAATATACCAACTTAAACGGTTGCCCACCATAAGCTAATGGATGGGTGTCGGTTAGAAAAGGTGGACCTTTCCAGAAAGCTTATGTGTCTAGAACTCCTTAGTGCCAAAGTAATTTTAGCACCTGAATCAAACAACATATCAACACATTTCCCATTAACATTTACTCATCAACAGGACCACTTGTGCCACTTTGTCCAACCTGGAGAACAATTTCACCACAGTGTAAATAATCGTACTCAACATCATCCTCATCATAAATCATTACTTATTTTACCTTCTCAATCCTATTCCTATTTTTAGACCTGGAACTTTTGCCAAAGTGCCCAACTTTTGTACATATTCAACACTAAATCAAAATTACAGGAAATGCCTGTCATTGACAAATGACTGGAAGCACCACATCTGAAACATTTCACATTAAAAGGCTTTTTAGATTGAGAAGGTAATAAGGCAGAGCAATTTTTGTCATTGACCAAATTACCTGAAACACCACACCTAAAACATTTTCCCTCAACAAGTTTTCTTGAAGGAATTATTCCTTCATGTTTAGACATGGACATATGCACTACATGTATTTTCTCCAATAGAGGTTAATGCTCATTCCTTATGATAACCACACAAGCCAGTGAATCTTCAAATATTTTTTGCAATGATAATCACTTCATGAAGGTTTCGATCAAATTTCTGCCACAACTCATCTCTTACTTTTTTAATATTGAATCCTAGCATGAACTGAATGCGGATGTGCTCTTCCAATTTTCCCTCAAACTTGCAAGTGGCAACTAACTTGCTTAAACTTGTGGCATAACCTTCCACTAGCACCAGGGTTTATCTTGTATCCACTTACTGAAAGGATATCTCTCAAGGTTAGTACTCACTATTGAGCGGTAATGGTTATTAAGTTTCTTAATTCAGATATCCAACTCACTTAACTCCACTACCTCACTTGCTTCAGTATCCAGGACATGGTCAAACACCTCTTGCCCCTCTAGGCCTTAACAGTCCAGTAGTAAAGAAGTTGTCCTTTGAGCACTTAACGTACTACAAACTCGGACATAATGAAAACACACTTTCTATTTTGACCACCTAATTGAGGGTTCTACTGGGGAAGTTAAGAAGAAGGGAGGTGGTGTAATATAATGCAAACTGACCACTCACACTATTCTAACGAAGTGTAAAAATACTACTTATACAGTTTCTTGTAGAAGACTATATTAGTGCTCACACTCTAATACTCAAAAAATACATCTAAATAGCATATTATTCCTCAAGAATAATACTCAGATGAGCCCATCATGGTCCTCATGTACTTGGCATGTAACCCCATCCCAAAAGTGTCAATAATGACTGCTAAGTACACAGTTTGTAGACACAGAGGTACGGTGTGCCTATCACTGTGAAGATGACTTTAAACCATGACAGTGTGCTCATCACGGAACTGTGTTCCTCAGTCACTTTTAGCATCACACTGATGCAAGGTGTGTCCACCACCGTGAATATGACAAAGTAAATAATCCACACACCTTTTTAAAAGGCTGCCACTTACTGTACTACATTAACTACCATGACATAAGGTGTGCCCGTCACTGAGCTGCTATCCTCAGTAGTTGTGGTTGTCATGTTGATGCAAGAATGTGCAATGATAGCCATATTACAATAAGGTGTGTCTGTCATTGTGAATCCAATGTGGACAAAGCCACACACACCATTTAGATTCATTAAACACATTCAATTAATTAAATTGGCCGCTGGGGTGTCATGCTCTGTTTGTTTCTCTAGTAATTAGTGCTCATCTCTCCTGCCTGTCACCGCGCAATGACACTGCCATGAAAGGTGCACATGTACACAGCCGAGAAGGCTCTCGCAGCATAAGGAGAACACAGTGACAAGCGCTGTTCGCGTGTAGGTACATTCCATACAGAGTACAATGATGAAAGTCTTTTGAGGCAATCGGGGTCAGCAATTACAGGTCATGTGCCCGTGAAATACATTAGTGTGACCAATGACCCATTAAAGTAAATAAAAACACAGTACCTTAGTAGTGGTCATGCAATGTTTCCGCACTTCTGCAATTCCTTACCTTCTCGCCCTAAAAAAAGTATCCAACATTTTTGTCTGTTTATCCAGTAGTATGAGGAAAATACCGTTGGTACGCAAAATCTGCAGCATAGGCTGGAACTGCACTATGGTTCAAATCATCACAAAATGTAGTAAATGACAGTAGGCCACAGAGGATGTTGATCTAAATATAATTGAATTAAATATAAGAGATCCGGGGAAACATCCCAGCCATCTCAAATGCAGGAGGCAAACTGCCTTCTCTACATTCCAAACTCAACCAGGGTTCCACGTTCCATACTCTCTCAATACATTCTACCCACTAAGCAGTGGCACACCATAGAGTATGATACACAATACAGGTAACTAAACATAATACATTATGTTACTATAAGAAGTATTTTGACTTTCATGTATAGAAACACAATACATTCACCACATGTGCAATATATAGGAGAGAGCTGCACGAGGGATCATTGATAAAATATCGACTACAAAATCCTCGTTCTACAAAAATATCATGGAAAAAATATCATAAACACAAATATGGACACCCTATATTTAAACTAGAAATTACATAAACATTGCTAACAATATATTGTAAAAAAATATATTGATAATAAAAATATCGACAACATAAATATAGCTAACGAAAATATCAATAACATTAAAAATAAAACACATACACCAAAAATAACGAAATCAACAATATTGGCTACACAACTATTGATAAAATATAGATAAACAACATCTAAAAGAAGATTTAACATTAAAAAACAATATTTAAAATTATAAAATTAAATTACATATCCCAATTACTTAAAATAAACTATAACAAGAGATATAAAAATATTTAAATATTTCAATAAAATAATATTATAATACTAAAACAAATTAACATATGTATTAACTGTGCAGCCTAAAATAAATATCCAAAAAAACAAAAATAAACTAACATTAATATATATCAACTATAAATAAATTAAATTACATTTATTTACACATATATTTAAATAACAACAACAAATAACATAAATACAAACATGAAATAAACATCACATATATGTTAAACTAATTAAAAGGTATCCGCTAGAAAATTCAAAAAAGGTATCTCGATCAATAAATTTAAACTAAACTAAAACATCAAACAGAAAACATTAATTAAATAAACACTATAAAAACAGGGAATTAATCAACGCAATTTTACCGTATATTGGCCAAACAAGGAGGAAGAGCGTTGCTTTACGAGACAGAGAAAAGAGAAGAAAGAAAACTATACAAACAACTATTACGAATTTTCTAATACACAGGTAAGAACCAAACGTTATTACAAATTATAATTACCTTACCTTTTGTAATTTAATCTTTTTCTTTAAATATCACAGATAAAACGTCATAACAAATACATCGAGAATATTGTAAAAATATTTTAGTGCCCACATTATTTTACTCAACATCATTAAAAATATAACAAACTAAATATATAAATTAACCTACAAATAAACTAAATTAATTGTATTTTTAAAATGCAATAAAAATACAAAACATAGCTAACAAATGCTTTTCTTTTTACAGCTGCCACAAAATTCAACTAAACATCAACAACAACAACAATCACTACATCAACAAAAATTAATAAGTAAATCATTTGTATTACAAAATGTTTTTAAAAAATTGAATTAGTACATGCATCCATATTATTACCAGAAACAAACAAGCCTATTATCAATAAAGGCTCATTTAGAACAAAAAGATGTGCTTTTAAAATACATCAACTGGAATAACCAGCAAAATAAGTACTTTCAAACTACAAATTGTCTCCAATTAATTACTATGACCATCTACACCCATAGTAATTAATAAAAAAATATTATACTCCCTATCACAGATTTGGTATAAATAACAATTTATTCACCAATTCCTACATACATAATAAATTGCAACTCTTAAATAGCAATTCCTTAAACATGGCTATTAAAGATTTGTAGTTCTTTAACATTATACATATGTTCATAAATTTTGTAAATATTCTAATAAACTAAAAATATAATATTTTCTCTATTACTTCACAGCTTACACTTCAATACATCTGTACCAAAAATGGTTACAACAGACAACTTCGAAGAAAACTAAAAAAATCTACATTAAAGAAAATAATCAAACAAAGGGGCCTATTAGGATGGCGACGGAAATGGGTTCCATCCGCCATGGTCGCCGCAAAATCACTCCCGACTGCACCGCGGCGATTAGGATGTTTATGTCAAGAAACTCCGACCGCGGTGGACGGATCACATCAAACACCGTCCGCGGCGGACGGAGCACACCAAAGACCGCCGTAAGCGGACAGTACCAAGGAAACACCTTCCGCCGCGGATGAACATGACCGCGGGAACAGGCCCAACCGCCGCTATACCTGCGGAGGGTCAGGCCGCGCGATTAGGATAACGCCGCCATTCCAACGGAACTCACCACCGTCCCCGACCGCCGCTGAAACAATGCATCGCCAAACGGACCATGACTGCGGAAGGACCACACAAACACCATCCCTGCCGTCAAACCGATAACAAAATGGCAGACGGAAGTAAATAGAATATAAACTAAACAGGACACCCAACGACCTGAAACACCCACCCCCAGCAACTACACGCCCCAATGACACCCCCCAAGCACCGAAAAATGCACCAAAATCACCACACCCACAGAACACCTGATTGCCAACAACCATTGGGACACCACCACCACACAGAGTATAAAATGAATCCCTCCCACTACCACAGCCCTTTGCATCACAGCATAGCTGCAAGCAAGAGCCACAATACCACTAACAACAGACACACAAAACACACATACAACCTGCACACAAACACACCCACCACACAAACCCCCACAACACCATTCCTACACACCACACACCTGCACACCCCACCCCACAACACCAACACCTTGCACATCACACACCATGGCACCAAAGAAAAATCCCAAGTTCACAGACAGTGAGTTGAAGGTCATGGTGGATGAAATCATCCGTGTCGAACCACATCTTTTCGTCACCCTAGTCCAGCAGACCACCTTGGCAACCAAAAACAACATGTGGGACAGGATAGTGACCAGAGTCAATGCGTCAGGGACCGTGCCACGCACCAAACAGGAGATCCAGAGGCGGTGGCACGACCTCAAGGCAAGGGTGAAAGGCATCATGGTGAAGAACCACCTGCGGGCACACCACGCTGGCAGCAGCACTCCCCAGGAGCCCATACCATTTGCAGAATGGGAGGAGAAGGTGCTGGGCATACTGCACCCTGAGAGCCTGGAAGGAATCGATGAGGGACTAGAGGCTGGTAAGTACAAACCAATGACCACTATCACACTGCCGTGGTCAGCCTTGCACAACTGCCAACACACATCTCCCTGGCTCCAATCCATGCATGTGTGCCACATAGTCACCCAAATGTGAAGTCCTGGGCTCAAATGCACCACCATGACCAAACACAAATGTTGCCTCCTACGTTCCCAGCCTTGCATGTTGTCAAAGCAGCCAGCACCACAACTCCCAAGAGCCCCCCATGTCTACAGGGAGGGTGGTGGTGGGTGGGGTGTGTGAGAGACCAGCACTACAACTCCCAACAGGCCCCCATGTCTACAGGGAGGGTGGTGGGAGGTGGGGTGTGTTAGAGACCAGCACTACAACTCCCAACAGGCCCCCATGTCTACAGGGAGGGTGGTGGGGGTGTGGGGTGTGATAGAGGTGGTTGGGGGGGTGTTAGAGACCAGCACTACAACTCCCAACAGGCCCCCATGTCTACAGGGAGGGTGGTGGGGGTGTGGGGTGTGAGAGAGGTGGATGGGGGGTGTTAGAGACCAGCACTACAACTCCCAGCAGGCCCCATGTCTACAGGGAGGGTGGTGGTGGGGCTGTGTGAGAGAGGTGGGTGGGGGGTGTTAGAGACCAGCACTACAACTCCCAACAGGCCCCCATGTCTACAGGGAGGGTGGTGGTGGGTGGGGTGTGTTAGAGACCAGCACTACAACTCCCAAGAGTCCCCCATGTCTACAGGGAGGGTGGTGGTGGGTGGGGGTGTGAGAGACCAGCACTACAACTCCCAACAGGCCCCCATGTCTACAGGGAGGGTGGTGGGGGTGTGGGGTGTGAGGGAGGTGGGTGGGGGTTGTTAGAGACCAGCACTACAACTCCCAACAGGCCCCCATGTCTACAGGGAGGGTGGTGGGAGGGGGGGTGTGAGAGAGGTGGGTGGGGGGTGTTAGAGGCCAGCACTACATCTCCCAACAGGCCCCCATGTCTACATGGAGGGTGGTGGTGGGTGGGATGTGTTAGAGACCAGCAATACAACTCCCAACAGGCCCCCATGTCTACAGGGAGGGTGGTGGTGGGTGGGGGGTGTGAGAGACCAGCACCCATGTCTCACCCCAGAGCAAGATTGATTCCGCCCACCATTTGGTGACCAGTGCATCTCCTCCTGCAAACTGACAGGTAGATAGATAGCTTCTCAGGGGGAACATCCAATAGCAGGACTGGACGTTACATATCCAAGTTTTGCCTTCCCAACTCCACGCCACCATATTGCCCTGTACTGTCAACCACAACAACATGATGACAACAATAACCATGTCCTGATTCCATAGTGATTTGTAATGTTGCTACCAAAAAACATGTCATGTCCACAGCATTAATTGTGAAAATCTTGTCCCTCAGGTGATCGCACCTTGAACGGTGAAAGCAGCAACCGCCAGCACCAGTCGCCCCCCTCACAGCCAGGACTCTCTGGGGACGATCCCATTGACAGCTCAGGTGCAGAGGACGATGCTGGCCCAAGCCGACTCCCAGGGCCATCAGGCTCCCAGGACATCCCGGCCTCCACCACCTTGGCCTGTGTCACTACACCAACACCTGCCATTGTGAGCTGTGCAGCTACCACCACCACCACCACCACTCCTGCCTGACCCATCGCCCGATGATGGGCCATCGACATCCCAGGCTAGCAAGGAGAGTGGGCGGGAGAGGACACAGGTGAGGCCACAGATCACAACCAGGAGTGTAGTTGCTAGGCGAGGTCGGGAAGGAGACCCATCCCATCCTGGGGCCGAGACACTGGAAGCCATCGCCAGAGTCAATGCCTCCTATGAGCGGTCGCAGGCACAGTCCGATCGGGCCCACCAAGACTCGCAAGAGAGTAGCCAGCTGTTGCGGTCCATCGACACTCGCATTGGCCAAATTGTGGACCTCATGGGCCAGCAAACTGCTCTGTGGAGGGAGTGGTTGTCCCACGCCACACCACCACCCCCTCACCCAAGTGCTCAGCGGGACAGGTCACCAACACCACCGCCACCATCACCTGAGGCCACGGACAGGGAGGTGGACCCTGACCAACCTGCCCCCACAGCTGTCTCCACTCCGGTTCCAAAACGGAGGGGCCGTCCGAGGCTGGATGCAGCTGAGAGCAGTGGAAGTGCACCATCTACCCGCTCGAAGAGGGGCCGCCACTGACTTCACCCTTCCTTGAGCCTGCCATTCACCCTGTCAACTATCCTGCCCCACAATGCCAAGCCTTGGCACACGTCTGTTGGACTAGGTGGACATCACACAATGTGGTGTCCCCACGGTGTTTTCATCTGCCATGACCTTCAACTCTCACTTCCCCCCAACACCTACTTGTAAATATGCACCAACATCAATCCACAACCTGTAAATAAACACCATGTTAACACTCTATGCTGTGTGACCTCCATGTTTTAATCACATGTGTGTCTAATAAATTGTCATTACCAGGTGCAGGGATCAATGTTCTGGAGAATCATGCCTCTGTGGGAGTGACCTAGGGATAATGAGAGAACAACAAGCACAGGTCAGGAAAGTGATTCACAACCATCACAACACACTGTACTGCAACATCCCACAAACCACACTCATCACCAATTAAGAGGATCACAGGACACACATCAGGGAGCATTGCATGTACAACATCTCACACACACATCTGCAAACAGAACATACCAGAACAGGCAGCATAGACACACCACACGCACACATCACCAGCAAACATCCATCACGCATTGTCTATCTGCACAAGAGGTAGCTACTCACATTCAAGGAAAATACCGATCAATGAGCTGACACCTCTGGTCCACACCTTCCTCCTCCCCACTATCCTCATCAGTGGACATGGGTGGGATGGGAGGCGGAGCAACCTGTTGGTCTTCAGGGTCCATGATCAGTTCAATGCTATTGTGCAAGGCCAGGTTGTGGAGCATGCAGCAGGCAATCACAATTTGGCATACTTTGCCTGGTGAGTATGGCAGGGCCCCTCCAGTTTTATCAAGGCAGCGAAACCTAGACTTCAGCAGTCCAAAAGTACATTCGATCACTCAACGTGTTCCCCATGGGCATCATTATAACGCATTTCACCAGGGGTAGTAGGATTCCGTATGGGGCTCAGTAGCCACGGCCGGTTTGGGTACGCAGAGTCGCCTAGGTGGGGGGATGACAGACACAAATATCATTACCAGGATTGGTGGGAACACCATGCCACACATACAACACAATTGTCCTCACAGCACACTCACCTACAAGCCACGCACGTTCTGGACGCAGATTAGCCATCAGTTGGCGGACAATGCTGCTCCGCAGGGTGTAGGAGTCATGGGCGGAGCCGGGAAATCTGGCACACACATGGGAGATGATGTTGTCAGCCAGGCACACCACTTGCACGTTGATCGAATGGTAGTGCTTCCGATTCCTATATACAGGTTCACATGCATGGGGTGGAATGAGACCAATATGTGTGCCATCAATGGAACCCACTATGTGTGGTATCTGGGCCAGGACATAGAAGTCCCCTTTGACTGCTGACAACTCTGCCAGACGTGGAAAATGGATGTAATCATCCTTGTAATGCATCATGGCATTCAGAACATCCCGCAGTACCATGCTGAACATGGATTGTGACATCCCCCCGGCACGACCAACTGTGTCCTGGAAAGTGCCAGTTGCAAAGAAGTGAAGTGCCGCCATCACCTTTGCTGTGGGTGTAACAGCTCCTGGATATGTCCTGCGTGGCTGCAGATGAGGTGACAATTGTGTTACAAACTCCTGCAATCTACGTCGATCAAGCCGGAATTTGCGGATCACCTCCTCGTTAACCATGTCCTCCAGCACAGTGTATTGTCGATGCACATTTTGAGCACTCCTGTGTGGGAGTAGATGGTAGCAGATGTCAATTGACCAACAGCGCATAGCTG
The DNA here is from genome assembly GCF_964261635.1 of Lissotriton helveticus. NCBI lineage: Eukaryota > Metazoa > Chordata > Amphibia > Caudata > Salamandridae > Lissotriton > Lissotriton helveticus. Next base: position 1,443,133,793 of record NC_136061.1, on the reverse strand, counting down.
TGCCACACTATCACATCTTGACCAACACAATGCAAATAATACATGTTGCAGACAGTGATTATATGTGTGACGTGACCAATATATAAGGCAATACAGCTAACTACACACACAATGTTCAACCACAAACAACATCCTGTGTGCAAACATGTCCAATGTAACGTGCACACATGTTGAAATATCTGGTAACAACACATGACTGAGGGCCCAAATGTGGACAAGCGTCCCCACAGACACACATGTACGTGCATACACAACATGAACATGGAACACACCCTCCTTGTCTTCATGCACCCATGACCCCACCTACAATGCTGGGCATCCTCACATGACATGCATGGGCACACAACAACAGACATGCATACACAGAATGCATGTACACCCACAACATTGTTACTTGAACACACAAACCACACACTCACAACAGCTTCCGAATGTTGGTACACACCCTTGATGTACTGTTTAGATGTGTGCAAATGGAAACGTGTGTCCGCAAAACCAAGACGTCAACAAGTCGCCATGCACATCTGATGCAACTTGGGTGCACATCCCTAGCCTTTGTTAACCACTGGCAAGGTCAACAGTATGAGCACACATGCAACAAATGGACATGAATGTCACACGTGGACACGGTCCATTGACTTGACATCATTAGTCTTGCAGCATTCCGGACATGTCCTGACACACATGTACAACTATGAACATTACATGTGTGCGGAGACATGCTGTGTGTGTACATATGCTGTATGGTCAAGGACCATTCCGGTCACACCCCGCAAAACGCATGTGCGCACTACCGCGACGGTGCATCATTTGAAACTAATCACTCACTGGTGTTGCTATGGCGGTGCACGCATTCCGCGGGGGCGGTGCAGGTCACCACATACATTTGAAATGCAATTCAAAATGACAGTTGATAACCCCCCTTACATTCACATTGCAGCACCCACCGCTGCCCGCCGGTCCTGGCCGGTCACACACTGCCAGTCCTGGCCGGTCACCCACCGCCGGGTGCAGGACGGTCACCCACTGCCGGTCCTGGCCGGTCACCCAGCGCCGGTCCTGGCCAGTCACCCACCACCAGTCCAGGCCGGTCACCCACCGCCGGGTGCAGGCCGGTCACCCACTGCCGGTCCTGGCCGGTCACCCACCGCCAGTCCTGGCCGGTCACCCACCGCCAGTCCTGGCCGGTCACCCACCACCGGGTGCTGGCCGGTCATCCACCGCCAGCCCTGGCCGGTCACCCACGGCCAGTCCTGGCAGGTCACCCATGGCCAGTCCTGGCAGGTCACCCACCGCCGGGTGCAGGCCGGTCACCCACTGCCGGGTGCTGGTGGTGGGTGACCGGCCAGGACTGGCGGTGGGTGACCGGCCAGGACTGGCGGTGGGTGACCGGCCAGGGCCACCCATGCCATGGTGACCTCAATGCACAGGCCGCTCACCCACCGCCAGCACCCGGCAGTGGGTGACCGGCCAGGACTGGCAGTGGGTGACGCAATATGACTGTAAGGGGGGGTATCAACTGCCATTTCAAATTGCATATTCAAATGTATGTGTTAGCCTGCACCGCCCCCGCGGAATGTGAGCACCGCCATAGCGGCGCCAGTGAGTGATTATTTTCAAATGATGCACCGTCGCGATAGCGCGCACATGCGGTTGCCGGTGTGTGACCGTGACGGTCCGTGCACATGTAGCCAATGGAAACAGGTTACGCGGGGCGCGTAAGCGCATTCAAAAATAGCGGAAGCCGTGCACCGCCACACGAGGGCGAGTCATTGGCTCTTTATGAATGATGCATCCAGGGAAAACCAATTGCTGCAGACGTGTGCCACAGATATGAGCTCAGGGCCCTATATATGTGTGAAAATCTTCTGCACACATTCACTGCTTCCAGCCACTGCTGCTTGCGACCGCCACCTCGACCTGCTGCTCCTGAGCTATCCAACAACTGCTGCCTGTGACCGTCACCTCGACCTGCTGCTCCTGAGCTATCCAACAACTGCTGCTGTTGTGCCACAGTCCTGGACATTGCCATGCAGAGAGTGCGAGAGATCCGGTCTCGTCCCTTCACCACAGTGGAGCTGGATGTCCTTGTGGACGTTGTGCTCATCCACTATGAATGGCTCTACGGTGCCCCCGGACAGGTGGTAAGTGCAGTGGGTAACATGTTGGTGGGCATGGGGTGGTCACTGACTCCTGGCTTCTGCAAGATTGGCGGTGTGCTGTGGGACCTTCACATGTGTTGTACTGAACATGTCTGCATGTAGATACGTGTTTCTACGATGTTTGTGAATGTCAAACTGTCCACTGACGTTCCCCATCATGGTAGGTCAAGCTGCACCTTTGCAAGGCCGTGTGGAGGACCATAGCACGTGATGTACGGGCAGTGAAGGTGTGCAATAGACGACACACACACTGCCACAAGCGCTGGGACGACATATCCAGGCTCAGCAAGAATGTTGCGCAGATGACACTGGGGATTATCCCGACGCACCATGACCCCTCTAATGCACCGTATAATTGCTGTGACGCATCCTGACCTATCCGCCCGGCTGAGAGGGGATCAACAGCAAACTGGCGGTAAGCAGACTGTATGTGTCTGTAACTTGTGAGTGCATGCATATATTGGTGCTCATACACAGTAGTGACATCCGTGGTGCGTATTTTTTGCATCAATTGCATGTTGGTGCCATTAGCGGAGTGAGCGTTAGCACCCATGTCCGCCATGTGGACATACCAGTTGATTTGTAGTTGAGGGTTCCAGGACATGCCGTTGAGGTCTGTGGTCCCATGGCATGACAAGTGTGGTGGTCTGCATGCACTTGCCCTGTTTGTATGATGTACATGTTTCACAGACACCCACGATTCTTTGATGAGAGGATGTCTGGTAGGGGGGGTTCGTGTGCAGGATGGGTGCTACATGTCAATCGACTGTAAGGAAAGGTGTGAATTTGTAACCTTCAGTACTTGAGTGTGGCACTTAGGTTAACATCTCTTCCCTCTCTTCCAGCTTTGGTCGAGGGCACTGACACACAGACGACGGAGATGAGTGGTGGCAATGCATCCGGATCCGAGATGTCACACACGCAGACAGACACTGAAGAGGGCAGCCCCAGAGAGGGGGACAGAACCGTCCCTGAGGACTCACTTGTGGAGACACCATCGTCCTCATCCTCAGACAGTGATGGTGAGTCAGCACTGTTGTCACAGACAGGGAATGGGCAATCAACACCTTCAGTTGGTACAAAGCACACAGGGCCCACACTGCCACCAACTGCAACAAGTACTGCTCGTGCTCGCCAGAGTAGGAGGAGCAGAGTTGCCTTTGGCGCAGGCACCTCTGCCCCTGCCCCGGTGCCACAAAGTGCACTTTGTGCTGAGGCTGTTGATCTGCTGCGACAGCTGTGTGTAGGGCAGACCAACATGATCAATGCATTCCAAGACCACGATAGAAAGTTGGGGCAGGTGGTAGCATTCATGGAGGGGATGCATGGCGATGTTGCTGGTCTCCACAGAACAGTTCAGTCATTAGCAAACACTGTGTCGTCAGCCTATCTCCAGTCGCATGGACAGGGTGCTGCTTCTGTTCCCCCATCCACACCACTAGATGTCTCAGGGGAGAGTGAAATTTCAGACCAGGCGTCAGTTTCGGGGTATTGCACTAGAAGCAGCCACAGGCAGCAAGGCAGGGCACGGAGGGCACAAACACCATCCCCTAGGACAGGGAAATCTTTCACCCATCACGACATGAGCTACACTGGAGTTGACACACAGGATCCTCAAGGGGTGTTGGGGGAAAAAGATTCACATGTAACAGACGCATCCCCCTCAAAATGTACTCCCAAGGCAAGGGCACCTCCCAAGTCCAGGGACACTCCCAAGGACAAGGACACTACACAGGAAAGGGCACATCCCAGGAGCAGAGACACTCCCAAGGACAAGGACGCTACAAAGAAAAGGGCAACTCCCAAGAGCAGGGACACTCCCAAGGACAAGGACACTACACAGGAAAGGGCACATCCCAGGAGCAGGGACACTCCCAAGGACAAGGACGCTTCAAAGAAAAGGGCAACTCCCAAGAGCAGGGACAATCCCAAGGACAAGGACACTACAAAGGAAAGGGCAGCTCCCAAGAGCAGGGACACTCCCAAGGACAAGGACACTTCAAAGGAAAGGGCAGCTCCCAAGAGCAGGGACACTCACAAGGACGCTTCAAAGGAAAGGGCAGCTCGCAAGAGCAGGGACACTCCCAAGGACAAGGATGCTTTAAAGGAAAGGGCACCTCCCAAGAGCAGGGACACTCCCAAGGACAAGGACACTACAAAGGAAAGGGCACCTCCCAAGAGCAGTGACACTACCAAGGACAAGGACGCTACAAAGGAAAGGGCACCTCCCAAGAGCAGGGACTCTACCAAGGACAAGGACGCTTCAAAGGAAAGGGCACCTCCCAAGAGCAGGGACACTCCCAAGGACAGGGACACTTCAAAGGACAGGTACACTACAATGGACAAGTCTGCTCCCAGGGACAGGGCGCCGCCCAGGGATCAGGGACATTCCAGAGACACGACACCTCCTACGTCCAAGGCACATCCCAGGGCCAAGGGTTCTTCCATGGACACAAGCTCCATCAACGACAGGCATACATCACCCCTGGCTGCCCTGAGGCTGATGTTGTTGAAGAAACGTAAAACACATGTGTCAGCGGTGGAGTCCCCACATACCTCAACTCCCATCCACACCCCGCAGAAGCAGAACACTGTTGTTGCATCCCCCATTACACATGATGCAGAGGACAGAAGGCAGGGCCACAGGAAACGTCAAGCAGGGTCCAGCACGACCCCAGAGAGCAGACCACCACAAGCACATGTTCCTTCTTTGATGTCTGATGAGGCCACAACACTTACCAGTCCAGTCATGTCCAGGGTGCACCTACATTTCACAAAGAAACGGAGACACACACCAGTGAGACCTGACCACCCCAATGTCGCTCCAGTACAGCTGTCCCCATCTCCCAGAGCCACCCTGCCGCCTGGCCCATACAGCCCTGTGGCTCATCATTTCAGTGGTCCTAGTGGGTCAGCTGCTGTTCACTCTCATGTGTCAGATAGTGGCACTGTGTCTGTTGTTCGCTGTCATGCATCATGTAGTAGCACTGTGTCAGTTGTGCCCTCTCCTGTTTCTGGTACTGGCACTGTGTGTGTCAGCCACTCTCATGTATCAGATGCTGGCATGGTATTTGTTGGTCACTGTACAGGGACATGTCCTGGCAGTGTGTCTGGGTCTATGGCTCATGTGTCAGTCACTAGAGCTGTGGCTGGGTCTCACACTCCTGTTTCTGGTGCTGGCAGTGTGTCTGGGTCTATGGCTCATGTGTCAGTCACTACATCTGTGGCTGTGTCTCACACTCCCGTTTCTGGTGCTGGCAGTGTGTCTGGGTCTATGGCTCATGTGTCAGTCACTAGAGCTATGGCTGTGTCTCACACTCCTGTTTCTGGTGCTGGCAGTGTGTCTGGGTCTATGGCTCACGTGTCAGTCACTAGAGCAGTGGCTGTGTCTCACACTCCTGTTTCTGGTGCTGGCAGTGTGTCTGGGTCTATGGCTCATGTGTCAGTCACTAGAGCTGTGGCTGTGTCTCACACTCCTGTGTCTGGTGCTGGTAGTGTGTCTGGGTCTAGGGCTCATGTGTCAGTCACTCGAGCTGTGGCTGTGTCTCACACTCCTGTATCTGGTGCTGGCAGTGTGTCCGAGGCGACTAGTTCAAGCAGTCCACCAGATTCTGTGCTGTGAGGTGTAGCTCCCATCACTCACATGTAATTTGACTTTGTGTCTCGATTGACCATTGTAACCACCCTTGCATTGTTACTGTCCTTGGGACTGGGCGCTTGACCCACGTACTTGTGCTGCCTCTGATGTACCTGCTCTGTTGTAAACACTGCCCTGTTGCTGTTCTGATACTGCATTGTGCCCTCTCATGTGCTGCCTCTGATGTACCGGTGCCTTGCCATGGACTGTTGATGCACTTAGCCCCTCTCATGTGCTGCTTCAGATGTACCTGTTCTGTGCCATGGACTGTTGATGTACATAGCCCCTCTCACGTGCTGCCTCTGATGTACCTGTGCCTTGCCATGGACTGTTGATGCACTTAGCCCCTCTCATGTGCTGCTTCAGATGTACCTGTTCTGTGCCATGGACTGTTGATGCACTTAGCCCCTCTCATGTGCTGCCTCTGATGTACCTGCTCTGTTGTAAACACTGCCCTGTTGCTGTTCTGATACTGCATTGTGCCCCCTCATGTGCTGCCTCTGATGTACCGGTGCCTTGCCATGGACTGTTGAGGCACTTAGCCCCTCTCATGTGCTGCTTCAGATGTACCTGTTCTGTGCCATGGACTGTTGATGCACTTAGCCCCTCTCAATGGCTGCCTCTGATGTACCTGCTCTGTTGTAAACACTGCCCTGTTGCTGTTCTGATACTGCATTGTGCCCTCATGTGCAGCCTCTGATGTACCTGCTCTGTTGTAAACACTGCCCTGTTGCTGTTCTGATACTGCATTGTGCCCTCATGTGCTTCCTCTGATGTACCAGCTCTGTTGTAAACACTGCCCTGTTGCTGTTATGATACTGCATTGTGCCCTCTCATGTGCCGCCTCTGATGTACCGGTGCCTTGCCATGGACTGTTGATGCACTTAGCCCCTCTCATGTGCTGCTTCAGATGTATCTGTTCTGTGCCATGGACTGTTGATGCACTTAGCCCCTCTCATGTGCTGCTTCACCATCCCCCAATGAAACTGAAGTTGAAGTAACAGATGCCCTAGAGACAATAAGGGACACAAGCACAAGTTCCCAACAAACAAGCCCCCAAATACTGAAGAATGTTTTAACTAGAGTGCCAGAACATGTCACAGGACAACTACCTTCTATCCCCAATTTAAAGAGACTTATAGCAAGTACGAAAAAGTGCTACATCTCAAACTCCACCTAGCCCCCAAACTTTTAGAGAAATTCAAATACTGTCTGAGTATACCATCACCCACAAAGAAGAGAAATTCCTTATTTATGACAACAAAAGTCATGAAAAAAGAATTATAATGTTTGCAACTAATATAAATTTACAAAAACGTACAAACTGTGCAACATGGATGATGGATGGTACATTTAACGTTTGCCCCAAACCATTTTATCAGCTGTATACCATCCACAGAGAATACAAGGAGAAAAATATCCCCTTTATTTACGCATTACTACCTAATAAAAAAAATACCACTTATGTAGAACTACTAACTACAATAAAACAATTCACAGAGAACTACTGTCCTCAAAGAATCACAATAGACTTTGAGCAGGCAATGATCCAATCCATCCTCAAACTAAACCAACACACTGCGCAATACAAGGTTGCTATTACCATTTTAATCCGAGCATATGGAGGCACCTACAAAAAACTACTTTGAGCATAGATTATTCAACAAATAGCAACTTTGCTTATCAAAAACAAAATAATAGCCCTGGCCTATGTCCCAACTACTGAAGTATCCAATCACTGCAACTTACTTATTGAAAATCCTTTCTATCAGGCTAGTGAATCTAAAGGAAGTCCCAGTAATGTGGCTCAAAAAGCCAAAACAAACAATGAAGTGAAAGGATGGCATAATGCCTTGCAAGCCACAATAGGAAGGGGACAACCAACACTACATAAACTCAATGAAGCAATTAAAAAAATTATGAAGCTACCAAGAACTCAGACTTGAACAATCACTAAGTAAAATTGGCCCTAAACTAAACAAACAAACTAAAATCATGTATGAATACATGCAACATAAAACTAAGTTGTATCCAACTACACACGGGTCTAGAATACCTAGACATAATCGCTAAATCAATTCTTTAAACTAAACAAAATACGAAACATAATTTAAACATTCTAACTATAAAAATTTAAACATCATATTTTTTTAAAATAATTATAATTATGTCAGCATTTGAAATATATCAAAAAATTATATGACATAATATAAACATTAACTAAAAAATAAACAATGAAAAAAGAGATACATTTCCCTTCCATAGTAAAACAAATAATACTCACAGTTATGTAGTAGTAGAATATCCTCAAAAACAATAAAATCCACAGCAAAGCTAATTTTAAATAATAATTCAGTGTATAGCAAAGCCCCAAAAAATGCAAAAAACAACTGTAAAAAAAAACCAATGCTGTAATCCTCTTAATAACAAAACCCTAAAAAAAACAAAAATAGTGTAGAAAAAAAATGCTCCAACAACTCAGGGAAAAAAAGGAAATGTCCTTTAAAAAAATAGTGTTGGTAAATCGATCCGTTCACTAAAGCCAAACCCTGTAAGTAAAAAAGAAAAAAAAACACCCGCCCACAACACAAATATAAACCCACAAGCATTACTATCAGCATTAAAACACACAATAATATATTTAATAAACACATAACTAACACTACATAACATTCCAATTATATCCAACACTACGTCAAACACATAAAACACTATGGGCCAGATGTAGGTAATTTTTATTTACCGACCTCTTAAATACCGAGTCATACCGACTCGGTATTTAAGAGGTCGGTAAATAAAAATTCCGAGATGTAGGTAATTGCAGATGTGCAATTACCGAATCGGAAACAGTCGGTAATTTCCGATGTGGTAAATACCGACCAGTTAATGCCCATGCATTCCTATGGGCTTTGAAGCCCATAGGATTGATTGGGCATATACCGGTCGGTATTTACCACATCGGAAAATACCGACTGTCACAAGGGTGCAGGGGGTGTCACTTTGACACCCTCTGGCACCCCCAAAAGAGGCTCGGGTGCCATGTGGCAGGCATACCTGCCCTAAGGGCAGGTCTGCCTGTCATATGGCATAGGTGTGCATGCACACATGTGCATGCACACCAGAAACGGTATTTTACCATCAAGTAGTATTTGATGGTAAAATACCGATGTGGTACTGCTTGTGGGACTCAGAAGAGTCCCACCTACATACCAATTGTCCGGAATCAGTAATGATACCGACTCGGTATTTTACATACTCGGTAAATTTACCTACCGGTAAATTTACCGAGTCTGTAAATTACAGGTACCTACATGTCAAATTGCTTTTACCGGGTGGTAACGGCCGAATTCGGCCGTTACCACCCGGTAAAAGCCTACCTACATCTGGCCCTAAGCTACCAAAACAACACCTAACTACACCAAAAACCATCTTATAACACCCTAACAAATCTATTTACACTACTACTACCTTACCCCTACCTTAAAACTAACTTAAAAGTATCTAAAATCAAATTTACCTTAACAGATGATAAGCAGCTCCCAACCGCGAGGGTCCGTCTTCCAAAATGACCTAAAAACGAAACCGATTGAAGGAAAAGTGAGAAAAAAATGTCCGCAAAGTTGAGATGAAAAAAAGACTAACTCCCTATAAAAACAATGAAAAATATAGAAAAAAATGTTAAAATAATATATACAACTTTATGTATTGCAATTTCTTTCCTAATGTTTAAAATACATTTAAAAAAATATAAAATATACATTAACTGTTACATTATTTAAAAAAAGGAAAACATATCATATTTAATGTATATTAAAATATATGTTTATTTCATGCAATGTAAATGTACAAAAATATAAAAATATGATAGAAATGTATATGATGTACAAACAATTTATGTTACAGATATTGTACAATATTTAACATATTGAATATTATTTTATTAAAAATAATGTTCAATATACTAAATAATAAAAGTTAACTTTGTCAAATACATATTATTTATTTATTTTTAAATTAAAAATATGTTAAATGTTTTATAAAAATGTTTAGAAAAATGCATACAAATGCTTTCTTTTTTGTAGAAAAAAATAAACCTTAAAAAATAAACTGTTCCTGATTAAAAAATGGAAAATACTTAGTTTTACCATTCCATGCCAAGGGTGTTTATTATGATGGTGGGCAGGAGGCACCACTGCGGTGCTGGCTGTGGTGGAAAATGTTTTTTTCTGCACACCAGCAGCGGTTCTCTTGCCCACCATATTAGTATGCACATTTCCAGTCCGTCGCGGTGCAACGCGAACCGTCATCAAAGTGCGCCTGCCACCGTGGCGGTGGGAGCCAATGAAGACCCACCGCCGTGCGGAATGACGTCCCGTCCGCTGTACAAATCAGGATGCCCCAAACATCAAGTCGCACCACAGCAGAGACACCGCCCAATCAAAGATGGCGGAAGCACAACAGAGGAGCGCAAAACCAGAGTCCCGGTCCCTACCACCAGGTCCCGACCGCAATGGATCCAGCTCTACATGTCTTCCCGGTGCTGTACCTGATACATTACCAGCAACTCATGGACTGCAGCGGACGATGCCGCAGGTATGCCAACACACAATCCCGCACACAACCACAACACACAACTCCAAGGCTGATATAGGGTTCCTGTCCACACCAGACACCCTGGTGGGGACAGGAACACATCCACAAGTGTACCCACACATGTTGTACTTGACACAAAAGCACCCCTCCGCATCCGGGTCACCCATCCACCGTGATCTTGAAGTAATGTCCTGGTCACATCACCGCAGCGGTGAATCCACATGAAAACATGCGCACAATGCAGAAGGCAGGACCGGTGTCAGGCATGGGTAGTGAACAAAGACCACAGGGCCACACCTTCAGCCTCCACACTTTAGGTCCCCCAACATGAAGAGACATGCCATGTGCCCCTCCTGTGCTCCCCATGCACAATAACCAGCCAGGTGAGCCCACACCCTGCACCACACACCAACCAACTAGGGAGAGAGCCACAGCAGGTGTGCCTGCAGAGGAACACACAGCACAGAAGCACAGGGCCAGGGCAATCCACACACCATAACAACACCACACTCATGGCAAGTAAGCTGAGTCCAAGCACAAAAGCACAAAATGAACACACACACAGAAAATGAACAATCACTCAACTGGACACACAGCCTGCCAAGACACACAGACATACCCCACACTGCCACACAGCCACATACACAGACCACATGCCAGCAGCAATGGAGGACAACATAAAGGAAACCTAACGTGAGGTGCACACAAATGGAAGGCCAAGGAGCTAACCACCAATAACGTGTACATCACATGCAAGAGAAGGAACACATAACAACACCCTCAGCCCATCAACTCACTCATGGCTGGCACAGTGAGTGAAGTCTAACCACAGGCACCTCAATGCAACAACTCACGGAGACAGCAAGGCAACCCATGTATAGGCACAGAGATGAAAGGAAGGGTATGAATTCTAACAGTGAACAGCCACACATCTGTATCCAACTACTTGACAGGACAGGAGTATGTCAGCAGCATAACACACAGGGCCCATTGCAACACTCAATGACTGTCAAACACGAGTTGGATCCTTTACACATAGCCCCATCACACCTGCAGCACACAACACCAGTGTCAAACACACAGAAGGGTGCCAATAATGTCTAGTCAATATACTGACAAACAATCACACTCCATGGGGTATATCCACAAACATCACACACACTCAGGGATGCCTGAAACAAAAACAACAGCCAAACACATAACTGAACAAGAACACACACAGAACCACAACAAGGCCAGACATTACCTGTGCAGCAAAGATGTGGAAAGGCAATGGGAGCACAGACAGAACAGGAGTGCACAACCGTATCAGTCAGGAACAATGCACAGACAACATACCACAACACAGACACCATCACAAAAAAATCATGGACACAAACTGGGAGCAATGGGCCTACAATGACACACAGACAGACATACCACACCACCCATCAAGTCAACATTGTGTCACAGTGTACCACATGCCTGCACATGCACAAGAATGACAAGAGACAGCTCAAACATGAGAGGAGAAAACACCAAGGATGCACCTAACACAAGCACTGGAACTAGAATAGATCTACGTTCTTGTGACAGACACACAAGTAAGGCACACCACACTGGCAACACACATTTGAATGAAACACATCACACCAACCAAACACACACACTGACATGCAAATAGAACACCACACACAGAGCATCTGTCAGCTGTAAGAGACAACACAGCCCAAACACTGCATACAGCCACATCAAACAAACAATAGATGCGAATGCCAATAAATCACATTGCAAACACCGCAGGACATCAGGGGAGGCACATCAGGCAAGTACAAGGCAACATACACTCACAGCACTGCATGCACACCAAGAAGTGTGTGCACAGCAAACATACCTGTTCCACACAGATATGAGTGACACATATGAACACCCACAACAACAATCAAAACAGCACACAGACAATACCACACCCAGGAAGTTAAGCAGTCCTTCAGCAAACAGACATACAGCTAACCCAACACACATAGATGCACAAGTCTGGGACCCCAAAGTGGATAAAACATGATCAGAGGAAACAAGCCATTGGCAATATTGAAGTGGCATATAGTGCATGTGTCACAGTACCATACCCACACAGAAAACGTTTTATTTAGCAAGGACACTGACAAGGCAGACAACAGGAGTAACTGTTTTCATTCACATATGACACAGATAGGCACCAAAAGCAGACGAGAGCAAGGCCAGTGGCCAGGACAAAGTGCGGAGTAGGTACACGAGATCCTGCACATGCAAGGGCCAAACAGCAATGAACAACAAGGCCAGTGGCCAAGACAAAGTGCAGTTAAGGTACATGAGATCCTGCACAGGTAAGGGGCAAACAGCAGTGAATAACAAGGCCAGTGGCCAATTCAAGGTGCTGAGTATGTCCATGAGAAGCTGCACAGGTAAGGGGCACACATCAAGGCCAGTGGCCAGTCCAATGTTCAGAGTAGTTACATGAGATCCTGCACAGGTAAGGGGCAAACAGCAGTGAACCACAAGGCCAGTGGCCAGGACAAAGTGCAGTTGAGGTACATGAGATCCCGCACAGGCAATGGCCAAACAGCAGCAAACAACAAGGCCAGTGGCCAGGGCAAAGTGCAGTTGAGGTACATGAGATCCCATACAGGTAAGGGGCAAAAAGCAGGGAACAACAAGGACAGTTACCAGTTCAAGGTCCAGAGTAGTACCATGAGATCCTGCACATGGAATGTGTGTGACTGTACCCTGCCATGGTCAGCAACACAGTCAAGGTGGTAACAATGGGCAGTACAGGCACCACTGTGGGTGAGACAGGTGTTTAAGGGGGACTTCCACTCAGACTTGGCTCCCAGTCTGACTGGGAGGTGGCTGTGTGTCGGGGACAGTTGGAGGACTGGACCGGGGAGAGAGAGTCCCAGCTGAGGTAGAGGCATCAGTGGCCTGGGAAGCCCGAGGGCTGATTGGACCCAGTGGTATAGTGGCAAGTGAAGGTGGAGTCATGTTGAGGGGTGCCTTTCCACTTCTTGAGGACTATAAATGGCTTCCCTGTCTTGGGATTAATGGAAAGTGGTGTTGACACAAAAGGCACACTCACTACCAAAGCTGCATCAGGTGCAGATGGCGGCCCACCCTCTGGGGACATGCTGGATCCAGCAGGACTCTTGGCCTGGCCTTACCTAAGCCCCTCCATCCCCTATTTATCAGGTGTACCCCCTACAGAGCCCTACTTTCCCTGCTTCACAGGGCTTTTTAGTGGGAGTTGAGGTCATGGGTGAATCTGCCTTGGAGCCCTTCTTATGTGTGCTTTTAGCAGGCACCACCTTCTCAGCGGGCACAGAAACTGTCTGCTTGTCTTAGCGAGATGCTTTTGGGACAGCAGAGTCCTGGGCTGGGGATGCCTCTGAGGCATGTGACCCTGAGGCCTGCTTCTTGCCTTTGTTGCCCTTGGTGTCGCCAAATAAGCTGTTATCTTTATTCTCTGGAGTGGCTTTTGTTTTCTGTGGGGATGGTGTCTGTGCCCTGGACCTTTTGGGCTGCTGTTGCTGTATGTGGCGTGTGTTGTATCATGTCCTTGAGGTCTCTGGTGTGTGGTGACTATCGTCAGATGTGGCCACCAGCAAGGGGGTGGACAAAGGGACTGGAGCTGGACCTAGAGATTGTGCCAGTTGAATGGCTGCCGTCACAGCGGAGGACAACAACTGGACAGTCCGGTGTAGCCCACCCACGCCTGAATGAATGCCCTCCATGAAAGCAACCACCTGTGCTAACTTTTTGTCGTGGTCTACTAAAGCATTGAGGAGAGCTGTCTGGCCCACACACAGCTGGCGCAAAAAGTCCACAGACTCAGCACTGATGGCAGCAGGGGGGACTGGGGCAGTGGCAGCGAAACCTGGGCTGAAGGGCACTCTTCTCTTCTTGCTGGTGCGAACACGGCCAGCACTAGTGGATGTAGGTGGGAGGGTGGGCACTGTATGCTGTGTTTTGAAAGAGGACGCAGAGTCCCCGTTCCTTGTGCCTGCCAACATAGATGCGTCACCACTGGCGTCCGATGATGTTGAGATCTGTGTTTCTGGCTGTGATTCTTCAAGCAGACTCCTGTCCCCCTCCGAGGCGCTGGTCACATCTTGGTCACTGTGCTCGTATGCAGCAGTTGTGCTTGATGCCTCACCACTGGTGTCCGTCCCCTGTCCTTCCCTGCCCACGGGATATGCTGCATGAGAGAGAGAGATTTAGGTTCAGTTCATTGGCATCAACCGAACAATCATATGTAAGCAAACCATCACTAAAGATGATGAAATCTACATGTTGCACACCACCCTGTGCAATAACATTGTGCGACCTCAATTTTCAAATCGAACATTGCGTGCCAACAAGCAAACCAGGCATAAGTGAGCCATTTGATGACCAGACAGGACAATATTCCGCCGGTGGCTCCGTTCAACCAGATACACAAATAGCTCTGAGCATACCTTGGGCCCTGATGGGGGCAAAGATGAACCCCACGGCATGTTGCCACAGTCATATCTGGATGGAGCAGATGGGGACAACACAGATACAGACTACAACATAACAGTCCACAATGGCCATGAGCTCATGTCATCCACCATGTTGTACTGTGAGGCACAACTACTGTTGCACATTGGCGTCAAATGTCTAAGCCTCACAATTCTGAGGTCAGGCAATGCACGCATTGATGAAAGCGCACTCAGTTTAGGCATACTGTTGTTCCCTTCCATGTGAGTTCTCAGACTACCATAATGCAGACGATACCTGCAGCCCAAGACTCAGAATGCAATGTCAATGCCCATTACACAAATTATATTAGGAAGTGCAGGTAGGGCAAAGGCATGACAGCTGAACCTAACACAGAGGCCACTTCAAGTCCCTGCATCACACTAACAACATCACTTAACCCCACGCTGGCCCAGCCTGTAAACACATGCAGCCCCTCACGGCCAAAGTCACCCCTAGCTTGCTACTGATGCTCCTTCAAACGGGCATCCAGCTCAGGCTGTGTCACGGCCAAGATGCGGGCCATTAGTGGTGTCATGCTCTGTCACGCCAACTTGCCAGTCCAAGGGAGCAGCTCCAGCGTCATCTCCGCCTCATTCTTGCTCAGCCAGCATATGTCATCACACCTCTTCTGGCAGTGTGTGCACCGTCGGTTGGAGACACTCAGAGCCCACACCTTGCATGCATTGGCCCTCCACACGGCCTTACGGGGTGGACTTTGAGCTGCATACATGGGAGACAAGAGGGGGAAATCATCAGTGACACAGTGTTATGTACCAATATCTCTCAGTACAGGGGCATGATACTAACTCATCCTAAAGTCACAGATATGTCTAACAGTGACAAGAATGCATCTCAGATGGAACAACAGCATGGTAGAATCACACGTAAATGCATGCAGGTATGAGGGTGGACACAGTACCTGCCCATCTCATACACATGCAGGATGCCAGCACAGAAAGCCATGTGTAGCCTGCCCACATCTAATGTCCATTGTCAGGTAGAGCAAGACATACCTTACATATCAATATATGTTTGGGGATTGACTAACTGTGTACAACACTGCGCAGCCCTCTAAGTCCTTGCCCTGTGAATGGCTCACTGTGTCATGGATGTCACATTGAGGGACAGGATCTCACACAGCCACACCCTTCTACCAAGGCCTGTTGTGTGCAGTCTACAGGTATGAGATGGCTCATTGATGGAGAGTAAGGAAAAAATAAAAAGGTAACACTCTGTACAGTCAGTGATGTGTCTTTGTCATACTGGGCGGTGACTGTGCAGGCCAGGTGGGCTCACACTGAGGGGAACAACAGGGACCCACACAGCCATTCACACAAGCAATCACTGGCCTGACTCCAGCATTACCAACTTGCTGCTTCACTGTATGGCTGACAAAACAATACATGTCCCACAAATCCTGATGTGCAGGCAGGTAAACATGTGAAATAAGCTACACACCGCTTTCCCCTGGATAAAGCATGCTAGGCAGTGCATGACAAAACCCCACACTCTCAGGCACATACTACAGCAGCTCAACTTCATTTGTACCCCCCTACACTCTCACTCCCAATGTTGAAGACTCACCTCGACATTTGGGGCACCATGTAGCCTTGGATACTGTGTGAGCACCTCGTCTACCAGGATCTACAGCTCCTGGTGAAGGGACTGGCCCGGATCTTCTCAGTCCTCTACATTACTGTGGCCGGGCGACAGCAGCAGCAGCAGTTTGTGGTGAGGGGTGGCAGGCAGCAGTCCCTGGAGACAGCAGCAGCAGCAACAGTTGGTGGTGAGGGATGGCAGGCAGCAGTCAATGGAGACAGGGGCAGCAGCAGTTGGTGGTGGGAGATGGCAGGCAGCTATCCCTGAAGACAGCAGCAGTTGGTGGTGAGGGGTGGCAGGCAGCAGTCCCTGGAGATAGCAGCAGTTGGTGGTGAGGGGTGGCAGGCAGCAGGCTCTGTGATCTGTGGACATGTGAGGCTCTCCCCCACACATATATAGCCCCCTGGGCTAGTTTCAGTGGTTCTAAGCTGCTGCAATTGGTGTTCCAGGTCAGCCTTTTTCAAATGCATCCAATGAATGGCTCTGCGGTGATGGTTCCCATTGGCTGTAAGGGTATGGTCCATGGCAGCGACACACCACAGGGGCCAGGCGGGCGCTACAGCTGTGGTGCATCTTTCAATTGCATCCAATGACCGGCCCTGCATTGTCAGGGCATGCCTACCGCAATTTTCAAAATTGCATTAGGCTACCACGATTGTGGTTCCCATTGGCTGTAAGGGCATGGACCATGGCAATGACACACCGCTGGTGCCAGGCGGTAGCTACAGTGATTTGGGTGACATACATTAACATGAGTGACCCCGATTTGGGGAGCGGAGCATGCCAACTGCCATTTGGGCATGTGTATATGCCTATCGATACCGCGCTAGCGTTTTAGAGATTGGTGGTGACACTCCGCTGATTCCAGTTGGAAGCTACAGCGATTTGGGTGGCGGAGCATACTAACCGCCATTTGGGCATGTGTATAGGGCTATCATGGTTGCACTTGCGTTTTGGGTATTGGTGGTGACACTCTGCTGGTGCCAGGCAATAGTTACCGTGATTTGGGTGGCGGAGCATGCCAACCGCCATTTGGGCATGTGTATATGGCTATCACTACCGCACTCGGGTTTTGGGGATTGGTGGTGACTCCGCTGGTGCCAGGTGGTAGCTACCACTATTTGGGTGCCATACATTAACATGAGTGACTGCAATTTGGGTGGTGGAGCATGCCAACTGCCATTTGGGGGGGTGTATATGGCTATCACTACCACACTTGCATTTTGGGGATAGGTGGTGACACACCGCTGGTGCCAGGCAGTAGCTACCACGATTTGGGTGGCTAGCATGCCAACTGCCATTTGGGCATGTGTATATGGCTATCACTACCGCACTTGCGTTTTGGGGATTGGTGGTGACACTCTGCTGGTGCCAGGTGGTAGCTACCATGATTTGGGTGCCATACATTAACGTGAGTGACCGCGATTTGGGTGGTAGAGCACTGTGACAGCACCAATGGACACATCATGCTGTTTCAATGGCCAATAGGCAATAATCAACAGTGCACAGTGGCCACATGATTAATGTCACATCAATGCCAATGTAACATTTACCCCACGGCTGACTACACATGCCATGTTTGTGTATGTGATTTTGGACATTGGCATGTACTCCCTCACATGTCACTTGTGATGTTGGTGGGCATGTACACAGAACAGTGTTGTGATGGATTCCCTGATGGGGACACATGTCAATGTGTGAAAGTGCTGGGAAAATCACAGTGATGTATGTCTCAATGAACCATGTGCAGATTTGACGGTCTACTTTACTTGGCTAATGCACACACTTGTTGTTTACGCACAGCCTGTCGCTTGACAGGGGGGGGCCTCTGCTATAGGGCCAGTGGGGTCTGAGGACTCACCCTCTCTGTGGCTGCAGGGGAGGATGTTGAACTGACATCCTGCGGACCACCAGTGGGAGGGGGAGGTGTTGTTTGTGGCACAGGCCTGTCCCTCAGTAGTGCCACTAGCTGGCCCAAGAGGTCCACAATTTGACCCATGTGGGTGTCAATGGACCTCATCAGCAGGAGGAGTTCACGGGAATCTTCTTCTGATCGTCCCGTTTGCCCCTGGGCCCGTTCATAGGCCCCAAGGACTCTGTTTATGTTGTCCAGGGCTTCGGTCCCAGACTCTGGTTGTCTGTGACTGACCCTGCCCCTCCCACCTGCCTGCTGCCACTGACCTGGTAACTCACCACTGTGGGCCCCCGCATCCTCTCCGTGCCCTCTTCAGTTGGTGGTGTGAGGTGGTTAGCCTCTGTGACAGGGAGAGTGTTGCAGGCAGCACTGGTGGTGGTGGTGGTGGAAGACGTACAGGCCGTAACAGCAGAAGTCTGCAGAGAGATTGGTGTTGTAGCAGATGTGGTGGGGAAACGATGGGGTCCTGGGACCTGTTGCGCCATGGCACACCAGATGAGCCGGCTTTGAGCTCCTCTTCCAAAGAATCCCAGGTCAACATCCGAGAGTCCATGTTCGGGGGCGGGGACTGGCTGTGCAGTCAGTTCTTGGTCACCTGTGGGTCAGATGGGAAATGGTCATTGTAGTGCACCCCGCAAGCTTTTTGTTAGCTGTGTATTATTCACTGTTTGTCACCACACAGTTGACTAATCATCACATTATTTGTATGTGCACTACTGTGCCTCCTGACATGATGTTGAGGTACATTCATTACTTGTCCATGGTGTGAGGTATCAAAACATACCATGCGCCACGTGCATATTTTGTGATTACAAGGACATGTTGCTATCTAGGGACTAGTTCAACAAAGAATTTCTGTGAAGCCTCTTTGTTGATTACTCTGCCCTAGCAGACATTACATATGAGCATGAACTGTCCATTGTCATCACATGCATACCTTTGTCATGTCATGTGCATATCTGAATTTGTACCACCAACCATGCTTTCTTTGTGCTCATGTGGTCCTTGCTGCTCTGGCCCCATGGCACTTTCACATGGCATTCAGTGCTGTGCATGATTGTGCACAGACTTTATTCTACATGTGAAATGTTGCCTCATACTTTGGTTGCTGTGACAGTTTTATTTTCTTAGATGTCTGCACAATGTGAGTGGCAAAAGGATTGGTGTTTATATTTGTGCAATGAGAGGGCTGGTGTTGTCATATGGCACCATGCTTTTTGAGAGGAATGACTGGGTGCATGTACTGGCGACTTACCTGTTCTGTTTTCACATTTGCCTTGGATTTGTGACATATCTGTGTGTGTGTGCGTGTGTGTGTGTGTGTGTGTGAGTATGTGTGTGTGTGTGTGGTGGAGGATAGTATCCTGCTCAGGGGTGGGCCAAGAAAGCATAATATGTCTACCTACCTGTTAGTTTGAAGTGGACAGTGCTATGACTGACATATGCATCTGGGTGGAGGGAGTGCTCCATTTTGATGAGCTGGGGAACGAGGGGGCATGGTGGGAGTTGTAGTGCAGGCCTCCCACCCCCAAACAGCCCTCCCTGTTAAGATAGCTACCTACCTGTAAGTTTGTTTGTGCTGATACAATGGCTTTCAACTGCTTTTGGGTGGGAGAGTGCTCTATCCTGCTCAGGTGTGGTACAGGAGGCATGGTGGGAGTAGTAGTGCAGGCCTCCCACCCCCAAACAGCTCTCCCTGGTAAGATAGCTACTTACCTGTTAGGTGAGGGTGAACCATACAATGGCTGAAAACTGCTTCTGGTTTGGTATGGAGCGCTACATCCTGCTCAAGGGTGGGATAGGGGGCATGGTGGGAATTGTAGTGCAGGACCCCATCCCCAGACAGCTCTCCCAGGGAAGATGGCTACCTACCTGTAAGTTTGTTCGTGGTGATACAATGGCTTCCAACTGCTTCTGGGTGGGGGAGTGCTCCATCCTGCTCAGGTGTGGGACAAGGGGCATGGTGGGAGTAGTAGTGCAGGCGTCCGACCCCCAAACAGCCCTCCCAGAGAAGGTGGCTACCTACCTGTTGGGTGAGGGTGAACCATACATTGGCGGCAAAATGCATCTGGGTGGGTGTGGAGTGCTACATCCTGCTCAGTAACTCTGGGCGTAGTACTTCGCTACGCCCACAGAGTGGGCGTAGTGTTGCCTACTTCGCCATTTGCAAAGTAGGCATAGCAGGCAACACTATGCCCACTCCGTGGGCGTAGCGAAGTTGCCCACCACCCGCCTACCTCCCGCCCTCCCTAAATACTTAAATAACCTTTTTAAAAAGAATAAAAACCACTTACCTTGTCGGCTGTGTCTCCGGGGCTTGCTCTCGTAATCGCGCCGCCGTCTCGGGCCGCGCATGCGCATTTCTCATGAGAAATGCGCGGGAGGCCGCGCATGCGCATTAGTATCCAAGATGGCGGCGCGATTACGAGAGCGAGCCCCGGAGACGCAGCGGACAAGGTAAGTGTTTTTTATTCTTTTAAAAAAGGTTATTTAAGTATTTAGGGAGGGCGGGAGGGAGGCGGGTAGTATTTAGGGAGGGCGGGAGGGAGGCGGGTGGCACGTAGTGGGGCTACTACGCCCACTACGCCTACTACGCCCAGGGTTACTGCTCAGGTGTGGGACAGGGGGTCATGGTGGGAGTTTTAGTGCTGTTTGCCTGGACACATACAACCCTGTAAATGTTGGCTACGTTTGGGGGTGATTCAGATGGAGTGAATGTTACATCTGTGGGACATGTGCTGCATATTATGGTGCATATGGATATACTTGTGCCTCTAAGATGTAGCTTTGTTGTTGTGCTCGACAGTACATAACAGTGTAATGGTCTACATTATTTTGTACTTACCTGTCTGCACTCCCCTGGCTATTCCTGTGAGACTCTCTGGATGCAATATAGCAAGCACCTTCTCCTCCCATGCAGTGAATGTTCTTGGTGGAATGGGAGGGCCACCGCCAGTCCTCTGAGCCAGCTCACAGTTCTTGCTCCTCTTCTTTTTGACAACACTCTTCAGGTCATGCCACCGCTTCATGATTTCTTGTCTGTTGAGCTGGGTTGTCCCTACTGCTTTGTCAACTATCCTTACCCACATTTGATTTGTTGTGGCTAATGGCATCTGTTGGACCAGGTTACCGAACAGTTGTGGTTCTGCTCTGATTATCTTGTCTACCATGACTGTCAACTCTTTGGGCATTTTCTGTGTTGCCATGGTGTGTGATGTGCAAAGGGGTTAGAGGTGCAGGTGTGTAAGGGGGTTAATGTGTATGGTGTGTGAGGTGCTGAGGGGTTAGAGGTGCAGGTGTTGAAGTGGTGGTGGTACTGTGTGTGGTGTGAGTAGTGATGGCATGTTGATTTGCCTCTCCTTTGTGCTCTGGTGTTGGGCCCTTCAGTTGTGGAGTATTGCAAAGGATTCTGGTCAGGGAAGGGGCTGGTTTTATACTCAGCTATGTGGGTGTGTCCAAATGGGGTATTGCTGTCAGGTGTGTTGTGTGAGTTGTCATGGGATTTGCATTTTTGTAGTTGCCATGTGGTCGTGTCATTGGGGTGTGTTCTGTGTTTTTGGGGGCATGGCTAGTTTGCTGTGTGCACTTTGTGGCCTTGTTGTGAGTTTTTTCTGTCGAATGCCATATTTGTCATGGAGCATCTGCAGCGATTGCTATTCTACAGCTCTTCCGCCGGCTCTCCCATTCATCACTGCTGCGGCAGTCGGAAACAGCGGAATGTACCGAGGTCACATCAGGGATATCCTAATTTTCCGTGCTGTGTCTCCGCTGTTATGGCAGCGGTTTGGTGATTTTCTGCCCCAAACCCGACTGCCGCAGACAGATTTTAGCCTTCTCAGCGTTTGGATTTTTTGGCAGGTTGATCCTAATTTTACAGCTCGTTTTTCCGCGCTACAGGTAGATTTCCGCTACCATGGCATTCGGGTTGGTTTTCCGAC
Source organism: Lissotriton helveticus (assembly GCF_964261635.1). NCBI lineage: Eukaryota > Metazoa > Chordata > Amphibia > Caudata > Salamandridae > Lissotriton > Lissotriton helveticus. Next base: position 1,443,111,434 of record NC_136061.1, on the reverse strand, counting down.
CACCATCCTAAAGGGGCCCCAAAGTTAGCTAAAAATGTGCTATATTTCAAAACTGTCCCAAAAAATTGTATGTATAAAAAATATTATTTCTTTAACATTTACACATTAAAAATTAAATGAATCAAATGTGTTATGCTTTGTAATAAAATATTCATACCATCACACATTCTGAGTTATGTTTTCATATTATAATACAATTTCTAACTAAGAACCATACAAAGAATTTAATTATGAATGAAAATATAAATGTTCTCACATAATGAAATGTTGAAACATAAACTAACAGATATCTATGTACTTATTACAATATAAATATAAACTGTACAATTCTTTTTACATAATAAATAATTAAAAATCCTATTACTAACTCCCAAATAAAATACAACTCTGAAAAAAATCAAAATAATACCCACATAAATTAAAATCCCAACAACAAAAATTACTATACTCAACAAAACTACTTTAGAATAGACCATAATATTTTACTATTCTCACACCAAATCCAACTAAACTCAGGAAAAGTGCTGAATAGTAAACCATAATAATATACTATTCCAAATCCAAATCCAACTAAACTCAGAAAAAGTGCTGGACAGTAAACCATAATAATTTACTATTCCAACTCCAAATTAAATTAAACTCAGGGAAAATGCTGGATAGTAAACCATAATAATATACTATTCCAACTCCAAATCCAACTAAACTCAGGGAAAGTGCTCGATAGTAAACCATAATAATATACTATTCCAACTCCAAATCCAACTAAAGTCAGAGAAAGTGGTGGATAGTAAGCCATAATAATATACTATTCAAAATCCAAATCCAACTAAAGTCAGAGAAAGTGGTGGATAGTTAACCATAATAATATACTAGTCCAACTCCAAATCCAACTAAACTCGGAAAGTGCTGGATAGTAAACCATAATAATTTACTATTTCAACTCCAAACTAAACTCAGAAAGTGCTGGATAGTAAACCAGAAAATTTACTATTCCAACTCCAAATACGACTAAAGTCAGGGAAAGTGCTGGATAGTAAACCATAATAATTTACTATTCTAATTCTTAATCAAATTAAACTCAGGGAAAGTTCTCGTTATTAAATCATAATAATATACTAATCCAACTCCAAATCCAACTAAACAGAGGGAAAGTGCTAGATAGTAAACCATAATATTTAACTATTCCAACTCCAAAAACAAATTAAATAAATGAAAATACTAAATAATCCACCCTCCCTATATTGATCTTACAAACAAAAAATAGATTATTAACAAAAATATTTTACTCATTTTTAACATTAAAAATACAATTTTGTTTAAAAAAATTAAAATATGTAATATTTTAAAACGGTCTATAAATATTAAAAATATATACTTATTAAAAAATATATTTTAATGTCATTTACAAAAATCTAAAAAAAATATTGACAAATTCAAATTTTTGATAATCATTTTTAAAATGTTATAAAATATGTAAATATTATTATAAAAATTTTAAATGTCAAAATATTTACATGAAATATTTTTTATCAACGCAATATTTTTATATTACTCCCCCCTTATCCCCTATAAACCCAACATCCCAGTAATAAAATATATAAAAACCTTTAAAATATATACTTTTTTCATCTACATTTTTAAATAACTCCGCACCCTTATCCCCAACATCCCACTCCTAAGATATATACAAATTTAATTTTTCTAATAATTTTTAATCAACATTTTTCAATTACTCCCCACCCTTATCCCCTATAAACCCAACGTCCCGCTCCTAAAATTTATATTAAAACAAAACAAAATGTAAACATAAAAAAATTAACATTATAAATGTACTAATACAAAATTACTTAAAAATAAAAAATAGAACATTAAAATATTTAGAAACCACGAAATCAATATTATTTGCATCGATATTTCTAACATCGATATTTACAAATTCGATATTTCTAAAATGCATTAAAGTCGATATTTTTAACATCAATAAAACTTACCTGGATATTTAAAACAATCGATATTGTTGCATGTCAATATTTTTGCATCAATATTCTTTCTCTGCAACCTGCAAGAGTACAATAAGGAGTGTCTACGTCATCTACGTGTCTACGTCATCAACTTCCTCAGGAACATCAGAATGAAGTCACTGTTAGTGTGAAGTATAGTCCGGGAGGGAGAGTACAGCTGCCTTTAATCTCGCAATGCGAATGCACCAGGGCTGTGTCCTGGAACCGTTCCTTTTCTCACTATTCATTAACCCCTTCGACGCTCATGACGAGCTGGGCTCGTCATGGCGTAGCCTCCTCGCACGCTCATGACGAGCCCAGCTCGTCACGTAAAGTGCGATTTTAAAAAACCCAGCGTACGGGCGGAATTCCGCCCGCACGCATGCGGTTAACAATCTGGTGTAGGATCTTCTTGAGCTCAGGATGGATTGCTCCCATGATGGGGATCGTACTGTCCCAACCTTAATCTATGCTGGCGATACTGTTCTCACAGCTAGGACTACCATTGGGTTGCAGAGCCTATTGGGCCGCTTTCGTAAATTCAAGGAGGATCTGGATCTAAAAGACACCTGTTATGGTTTTTGGTCCTAGGAATAATTAAAATGCTGCATTCACAGTTGATGGCATTAAAGTTAGCTCTGTCACAACATTTTCCTCTTTTGTAGTCCCATTTGACAAACACCTTACATGGGTCCCACTAAAAACCTATAGAGGCACTGCCTTTTCTAAGGCTGTGGAGGCGATCTTAAGTTTAGGTAATAGATTATGCAGTAAACCCATCACGGAACTTACAGTTATGTACAGAGTCGAGGGCCAGATGTAGAATGTGATTTTGCATGCGCCAAGTGGTTTGTGAACCCGTTTGCGCATGCAAAATGACTGTTGGCCATGTACAATTCCTAAATAGCGAGTCGCAGCTCATTTGCGACTCGCATTTAGTAATTGTGAGTCGCAATTAGGAAGAGGTGTTCCCTTCTTGATTGCATCCGCAATGCTCTGTGTGAATGTTTCGTGACTGCAATTGCAGTGGCAAAACACTTGCAAATTACTACCCTCTTCAAGAGGGTGGTAATGCAGTCGCAATTTTGAAGGGGTTCCCAGGGGACCCCTTCCATTTTGTGATTGTCTCTACAAACATTTTTTAAGGGCAGGCAGTGCCTACCCTTAAGAAATGAAACAAAAACGTTTGTTTTTTTTGTTTTTTTTTAAATGCATCGCGTTTTCCTTTAAGGAGAACGGGAAGCATTTTAAAAAAAACTGCTTTATTAAAAAGCAGTCCCAGACATGGTGGTCTGCTGAGCCCAGCGTACCATCCCTCGGAGGGCTGGCATTCCCAATGGACTCGCAAATTGCTAGAGGCTCATTAATATTAATGAACCTCGCAATTTGCGACCCCATTGGGAATCGCAAAACAGTGTAATAACACTGTTGTACAATTCATTTAGCGCCTCACAATTTGCGACTCGCAATGAGCCGCAAATTGCGAGCACTAAATGAAAGGGTCGGACATCTGGCCCCAAGTCCTGCGTCTTATAGGGCGGGGGTGTGGGGCATCATTGATAAAGTGGATCGAGACAGAATTGAGAATGCTTTCATTAAAAGGCTACTTACTATGCCCAAGAGTACTCGCTCTTTCCTTTGCCACCCTGAGGCTGGGTTAACGTACATTAATGATTTTATCCAAATGCAACCCCTCTTCTTATGGGTCAGGATCTGTACACGTAGCCAAACGTTCTTCCATCGGATCGTGCTCACTGATTGAAACTTTATTGATACCTTAATATCCCCTGCATTAGGTACACTTACAACACCTATCTCAGCCTAGCTCGGGGAGATATGTTTAATTATTCCTACAGTCTTAATGTGAGTTCCTTATGCTCCCTGACAAATTACTTTTTAGCTAGCTGTTTGTATTCCAGGGTGTGAGGGAGGCAGGCATGCCAACTGTCCAGACTCGCATGGGTATTGTCACAAGTAATGATACTGAATCATATTTATCGGGGGTGAGCAATCAGCACGGTGCACTTTCTGGTCTCTTTCTCCTCCCAGGCTACTTACTTCATGTTCTAACCTGTTTGCCCTTGTGATGATTATTCAGTGCAAAACCCTATGCACTTTATGTTCTTTTGCAGGTTTTTTCAGCCCTGAGGAAGAAATATATTTTCCCCTTTTTAATACAAGCACACTCATAATCAGTGACAGGCCCTCTTTTGGCCATCCTGACACTGCCTTGATATTACAAATGGGAAAGGATAAAGGGCTTCACTAAAGATGTTAGCAAGAAGAGTAAACTTAGAGGGTTAAAATGAAGAACCCTATATTAACTTGCCTTTTTTCTAGTCCTGGGGAATTTTCATCAGTGATAGTAAAGTACATATCTCCATTTGCTCCATTTTTTCACCAGGACTCCACTCACACTCTTCAATTACCTGTATCTACTTCATCCTTGTCCCCTTGGAAGCCTATTCATAAAGGTAAAGTTAGCTCTACTTACTCATGTATAAATATACTCCTGCACCTAGGTGCAAATCTATATTATTTTGCTAGTCACTATTTCCGTATACACTAACATGTCTCAACCACACTCTTTTAGTTTTTGAGACACCTAAGACTGATTTTTCGAGTGTTATTTTGCTACTTGCAACTTCTGACATGTGGGCTGAGTCCCCTGGTGGAAATCACTCTATTTTAAGGTACAGGAAATATTATTAGTGTATTGATCTTTAAGATAAGTTTAACTTATTGTATCATAAAATATAAATGTGAAAATATTTCAATTATTTATTATTAAACAAGAACGAATAAAGTAACATGTCACAGCACATTAACACAATAAATTAAATCTATATTAAATAACTAATTTATATGCAAAAATTGAATTTCTAAATGACATTTTGTACAAAATAATTAAGACAATTATTATTATTAAATTAGATTTGTACGGCGCACAGCTACCCAGAGGTTTCCTGGCGCCAAGGACAGATGCGTCAACAGGCAGAATTACTGGTTAAATAGCCAGGTCTTAAGGCTTTTACGGAAGCTAACATGATTAGTTTCATGACGAAGAGAAATAGGAAGGGTGGTCCACAGTATGGGTGCCAGATAAGAGAAAGAGCGGCCCCCCATGCGGACAGATTTATATCTTCGGACTGAGTATTTGGCCTGGGGAGATGATCTAAGCAGGCGTGCAGGTAGATATGGCTGAAATTTGGTTCGGTTTTCAATTCTCAGCCAGTGAAGGTCCCGAAGAGTGCCTGAGATGGATGATGTTTTCGGGTCATGACACAGCAACATTGCCGCAGTGTTCTGTACCAATTGTAATTTCTGGATTACCTCTTTGTTGGCTCCCAGATACAGGATGTTGCCATAGTCCAATCTAGAGACTATCAATGCTTGAATTACTGTCCTCTGAGTCGAACTAGTCAGCATCCATAATATCTTCTTAAGCCACCTAAGGATGGTAAAACATGTTAAAGCAGTTTTTTATAGCTCGTTGCCTCATGGAAAGTTGGTCATCAATCATTATACCCAAATTACGGTCAGATTGGACAGGCTGGGGAACTGGACCTATTTCTGGGGGCCAATGGTGGGGGCCCCACAGGTCTTTATTTTTTCCTATTATCAGGAATTCTGTTTTCTCACTATTTAATTTTAGCCAATTGTTATTCATCTAGCTGGCTATTTTGGATAATCCAGTCTGTAGGGAGGAGGTTTTAGAAGTTTTATTAGCGGATAGGGAGAAAGGAAGCTGGGTGTCATGGTGGCTAGTGGGCCAACATAGAGATTGAATAACATGGGGCTCAGAACCGAGCTCTGTGGTACACCAAAATGGGATTCATAAATCTTAAAGCAGGCTGAAATGGAGAATACCTGGAAGGTTCGCTCAGTAAGAAAGTTCTCAATCCATTCCAGCGCAAGGCCCCCAATACCTCGTGATTGTAGAACTTTAAGGAGAGTATGGTGTGACACTGTATCAAAGACGGCACTTAGGTCTAACAAAATAAGTGCAGCCGTTTCTCCTTTATCAAGTAATCGACGGATAGTTTCAGTAACCCCCAAAAGAGTTGTTTCTGTTGAGTACTTGCCCCTGAAACCTGATTGAGATCCATGTAAGATCTCATGTGTTTCCACAAATTGAACTAACTGTCTATTCACATGTTATTCTAATATTTTACAAAAAACCAGGAGCAGAGAGATTGGTCGCAAATTAGATGGTTCTGCTGGATCTGCATTGGTTTTATTCAGTAGGGCAACCACCATGTTTCCACTCTGCTGGCAGAACAGCCTCTTCCAATGAGGCATTAAGTAGTTCCATCATGGGCTGTAGGGAACTATACTTTATTTTTTGAAGAATCTGAACTGGTAGTGGGTCTTTCGGTGAGCCTGATTTACGACCGTTCTGAATCTCATTAAAAGACAAAAAGTCAAGTGGTAGCCAGTTCCTAATTTTATGTCACCTCTGCTTTCGTATCTTCAGGGTTAGAGAATGGGGTGTTAGTTTTGAGTTCCCTCTTATTAATTGATAGTTCTGTATACATTTTTTCAACCTTCTCAATAAAAACTTTGGACACAGTGTCACATTGAGTTTCATTAAGTGCCTGTGGTAACTGCTGGCAAGAGGCTCCAGAAAGCTCGCTCACTAGTTTAAACAATACTTTGGCATTGCTCTGGGCGGATAGTATGGTATCGTTAATATACCGTGCGCGTGCATTTTTACATAGAGAGTTATAGATTCTTTTGGCTACTTTATAGGTAGTCCTGGATTCTGGGGCGTAATCCTTGCACCATTGTCTTTCCAAGGCTTTAAACTTATTTTTTTACGCCTTTAGGTTTTCCGTGAACCAAGGGGCAGCCGGACGGTGGTTATTCAGTTTTTTAGAAGATAAAGGCAAACAAATATTTACAGAGTCCATGATCCAGGTTTGTATGGTATTGGCATCTGATATACCCAAAGAAGGAATCACAGGCATAGTCGATGCCAGCTGGTAATTCGTGGAATCGATGTTCAGTTTGTTCCAGTTTCTATGTTTCAGATTGGATAGTGAGTCTAGAAAGTCCATCAGTCTGGTCTCAAGTGTTATCTTAAACTCTACCAGCTAATGGTCCGACCAGGTCAGAGGGAGATATGTCTGACATAAGATGTTGGGTAAGTTAGAGAAAACAGGATCAAGTAGATGGCCAGCCCTATGCGTAGGGCCCGAGTTACAAAGGTGTAGATTTAAAGCTTCTAGATCATTGATAAAAGTAGAGCCGATTTTATTTGCATCGTCATTGAGGTGAACATTAAGGTCTCCTAAAATAGTAACATTTGCTGCTTGAAGCAGAAACGGGGAAATGGCTTCAGGAAAATTAGTTGCCCAGTTGCCCGTTGGGCCAGGAGGCCGATAAACTAAGAGGCCAGTGAGCGTGAATTTGGGAGTAAGGAGAAGCTTGAAAAGACCGGCTTCACAGCCTTTCAAATCACTCTCTTCCCATTTACAGGAGAATTTATTTTTGAAAATGATAGCAATGCCTCCCCCGATCTAACCCATCGGTCTTTCCTAACGATAGAGTAGTCAGGAGGAAGGGCTGTTGCAATATCAGGCCCTGAGCATTCATGTAACCAGGTCTCAGTGAGGAAAATAGCATCTGGTTGGCATTGGGATAAACAATAAAAGTTACTGACAAAGACAATCGTCTTTGTCAGTAACTTTTATTGTTGATTCCCTATTAATTAAAGTTTAGATACTCATATGTTGAATTAATTTAAAATACTTTTACTTTTTTTGCAAAATTAGAAAAGTTAAATTTTTAAGTGAAGTTTATTATTGAATGTTAGAATAATATACATATACATATTTTACAAAGTGGCAGTCACACAGTGGAGTTGTTGTTAGGACCTAGGGCCCGATGTAGGTAAATGTCATTTACTGATTTTAAAATACCGATTTTTACCGAATCGGTATTCTGAAATCGGAAAATGATATGTAGAGAAAAAAATCGGTAAAATACTGAATCGGTAACATTCGGTATCGTGTTTCGACACTTACCGATTCGGTATTGACCGATTCGGTAGATACCGAATCGGTAATGGCAATGCAACCGTATGGCCCAAAAGGCCCATAGGAATGCATTGGCAAAACCGAATCGGTATATACCGAATCGGTATTTCCCGATTCGGTATTTCCCGATTCGGTAAATACCGATTCGGTAAATACCGATTCGGTAAACACGTGATCGGCAAACAAGGAAGTGAAACTAATGAAAGCAGCCAATGAGGTGGAAGCTCCCTCCCCCACCCTAGCAGGGAGTGGCAACCCAGGCAGGTGCAACTCATCAGAACTTTCTGGAGAGGCAGCCAGAGCTGAGCAGGGAGAGTGAGCAGCAGAGAGATTTTTGGAGATCTGTGAACACAGTGGAAATGGCAAGCAGCTCTGAGAGCCAGAAGGCTGACAGAAAGCGCAAGGTCAAGTTCAGCAGCATGGAGCTGCAAGTATTGGTGGAGGAGGTGGTGAGGGTCCACAGGCATCTGTATGGGAGGCTGTCCCTCACAGTCCCTGAGTCAACAAAGAGGAAACTGTGGAGTGCCATCAGTGAGAGTGTCAATGCTGTTGGTGTGACCCCCAGGAGCATGGATGACCTCAAGAAGAGGTTCTATGATATCCGGAGCCTCACCAAGAGGAAATTGGTGGAGATCAACAAGCAGGCAAGCCTGACCGGTGGCGGCAGGAACCCCGCGCCCCCCCCTCACTGAACTGGAGGAACTGGTGTCCACAACGATTGAGAGGGAGAGTGTGGTTGGAGTTGGGGACATGGACAGCTCAGCCAGAGCCAAAGCTAAAGGTAAGAAGCATGCACAGCATGACACACCCTACCAGACACCTCCCCATTGGCCCCCAAGTACAGCCAAACCCCAGCCCAGTACTGCTAGCAAAATAAATGAGCAATGCATGATGGGAAATATAGACAGCTAATGTAGGAACATTTAACAGTGCACATAAAACTGCAATGCACCTTACGAAAGAATCAGAGTAATGAAAATGACACGTGCAATGCATTTATTGTAGTGACAGGAAGACATTTCCACTCAGTTGACAAATGCTACTTTATTCCTAGGGGCGCCATCAGGTAGTGGAGCAGCAGCTGCACAAGTGTCAGCTCCAGCAACAGCGGACAGTGTGGTGGCAGGGCCAAGCAGCATGGATGACTCGCAGGAGGTGGAGGACAGCAGTGCCATGGCTAATGAGGATGACTCAGGACATGCCCTCTTATTTCCCCACTCCCCCCAATTGTCACAATCCCCAACATTGCAGTTCTCACCACAGATCTCATCCACACCGTCCCAGCCAGCACCTGCCACAGCTCCAGCCAGGAGGAGTATTGTGGCCCCATTGTCCATCATGGAGGGAGCTGCGGGTCAGGCACCAGCACCCACACCTGTGACACCTGTGGCACAGCAGGCCACCCAGCAGACCAGCACCGATTGCCCCCGTCCACGCACTTCCAGCAGTGCAATTCCATCATGGGATGGCAGCGTCTTCCGAGGGCTTGAGGGGAGCATGGTCCGAATACAGCGGATGCAGGCCAAGTCCATCCTCGCTTGCCACCGGCAATTGCGCCAACATAACCTGCAGATGGGGGAGTTGACAAAGGGAATTGTTGATTTAGTGGCAAGTAACCGGGAAATAGCTACAGGAATGGGTCGAATGACAACTGCCATGACACAGCTGTGTGGCAAGATGGACCAGCATGAGCACATAAGGCGCAGGGATGCCCATGTACAAAACCAGGCAATTAACCGGCTTGCCGCAGCAACAGCCCTGCTATGCTGCAGAGGAGCAAATATGGAAGAGTGCCTCACTCAAAATACTGCGGAGGTGACCAGGGGCATGGCCCGCATCACCAGTGCCATGGAGACACTCATCATTTCCAATGCAGCGGTGAATCCTGCCCTGGACGTGGCCAAGGCTGGGGACAGCAGCAGCCACAGCAGTCCGGCCAGCGCAGTGTCTGAGCCGCGCCGGAGCTCCAGGCGCTCCGCAGAGGCAGCCGGACATGCAGAAGGGGGGGAGCCGCATCCCAGTGGGTCTGCAAAGCGCAACAGGAAATGACACTGCCAGTGTGGGTGACAACCCGGCCCATTTCCTGTCCCCACATTGTAGGTTATCTTTTCATTTGTTGCACATCAGTGCTGTAACGTTGTACCAAAAATTAAAAATTGCATTTCTTGACCTACATAACGTGTCTGTGCATCTGTACTCACTCAGAAATAGTTGTCTGTGATCTCCTCACGTCTGAACCTGCCATCACTTGGTGTAGACACTCCAGCAGGTTGTGTTTGTGGCACAGCAATGTCATCGTCAGGGTCCTCGTAGTCAGACAACTCAACCTCTGTGCCCTTCTTGACCGCAAGGTTGTGCAACATTGCACAGACAGCAATTATCTTGCAGCAGGTGATGGGGGTATATTGCCTTGCACCTCCGCTCTTGTGCAAGCATCTGAACCTGCTTTTCCGGATGCCGAAGGTCCGTTCGACTACATTCCTTGTGCTTTTGTGCGCACGGTTATACCTCCTTTGGCTGGGTGTTGAGGGGTTGAGGTAGGGGGTGAGACTGAATGAGCGGAGGGCATATGCACTGTCGCCTAGAAGGAAAAGGGGTAACATTACTCTCATGCATACATGTACTTCACACTGCTATTGAGGTTTTGGGGGTCTGACACTGTGTCTTACCTAGGAGGTATCCTTCACCGAATTCCCCTGCCGTCAGCTGTGCATAAATTCCGCTATTTTGAAAGATGTAGGAGTCATGGGTACTCCCCAGAAATTTTGCTACCACGTCAGTGATGACACACTTCGCATTACAAATCACCTGCACATTTATGGTGTGCCGTGACTTCCGATTGCGGTATACGTATTCCGTGTCAGCAGGGGGGCAAATCGGAATGTGTGTGCCATCTATGCAGCCAATGATGTGGGGGAATCCTGCCATCTGGTAGAAGTCTGCTTTTGTCTGTACCAGTTCTGCATGGGTTGCAGGGAAGGAAATGTATTGGTCCATCCTTTGTATCATGGCGTCAAGGAACTTGTGGAAGAACCTTGACAGGCTGCTCTGGGTCACCCCTCCTGCCACAGCAACTACACTTTGATAGCTGCCAGACGCAAGCAGGTGTAGGCTGCATAGCGCCTGCACGTGCACTGGGATTGCGTGTGCCCTTGGGGTGGTGTGCTGCAACAGGGGTTGGAGGTCCCTAATGAGCTCTAAGATGGTCTCTGAGTCCAGCCTGTACCTCTGTAGGATCTCTGCATCAGTCAGCATGACCAGGGTGATCCGCTGTCTATACACCTGCTCCTGTCTCAGCCATTCCCTCTCTCCTTCCTGCTGTAGCCGTAGCCGTCTTGCTATGACATAAAATGCCGCCATGGTGCAAGAAGAATTGCATTTTGGGTCAATTTTTATAGGTTGCACCTGGTTACCACCTGATTTCAATCTATGGTAACTACCGATTCATAAATACCAAATTTGACGCAAATTCGGTATTTCAGAGCTTTCCTACATCTCAATCTTCAGTTTTTCACACAGAATCGGATTTATACCGAATCGGTAATTTTACCGATTCGATGACTTTACCGATTCGGTATTTTTTTTCAGAATCTGTGTTTTTTCCGAATCGGTATTCTACCGAATCGGTGATTTTTCCCAATCCCTATTTTTACCGATTCGGTTTGTTACCGTTTCGGTATATATACCGAATCTGTGTAATGTCCGAATCGGTATTCTAACGATTCGGTAACTTTTCCGAATCGGTATTTTCCCCGATTTGGGCGGTTTTCGGACTGCTACATCCCGATTGCTCGATACCGATCGGTGACGGCCGAAAATACCGATTTTCGGCCGTTACCGACCGACCTACATCGGGCCCTTAGTTTCCATAGGAAATGAGTGTTTTTCTTTTGCTAATAACTTTGGCTTTGTTTGAAGAATCTTCACAAACGTTTCCAAACAAAAGGTTATCCATGTCAGTTCCTTCCTGGAATCTTTATAGGTGATGTGTCAAGAGTGGGCCGAGTAAAAGGGGCTTCTTACAAATATAATTTCTCTAGAGATTTCTGAAAAGTGCTACAGCCAAAACAGCTGAAAGGAATTGCACCACATTTGTCAGAAAGCTAGATTTTTCCCAGAGAGCATGCCTTTTGAGATTTGATTTAAATCAGTTCAGTAGTTTTGAGATTTTAAGATTAGAAAGGTATGGATATCTGAACAGTTGGTGGGTTCATGGGATTCTCCTGGAGTCCCACAGGCAATCATTTTCAAACAATAGAGCGATCTGATTGACCACGGGGGATTTCTTTCCCATCAGCTGCCTCACTCCTGCAGGAGTTAGAAGCTCCTATACGTCCTGTGGGTTCCTGCACTCTGATTGGCTGGCTGCAATATGATAGGAAATGTAGGGTTTGCCTTCGCAGGACATATAGGGGACATATGCACTCAGTCCCCTATTCTGAAAATGAAAAAAAACAAAGTATAATGGCTAGGATAGGTGTACACTGAACCACTCCCTGTCACAAGTACATATTTTGAAAAAAGTGGTTGTTGTGATCACCCTCACTCCTGCAATGGTGTAGGATCAATTTTTTTTTTATTTAAATGGGATTTTTGTCCCTAGGTTCATGCCAGGCCCTGTGGCCTATCTGATGCCTCGGACAATATAGTTAGGATTAGTAAAAGAAGTCACTGAAATTTACCAGTTAGATTTAAATTAACTGCGCTGCTTATGACCTCACATATAACTTCACAGGTTTCGTCTCTCATGACATGTTATATACAACTAATGACATCTTTTCGTGATATAATTTATGATATCACTGTGCATGTCAGTACCCAAGTTAAAGTCACTCATTTAACTATATGATGCAACTGTTTGACACCTAATACTTGGGAATGACCCAGGGTTCTCTGCTTATTTTTTCTTGTATAATTTATGCAGTTCGCTAAGACTGAAAGGGCATTGTTTTTTATTTTTGTCTGGTTTTTGTCTTAGTTGTGGCATAGCTATTTTGTTCTAATGAGCTCTATTAAGAATGAAACACGTGTATCAGGGGTTGCTTTTGTTCATCCCGAATTGGCGTGGATGATATATTACCAATCCAAAGCTGTTAACCTTAATCAGTTTACTTGTAAAGCGTGACCTGCTCACCTGTAAGGTTCTCAAGGAGCTGGGGGGAAAACAGCTAATCCGCTGGAAGCGCTGTGGCTCAGTCGATGAGCCAGGTCTTAAGGTCCTTCCTGAATTGAGGCAGTGACGGTGATTGCCTGAGGTGGAGAGGCAGGGTGTTCCACGTAAGAAGTTTCCTCCAACCGTGGTCTCACGGATACGTGGAATAGTAGCCTGGGCTAGTTGGGTGGTGCGGAGGTCTCTGGTAGGTGTGTGGTATGCAAACAGTTGTTAAGGTATGCAGGTGCCGCATCTTGTAGAGCATTGTAGGTGTGTATGAGTAGCTTGAAATTAATTGTTTTGTTGACTGGGAGCCATTAGAGGTCTCTCAGGTGGCTGGTGATGAGTCTGGCAGAGGCGTTCTGGATATTCTGCATTTTCGTGAGGAGTTTCTAGGTGATACCAGCATAGAGTGTCTTGCAATAGTCGATTTGGCTGCTGATGAGTGCGTGGGTGACATCTTTCTGGACTTGGTGGGGATCCTGTTGAAGACCTTTCAGAGCAGGCATAGTGTGTGGAAGCAGGATGGTGTGACACTGTTGATCTGACGGTTCATGGTGAGTGAGGAGTCCACAATGATGCTTAGGTTTTGTGCATGGTCTGTGGTTTTTTTCCCCAGTGCTGTGGCCCCCAGAAGTCGTCCCAGGTGGGGGAAACCCATAATGAGGACTTTGGTCTTCTCTGAGTTGAGTTTGAGGCAGCTGTTCTTTATCAAGGTAACGACAACCTCCATCCCATTGTGGAAGTTGGTTTTGGAGACTGTGGGTTCATCATAGAGGGAGAGATTCAGCTGGGTGTCATCAGCATAGGAGACAATGTTGAGTCCATGGTTCCTGACTAATACTGTGCCTGGACAAAACTGCTATCATTTTTGTCATTTTTTGGCTCTGTGTTGTAGGCCCTCGCTAATCCTATGCTTAAAGACGTTGCAGTAAACATGGTGAAAGGCTTTGGTCATTTTCTATGAAGGTGTGAATGACACTGCGTTAATCATGTGCTTAAATATCTGCTGGTAAAAAGGGACATTTGAGGTTAGCAAATTTGGAGTGTTGATGATTGTAGGACTTGGCCTTTTTTGGCTAAAGTCCCTAAATGTTTTGCTTTCCCCATAGACATTTTTCTGACATAGTGTTGCCAATTTAGGTGCTTTGGACACCTCGTCACTGCTAAAAAGTGTCAAGTGTAAGTCTTCCCTGTATAAAATAATGGTAATTGGTTGTCCGTGATTGATGTGTTTGCCTTGCTAAGTAAAGTCCCTAGTAAAATGTAACTACGTGTGCCAGGGCTGGTAATGCATCTGCTACTAGTGGGCCTGCAGCACTATTTTTGCCACCCATACAAGTAGCCTTAAAAAGCAAACTCAGGCCCGTCAGTGCAGGGTCTGTGCGTAGTTTGTTAAACTGCCATGTTGGTCTGTCAAGTGCACTCTCTTGCCAGACCTTACCCTTCCCTTTCTATGTACATTAGACACCCCTATGGTAGGTCTAGGGTACCCCCTGGACAGGGTGTAGTGCAAGTAAAGGGAGGACTTGTACTAAGGTGTGTGTCATGTCCTGACAGTGAAATAATCTCCATTTTCGTTTTTCACTGTTGAAAGGCCATCTTGCCCATAGGATAGAATGGGAAGGCTGTGTACTATGTTTTCCAGCCTATCTTCCCAAGGGCTTAAAATGGAAAGGTGAAGTTTAGTATGCCTGAACTCACAATGTAATACATCTTTTTATGAAGGTGGTTTTTGCATTGTGTGTTCAGAAGCCACTCTTTTAGAAGTGGCTGAGTTTTGTGCTCTAACATTTTTGTGTGTCTCTGCCTGGCTGTGGATTGACTGTCTGGATTTGAAAGCGATAGGATCTGGGGAATTTCTTGACCCAGGGGAGGAGGTGAGACAGCACCAGGCTGACCTGCATCTGGAGTGTAGGGGGAGCAGAAGCCATAAGAGGTAAAGAGGCCAGGGTTGATGCTATAAAACAATTGACTCATCTCCAGATGAGTGATTGAGAATCCAGACTGCCACTAATCAAAGAAAGTAAGGTGTCACTGGCAGGGAGGCACCCAGAACTGGTTTGAACAGGGGTCAGTGCCCCCTGAAGCACAAAGACTTCAAAGTCATTAAGGGGTATAACAATGAGAGCTGTAGCCCCTGAACTTTGGGGAAAGTCTTGATCAGATGTGAACAAGACTGGAGCTACTTCGTGGTCAAGAGGACCTTTGCCAAGGAAGAAAAAACTGAATAGACTGAAGGATAGGACGGACCCTTGCTGTGTGTTCTCGGGCTGGCCTGCAATTTGCTGTTTTTACCAAGGAAATGCTAAAGGGACTTTGCTGTGTGCTATGTCCCCCTGCTTGAAGGACTTTGCTGTGTGCTGTGTCCTGAAGTAACTCATCAAGTAAGTCATCAATCAGGCTTCCGAGCGAATCATAGCACGGAAACGGCTATGACGCACATAATCGATGACGCCCTCCAAATTCTAGATCGCAATGAATCCTGCCTCCTCATCCTTCTTGACCTCTCTTCAGCATTTGACACGGTCAAACACGAGAACTTACTGGAGCTGCTAAGCACTAGAATGGGTCTATCGGGAACTGTTCTCAAATGGTTTACTTCCTTCCTCTATAACCGGACTCAGAAGTTCAAGATTGACAATGTGTTATCTACACCTGTGCCAGCAGATCTAGGTTTCCCACAAGGATCATCCCTCTCCCCCACACTGTTCAACCTCGTCATGGAACCGCTTGCCACCTTTCTCCAAGCATCCAATGTTCAATTCCATATGTACGCCGATGACACACAACTTTACCTAAAGCTACGATCCCCGGAAGATATCGAACTTCTGAATTCTACACTTAGTAACACTCAATCCTGGTTGGCCGTTAATCACCTCAAACTAAATGCTCTGAAAACTGAGTTTCTACTCATCTCACCTCCAGCGAAAATTACCACCACCCAAACCTGGCTCAATAACCTAACAGCACTCAATGTCCAACCTACCATCGTGGACTCTGCAAAATCCCTAGGCATCACACTCGACGCCAAGCTCAACATGCAACAGCACGTTAGCAAAGCAACAAAAGGAGCTAATTTCCAAATCAACACAGTGAGGAAACTTAAACCCTTCCTCCCAGCCAAGGACTTCCAAACGGCTGTACAAGCGTTAGTCATCCCTCGCATAGACTATGGAATTGTGGCCCTCAGCGGACTCCCGTTAGCCACAACAGCACCCCTAAGAGCCTCCCTGAACGCTGCCGCGAGACTCATCACTGGCTCACGAAAACATTCGCATATATCCCCAGACTTAAAATCGCTAAAATGGCTACCTTTTGAAGCCAGAATACAGCTAAAAATTGCCGTTATGACACACTCGGCCGTGCACCACAAGGCACCCAACTACCTTGCTCAAAAATTGTCTATATCAGGTGACTCGAGAACCAATAGAAGTACAAAAAACCTACTCCTGAAACCTCGTAGATTCCGGAAGGAAAAAACATACAAGCGCTCCTTTTCAGGAATGGCACCCAGGATCTGGAATGCACTCCCTCCTGAAACCAGGCTTATCCCCTCCACTGCATTCTTCAAGAAAGAGGTGAAAACCATCCTCATGGCCAAGTTCACCTGAACTTTACAGGTGATGGATCAGAGTCTCTGCATCGCTGTGTATTGTTGAACTTTTGATCTCCTGATTGCCTCTTGACACTATACTCTTATGTGATTGTGACACTATTATGCTACTCTACTACTACCGATCACTATATGATACACCTTAGTTTGTTGATTCACCCCCACGTTGCCCCCACCCCTTGTTCGCTCTATCCTTAGAATTTGGTATAAACCATCCCTACATCCAAAGTTTACCTGAACTCTGTGGTAGCGTGATCAATGTTTTTGCGCCGTCTTATACTACTTGTTACCTGGATGTATATTGGTATGTGCTCTGTACACTACTGTTTTCCTTTTATGTTTAGTGACTATTATATTGTTCCCATTGGTTCTGTTCAGCCCTGCTGCCCCTACCCCTCTCTCTGTGAAGCGCTCTGATATCTGTAAAGATCTTGTTCGCGCTATATAAAACTTTGAATAAATAAATAAATAAATAAATAAACTATCCCCAAGGGCCTGAGGTGAGCTGGCACCCTGTTTGGAAACACAGGAACATAAAAGGTTCCAGGAGAGTCTCATCGGCGCTGTGGGAGAGTGCCTGTTGCAGACTGAGACCCTCGTAAGAACTGCCTCTGATCGTGGGCTTCTGGTATCCAAGCAAGGATCAGCTACACTGTGTGCATGTGCTTTGTGCAGCCTGAATCCTGTTATGAGGATTGTCCAGTGATCGTGTGCACCGGAATCCAAGTGAGTCTCATCGAGGCTGTGAGCATGTGAGTTGTGCACTGTGAGACTTTCGTGAGGATTTGCCTTGTTATCGTGTGCACTGGAATACAAGTGAGTCTCATTGCCGCTGTGTGCGGGTGCGATGTGCACCAGAAGAGTTACATGAGGATTTGCAGTGTTATTGTGTGCACCAGAGTAAAGGGAGTCTCAGCGACACTGTGCATGTGATCTTAATGCAGCCTGAGACCTGTGTGTGGAGTGCCCAGTGATTGTGCAACCGGAGTGAAGGAAGTCTCAGTGACGCTGTGTGCATGTGCTTTGTGGCAGCCTGGAGCCCGGAGGAGCAGAGTTGCTGGCCCAAGCCACCATTGCCATTTCACAAAGTAGCTTGGAGGCCCAGCCGCTGGACGAGGAGAGGAGAGTGGGTTTGCTCCCCCCAGGTAATGTGTGTGTCGACTCCTGGGGTGGGGCGCGGGCTCGGAGGAAGACGCTCTTGGTCTCTCTCTGGTTTTGGCAGTGCAAGCCTCTGCTTCAGCTCGTATCGCCGCCCGTATTTCCAAAAAGAGTGGCAGTACAGGGGCCGGAGTGAGAAGCTGCACTTTGGGATTACATCGTACTGTGTGGAGGGCAACTGTGAGAGGCTGACTGAAGGTCAGAAGAGGAGGCAGAGAGACCGCCTAAGGCCCAGTAATCGGGGCCTTAGTGTACTACGTAGTATTCCATTTCTGGGAGTGGAGTACCTGACTGACATATTACACATTGCAACATTTCTGTATAACAAATTACTTGATTGTCGTATGACGCATTGCCTTGTTCCTGCATAACGAACTACCTGATTAGCGTATTGCGCATTGCATTATTCCTGCATAACGAATTACCTGATTAGTGTATACGCATTGCCTTATTATTTCAAAACGACATATCTGGTGGTTGGATTACGCATTGCATTGTTTTACCTTGCAAAATGCCAGATTGTTGCGTTACGCGTTGCATTCTTTTCATTGCAGAGTGTCTGATTGCTATGTTACGCATTACAGTACTTTTACATTGCAAGAGTACCTGATTCTAGCATTACGAACTGTATAACGTGTTATTAGGAGTATAGGAGAATGTTTAGAAGTGCTCATTGACATCGCCAGAACTTACAAGGGCTGGCTGGCCTAACAACCGGCCATGAGAAATATTTCACAACCTTATATGTTGGTTTTATATTGTGCAGTCTTATCGTATATCTTTTTACCTAAAGTTTATACTAGTTTTATAAAACTTGTGTGGAGTCTATTTGTGGTGTCATCATTGGATTATTATGAGCATAGTTGCGAATACTTTACACATTTGCCTTGAAGAAAAGTCTGGCTGCTCGTGCCAAGCTACAGAGGGGGTGAGCAGGGCTATCTAAGAAGGTGACCTTCCTTTCGCTGACGTTGGAACGCGGGTCCCTACTTGGCTTAATGTACCTACCTCAGCCAACCAGCGATCCCAGGTCTAACAGTGGTGTTGTAGAGTGTTCCGTATAAAAGAACTGCTCTCCACTTAACTTGGCAACCGCCAGTTTTCCTTTTTAGATCAGTCAGAATAACTTTATTCAGTCTAGCTAGACCATAAAAGTAAACATATAAACACAATACATGCAGCAGTTAATCATAAACGGTATTTAAATCAAAAGTTGGCCCTGTTTGTCATTCTTACATTATAAAACCCATATAATCGTACAAGAAAAATCAAGAATAAGAGCTCAGAGACCAAAAAAGATGAAAAGAGAACCATTGCATACCCATAGGAGCCCTGTACTTAATGGCACATTGAATGTAAACAGCAATTTGTGCTGCATTGCCATATTATGAGATTTCTGGAAGCCACACAGCTGTGCATGGCTTCATAAATCTGATTCAGAGGCATGTGTCACACATGGACCACTTTGCGTGGTGCAAAAGTGATTCAGGGCTCTCATGAATAAGCCCCTTAGGGAGGATTCTCAAAGATTTTGCACTGGGTTAGCGTCACAAAAGTGACGTTAACTAGCTCAAAATGTTTTTTCCTGATTCACTTTCCAAAACAAAACTTGTTTTGTGCTGGAAACTACCCAAAAGTAACATAAAGCAGCACACAATGCTGCTTTGCATTACTTTGCGTTAAGGGTGAGTTACATGGGTGGTACATGGGCATTCCTATGCAACCACATATGCTTTCTGATTTCAAACCCTATTACTAAAATGTAACGTTCCTGAAAAGCAGGTGTTAAAAGGAGAAATGTTTTTATTTCTCCTTTCTTTTTCAAATGTGCATGTGTGCTGCACTGTACAGCACACATACAAAGTAGAAAAAAGTTTTTCACATGTCTAGTCATTGTATTTTGCACAGTATGGATACACTTCCTGCACAAAACCTATGGTGGACTTAAGCACTCACTCTAGCAATATGGCGCTAAGGTGTGTGCATGGCACACATCAGCTGAAATCAGCGATAGGGAGAGGGGAGAATACCATATTTGTATGAATATAGCGCTCTCCTGTTTTCTCCCTGTCACACAATGCAGAACATCAGTTTTGGCTGCTGCGCTGCATTCCATGAAACCTTTGAGACTATAGGCATAAGTGCACTATTTCAAAACACACATCTTGTGTGTTATAAGTGCACTATTTCTATATTTCCTTCATGTATTGCACATGGTTATGTGGCTTTTGTTTGAAAAAGCACAGCTAATGGTTACATGGAGTTATCGCCTGTAATTAGGAGAACTTAACACTGCATTTAAATGGCGCCATTTATGTTTCTAAAATTCAATCCTAATAGAAGCAACATTTCATGAAAATTATGTGTAGTTACATTTGTAAATAGCTATGTTTCATATATTACTTCCAATTATAAATTTCAAGAAAACCTATTTTAGGATTTATTTCTACAAGGAATAAATTGTTAAACGTTTCAATCACAAATGCTTGTAGCCACTACTATACAAGCCATCTAGGCTTTCTGCGTACTTCGTTTGAGACTTTGCTTGTCCTTTTAAGGTGGATAGGCACATATCCTCCTAAAACAGAGACACACAATACCCACACCATTTTTTATTTTAGCTGTTTAATAACACTAGTGGTGTATTTTAACTGTACAATCAACATCCATAGAATTATTTACAAGGCAGGGGCTAATTAGCGCCCAGAAGTGGTGTCATTTTTGTCAAACAAATTCGGGAGCTAATTTACAAGCCCATTGCACGCCGGTGCATCACTCTTTATGATGCTCTGGTGGTGCAGAGTGCAGACCCACATCCAGAAGGCCACGCAAAGTCACTTTGTGTGGCTTTTCATTGCCCCAATGATATGGTGTAAGGCAACACAGTGCAAGTTGCTGTGTGGCTTTACACTGCATAAGGGAGGCATTCCATGGGTGTTGTGTTGGGTGTTCCCCTACAACACCCATAGGATTTGACACATTCCAGATTTACAGGGTTCTGTAAACCTGGGAATGCTTCAAAACTGTACGCCTCCCATGGCAGGTGTAACGATGAGTAGTATGTTTATTTCTCCTCGTTTTTTTCCTCTTTCCATGTGGGCTTTATTGCAGAATACATAGAAAGAGGAAAATGCCTCCATGGATTGTTTTTGTGCGGGAAGGAATCCCTTCCTGTACAAAACCAATCCAACTAGCAATGCATGTACAAATGCCCCATGGTGCAAGGGTGCCTGCTTTGGAGATAGGCACCAAATTGACCACCGGCAGAAAGATCAGGAATGCACTTTTATGTTGTAAATATGGTGCATTCTTGCCTTTTCGAAATGGCGTAGGGCAGTGTAGAAAAAAGACTTGCAGTGCTGCCCGGCGCCAATTCATTGTAAATAAGGCCCTAGGTTTTTAGTATGCATTGGCATTACTTCTTTTAATGAAGTTTTTATTGAGGAATATTTCGTATGCATACATTTTTTTCACCTGTTGGCACCCACTTAAGAATTTGCTGTGCAGTGTGTGATGCTATTTTTCAAATCATCTCTACGGAGAAACACATTGCAAATACATCACTTTTTTTGCTAAGCTATAAAAAAGCACGGTCTTAGTCAGTCTGAGAAGATTTAGCAGCAGGCGTGGTGAAGGGCAAACGTTATCACCACATTGCAGACCTACATTTGATATGGGATTGGTCAGCACGTATTCAGACTGGTCAGCAAGGATACAAAACAAAGCAGTGTGACGTTCACCTGATTCAGAGGTCTGAAGGTGCTAAGAACGCGCCGAATCGCTGCCTTGAATGTCTTGCAATGATCTGCATTATTTCAAAAGTCGCTTATGTTTGTAGTTTCAAGCAGGAGTTAAAGTTCTGTTTTTTATCTCCGTAATACTTTTTTACACCGGAGGCAGCCTCTAAATCCCTTCAACTCACGCAGTCTATGCATAAAACGATCCGCTGAGATACAAACACCTGAATTTCTTTTGTAGTATGCAACATTGCTTCAGCGAAAGAGACGTACTAATTTATTAGTTCTACAGCAGTATTTGCTTGATTATACAATTACAGCAAGCACTGTTAATATCACTTCTGTATGATGAAAGATTAAGGGGGGTATTCTCCAGAACGTGTGATAAGTACCGCAAAATTAGCTTAACGCAACTCTTTACATCGCAGTCTATCGCGGTTAAATAACGCAGTGTTAACATTGTATTCTCAACACGGCGGTACCATGCGATAGGCTACGATAAAACTTCAAATGACCATATTAAAACTAACGCGACGCCGGAAAAACGCGAAACACGAACGCGTAAATTGTAGCGATGAGGCCAATTGCGATACAAAAGTCAGTGATAACCAGCGACAGGCCTGCAATTACCACCCGTCATGAAGGAAAATGCACCATAAAAGCAGTGTAAAAAATGGTGAGATGACAGTGTGTGAGCACAACCCCACATCCTTGACGTAGAACAAATGACCATAGTCCTGCATCAAATAGGCATCTCCTCATTAACAGTCACAATGTACATTGACATGCAGTCTGCATTTAAACAGCGCCAATGCAGAAACATACATGGAACACACTATGAAACCGCATCTCCCCTTCACATTGCTGTGGGACAATCAACGCCTTCTGCATACAGATGTGTCATGTCCATGAGCAAACAATTATGAAAGCATGGACGAATGTAGGGGCAGTGACTCCCACTTAAGTACA
The DNA here is from genome assembly GCF_964261635.1 of Lissotriton helveticus. Lineage (NCBI taxonomy): Eukaryota > Metazoa > Chordata > Amphibia > Caudata > Salamandridae > Lissotriton > Lissotriton helveticus. The sequence goes on along the minus strand of NC_136061.1, from coordinate 1,443,088,761 downwards.
TGTTGCCCACGTTGTGGGACTTGAGTCACAGGGTGCATCCCTGCATCACGGTGGTACATATCTGACCCCAAAAGGAGCCCTGTTGTCACTTGTAGGTCACAAATGACATCCAAAATGGAATGATTTAGGACACATGTGAAATGCTCAAGAGTGGGATACCGTACTAATTCTGACACAAAGGACTGACAGTTCGAATACGTGACATCCTAAACAGCGTCTCTACACAGAGGTGACACACCCACCATCCATAAACAAACTATTAAATTGTTAGCACTACATGTCACACCCACACTTGTCTGCTTGATGTGCTTGTACAGATGAGTGACATGCACCCAGGGAATGTGTCTTGGAATGCATTTATTTGCACATGCTGTGGTCATTTTGTACTGTCCCATGATTGCTAAGGACTGTCACAATGTGACATGCTCATGTGAAGAAATTGTCAATGATGGTGTTCTTATGGACTATTCCTGCTGCGGCTGCAGAGGGGTGTGGTCCACGTGCCTCATCTTCCTCATCATCGTCCAGTGCATCTGGCACTTGTATTCATGGGGCATTGCTGTGTACACATATGTTGTGCAACACACATCCTGCAATGAACATCTTGCACATGATGTCTGGGCTGTACAGGAGCATGTGTATCAGCAACAAGAGAGAGAGGGTATGAGTGGACACTCCTAGACCCCGGGCTTAATTCATGAAAAACAACAAAGGAGTGACTTCGTGAAAGATAGTGAGAAAAGAACCTGGGAGAAATACAACCTCGGTTCCATTGATTGTGTGGTAATGGTTAGATAAGCCAGTACCCCCTTGTGTATTGTGTCTTAGTCCTAATCTACGTGATACTGACTGTTCCACTAATATACCGTCTGGTACGAGGCTCACCCCTTGGAGGTAACAATCTACAAAGGAGGAACTCTATTCTTATTGAAGGACCCTCACTCACCACTAGTTGGTGACATGCTTCATCATCGGGTCCCCGCTAGGGTGACGGAATATCACCCTAGCGTGCTACAACGCCTGATTACAGCGGAGCGGGATGTGGTGAGTGGAACAGTGCCCAAATTAGAAGTGACTATTCGTGATGTGTTAGTGCAATTTTAAAAAATGCGTAGGTTGTAACCTGCTCAAAAATTTTAATGATGGTCAACCCGCATTGGTTAAAAACATAGTGAGTGGACTAAGCAAGGTTCTGAGTTAGGGAACCCGAGTCCTAAAAATTGGTCGACATGTTTCTGCTGTTTTTTAGTGCTTTTTGCTCAGCATTCTTCAGGACCTACTATCTAGTCCTCCGGTGGTGTGCGCGCGCTAAGGCGTACCCTCCTGAGAGGCTCTAAATGTGAAAAAATTATATATAAAAAATGTGTGAAAAATCACACATCAGTAACCATGTTCATCTCATGCCATTTGCAGAAACAATCATAGCAACCTGTAAAGAAAAAGACAGACAATGACACATAATCGGATCTCAGATTCAGGTCCAATGAACTAGAAGAAGCTGCATTAAATGAAGCTCATATATTTTATGTCACACAAGGGACACGACCCATCCTTAAATAATGATGGTGTGTCCTTTAACTTATGTCGAAAGGTGCAAGTTATTTCTAGATTATGAAACAATATCGCAAACAGATCCGGCCAACTTTGCCAGTGAATTGCGGGGCAAATCGCATGCACTTCCTGCTATTAACTTCAGCAGGACTAGCCTTGTACATATAGTTAGTTCGTCTTATATTAGTAACTACAGTCGAGTGATAATTCAAGATAAATCCGTTTTTTGGGTCATGCAAATACATAACTCAAGAGCTCTCAACCTCCAAATCAAAGGAAGACAGTGTCAAAATGCTCAAATTCTCCAAGAATCTTAATTACTCACAAAAAACGGGACATAAAACTGCCCCTTCGGTGAGGGTGACGCGGGTATGATTCACGCGGTGGCTTTCTACAAAAAGAAAAGAGAAGAGAGGAGGCGTGTATCAATCCACCCGAATCAGGAGAAGAAATAGCGTGGGATTGCCAGCGGTACGAAAAAGTGTTGGAAAGATCGAATAAAACTTACTTCTGCACTCGCGGCTCCCCGCCCGCAACCTACTTTCTGGTCAGGTCCCTCCCGGAAATGGTTGTTCTGCGGGGAAGGCAGGCCCGTACTCATAAGTTGGCCTGGGTGGCTCAGAGCACACCACGTGGGGTTGTGGAGTCACGTGGTGCGCTCCGTTGCTGGAGTTTTAAAGGGATATCCCACTTCAATATATTTAAAGGGAAACAGGTTTTTTACAATAGCACTGTAGTGAGAGTTCGAGCCCCGGTGCCAACACTTACATCCATAATGTGCTACAAATGTCAATATTATCGTAAAGCCCTAGTAAGTTGTATGCACTTACTTGGAATAATTACCTCAAGTGGAAATGGGATCAGGATTGCATTGTTGGAACCGGAGTCATCCGGGTGTTGCTCACGCATTAAGCGTGCTCTCAATATGAAATGACAAAGTCTTACGTTTTTAAGGAAATAGCAGAGAAAAAGACGGGCCGAAACTAAAACTAAATCCCAGTAAGGCATTCACCAATTTCTCAACCCAGATCTCGTGTTGAGAGACGATGAATGTCCTATGTGTGTCTTAGTGTAGATGTTCACTGTTACATGGGTAGGAGGTTACGTCATGGGCGACAAAAGACCTGGTGCGATCTCTTATCTTCGTAGGACACTCCCCCATGGTATATCATCATTGAGGCCGACCCTATTTGTTCCAAGACGATACACCCAACGTTGCTCTCGTTCAAAAAGTGACGCCTCGGACCCATATTCTTGATGTTCTAAAATGGTCCACTGTAAGTCATTAGGGGTATGACCAGCATGTAGGAAGTGCACGGTGAGTTTTATGGTCGTTTTTTTACACCGTATGTTACTTCTGTGTTCACATATTCTGATTTTTGCACGCCGTGTTGTCATTCCCACGTATTGGAGACCACATCGACATGTTATAAGATACACCACATTGGTGGTGTTACAGTTGGTGTGGCTGCGTTGTTCCCAACGTCTGCCATCTATCAAATCCATGTATTTGGTGTTAGAAGTCAGGTGGCACACGTTGCAATTTCCACATGAAAAATGGCCTTTCACCGGTGGGAAACCCCATACATTGAGAACGCTCGGTGTGGAGTCAGTGGTCCTCTCGGTTCTAGGTCTTGTGTGGACCAAAGAGTCCTTCAGACGGGTTGCTCTCTTGTAGGAAAGTAAAGGTTTTTTCCAATCTGTTTTATTACTGGTTATTATCTTCCAGTTCTTCTTGATGCTTTTACTCACTGCGTTGGATAGTGAGCTGTAGGTAGTTACGCATGTAAGAGGAATTTCCTCCTTCTCTTTAGGGGGATTGTCTTCCAACAAAGTATCCCTCTGTTGGTTTCGAGCCCTCTTATGACTTTTATTGATTATCCTTTGAGGATAACCTCTGTTTTTTAGTTTGGTGGTCAATGCATTGGCTTGTAATTTGAAATCAGTGAGGTTGCTGCAGTTACGACGTATCCTTAAATATTGCCCATACGGGAGATTCTCCCGTAGGGCTCTCGGGTGGTAGCTGGTGAAATGCAGCAAATTGTTTTTGGCAGTGGGCTTGTAGAAGGTGGTTGTCTCAAGCCGATTGTCCTTTCTACTGATTTTGACGTCCAAAAAAGTCAATTGATCTCTGGAGTATTCGTGGGTGAATCTCAAATGATCATCACGCCTATTAAGCCATGCAAAGAAATTTAACAAAACCGCCTCATCGCCTTGCCAAATCAAAAAAATGTCATCTATATAGCGCTGCCACATGATGATGTTGTTACCAAACGGGTTCTGGGTGCTCAGGATGTATTTTGACTCAAAATCAAAGACGTATAGGCCCGCCACTGACGGGGCAAAAGTACTGCCCATCGAAGGGTAGCACATTCGGTTACAAATACCTTCGATGTGGCATACTCCCAAGGTGTTCTCTCCAGGGCTTCTTTCACAACCTTAATAGTCTCATCCTGCGGGATACAGGTGTATAAACTCTCAATGTCCATTGAGACAAGAAAGCATTGATCGTTAGGTAGGGTGATTGATCTCAGTAGTGACAGGAAGCTTTTCGTATCCTTCAGATAGGTACTCGTAGATTGTATGATGGGTCGTAAGAAAAAATCGCAGTATTTGGAAAGAGGTTCAAGCAATGATCCTAGACCAGAAACTATTGGTCTTCCAGGAGGGGGTAACCTTTGTTTATGAATTTTAGGTAGTATGTAAAAGTAGGGTACCCGTCCTTCTGAAGTTGTTAGGAAGTCAGCCTCTTTCTTAGTGATGTAGCCATCCCTTTCAGCTGTCGACACCAATTCGCAAATTTGGTCTCGTAGATCATCTGTCGGATCCACCATTAGGGGGATGTAATTGGTGGCATTGTTCAACAGGCGTAGACATTCCACATCATAGTCATCTTTATTGAGGATCACAATGCCACCCCCCTTATCAGCTCCTTTGATAATGATCTTGTTGTTTTTCTTCAAAGTTTGAATCGCTTTGAACTCATCTGCAGTTAGATTTTTAAAGGGCATTGGTTCCTGCATCTGTTCCACTTCCTTGAATACTGCCTGCTCAAAGGTCAGAATCTCGGGTGCGACTGTATGTGGGGGGGGCATGAAGTTGGATTTCAGCTTGAAATCAGTGTCACTTTCTAATTCTGTTACTTGATCTGTTCCAGCAGACTCAAAATAGTTCTTAAGTCGCAGTTTTCTCTGCTATTTCCTTAAAAACTTAAGACTTTTGTCATTTCATATGAGAGCACGCTTAATGCGTGAGCAACACCCGGATGACTCCGGTTCCAACAATGCAATCCTGATCCCATTTCCACTTGAGGTAATTCTTCCAAGTAAGTGCATACAACTTACTAGGGCTTTACGATAATATTGACATTTGTAGCACATTATGGATGTAAGTGTTGGCACCGGGGCTCGAACTCTCACTACAGTGCTATTGTAAAAAAACCTGTTTCCCTTTAAATATATTGAAGTGGGATATCCCTTTAAAACTCCAGCAACGGAGCGCACCACGTGACTCCACAACCCCACGTGGTGTGCTCTGAGCCACCCAGGCCGACTTATGAGTACGGGCCTGCCTTCCCCGCAGAACAACCATTTCCGGGAGGGACCTGACCAGAAAGTAGGTTGCGGGCGGGGAGCCGCGAGTGCAGAAGTAAGTTTTATTCGATCTTTCCAACACTTTTTCGTACCGCTGGCAATCCCACGCTATTTCTTCTCCTGATTCGGGTGGATTGATACACGCCTCCTCTCTTCTCTTTTCTTTTTCTTTTTGTAGAAAGCCACCGCGTGAATCATACCCGCGTCACCCTCACCGAAGGGGCAGTTTTATGTCCCGTTTTTTGTGAGTAATTAAGATTCTTGGAGAATTTGAGCATTTTGACACTGTCTTCCTTTGATTTGGAGGTTGAGAGCTCTTGAGTTATGTATTTGCATGACCCAAAAAACGGATTTATCTTGAATTATCACTCGACTGTAGTTACTAATATAAGACAAACTAACTATATGTACAAGGCTAGTCCTGCTGAAGTTAATAGCAGGAAGTGCATGCGATTTGCCCCGCAATTCACTGGCAAAGTTGGCCGGATCTGTTTGCGATATTGTTTCATAATCTAGAAATAACTTGCACCTTTCGACATAAGTTAAAGGACACACCATCATTATTTAAGGATGGGTCGTGTCCCTTGTGTGACATAAAATATATGAGCTTCATTTAATGCAGCTTCTTCTAGTTCATTGGACCTGAATCTGAGATCCGATTATGTGTCATTGTCTGTCTTTTTCTTTACAGGTTGCTATGATTGTTTCTGCAAATGGCATGAGATGAACATGGTTACTGATGTGTGATTTTTCACACATTTTTTATATATAATTTTTTCACATTTAGAGCCTCTCGGGAGGGTACGCCTTAGCGCGCGCACACCACCGGAGGACTAGATAGTAGGTCCTGAAGAATGCTGAGCAAAAAGCACTAAAAAACAGCAGAAACATGTCGACCAATTTTTAGGACTCGGGTTCCCTAACTCAGAACCTTGCTTAGTCCACTCACTATGTTTTTAACCAATGCGGGTTGACCATCATTAAAATTTTTGAGCAGGTTACAACCTACGCATTTTTTAAAATTGCACTAACACATCACGAATAGTCACTTCTAATTTGGGCACTGTTCCACTCACCACATCCCGCTCCGCTGTAATCAGGCGTTGTAGCACGCTAGGGTGATATTCCGTCACCCTAGCGGGGACCCGATGATGAAGCATGTCACCAACTAGTGGTGAGTGAGGGTCCTTCAATAAGAATAGAGTTCCTCCTTTGTAGATTGTTACCTCCAAGGGGTGAGCCTCGTACCAGACGGTATATTAGTGGAACAGTCAGTATCACGTAGATTAGGACTAAGACACAATACACAAGGGGGTACTGGCTTATCTAACCATTACCACACAATCAATGGAACCGAGGTTGTATTTCTCCCAGGTTCTTTTCTCACTATCTTTCCCGAAGTCACTCCTTTGTTGTTTTTCCTGTACAGGAGCATGCCACCTGTGATGTACAGGCACCTGAAACGCGACTTCAACATGTCAAATGTGTGTTCCACAATGCCCCTGGTGCATTTGTGGGCCAAATACACTGCCTCTGAGCCTGTGTGTTTGGGGCTCAGAGGTGTGTCATCATCCAAGCGCAGAGTACATATCCTTGATTACCTGTGTTAATGTTAATGTTATTAGTTATTTATAGAGTGCACTTACACCGGGTGGCTTCATGGCGCTCACAGGCTCAGTATGCTAACCAGAATTTGTTAATTTGTTTAATTGTATGCTTGCAGGAATAGCCAGGTCTTAAGAGAATTCCTAAATTGCAGAAGGTCAGTGCAGGACTGTATTTCCAATGGAAAGGAATTCCATAATTTAGGAGCAAGGACCGCAAATCGGCAGCCTCCTTGATGTACTCGCTTAAATATTGGAATGGTGAGGAGAGAGAGAGAGGTGGGCAGAACGAAGATTACATGAAGGAGTATGCCTAAGTATCAGGCTGTTGATAAAAGCAGGGCTATTGCCATGCAAGTCTTTAAAAACGAGACATCCTGTTTTAAAGGCACATCGCTGGAAGACGGGGAGCCAGTGTAGTTTCCTCAAGTGAGGGGTAGCTGGTTGCCATCTCGGTTGTTGAAAGACCAACCAGGCAGCATGATTTTGAACTAGCTGCAGTCATTTAAACAAATAGAGTGGCATACCCAGATACACTGAGTTGGCATAATCCAGATGTGACAAGACGGTGGCAATCATAATCTGGATCAGTACATCATGAGTGAAAAAGCGACGTATTTTCCTGATCTTACGCAACTGGAAAAAGCACTTAGAAATCCCCATGCCAACCTGAGATTTTAACGTAAGTTCATTATTAAGGGAGACTCTCAATTTTTGGCCGAAGGAGATGAGGATGGAGAGGGACCTAGCTCTGGAAGCCAATAGTGCGGGCCCCAAAACTTATGACTATCCCCGGTCAGAACAAGCTCTGTCTTTCCCGGTTTTAATTTAAGGTGATTAAGGTCCATCCACTGTTGAATATATAACATTGTAGCCTGAAAATCCATGACAGAAGTGTGAGAGCCATCAGTCTCAAAGACTAACTGTAAGTCGTCTGCATAGTTGAAAACTGTCACCATTCTTTCCTTCAGAGATTGGATCAGAGGAGCAATATAAATGTTAAACAAATGGAGGGAAAGTGCAGAGAGCTGTGGGACTCCACAAGTAATTTTAAGTGAGGGAGCCAGGAGTGCCCTTGACGGACAGCCTGGGGCTGATCATCCAGAAATGAGGTGAGCCAGCAAGCAGCCACTCCTTGAATACCAGCAAGTTTGACACGGTTGGCCAAAATAGCATGGTCGACCGTGTCAAAAGCGGCTGATGAATCCAATAGTACCAAGGCCTGAGGAGAGCCTTTATAAGCATGGTCCCGGAGAGTATCCAGGACAGCAAGAATGACAGTTTCGGTGGAGTGGGCCAGCTGAAACCCTGCCTTATGAGGATCAAGATATTTAGACTCCTCCAAACAATTAGAGAGGCATTTGGCTACATGGGCCTCTACTACCTTTGCTAAGAACGAGAGCAGGGAAATCGGATGATAATTCGATGGAAGTGTGGGATCAGCTCTTGTTTTTTTGAAAAGGGGTACCTCTAAGGCTTTCTTGAAAGCCATGGGAACTTGACCAGATGAAAGAGACTCATTCAGAAGGGTGAGTACAGGACCTGGGAGAGCTGCAAGACAGTACTAGTATGTAGGGCGGACAGCAATCAGAGGGGGCCCCTGATTTAACTTTCGCTAAAAGATTAAGAAAGGTTTCAGTATTAATACTAGGAAAATAACTTAAAGTACTATTATTTTGGGACACAGCAGAGGAACTCGAAGTGAGTGGGTGATTGGGTATGTTGGCCTTGATAGCAATAATTTTATCAATGAAATAATCATTAAGGGATTTACACAGTGCTTGGGAGGGCAAAGCCCTCAAAAGAATTCTCTCTGGATTAGATAGTTGGTTGACTATATTGACTATTTCTTTAGGGCTCTTATTGGAGTTAAGGATATGTGTGGAGAAATGGGAAGCTTTGGCTGTAAGGATGCTTTTCTTATATTCTTTCCTGGCTGTCATATAGAGGAGTTTTTTTTTCAGGGCAGTACTTTAATCGCCACTGTCTCTCCAGTTGACGTAACACCAGTTTCTGTTTTTTAAGTTCAGAGGTGAACCATCTCTGTGAGTCAGTGCTACGGGCTGATTTAAACCTTTTAAGGGAGGCATGCTAATCAATGGCATTCAATAGCCATTCAGAAACATTCACTTCTGTGGCCTCAATGTCTGTACCAAGGGCTGGGTCAGTTTCATATAATGTGCAGAGAAAATCTTCTTTATTACCTGTGACAGTGCAGAGAGACATGAGTCAATAGTTCGTTCTGCATGATGTGTTGGCAGGCACACTGGTTCATTGGTGTGTGATGTGTGTGATGTATGAATCTTGCATAACATGCACTGCTTGTTGCAAATGAGCGGCATCAATGTGTATTACGTAGACTCACTGCTGCTCCTCCCTCCCTCAATCCCATTCACTAGTGTGCACAGGCGGTTGCATCACTTGCACCCCTAAGGCACACCATTGTCATGCTTGTCTGCACATGTCCACAAGCCTGACAAGCACAGAGTCATGTTGTGTGCTGAAAATGAGTGGACACTTGTGTGTAGGCCTATGGTAAGGACAGAGCGGACACAGGTATAGGGTTCATGCCTGGCTGAACTCACCATATGGTTGAGGGTAGACCTTTGGCTTATGCTGAGGTAATAGCCCCCCACACAACAGTCGGCATGTATGATCCCGGACCCTGAGCGGGCTTGCGCTCCCTCATGTACCCTCGGCTGACCCCGCACTCCGGGGGCATGCTACATAGCAACATTGTCCATTGTGGGATGGGTGGCGCAGACACTACAACAGAGCACATGCATGAGTTACTTCCTTGGCAAGGCCTAAACTTAACCACGCCCAGAGCAACATGTTGAATAACCACAACCCTATGCTGTACTGCCGTACGCGTCCCACTCCGCTTACGCTCACAGGGTGGTACGACACAGCTACATGTCCCAGGTCTACCCCACTGCCTGAGGTGACAAGGTTGCGCCCGCTGTACGCAGCACAATGTAATGTGGTATGGCCAGGGGCCCTCATACATACATAATGACCACATGGACATACTTAGGTAGTTTGTGAAACTGGCTACGGGCATGTGCGCCCAGCACCTTTTATTGCCAGGGACACATGTCCAGTGACGCCTGTGCTGGATGACTGTTGGGTAGTGTAAGCCACCGCTTAGGGGTTGGTTGGTGCTGGCAACAACTACAACAGTGATCAGACAATCAGAAGTTCAAAGTTCAAACAGCAAGGGTCCATGACTTGAGCTGCACAGATAGTGGCCCCAGATGCACTGCGACCGGCACAGGCACACCGCCACAGGATGGTGACTTGCGATGCACTGAGGTCGGGCCACGAGAGCTGAGCGGGTCCTCGTTGGTGTCCAAGGAGAATGTCGCGGAGTGTTACGGGGACAGTGGGAGGTGTCCTTACAGGGCATGATGCAGAGGGCAAAAGCAAGCAGAAACAGGAAAATGGAGGAATTGAATTCTACAGACATCTTTTTACCACTATGTCAGTATCAGCTACATGATGATGAAGACAACCCCCAGGCCATATACTCAGATGCCACTAAAGCTCAACTAGAGAGTGTCCATGACTTCCGTGGCACAGAGTCAGTGGCACCAGAGCTGGAGTGGATGCAGTCTGCGATGAGGCCTGTACAATGATATGAACTCTGCCATGAAGAGACCAAAAATTCTAATTGTATGACCTACTCGACCGCAGTGTATGCCGGAGGCAGCAGTCAGCAGTGGCCCACAGGCACGTGTTGTCCGCTTGCGATGTACAGAGTTAGTGGCACCAGTGCAGTTGTTGGTAGTGTTCGATCATTTTCATAACGGAGGTTCCTTTTTCCCCCGGACTGAACCGCGTCTTCCTCTTACTCCTCTCCTTGCATACTGTGATATGAACTCTGCCATGAAGAAATTAAGACTCAGTTCTTCATCTGTGACCTACTTGACCACAGTGTAGGCCGGAGGCAGTGGTCAGCGCGGGTCAACCGCTGTTCAGCCAGCTCCTCCTGGATCTCTAATACACGATGTTGGAACGGCAAGTGGAGATGGTTTGTGGTTGAGGAGGTAGAGGCACCAGAGCTGCGTGTCCTGCCTGGTACGGACTGTATTGGATTGGTGTGAGGCCTGCTGGACCACAGTGTAGGCCGAAGGCAGAAGTCAGCAAGGGCCCACAGACAAGTGTGGTTGAAATGCTACGCACAGAGTTGGTGGCACCACATCGAAGGGAGTATAGTGATATAAACTCTGCCATAAAATATGTACTCTGCCAAAGTGTAATCAAGACTCAGGTACAAATGTGTGACCTACTTGTCCGCTGTGTATGCCGGTGGAGTACATCAACAAGAAAGGAGTACTGCGAGCCTGTGTCGTTGAGGCCGTGATCGTCTGAGGAGGCTGCCTAGGTCACAGGTCTCGGGCTTGGAGATTGCACCGGCATGTGGTGGGTCATCCGTGACACACACCGGTATCAGCAGGTGAGCAGTGAGGCCAGGGTGTGCTGGAGCGGACAAGACTGGTTCGTGGACCAGAGGCCCGAGGTGCAGCAGGTGCACAGGATTGCAGGCAACACCGCTCATGGCCAGGGCATCGGCCTTGTGGCAGGGTGGGAGGCGCTGTCCTGGCAGAGACGTTGGGCATTCATGAAGAGAACCACGCCCAGAGCTTTGTGCTTTTTATTCACACCCCTACGCTGGCCTGGCATATGCCGGGCCAGCTAACTCCACTCATGCTTACAGGGGGGATGTAACAAGCTGCAATTCCACGATCTTACCCACTGGCTGGGGTGACATGGTTGCGTTCACTGTCCACTACACTCCATACAATAACATAATGGGCTGCAGCAGATAGACTAACAAAGACGATGAAAGCGCACGTTTAAACAAACAGCTTTCCGTTCACACTGCCTTTTTAAAAAAAAATATGTCCTCTGCTTGGTTGCGACAGGAAATTATGCTACCCCAAATTTAGATGAGGATGCAATTCATCTGGTAGAAGAGGAACCTTTCACACAAGTAAGAGAAATGCCGCAGAAAGCTCTTTCTAAGATACAAACAGTGAGCAACTTCGGTCTGTTTAAACAATGGCAATTCATTTGTTTGTAGGGTGAATTCAAAACGTCCTAAGTTGACTGTGTCTGGAAACACGAACACAAGTGGGGAGTCATCGAAATAGATGTACGAAGACTCCAGTTAGTTCTTCCAACTCTAAGTCATAAAAAACAACGATCATAGTTAAGATTGTCCTATAACGTCAGACTCCAATTTACATAAAATCAATTTGGTTGTTTTTAGGGACAGAACGTGGACCATCAAAAGAACCCCATCAAAAGCTATAAGGTACTCTTGGTATGTGCTTAGTGGGTTGGTTTATTTAAAAGTTGGATAAGGAGAGGTAAAGAAGGGCGTTACTCATTATATATTATTTTGTTAATTACTAGGATTACACCGTGGTCTAAAGCCCTGATGATAATCCCCCAATGCAGAAGGGGATTGGAAACGCACCAGCACGTCTTTAATCGTCTGTGAGGACGAACATTGAATGGGACTCTAGTGAGGGTGTCATAATTGAAATATACACCGAGAGCGAACTTTTATAAAAAATAATTTTCCCCGCAGTCTGCCTGTCATAGTGCCACATAGAATTTGAATTTTGACAGGCAATTGTTGAAATTTTGGACTGGTGTAATTAATTGATGCAAATACAACAGTGTTTTGCCTTTGTTTTTAACTTTCTAATATGTTTTTGTAAAATGTTTTTCATATAATTTTGAGTCGCACAATTTACTGAATGAAATGTGTATTCCTCCTATGCATCAAGAGTGTGAATAGTTGTTTAAAATGAAGTTGATTCACTACAAATATGAAAGTAAAGTACAATGATTGTTTGCGTTGTATTTCGAATCTGCAGTATTAATTAGCAGTACTGAAATTGGTGGCCAGGTAACTTTTTTTGAAAAAATCTGGCAGAGACGTTGGGCATTCATGAAGAGAACCACGCCCAGAGCTTTGTGCTTTTTATTCACACCCCTACGCTGGCCTGGCATATGCCGGGCCAGCTAACTCCACTCATGCTTACAGGGGGGATGTAACAAGCTGCAATTCCACGATCTTACCCACTGGCTGGGGTGACATGTTTGCGTTCACTGTCCACTACACTCCATACAATAACATAATGGGCTGCAGCAGATAGACTAACAAAGACGATGAAAGCGCACATTTAAACAAACAGCTTTCCGTTCACACTGCCTTTTTTAAAAAAAATGTCCTCTGCTTGGTTGCGACAGGAAATTATGCTACCCCAAATTTAGATGAGGATGCAATTCATCTGGTAGAAGAGGAACCTTTCACACAAGTAAGAGAAATGCCGCAGAAAGCTCTTTCTAAGATACAAACAGTGAGCAACTTCGGTCTGTTTAAACAATGGCAATTCATTTGTTTGTAGGGTGAATTCAAAACGTCCTAAGTTGACTGTGTCTGGAAACACGAACACAAGTGGGGAGTCATCGAAATAGATGTACGAAGACTCCAGTTAGTTCTTCCAACTCTAAGTCATAAAAAACAACGATCATAGTTAAGATTGTCCTATAACGTCAGACTCCAATTTACATAAAATCAATTTGGTTGTTTTTAGGGACAGAACGTGGACCATCAAAAGAACCCCATCTAAAGCTATAAGGTACTCTTGGTATGTGCTTAGTGGGTTGGTTTATTTAAAAGTTGGATAAGGAGAGGTAAAGAAGGGCGTTACTCATTATATATTATTTTGTTAATTACTAGGATTACACCGTGGTCTAAAGCCCTGATGATAATCCCCCAATGCAGAAGGGGATTGGAAACGCATCAGCACGTCTTTAATCGTCTGTGAGGACGAACATTGAATGGGACTCTAGTGAGGGTGTCATAATTGAAATATACACTGAGAGCGAACTTTTATAAAAAATAATTTTCCCCGCAGTCTGCCTGTCATAGTGCCACATAGAATTTGAATTTTGACAGGCAATTGTTGAAATTTTGGACTGGTGTAATTAATTGATGCAAATACAACAGAGTTTTGCCTTTGTTTTTGACTTTCTAATATGTTTTTGTAAAATGTTTTTCATATAATTTTGAGTCGCACAATTTACTGAATGAAATGTGTATTCCTCCTATGCATCAAGAGTGATGAATAGTTGTTTAAAATGAAGTTGATTCACTACAAATATGAAAGTAAAGTACAATGATTGTTTGCGTTGTATTTCGAATCTGCAGTATTAATTAGCAGTACTGAAATTGGTGGCCAGGTAACTTTTTTTTTTAAATCTGGCAGAGACGTTGGACATTCATGAAGAGAACCACGCCCAGAGCTACGTGCTTTTTATTCACACCCCTACGCTGGCCTGGCATATGGCTGGCCAGCTAACTCCACTCATACTTACAGGGGGGATGTAACAAGCTGCAATTCCACGATCTTCCCCACTGGCTGGGGTGACATGGTTGCGTTCACTGTCCACTACACTCCATACGCCAGAAGTGCATGTCGACATGGATATGTGTGTGGTCTGCACACTGCAGTCTGGCCATCACATCCACGCCACACTTGGCATTGTGTACATTCTCATTCATGGGTCATTTGCCTCCTTCGTACATGCCTGGTTCCCACCTCTCCCCGCAATCAGCTATTGTGAGGCAGAGATGCCATTCCGTTGATCTTATGTATGTGGCTGGCCCAGGTTCCCACAGTAAGTTGTGCTGCCGTGTCTGGTGGGTGGGCATGTTGTTTGGCATGTTGTATGAGAGTTTGTAACATGTGCATTCCCAGAGTTATATGATTGTGGAGTTGAGGTGTGTGGTGTGTTCATTTGGTACTTACCAACGAGCAGTGCATTTCCGAAGGTGCCATCCTGGAAGCGCTGGTTGATGATGGGCTGTCGGAAGATGTAAGAATCATGCACACTGCCTGGGTAGTTGGCGACAACATTGGTGAAGAGTCCCCAGTGGTCCACTATTTCTTGCACATTGATGGAAATGTGTGTGCTTTCTGTTGCAGTAATTGTGTGCAGTGTCGACAGGGGGCACAAGTAGGACATGTGTACAGTCAATTGCCCCCAACATGTGCGGGAAGCCAGCTATGGCATAGAAGCCTTGCTTGGTCTCCAGCTGTTCCTAAGCAATGTGGGGGAAGTATAGGTCCTGGGGTACCAAGCTGAAGATGACATCCAGGACAGGTGTGAGGAACTTGGATTGGGCTGGCTGTGAGACTCCTCCGACTATAGCAGTTGTTGGTTGGAAGGTACCAGAGGCCAACAGATGCAGCACAGCCAGAAGCTTTGTCTGCGGAGGGATGTTGGTTGTCCGCTGTGTTGGTACTGTCAGCCTGTGGGCAATGATGTTCAGGATGAGGAGGACGGTTGTCCTTTTGAGCTTGTAGTGGGCAATTATATTCTCTGGCGCTAAGTCTGTGAGGCTGGTGCGTTTCCTGAAGGTCTGCTGTCTTTGTCTGCGCTGCCTCTGTGGTGGTCCAAGAGGGGTTACGGGAGGGTCCGGGGGTGGTGGCGGTGGGTGTTGTGGCCCTGTTGGGGCTCTGAGCTGCATGATCAGTAGCTCCATGGCATCTGTTGTTCTTCAGGTGTGGCTCTGGGCTCCCTTTTTTTGTTGCAGTTTGACGTCCGACTTTAACCAGGTCAGAGCAGGTGTTAATTTCCTGCTGCTAACGTGCCTTATCTCCTGTTTGGTGGTCTTATCGCCAATCTGACCAGTTGTTGAGAATGTTGCGGTGTAGTGTTGTCACAGCTTTTTGCACAGGAACGCCTACTCTGCATCTCATTAACTTTATTTGCCGTGGTCATCTGTGGCGATGTTTTTTGCGGCTGCTATTGTTGGTAATTTGGTGATATTGACTGTTAGCTCCAGCTTGTGAATAGGGGGGCGATGTATTTATCGCCAATTTGGCTGCGATAAAGTGCAGATAACTCGGCAATACGTGCTTGAGAATATGCCCCTTAATCTTTTGTAATGCACACGTGATTTACTATGTTTGCATTGCGTTTAGAGAAATTACTATTTTACACCCTGAAAACACAAAAAACGTTTTAAATGAATTTGACAAAAGACTGTTTAAACCCTTTCTAAGAACTTAAAGAAATGATTATTAAGTCCTTCTGCTGTTTTAGCACATTTTGGGTCCGGTTCCGATTCGGTAAAATCCGTTACAAATAGCCGTACGGAGCATATTTCCCGTTTGAATCGTACCTTTAAACGTCCTCGTACGTACGATGAATTACGATTCGGACCCAAAGCAGATCTCCGTACGAATCGTACGAAAGACCATACGACTTAAAAATCCGTACGAATCACATTCAGAACACGCAGTACGCGACGTCCGTACGGATCGAAGCAGCATAATCCGACCCAGCAAGTACGATCCGTCTCATCAACACTCCGTACGACTCTTTTTCTAGGGGAGCTCAAAACGTCCAGAAAAGCAGATTTCGCCTCGAACTGCGTACGAAACGGACCCCCCGGGTACGGTGCATACACCCCATGATTGCAGGGGTACTGTGCATATGGGTACGGTACATACAGCCAATGATTGCAGGGGTGCGGTACATAGGGGTACGGTGCGTAGGGGTACGGTGCGTAGGGGTACGGTGCGTAAATCTATGGCTGTTGTTATATCCCCATTTATTATTTTGTTGGCCTGCCCCCATCTCCTGAATTAGAAACACTGGGGCACAGTAATCATTGAACTGCATCGTCCTTCTGCAACGCAAAGGAGCGCAAGGATGAGGCAGCAACTAAGTCAAGTCTAGAGTAATGCAGCGCAAATGGCTGTGTTACGTAACACTGCCCCAGAGAGGTGATCCATGAGTGGAGCGGTCATGTTCTCACGCATCCAGGAAAGTGCCCTTTTAAGTACAAAAACAATCCTGTCTGCAATGCTGGCACTCTTGCACCATGGCGCGACGGTGCCTGCATTGGAACTAGGCACCACATTGGGCGCCATCTCAAGGAAAGGACAGGAATTCACTGTATAATATTAAATATGGCGCATTCCTGCCCATTCCCTTTTATGCAGGGCATCAAGGTGGCGTGAAAACTTGACAAATGCGCCATATACTTTTTTACAAGAGTTATATGAATGCTCAAAAACATAGGAGTTTGTGAATGTTAACCTTCTTTTAAATGGCACCATAGCCAGAAACACCTACAATTCTACCAACAACCTTTATGTTGAGACAGCAGTCATTTTGCAGAATTGCCAAATCTCAACTTTCACAGTACATTTTCTGTAGAAAATAAAAATTACCACTCCTGATTTCACTTCACATCTAAGTTATACTTCAGTGTGCAAAATGCGTTGTGAATTGGGTAGAATGCCATGAATGCCATGAAACTATAATTACTTTTATCAATTTCAATTCACCAACAACTTAGAACATTCAGTGCTTCATTTGCTACAAAATGATGCAGCACAGTATCCCAAGGCATCTTGCTGTTCTGAGCTGCGTCATTTTGAAGGAGCACTGACTGACTGACTGAAGATTTGTAAAGCCCACTATTGCTGAGGCGTCTTGGTGCTGAGGAATGTGCAAAACTGGAGCAGCAGGCAAAATTAGAGTTGAGTAAAGAGCCATGTTTTTATATTTTTCCTAAAAAGCGTCCGGCAGGACTGAAGTCGTAATTGGACGGGGAGGGAGTTACATAATTTAGCTGCTTGGAATGAGAACAGTTTTCCTCCCCATCTTACTTATTTTATCCTCGGAGGTGTACCAGTCCAGTGTCAGTAGATCTTAAGCAGTGTGGTGGAGCATACCGAGGGAATAGAGATTGTAAATCATTCGCCCTCTTCCATAAAGGGTTTTGTGTACTACGCAAAGAGCCAGTGAAGTTGCTTTATACTGGCGGAAGTGGGATGGTGTTTGGGTAGACTAAGCAGTACTCATGCTGCTGCATTTTGAAGTGATTGGAGTTTAGTGAGCTGACATACGCCAGCGCCTAGGTAGAGAGCATTACAATAGTCTATTCTTGATAGAACTGAAGCTCCTACCCCCATTTTTCTCAAAGCGAAAGGGATGAAAGGGCGGATATTTGATAAAAACCCTCAACATTAAGAAGCAGGCTGAGGCTACTTGGTTTGGTTTGGTTTGTCTGAGAGGCAAGCTTTAGTCAATCAAGAAGCCAAGGTTCTGAGCCTTGGGCACTGCAACCGGGCATGTTCCGGCTTCAGTGGGCCAGCATAATTGGCTCCAGATTGATGGTTTCTGACCAAATTCTATGATCTAAGTTTTTTCAGTATTGAGTTTTAAGAAATTGGTATTCATCCAAGACATCCATGATGTTAGACAGTTGCGAAACCGTTTGGCTGTCTTGTCCCCACTTTGCGTCACGGACACCCCTAGCTGCATGTCATCTGCGTACGACACGAGCAACAGACCATGACTTTTTACTAATCTGGCTAAAGGGGCCACGTATATGTTAAACATGGTCGGGGACAGAACCAAGCCATGGGCTTCTCCACCTGGGAGAGTAAACAATTCTAACCGAAGTCCATCCCAGTGAATTATTTGATCCCTAGATGACAAGAGTGATGTTAGAAGGGCCAGGGCTTTATCACTAATACCGATGGCCTGCAGTCTTTGTACTAATACCGCATGATTTATGGAATCGAAGGCTGCAGTAAGGTCAAGCAGTATCAGGGCGGCCCTATCACTTCCATCCATCACCTTACGGATCGCCTCTGTCACCATGATCAGGGCTGACTCAGTGGAGTGCCGAGATCTAAAGCCATGCTGAGTGGAATCAAGGATGTTTGTAGATCCAGATGGGCCGTCAACTCGGAATTCATAGCTTCCTCCAAAATTTTGGAGGGTGGAGGTAGGGAGGAGGTTGGGTGGTAATTGTTAGCCTCTAGGGGATCGAGCGTGGATTTCTTTTAGAAAAGGTTGAATACAGGCCCTTTTTCAACCAGGGCAGCATTCCAAAGTTTTTCTGGTCTCTATATTACTTTAATGTAAACAAAACGGCATGGTCCCTTTAAGGCGAATGTGAAGATGGATCAGATGGCTTATTAGTCAGTAATGCACATGGAACTCATTTCTTATATTTTCACAAATATGCAAGGTTTACTCATTTAATCACTGGAAACGCACACTTCATGTTATGCATGAAATTCATTACAAACATAATAGGACATACACCACCAGGGCACTTATAAATAAATGGTGTCCTTTTCCACACCAACGAATGCAGGCACTCCCCCCTCCTCCTGTTAATGTCCCCAGCACTGATGCTACTAATTATACCGTGAAGTGATGCTACTTAATAGCTTTTGAATTTAATGTATTTATTTATTTTCTTCTGCTTCCAGAAGGACTGCTCTGCTTCTGGGAAGACTGTGTTGCTGTCTGTAGAAGGAAGTTTGAACATGCTTGCCTTGATTCCAGGCTAACCAGAGTGACTCCAAGGGTCAGCTCGTTCACCTCATGAGTGAGCTACAGGGACATGACAAGCTTCCTGAAGCCTCCCTGCAATTGCACAGCTGACCAGCACCAACTGAACCTCCCTGGACCTGCCTGAGCCATGCTGCTGGCCTCTGCTGGTGTGAGTCCTAATCCCTGTGATGTGCCCCCCAGGTCCTGGTCCCTTGGCTGGCATCAGTGTAGCTCAGCTGATCAGAGGTAAGTAAACAAAGAAAAGGTGAAAATCCTAAAGTATGGGTGCCTTGCGAGTGCAAAGGGACCTCTTTGCACCAATAAATTGCCATCTGCTCCAACGGGACCTGCTTCTCATGCCCACAGTTACCACCAGCGAAAATTGACAAGGCCTGCACTGTCTCATCAACAGTGAAGTTTCAGTGACTACCTGCTCTGCGTACTACAGTAATGACCCTCAGTAAAGCTCATCCTGCTCTTCGTGCCAATAGTGCTAGTAATAGTGCTACAATGAACCGTGAACTGCAAGATTCTTCACAAACTCTCAGTTATATAAAAGTAAAATTGGAAACACAGCACAAAGGAGAGGTTAACACTAAATTACTGGAAGATGGTGCATGTGTATTAGAGGGGTGGCCATGGAGCACACTATCATAAATGGCATTAGTTCTGTGAATTTAAGCCTTAGTGCCACCATCGTGAAGGCATTCAAAAAGAGATTTCACTATTGATCTAGCAATGTTTGAGCATGAATTATTAGGCCAACCTTTGATGGCCGACAGCATGTTCATGTAGTTAAAGATGTACTTGATGTAGTCAGTAGGCAGACAGCTGCAACCCCTGAATTCAAGGCTATGTAGACTCTTACAAGAGCTTTACAAGAGGTTTAGTGAGAGATCTCACCCCTGTAGCCAAGGTGCCTAATGAGCACACTATGAGAAGCAGTATGCAAAACATTGTAGGGCTGTAGCAGTAATGCTGAAATATGCAAGAATTCAGTGAAGTAAGGTGGTAAGCTCAGCACTGCTGAAGACACACGAGTTCAGACCAGTATACATACAAAAATAACACTAGATAGGAACCATGGTGATTCGAAATTACTGACTTTAAATAGTATTTGCTCTGAAACATATTTTGCCTCTATAACGTCGTTACACAGATAATGGCAAACACATACAGGGAGGCAAATTATTAAAACAAATTGTAACATGAAAGCCATCACCAAATATGTTTTAAAAAATGTGTTGGATTCCAGTACTCTAGGGTTATGCATGTTAATCTTTACCCATCTCAATATATCCAGGGTGCAGTTGAAATGTAACGTAAATCTCTTGAAATGAAACAGAAGCACAGAGAGGTCAAGGATGACTAATCCAGTCAGTAGCGGCCGGTGGTGGGAGTGCTGCGGGGCAGTGCGGCGGTGCGGCGGGGCTGGGGTGGGGCAGGGTGGGGGATAGTTAACTATGGCCTACGGCCGATCAGAGGTAAGTAAACAAATAAATAAATAAAACAAATGTCATTGCGTGCGCTGCATTGCCAAATACGATGCAGTGCGCACAACTAAATTTGTTTTTTTTATTTATTTGTTTACTTACCTCCGTTGGGCCAAATTCCATGGTTTACTACCCCCCACCCTGCTCCACCCCCACCCCAGCTCACCACCCGCAGCACTCCCACCATCGAACGCTACCGAACCCAGTCTTTGATAGAGTAAGATAGATTATTCATTGCATGTATAGAAAATAAATAGCAGGCTAGGATCCTCGTTGTAGCAATGTATGATACGGAATATAGGGACTTAAAGCAAGTAGTATGTAAACACTGAGGGGCTTATATGTAGGGCCCTGTATAAAAATCCAGCATTTGTAAAGCGCAAACAATTACCCGAGGGCGTCAAGACACTGGGGGTCATCGGGAAGATTAAGCAAGCTAATGCTCAGAGTCACATGGTGCTGGGCTGACCTGGTGATTGAACCTTGAACCCCCGTGTTCCGGCATCAGCTGCCCTGGTCGCTGCACCACACCTCTTGCACTACATAAAGTGGTACTTGCACGACGCAAGACTCTCATAAAGATTTATTAAGCAATGTAAAGCCACCTTGCATGGCTTTGAGTGGCCTCATAAATCATGAGCAAGGCGATGCAGTGCAAATCACTGTGTCACCTTGATCTGCAACCAGGAGGCATTCCATGTGCATTGCTGTGGGATTTCCCATGCAACACCCATGGAATTTGATGCTGCCCCAGATTTACTAAATGATGTAAACCTGGGGAAGAGCCAAATCCGTACACATCCCGAGGTGAGGCATTACGAGCAAACATTTGTTTATTTCTCCTTGTTTTTCCCTCTTTCCATGTGTGCTGCATTCTGAAGTGCACATAGAAAGAGGAAACACTTCATAGTATTGTCTTTGTTCAGGGATGTGCCCCTTCCTACACAAAACCAATCCTGCCTGCAACAAAGCAACCTTTGCACCATGGTGTGAGGGTGACTATGTTGGCACTAGGCAGTCAAAATGGCGCCAGTACAGGAAAAAAGGACAGGAATGCACTGTATTGCTTAAATTTGGTGCATTCCTGCCCTTTCAGTTTGGAGTAGGGCAGTGCAGCCGGTTGCCTCGCTATGCTGTCCTACGCCACAATGCCATAAATGAGGCCCTGAACTTTTTTAGAATAGCTATGAAAATGTATTACAACATGTAAAGTTGATTTCATGATTGGTCCTATGGGAATCAGTCTCATGCATAGTGCCCTCTTCATTCTCTCAAAGGCTACATCGAAGAAAAAGTGCAGAGAAGAAAAGTGCCTGATGTATCAAAGGGTTTTAATCATTCTATGTTTATGAGAAAATGTGTTAGTACACATCATTCAAAATGATATATGGACAATCTTTAAAACAGCTACTAGAACCAGTGGGGATAGCCGATTGTGTTGCGTTTCATGCTAATAAATTCAGACTTAAACTTGCAGTTGGCAAAGGTGACTTTTTTTTTACCTGAAGCTTCTTAGCCCTTTGTATGAACGAAAGGTCTGTTAGAGGAGTGCGTTTGTTGAAACACCTACCACAATTATAAAAAATCACACTACAATCCTATGCACTCACAGCAAACTAATTGCTAGAACGTAACCAAATATAAAATAATTATTACAAATTAATCTAAAACCAGAATCGAAGCTATTTCAAGGGGGAAGGTTAGCCTCAACCTGCAAATAGATTTCTTTGCAAATGCAAAACCACTTCTGCTATTCATGTAAGTTGGTTTTGCACTCATACAAGGATTTACACAGGCAAAAATAAATTGCATACATTTTCTCCCAGGGCTGTGGAAAAGTCAGGTGTGAGTGTTCCAGGAATGGATTCAGGGATAGAATGTCTTGCCTTTCTGTTTGTGCACTCTCTCAAATCTATACATTTGAGGTTGTAGGAAACGTCTTTGTTAAACCATAGGTAACCCACAGACTTCAGATAAGCTGTGGCTCAGCTTAAAGAAAGCAAAATTATCTAATTCTGTTAGAAATCAGGTTTCTGAGCGCAAACTGTGGCATGTTTGATAACTTGGCTCATGCAGCAAGGCTTTTCTTAGACTAATGTAAATGTGATATATGTGCAACAGTTCCAAAAGGAGATCACGGAAAATAAAATATTAAATCACACCAAATCTGCTAGAAAGAATACATTTAAATTAATAAATGCCACCTTAGTTAAGAAAATTGATTGTAGTAATCAGGAGTTATCAAATAAACAAACAAATTGTTGAAAGAGACAATAGGAACTCAAAACCGAACGAAAGTGAGAAAGGAGGCTAGAACCGAGACACCACCATAGCCTGACTGGTGGCTAAAAGCAATGTAAGACTAGGAATTCATTTTTTTCTGAAGGTGATGCAGATCTGCAGTAGTCTCTAGCTTCAGTATCAAAAGCTCTAAAAACGACAAGCCTACAAACAAGCAAAATGTAGCTATGTAGAACACAGCCATGATACTTTATTCTAACCTTTAAGGGGTGAAGATGTTTCAAGTCCCAACTTGATTAAAAAGTTCTAGAACCTCTCCCTCGTACTGCAAAATTTTAAGGGCCTTACAAAAAAATGACGCAGCGTGGTGCTGCAAGCCATTTTGCTCCATCGAGTGATGTCATTTAAAAAGCACGTGGATGAGTTGTATGACCAATAATGTGATGCATCCTTCTGCTTTCCCCTGCGCTGAAGCACAATTGACTGCCATGGGCCAGTGCATTTTGCAAGGGTGCCTGTGTTGCGCGGATGATTGTTTTAGTGTTGGGATGGATATCTTCCTGCACAAAAACAATCATTGATGGCAGTCATTGATGGGATTTTCATCTTTCTATGCATGCTGCAAAGTGCAGCAGGCATAGAAAAAGGAAAAATATGGGGAGAAAAAAAAGTATTTTTCCTCGTTGCGCCACTCCCATGCCTCCCCTAGGGAGATGTAGGATTCTGACGCATTCCCAGCTTTACACAATTTTGTAAATCTGGGAATATTACAGGTTTCATGGATGAGGTGTGGGGACACCCAGAGCAACACCCATGGAACTCCCCGTTCACACAGAGTAATGTCTGAAAGGGCCCATATTTAAAAGAACATCAAAAGGCACCCAGGGTTACTTTACGTGACCTTGTAAATATGGGCAGACACCCTGCGCCACCGCCACGTAAAAAAGTGACGCACCAGTGGTGCATGAGACTTGTAAATGATGCCCTCAATACTTTCAGGAAAATGTTCTCAGGCATCAGACCATTGACAAAATATGCAAGAAGGCTCTGCACAGCTCACAGTTAGGTTCATAAAATTCCCTGTTTCAGCATGTTCTGCTGTTGCTCTAAATGTACTCCAATAGTTTACAGGCTTCCTTCAAAGTCAGACACAGTGAGAAGTTTCACATCCATTGGCAGAAGAAACTGTTGTGGTGCAAGTGGCATACTCCTCTTTCAGGAAAATTCACCTCAGTCACTCTCAGTGGTGGCGTAATTAAGGCTTTTGACACCCAGGGCGATACATCAGTATGCTGCCAACCAGTGCCCAGTGCAGGTAAGAGCAGGGGAAAAGGAGTGGGGCTGGCGAAAGACCACGCGGAGTAGTGCAGGCGACAGACAACAATGAGCGGGGTGCTTAAGCAACGCTGACAGAGGACAATAAAAAAAAAAATTCAAAACTTAGCTTGGACTTATGGCTCACTGCCGCCACCAAAAAAGTGACGCCTGGGGCAAACCCACCCCCAGCCCCTCAGGTACACCAATGGTCACTCTCCTGCCTCAGGAGAGACTTTCCAGTAAATAAACTTGCCCCAATGGGCATGACCCCGATCACTTTGTTTTGGTAGGGAATGCCTCTCCTCACCACCCTTGAGACTACTTGTTTATTTATTTATTTATTTTATTTTTGACATTTGTACAGCGCTCTGTTACCCGTGGGTGTCCTGGCGCTTGTCTTTCAGCTACTTCAGGGGACAGAAAGATAAACAGCAGGGATATCAACCGGGAACCTAATATTGATAAATGGGGCGAGGTCAGATCCTCCTGACAGAGGCTCACACTCCACCATATCCTGTGGCTCTACTATCATTTCTGTCCACTGGGCGGGTTCAGCTTTTTTTTTGAGACTCTGCATTACCCTAAATGCCTTGCTTTACTAACAGTGAGGAAGAGGAGGCGCAGTCCTTCCTCAGATTTGACTCTGTGAATAGAGCAGTAAATTCCTTTGCCTAACTTTTTCTAAATTACCAAAATTCAGACTGGTTGAAAAGATGCCTTTACTGAGGCACAGTGCGAAAAGCATCCTTTGTATTCATCTCTAATCTGTAATCATCAAAGTTTTAATTAACAAGTAACACAAGGTCACTGCACAATGACCCTTTTATGGGAATGTTTACCGTCTTCTTAACATATACTCACTTAAGAACATCTTTCACTAATACTACAAGTTCTCTCTCATTAGGCCTAGCACCAGCCAATGGTTATTAACGGGTTCGTTAGCTTGCAATTTTTGGATCAATGGGTTAATTATAACATGACTTGCCTTTAACACAACACGTGGCGCTGTGATGTGTATTAGAAATGTCATACCCATTTTTGAGTATATTTGTCAAACAGATCAAGCAAGAAATAGCATCCGCTCGAATTTTCCTAATTAAAATCTAATGATGAGGTTGGTTAAACGCTTTCTCCCCTGTTAATTTGTAGCTTCCTTGTTGAATTTATGTCCGCGCAGTGAAGGCTCATCAGCCAGGCCGGCACCGCAGCGTGATGTCAATGGCCATTTAAGTGATGCGTCTGTCTCTCTTTAGAGTGACTGCAAAAATAAGATCACACTTTTCAAGTGGATGAATGACTGCTGAGTTGTGTCATTTGTTTCAAGAAACAGTGATTTGAGTCTCCAGTCATGAATTTTACTGTTGTTTTTATTTCTTCGCACATAAATAACTTCATCTTACCTAGCTACTTAATAAAAGCTTCGGGGTACATATGCTAAATATAGGCTGCCCTAGTGCAGCACCCAAGCTGCTGCACTGTGTTGCGCAAGAGAAAGGGAGAAGCGCAGAGCTAAATTTACTACATTTGACCTGCAGCTGATTTTTTCCCCTTCCCAGGCTGCCTAGCGCCAAACACATACATGTGTCTTATGCTACAACATTGGGGGATATGTAACAATGAAGTGGCGGAGTGAGGCATTACCCATCATGGCTTAACGCCTCACTCCGCCACTTCAAAAATGCAAGGCTGCACCATATTTACAACGATATGGCGCAGCCTTGCATTTCCCCCTGCGATGCTGCTACATTTAGCAGTGTCGCGCCAACGCAGGCACCCTTGCACCATAGTGCAAGGGTGTCAGCATGCAGGGGTGGATTGTTTATGTATAGGAAGGTCCCCCTTCCTGCACATAAACAATCCTGAAATGCCATTTTGTGGCTTTCATGTGTGCTGCTTATTGCAGCACATATGAAAGTCACAAAATGGCATTTTTTTAAAAAGATTTTTTATGTACAGGAAGGGGGACTGTGCTGTACATAAACAATCTATGGCATTTTGCTTTTTCCTAGTGTGCTGCACAAGGCAGCACACATGGAACAAGCAGAAACGAGGAGAAATAATGCATGTATCCTTGTTTCACCAACTTAAGACGAGGTTTTGCTCTTGTACATAGGGGGCAGGGTCAAATTCAATGGGTGTTGGGGTGGAACGCTCACCGCAACACCCACTGCCCATCCCTTCCACGCTAACCATAGCGTGAAAGGGGGCCTTATTTACAGCTGCGGCCGGTGGTAGGTGTAACTGCAGGGCGGTGACGTAGGGAGGGGGAGGGGCAGGGTGGGGGGTTGTAATGTATGGATTACTGACTTTAACAGGTAAGTAAACATATACATTATTAAAACGAATTTTGTTGTGTGCACTGCATCACCAAATGCGATGCAGTGCGCGCAACAAAATTCGTTTTATTTATTTACTATCAGCCCGTCCCGACGTTGTCCGGGAGTAATTAGGCTTCAGGGCCCCCGCCCGACCCGACGCTGTCCATGGGTCCCCCTGAGCCTTCCTCCATATATTGCAGTATTATAACTCTATGTTTACATTGTACGCTTTTGTAACCTGCACACGTAACTTTTTCCTCCTGTAATGCACCGTTTGGCTCACTTTTTTAATGCTCCGTTTGCTTCCTCTTGCTACCTGCACACGTCACTTTTTCCTCCTATACCTCTATGTTTACTTTCTGCGCTTTTGTAACCTGCACACGTAACTTTTTCCTCCTGTAATGCACTGTTTGGCTCACTTTTTTAATGCTCCGTTTGCTTCCTCTTGCTACCTGCACACGTCACTTTTTCCTCCTATACCTATATGTTTACTTTCTACGCTTTTGTAACCTGCACACGTAACTTTTTCCTCCTGTAATGCACCGTTTGGCTCACTTTTGTAATGCTCCGTCTGCTTCCTCTTGCTCACGATGTACGCTTTTGTAACCTGCTTTTGTAACCTGCACACATAACGTTTTCCTCCAGTAATGCACCGTTTGGCTCATGCTCCGTTTGTTTCCTCTTGCTCACGATCTTCATTTTTGCTTCATTTTTCCACCGCGCACCGCTCCTAAATAAATAAATAAATAACCTACCTCATCCGCCGCTCACTGCTCCTCCCCACCTGTCCGCCGCTCCTCCCCGCCTGTCCGCCGCTCCTCACCGCCTGTCCGCCGCTACTCACCTCCTGTCTGCCGCTCCTCACCGTTCCTCCCCGCGCCATGTCCGCCGGTCCTCCTCGCGCTCCTGGACGCCGCTCCTCCCCGCACTCCTAACGTCGGGCACATACGTCGCGGCTGGCGCTTCTTTCAAGGGACTACTTTTTTTTCGGTAAATTTTTCAAATAACGTATATTTATTACGTTTATATAGCCTATGTCCATCTGCACACCCTTACGATTATAACGATGTATTGGGTGTGTGGATTGGCGCTGTGGTTCCCGAGTTTACCCACCTCAAAGGTTCAAAGTTCTTCCTTTATAATATTAGTATAGATATGTTTACTTACCTGTTAAAGTCCGTAATCCATACATTACAACCCCCCACCCTGCCCCTCCCCCTCCCTACTTCACCACCCTGCAGTTACACCTACCACCGGCCGTGGCTGCTTATTTATAAAGCAGCGTTAAACCACGTTAAAGTGGCTTAGCACTGCCTTGTAAATAAGGCACAGCCCCTATCGCCACCACAACATCAATAAAAGTGACGTTGTGGTGGCGATAGGGGCTTGTACATATCCCTCAATGTGTCCATAATGTGTAGCGTAGGTATTCGAACAGAAGTATACTCTTCCAAGACAAAATTATAAGTTTAGACTATTTAAAAAAAATGTACGAACTGGATGTGTGCTGCACACATACAGTGTGTGAATTGTTTGTAGAAATACACCAATTTCTCCAACTTTGCCCTCTATCAAGGAAGTGTTATTTTTCTGCACAAGAATCAATATAGGCATTTAGCACATGCAACTTTAGATCAAAAATACGGGTGATTGTCCTGGAACAAAAAGTACCACCCGTGTAACTCATTTTGAAGCCAGATGGCACAAAGCATTACTTGTAATGAGAACCTGCACTTTTCCAGTTAAGAAACAGTTTTATGCTCGAAAGTACATGCCATTTCAAGACTTTGACTGCTTTGAATCACTTTGTGTGACTTTGGGGCAGCATATCGTCTTGATAAATAAACCATTAGTATGGAGTATGTTTAAATGTATAAGCTACAGTCACGTGTATGATAAACGTAAAGAACCAATGTTCTGCTCTCCTTGCTGTCTCCCCCATCTCAGACCGTCACTAAACTATTTCCATTCCTTAGTGTGGCTAGCTTGTGCAAACTGCAGCATGCTCAATGGTATATGCTCCTTCATGAGGAATGGAGGGCTTTTGCCGATAATGTATTTACTTACACTCAGTGCTCACCAGCATTGCTGAAATTTCGTTATAAATAAGTCTGTTAGTGGTTTAGGCCTTAGACACCTGCAAAAGGTGGTAAATATCCACCAAAAGACAAGTATGCAGGTTTTTCAAAATATTACAGATTCTTTTTCACACTGAAAATGGTCAAGTATGTAATCATGTCTGATACAGGAGTAAATCCATTTTCAGGATTGGAAAGTAGAAAGAATCCATTCAAAATTGATGAGCATAAAGGAAACAGAATTTCTATACTGAAAAAAAAAAGTTCTGTGAAGAAACAAAATAAATGGACAATGCAAATAAATGAATCAATTACATTTGCACACGTACACATGCTGGCTTCTACTTGGCTGGCTTATGAGTAAATGATTGCGCATTTGAGCACTTCTAAAAAAAAATAATCCCTATCACAGATTTTCAACTGTTACAGACCATCAGAATGAATTGAGAATTCCAATAAATTCTGAAATGTGCTCCTTCTGTAGAAGTAATGCCACAGGAAAAATATGTGACTTTCTAAGCAGCCCCTTAGTGAATAGGTCAACTGTAGTTAAGCTCAATTTAGGATCCAATATTGGATCTGATGTTCGTTACAGCAACAAACCAATATAATGTCATCAGTTTAAAGGTTCTCGACATTTATTCTTTTCTAAAGAGTAAAGTTATACCATGTAGGCACATCCATTTTAATTAAACTGACCTGTTTGTCATTTAACAACAAATATCATGCAAACAGTAATCCTCTTCATCATGCCTACTAGGTAGACCCTGTGATTTAAGATATTTGGCTACATGTAAACATATGTCAAATTCATTTCTGATTCTGAATCACAATAAGATCATTCTTAAACAACTAATATAATAATTTTGTGGAGTGTAATTCCCTTAAGTAAGAACAGTAACAGCAGGAATATTGGCCGCTCTAAGTAAAATAATGTTTTGTCCAAAGAGCTCAACATCCTCTGATTCAAGGCCATTGTGCTGTACTATTTTATAATTTGACACCATTGAGTGTTGGTCTAAGAAACCTCCCCATATCGAAGTGTTGGCCGTGAGAAATACTTCAATGCTTCAGAGGAAAAGAATATCTGACAGAAATTCCTCAGGAGGAAACTGCTCACTGCAACGGAGGTTAACATGTTGCCAAACCACTAGGTGTTTCGTTCTGTATAGAGCGGATGGATGTTCTTTATGATATTTTTCAGAACTTTAGATTGTCAAGTTCCACAAGCAGATAATTCTAAAACCCATCCCCTCCCATTTAAGCTGTTCTTTTATTGAAATGCCTATCCTAACTTTTGGAACCTCATATAATGATGAGCTTTATTAGAACCGGTTGAGTTCCTTTGTCTATGTAATGCCTTTA
Source organism: Lissotriton helveticus (assembly GCF_964261635.1). Lineage (NCBI taxonomy): Eukaryota > Metazoa > Chordata > Amphibia > Caudata > Salamandridae > Lissotriton > Lissotriton helveticus. The sequence goes on along the minus strand of NC_136061.1, from coordinate 1,443,058,808 downwards.
GACTGTTAAAGCAATCTTTATTGGGCATGGAACTTAAAACATATGGGGGGGCGTGGCTTGAACGCTGGCCAAGATGGCGGCGTAGTCCCGAGGCTCCGACACCGGCCTCGGACTAAAGGCAATTCTTGGCAGCTATTCGGAGATTTATAGACACATGAAGGCTGTATCGTGAACCGGAGCATGAGGAGAGCCTAGCGCCCTCATTGTTTCCCGGTTCGCGGCGATTTCTGAGGAACGCCCGTGGGTCCCGACTCCGGCACTCTCTTCCGCCATTTTGAGCGCCGGCCGCATTTTCTGAAGGCGGCCGGCATGAGAAGTCTATGTGATGCCTGCCCGACTTATTCACAACTCAATCTGCGCCAAATATAGCTGGTGAGCTTACCTACAAATGCTGGTTGCTTTCCTGTGCATTTTACTTCAAGTTTTACTTCAAGTTTCACTGTCTGCTATCCTTGGCGACATTTTGTGTACTGACTTTACTCCTTACTGCACAGCTCCATATGTCGCACTTATCACCACTTCAGTGAGCACTGGAAATTTCTGAGCAGTTGCTTTTTGGCGCATTTTCAGCCTGTATCTCCGTTCCTTTCATCATGTCTTCTTATACTGCTCACCACCATCAAGACTTATTACCTTTGCGGCTACCTCTGTGAGCCTACGCCACGTCCTTCTATCTCTCCCCTATTTTTTCTCATCTCGCCTGAACCTGTCCTGGAGAGCATCAGTGTACCTTTCTTCAGCCATGGAGTAATTCTATCTGCTCAGATTCGCCATCAGTATTGTTCTCTCACAGTTGCACCATAGAGACTTGCGCTCACCATCTTGACGTCTGTCTTCCTGCACGTCCAGCTTGCCTTGAGGGGATAAGATGGTGTCATTCTTTTTGATCAATATATGGCTATTATATGGTATTTTTATTTTGGTTTGAACTTTGTGCACTGGTGTTTTTACTCCTCTGCTCTATAAAGTGTCTGCTTTTTGCCCATCTCCTCGAGACCATATTTTTCAGGTCTTCCTGCACTTCTCTGTGTCACGATACCTGCTTGTTCATCGCTGGATTATTGCTCCTTCTTCATATGATATTCTGGGGTTTTCATGGGAAAACTCCGTAATTTGAAGCTTAACACTTCCTCTAAAGTGCCTGTTGGTTCAGATTCCGAATCTCCTTCTCAGGACTTTGAAGAAGGCATGTTATCAAAGTCTGATTCATCGCATGGAGCCATTCCTAAAGCACACAATGGGGGCAAATCGCCATCTTCCTTGGCCTCCTCTAAACGACTGAAGAAGGATCCTCCGTCCCCTGGGAGTACGTCTTCTTCCTCAGCTATGGATCTCATTTTGGAGGAGCTACGTGCTTTCAAACAATTTATGGAAGCCACCACTAAAAACATGCAGGCTATGCAGGAAAAGTGGTCATCTCTGGACTCGCGTGTGTTAACCCTAGAACAATCCACAGAATCTCTGCATTCCACTTGTTCCCATATTCCATCACTGGAGGCGGAGATACTTCTACTTAAAAAGCAGACAGAGGACTTGGAAAACAGAAACCGCAGGAATAACCTACACTTATATGGCCTTCCGGAACTTACAGAAGGGACTAACCCTACTACTTTCTTCCAGTCTTTTCTTGCTAAGATCCTGGATGCCCCGGCCTTATCCTCCATCAACATCCAAAGAGCCCATCGTCTTGGACCTAAGGTCACCACCAAACCTAGAGGAGTCATTATGTTGTTCCTGCAATACACCGACCTTTTACAGGTGCTTTCAGCCGCAAAGCTCAAGAAACAAATCATATGGCAGGGTCATCGTCTTTTTCCTTTGGATGTCTCCAAGGCCACCGCTGATCGGAGGAAGAAGTTCTTGGACATGCGTCCACAACTCAGAGCCCTCAACGCTAGATATGGTCTCCTACATCCATGTCTCTTTAAGGTTACTTACAAGGACAGAACCACCACCTATGAAGATCCTGCAGCCCTGCAAGCTTTTCTTCATCAACATGGTCCTGATGTTATGGACGTATCCATACCTTTCTGACAGGACCTGATAACCTTCGGATATCATCATACCATCGACCTGATGTCTCTCTCATGGCACTGATGTTGTGTTTTACTTGTAGTTTCCTATTATTGTTGTCATTTTTATCTTTCTGTCTCTCCCCTGTTTAATCCAACTTTTTCTTCATGATTCTTTTAGACTCTTGCATTCAACCTTCTGTTTCTCTTCTTTTTACAGATGTTCCCTTTTCTCTCTCTACCCTGATGTACCCTACTGTTTCTATATGCTGCCCTTTGGATTCATGATAATAGTGGTCCGGTGTCCGCTTTGGATGTTGTCGCTGTCTTCGCACGGCGCCACCACCCCTGTCCTCGTTTGCATTTTCCGTTTTTGTAAGTATGTCTCTCAGTCGTTCGTTTTGGACATGTACTATCTTCTTGATCTTTTTTGTTTCTGTCCTTTTTCTTTCTCTTCTATTCTTGGTCCTTTTCCTACTTTCCTTTTCTTTCTTCTTTCTTTCCTTTTGCTGTTTCTCTCTTCTCTATTTTTTCTTCATCTTTTCACGGTTCAGTATCTTCTCTAAAGTAGTTCCTTCCATCGTTTCTTTCTTTTTCTTCTCCTTTCCCTTTTCTCCTCCTATTCTTTCTTCCTCATCACTACATTTACTTTTCCTTCATTTCTCTCAGCATGTTTATATGCATTTAATGAGCATGTTTTTGCTAGTTGTTTCTCTTTACGGTTCCATTCCGTGTTACGTCATGGAACGTTAAAGGATTAAATAATCCTATTAAAAGGCAAAGGGTGTTATCACATTTGGCAAGACTCAAAACTGATGTTGCCCTTCTTCAGGAGTCTCATCTCTCAGAGGCAGAGGCTCTGAAGCTTAAGCGTTGTTGGGTGGGTCATGTTCTCTGCTCCCCCACTGTTAACAAGAAAAATGGTGTGGTGATTTTGTTGCATAAAAAGTTACATATTTCTTCAATTTCTCATGAATGTGATGTCAATGGTTGCTGGGTTATTGTTACATTGCTTATTGATAATATCCCTCTCACTCTTTTTAATGTGTATGCTCCTGCCTTGAGGGGATAAGATGGTGTCATTCTTTTTGATCAATATATGGCTATTATATGGTATTTTTATTTTGGTTTGAACTTTGTGCACTGGTGATTTTTACTCCTCTGCTCTATAAAGTGTCTGCTTTTTGCCCATCTCCTCGAGACCATATTTTTCAGGTCTTCCTGCACTTCTCTGTGTCACGATACCTGCTTGTTCATCGCTGGATTATTGCTCCTTCTTCATATGATATTCTGGGGTTTTCATGGGAAAACTCCTTAATTTGAAGCTTAACACTTCCTCTAAAGTGCCTGTTGGTTCAGATTCCGAATCTCCTTCTCAGGACTTTGAAGAAGGCATGTTATCAAAGTCTGATTCATCGCATGGAGCCATTCCTAAAGCACACAATGGGGGCAAATCGCCATCTTCCTTAGCCTCCTCTAAACGACTGAAGAAGGATCCTCCGTCTCCTGGGAGTACGTCTTCTTCCTCAGCTATGGATCTCATTTTGGAGGAGCTACGCGCTTTCAAACCATTTATGGAAGCCACCACTAAAAACATGCAGGCTATGCAGGAAAAGTGGTAATCTCTGGACTCGCGTGTGTTAACCCTAGAACAATCCACAGAATCTCTGCATTCCACTTGTTCCCATATTCCATCACTGGAGGCGGAGATACTTCTACTTAAAAAGCAGACAGAGGACTTGGAAAACAGAATTACTGACCGATTTCTCTGGTCAATACTGACTACAAGATTCTAGCTAAGATTCTGGCATTGCGAATGGATCCCCTCTTGCCTGACTCAGTCGGTCCGGAGCAATCGGGTTTTGTTAAGGGTCGTCTTTCCTCCGACAACTCTCGGGTTTCCCTTAACATTCTCAGCAGAGCTTCATCCTTGGACCTTCCTTTCGCAGCTATCTCCTTAGATGCGGAGAAAGCCTTTGACAGGATTGGATGAAACGTTATGTTTCAGGCTCTACGTTGGATTGGCATTCCTCCCAAATTCATTTCTATTATCTCCTTACTCTATTCTAATCCCCAGGCCTCCATTTTCGTCAATGGTATGACCTCGGATTATTTCTCTTTGCATAGGGGTGTCCGACAGGGTTGCCCACTCTCCCCCCTGCTTTTTGTCTTGGCCTTGGAGCCTTTCCCCACCAAAATTCGGCAGGATGATAATATATTGGGTATTCACTTCGGTTCTCATCAGGTCAAACTCTCGGTTTATGCAGGCGATATCCTATTTTATTGATCCGACCCTATTTCTTCTTTACCCTCTTTTCTTCAGCAGGTTTCTTCTTTTTCCGCAGTATCTGGTTATCGTTTAAACGCCGATAAATGTGAAATCCTCCCTCTAAACTCTCTTTGCCAAAAACATCTTTTTTTCTCAAACTGGTTTCTCGTGGCAACCTTCTAAAATCAAATATCTGGGTGTTTGGTTTGCTCCTCTCCTATCTGACACTCTTAAACTGAACTTTGATTATATTTCTAAGAAAATGGATACAGCTATCACACGGTGGCATCCACTCTTTTCGTCCTGGTGGGGCCGGCATAACTCTATAAAGATGATGTTATCCCCCCTTCTTCTTTATAGTATTTCTATGCTCCCAATGCGCATTCCGTTTTCTTTCTTCAAAAAGATTGACTCTTTATTACTAAAATTCTTATGGAATGGCAAACGACCCCGGATAGCTCTCGCCTCCCTACGGAAGGACAAGGCTCACTCCGGTGTGCGCTTTCCTGATTTTAGAGAATATAACTGAGCCTTTTCGCTGAAGCAATCAACTCGCTGATTTTCTTCTGATCTTCCTTTTTATCCCCCGTCTGGTTACGCATGGAATCCTCCTTTATTTCCCCTTTTAATTTCCGTGAATTCTTGTCTTTTACGTCCTATCCAACCCGCATCCACTCGCCTGTTATTTCTCACTCTCCCAATCTTCTTCTTCCTTACGTAACCTCTTCTTATCCGTCCCTTCTCTCCACTCACGAGCAATCGATCTGGAATAATTCACTTCTTAAAATCCGTAATCGCACCATTTTTTGGAAGATCTGGCATTCTCGAGGATTGTGTTGGATATCTCAATTACTCTCACATGGCGTCCCTCTCTCCTTCCTGGAACTTAAGTCCTCTTTCTCATTACCATCTTCTACTCGTTCACAGTATAATGCTCTTTACCCAGTCTTAATTCTTCATCTCCACTCCTTACCGCCTACAAACGATATTCCATCAGATCGTAAATCCACTTCCTTATTGTTAGAATCCTCTCCCTCTGCTTCTGCCCTTTATAATTCCTTTCGATATACAATTGACAGAGTAAAGTCCAAGATCGAAACCGCTTGGAAATCTGATCTTTCCCAGGATTGGTCGGTTCTTTTCTGGGATAAAATCTGGGCCAAGATTCATACGACCTGTAGAGCTGCTAATAATACCCAAACTTTATTTTATTTATTTATTTATTTTGAAAGTTTTGTATAGCGCGAACAAGATCTTTGCAGATATCAGAGCGCTTTACAGACGAAAAGAACAACGTGTGAGCAAATAGTATTGGGGTGGGGAAGGTATATGTGGGAGCATAGACCACCAGCTACATCAATAATGATACAAGTACAAATACAAGTACAAATAATTGATAGCGTAAACACTCAGGCAGGTCATCAACACGAGTCATGCAAAAATGCAAAAAAGGTCAGTAAGACTGAATGAAACAGCGTCTGTAACTAACATCCCCAGTAATAATTCAAGTGTATTTCGCCATGAGGATAGCTTTTACTTCTTTCTTATAAAGTACGGTAGAGGGGTGTGCCTGATTTCAGGGGGGAGTGAGTTCCAGATCCTGGGTGCCATTCCAGAGAAGGAGCGTTTATACGTTTTTTCCTTACGGAATCTTTGGGGCTTTAGCAGGAGATTGTTTGTGCCTCTAGTGATTCTAGAGCCTCCGGAAATCGACAGCTTTTGGGCGAGGTATCCGGGTGAGCTCATGTGGACAGCCTTGTGCGTGATGCTGGCGATTTTCAAATGAATTCTGGCTTCAAAAGGTAGCCAGTTCAGGGCTCTCAGGTCAGGGGATATGTGTGAGTGTTTTCTTGATCCGGTGATGAGTCTCGCTGCAGCGTTTAGAGAAGCTCTTATGGGTGCCGTGGTAGTTAGGGGGAGACCGCAGAGGGCTATGCTGCCGTAATCTATTCGAGGGATGACTAAAGCTTGTACCGCAGTTTGGAAATCTTTGGCTGGAAGGAAGGGTTTGAGTTTCCTTAAGGTATTGATCTGGTAGTTCGCCCCTTTAGTTGCTTTGTTGATGTGTTCCTGCATGTTGAGGTTGGTGTCAAGTGTTATGCCTAGAGATTTTGCTGAGTCTACAATGGTGGGATGAACATTGAGTGCGGTTAAGTGTTTAAGCCAGATTTGAGTGGTAGTGATCTTCGCAGGAGGTGAGATCAAGAAGAACTCTGTTTTAAGAGCATTGAGCTTGAGATGATTAGCGGCCAACCATGCTTGGGTGCTTCTGATCATTGAATTCAAGAGCATAATGTCTTTGGGTTATTGTACTTTGAGATAAAGTTGGGTGTCATCGGCATACATGTGGAATTGAACATTGGATGCTTGTAGCAAGGTGGTAAGAGGTTCCATGACTAGGTTAAACAAAGTTGGGGATAGGGAGGATCCTTGTGGGACGCCTAGCGATACCGGTATTGGAGAAGACATCAAGTTGTTACTCTTGAATTTCTGCGTTCTGTTGTGTAGAAAGGACGTGAACCACTTGAGCACAGTTCCAGATATACCCATTCTTGTGTTTAATAGATCAAGTAGGTTCTCATGTTTGACAGTGTCGAATGCAGAGGAGAGATCCAGAAGGATAAGGAGGCAGGTATCGTTTTGATCTAGGATTTGGAGGGCGTCGTCAATTATGTGTATCATAGCAGTTTCTGTGCTGTGGTCCGCGCTGAAGCCTGATTGATGAGTGTTGAGTAGATCAAACTGATTAATGTGATTAGTCAATTGGGTTTGTGCGCATTTTTCCAGTAGTTTGGCAAGAGTCGGAATATTGGTAATGGGACGGTAATTATTTAGATCAGAGGGGTCGGCTGTAGGTTTCTTTAGTAGAGGTGTGACTTGTCCAACTTTGAGGGAGTCGGGAATGGTCCCTTGTTGAAGAGAGCTGTTGATGATTTTAGTACAAAGTGGGAGGAGCGACGGGGTAAGGTCTTTGACAGCATTGGCAGGAAGGGGGTCCGAGAGGTGATTGGCTGGTTTCACAGTGCTGAGCAGTCTACCAATTTCTTCTTCCGAGTAGGTGGCAAAGGATGACCATGTAGCATTGTTTTTTGGTTCAGCGGGTGCTGTGCAGAGCGGTTTGGGATAGAGACTTACGTCAATGAGGAGATCGATCTTTATGTTGTCTGTTTTTTGGATAAAGAAAGAGGCGAAGTCTTCACAGGAGGGTGCTTCGCCCAGAGTACTGAGTGGTTGGGGTTGATCCTTGGATTGCGTTCTGATTAGCTCAAACAGCTTTCTCGGGCGGTTTTTGGCTTGGTCAAGCTGACGGCTGAAGAAATCCGATTTTGTGCGTTTTATTTTCCTGAATTAGGCATTTCTCTTTTTCTTCAGCGTTTTTAGGTGCAGTGCGGAGGGAGCTGATCTCCAGGTGCGCTCTGCCATTCGCATGGCCCGTCTATCGTCGTTGAGACTCCCGTTGTACCAAGGATTGGACATTTTTGCGGATGCTCTTTTTAGCTGCATAGGTGCAGCTTCATTAACTAAAGAGGTCATAGCATTGAGATAGTGATCCGTCAAGGCTTGGACATCCGCAACGCCAGTGGGAGGGAATAATATATTGCAGCTGTTGGGAGGTAGAGAGTTTGGGTTGAGTTTTTTTAAAGTCTCTTTTCCAGACTTTGGGTTTGAAGGATTGAACCGGGTTAAATTTGACTTTTTCGTTGATGAAGAACGTGACAATGTGATGATCTGACCAGTCACAGGGTTTGATAGATTCGAGCTGGATAGAGTCTTCTTTGGCGATGATAAGGTCGATGATAGAGCCTTTCTCGTGGGTCGGGCTGTTGCATATTTGGGTGAGGTCAAGGGCGTCAAGGAAGTTTTTAAGACTTTTCACCACCGCGTCATTATGATCGTTCCAGTGGAGGTTAAAGTCACCAAGGTATATTTGTGTGAGTTGTCGCCCCGAATTGGTGGTGATCGAATCCATAATTTGTTGCGCGAAGGTAAAGTTGTCCCCTGGTGGATGGTAAATGCCGTGGAGAGAGCATATCGGTTTGCCCTCACTGAGAATATCAAGGCAAATGTATTCACAGGAGGTTGGGGAGGGTAGGGAGGGAGAGGTTACTTTCCTGACAGAGAGGTTACTCCTGTGTATACATGCGATTCCCCCACCTTTTTGACCAACCCTGTCTAATCTGGTGATGTGGTAGTTGGGGGGAACCAGTATGTCCAGTATGGGTGTAGAAGATTCAGTTAGCCAGGTTTCAGTCATGATGATGAGGTCTAAGTCCAGTGATAAGATGAGATCAGCAATTGCAGAGGAGTGCCTAGAGGCGGATCTGCAGTTGAGGAGGGTGCATTTGAGACGGGGTGTGTCGAGGGTGGCAGGGGGTTCTAGAGAGAGGGGGACTTTTCTCAGGTTACTAAGGATAGAGATTCTGTTGTTTTGCGTGGGGGGTCTAAGGGGATTTGGATGAATCGTTGGAATGGCGCGGAGGGTATGTTGTTAAGGGGAGCTGGGTCGTAGGAGCAGAGGAGGGTGACTGTGTCGAGGTCCGATAGTGTGTTGCCGGTACGATGGGGGCGGTTTTCCCGATTGCGAACAGGGATGGAGATCCAGTGCGGGGGCGTTGAGTGCGAGAGTCAGCCGCCCGAGTGGAGGTCCTGTTAGGAAGGGTGGTGCTGGTGAAGGCGGGTGTGGGGTGTCCGGGATGTGTGCAGAGTAATTGTTTGATGATGTGAATGTCTTGTTTGAGCTTGAGGAGGGTGGTGGGTGAGGAGTGACTGGAATGCGAGCGGAGTAGTTGTTTGATGATGTGAATGTCTTCTTTGAGCTGGAGGAGGGAGGCCATAACGTGGTCTGATTTGGGATTTGTGTTGGTGATGGGTATTGGAGGGTTGGGGGAGGATGACATAGAATGGAGGAAGGTATTGGTGGTAGTTAGTTGTGATGGGGGCACATGTGGGGTAATGGGGGTGAGAATCGGGGGGGAGTGTCATTGTATGAGGTTCTTTTTTGCGGAGACGGAGTTGAATTGATAGTGGCGTGCTCAGAATGATTAGTTAATGTGTGGAAGTGGGGCTTCGAGTTGGGGGGGATAAAGGGTGGGGGTTGTCTGTGTGCGTGTCGGTCTGGTGCTGAACTCGGTTGGGCAACTTGTGGGTGGAAGCTGTGTTGTCATGGGTGAAAAGAATGGGCGTGTGGGCTGGTGACAGGGGGCAGGGGGTACGGTTGGTGAATATGGGTGACAGATCTATGTCAGTGATTGAGGGGTGTGAGGTATCTACCGTAGGTGGGTGTATGTCTAAGGTGCTGATGGTAGAGGAGAGGTGCATGTCCATTTGGGGCTGAGGAATGCTAGAGGCGTAGTAGTTGGGGGTTGTGGTGTCAGGGGGGAGAGGAGTGTGAGTGGTATGAATGGAGGTCAGGGTGTTGGTGGGACGGGAGGGGGTGCGGCTGGTGTATGTCGGGGAGAGATCTAAGTCTGTGATTGAGGGGTTAATATAAATGGGTGTCACCCCAAGTTATATGCTATCTAACAATAGTGTGTAGTCAAAAATAAATGAGGTATATAAGTCAACAGCAAAATACAATTACAACCAAAAATTATATGAGACCTAAAGTGACCCTAGTGAGCAACCCAAATATATGAGGTAGCAATTGGTGCATAGGGTGAAGAAAAAGTGGGATGTGTAAATATATGATGTAAATATATGAGGTAGCGTCGGTGCGTTACATTTGAAGAAAAAGTGAGATGTGCAAGATACAACTAGGCATATACATAAAGTACCACTGTAGTAAGGCAAACTTTTACTCGAGAGGAATGACTAGTCCATGATGGTCGCCAGGGATAGGCAGTCTAAGATGGCCGAACCGCTAGGGGAGATCGAGAGATTAGTCCTCTGTCAGTTGCTATTACTTTGTGCATCAGGGAGGGCAGGTTCACTTTCAATTAGAGCAGGCCCATCTCGTAGTATGCTGAGGAGGGGAGCTTATCTCTACTTCTAGTGGACTTGTGTGGAGGAGTTGAGCTGAAGAGCCTCGTGGACATCAGGGGGATCAGTGAGATTTATTGCTACAGTTTTATGGCCCCAGCCATTTTGCACAAAGGAGATAGTTTAAGATGTGAGCAGGCGGGTGGGGCGAAATAAATAAATACCTTATAGGCCAGCTGCATCGATTGCATGTTGATTTTGCCAGCATAGATTGTCAGGTTGCTGTTACAATGCTTAATCAAATTGAATACAGAGGTGGAGAGGGGTCTCTCCCAAAGCCCTCCAATGCCTCTGTCTCTCCAGCCTCCGATGGCAGGCTCCACTCCTCAGACGACCCTCCTGTTCCCTCCTGGTCCTGTTAGTGTGCCGCGTCTGAGGACCGAGGTGTGAGCTGATCGCAACGATCTGGTACCAGCTCCCTTCTGCCGAGGAGCGCGCTGGGGGGGGGCCTCTCCCAGCCCTTTGATGCCGCCGCGCTTCCTCCGCCGTGGAGCCGGGACCCCTGCTTCACCATAAATAAATAAAAACCAGCAGCCCTAAATCAAAGCGCAACAGCCCTCGTCTCTGCCGCGGATCAGGCGGGGGGGGGCCTCCCGGTCCTCCGAGGCCGCCGCGTTTACAACGGGTGGCTCCTCTCTGCCAGACCCCGCCGGTCGCAGCAGCCAGCGCCGCAACTCGCGCCTCTGCCTCCCTCAGCTCCCCAGAGCCGCTACGAATCCTCAGCTGTGGTGCGGGCCGATCACAGGGCCAACCACGGTGCAGGCTCAGCCGGTTCCTGGAGCCCCAGCCGCCCAGGGCCAACCACGGTGCAGGCTCAGCCGGTTCCTGGAGCCCCAGCCGGCCAGGGCCAACCACGGTGCAGGCTCAGCCGGTTCCCGGAGCCCCAGCCGCCCAGTCCCGGCTGCTCGACGGGGGAAATGACCAGAGGCAGGTCGCGGGGCTTTGCAGGCACCGACCTCCGCCAAACCGCCTGACTCGTCGATCAACTCTGGCTCTGCAGTCTCGCTGAACCCCAGCCGCCCACTCCCGGCATCGCGATGTGGGAGCCCGAGGCGAGTGTCCAGTGGCAGGTCGCGATGCACCCCAGGCTCCAGCCTCCGTAAATCAGGTCAGCTATCCACTTTATACTTTATTTATCACAGAACTCTATTTACCCCACATGTGTTATCACATTTTTCACCAGACAGTCCTTCTACTTGTTGGTCATGCTCCTGTCCATCTGCTGACCTCAAACACATGTTGTTTGACTGTCCTCCTATTTCCAAGTTTTGGACACTGGTCTGGTCTCAAATACAAAAGATTTTCCAATTTCAGATTTCCTTCTCCCCTTCTCAAATTTTTCTAGAATCCCTCTCACCGGCACTTCCCCGATCTCCTCATCATTACCTCCTACTTGACCTTTTGAATGCTGTCGCTTTCCATAACATTACTTCTAATTGGAAACAAGATACAAACGTCTCCTTTTTATTCTTGGTGGAATGCAGTCTGTTTTCATCACCGACTAGATACTAACTATGTTTCCCCCATCTCCCTGGCAATTAAACGTGATCTGCTTTGGCTCCCTTTGGTAACGTATCTTTCCTCCTCTGCTCCAGTACATACCTCTCCGGATCCGGGCGTAATGGAGGTACGCAAACCACCGTGACTTTTTTGCCTTCTGTTAGAATTACATTCACAGCATTTTTACTGTAATTCTAATTAACACACACGTTTGTGCAAAAATCTTTATGCTTGTTATCCATGCCTTTCGCAAGAGTTTATTGTAAAGCTTATTTCCTTTTTGTATTTATATTTGCTGATCCTTTTCATTAAGATGTATTTCATTGTCATATCCATTTCCTGTTTTTTCCTCCCCCCTCTCCTCCCTTTCTTTATTTCTTCAATAAAATCAAACTAAAAAAAAACCATATGATATCAAAAACAATTACTGATTTCATTCCAGAGAACGACTAAGCCTTTTTTGACTGAATGCAAAATTGATGTCTTGTTTTTCTATGTGCGCTCATCTTCCTTTAAAAAGTGTCTTCAAATTGAAGTATACTCCTGTCTGCAGGTGCTCAAAAAACGGACTAAATTTCCCCATGTTTGAGATACCTTCACTGGCAATCTCTTTATTTTCACATTCAGTTTAGATGTGAGTGCCATGCTTATAAATTGGGGTCGAATATGTGTTTGTTTGTATAAGCTTTATTTGACAAAAGATGTCATAAAAGCGATAAAAATGGATTTTATTTTTAAAGAGAAACACAATGGCACAACATCATGAACATATGGACAGACAATGCAACATAATAGCCCATTGGGCCCTTGAAACAGTAAAACATTTGATGGAAAACAAGAAGAGAGCAAGGGAAAATAAGGGGTATGTCCTTGTCCCCAATGCAATACTAGGCTAAACAATGTGGACGGACCCACTGAGTAAATGTGTAACAATCACTGTGATGGTAAGTACATGAACCTTTTAGGTATGCTTAAAAGACCCCTCACACACCAACCTAGTTGGTGTCATGCTTTATTATTGGGGTCCCAACCGGGTGGCCGAATGGCCCCCCTGTTGTGCTTCAATGGCTGATTACAGCGGAGCTAGTGTGGTGTAATTATGTGAATTTTAAAAATATCTCTGAAAATCCTTGCCTGTCAAATGTATTAATGGCGACTCAGGATATGGATAAACATATATGTGATGTAACTACTAGGGAGTTTTTACCCTTAGTTGGCTAGATGGCGTGGTCTACATGTTTCAGCCCGAAAGATAAATAAGGTGGGTTTTCTTCAGGACCGGGTTTGTGAGTGGCAAATGTGAAATGGCCATGTGAAATGGTGAAGTGCCTAGACTTGTGCAAAGGTGTGTGGTAAAAGTGTTGGCGTACTCACAGACACTCTGTCAATAAAAACCTGTTGGGGAGAGAAAAGGACAAGACACATATAGTAGCAACATAAAATGCAATCTTAAGAAGGTGCCGCAGTCATTGTTTCAGGTAAGTGACTACCACAGTGATTTAATACATAGCCGTGATTAGGTGGCAGTGCATGCTGCTGATGGCTCAAGGTGTGCGCAGCGTCTATATTGTAACATGCAGCGAGGGACTCCAAGCTGAAGATTTATGCAGCGTTGACGGCGTGTTGTCATAGGTGATCAGGAGAATAGAAATCACAGGAACAATGTATTAATCCTGTGAGGCCCTTGATTGCTAGGAGCGCCATGTGCTAAACAGGGGGTGACTACACGTGTAGACTAACATACGGTTGTTTAGAATGGTGTAAAGTTATTTAAAAAAGGGTTAAAACTAGATAGTCAAATTGCAAAAATAAAGCTTTACGTCTCATAATTACACTAGGTTGAAGTGTTGAGCAGAGATTCGAGGCTCGGGAGGGGTCTCATCTGTAGACCCACTCTGAAGAAATGGAGAGAGGGAGGCACGGTGAGACCTGATGTCCGTTAGTGCTCAAATGCCTCAGGTTAGAATATCGGATGAGCAACTTTACTTGGTTTAGATGAGAATCCTGCTAGTAACCTGCTGTGGTCTCCTGTAGTCCCGGCTGGTGAAAATTGTTAGTGAGCTTGAGGATTTTAAGCCGGGCAGCACTGTCAGGTACGTGCAGGATAGAGCGTCCTGACGAGTGAATGGTGTTTACTGGAACTGTTCCTGCGCATGTACGCGTGCATTGTCAAACAGTAGACAGGAGGCGAAGGAGTTGGATGGAAACAGGACCATCTTTGATGGTCCTGTAAAGGAGCTTTTATGCTGTGTTTGACCGCAAAAAAAGATGTAGAGTCAATACAATCTGCATGTAAATGAATCCAAAAGAAGTAAAGAAACGCAAAATGGGAATGGTGTGAGCATTGCTTCAGGAAAAGCAATGTACGTATGGCAAGACAGTTTTGGCATGTCCTATAGATCATACAAGCATAGAAAGTTCAGGCGGCATTTTTTCTAAGTATAGCTACATATATTTGGTAGGATATATCCGAAAAATAAAGGAGTTTTGACACAGAGCCAATAGATGAGGCACTATCTGTGTTTCAAGTTGGACAGTTGTGTAGGGGTGATGGAGCAATGTTTCGCACGTAAAGAAACTTGCTTGGATTCAATCCTCTCGAATAACATGTAATAATGTAGCCAACATGTTTTGTGAATACTATTAAGTACATTACTGTAGGAGAGTAGGGTCTGCTTTCCTATGGTCACCCCAATTTTTGCTTTTTGCTTCACTGGTTTTCGACTTAATGTGGCTGTGGGCCTGCTAATCAGACCCACAGCCTGCTGTTCTCTCTCTAAATTATGTTTATGTTTATGTTTATGTTTATGCACTTGTATAGCGCGGCTGTCACTCCAAGGAGTATCTTGGCGCTTAAAGCCCGTAGCCTAAATGGAAGGCCGGAAATGTCAGCTCGCAACATCCGTCTTGTCCATACTGAACACACTCTGACTAAACCAATGTCATACAGACCATATCTGAGAGGTTGAAAATCCAAGTTTTCAGAGCCTTGCGGAAGTTTTTCTCAATGGGGATCAGGCGCAAATTGGGTGGGAGTTTATTCCAGGCTTTCGCACCCAATGTTGCGAGGGATTTGCCTCCTCTTGTTGAGAGTCTGAATTTGGGGATCTGTAATAGATTCATATTGGCTGATCTGAGAGAGCGTGTAGGTGCATACCGTTTAAACCAAGGGAGAAAGTATTTGGGTCCTTGTTGGTGATAAGCTCTGAAGGTAATCACAAGGATTTTGAACAGTATGCGTTTGTGGATGGGTAGCCAGTGTAGGGCCTTGAGAGCGGCCGAGGCAGATGACCTCCTCGGCCATTTCAGGACCAGACGGGCAGCGGCATTTTGGACAACCTGCAGCCTATGCAGGACAGATCGATTTAGTCCTGCATATAGGCTGTTACAGTAGTCCAAACGAGATGTTACAAGTGCCACTGTCACCGTCTTCCTGGCCGTCAGAGGCAGAAAGTCAAAAAACTTTCTAAGTCCTCTGATGGTGTTGAAGCAAGACCCAGCCACTGCCCCTGCCTGCTGTTTAAAAGATAGGGCACTGTCAAACCTGATCCCTAGGTTCCGGGCCGTGGCAATGGTATCTGGAGGGGACTCCACATCCAATGGCCACCAAAGACTAGGGGAAAAGGGATTTTGGGGTCCGAAAGGAATGATTTCGGTCTTCCCGGTGTTACATTTGAGATGGTTCTCACGCATCCAAATAAAGGTGGCGGTGAGGCAGTCTTTTAGATTTTCCTCTGCCTTTCCATTTTCCCTGTCTAATACCAGAATGAGCTGAGTATCGTCAGCGTAAGAAATAGTACTGATGTTAAAAGACGAAATCAGCTCAATCAAGGGGGTCATATATAGGTTGAACAGTACCGGGCTCAAAGTGGAGCCCTGAGGTACCCCTGTTAGTATAATTTTTTCCTCGGAGCAGTGTTCTCCCAACACCGTGACCTGTCTACGGTGGTCAAGGAAGTTCTTCAACCAGTCCAACACAGTACCCGCTATCCCTGCTGCTACCAGACGACTGATCAGTATTGAGTGGGACACCGTATCGAAGGCCGCCGATAGATCAAGCAAGACAAGGACGGCCTTCTTCCCTTGATCCATGGCGGTCTTCAATGTCTCCACGGTGTACAGGAGGGCAGACTCAGTGGAGTGTGAGGCCCGAAACCCAGCTTGATTGGGGTGCAGGATATCCTCGTCCTCCAGGAATTTAGTCAGCTGTTTGTTCACCACTGATTCAGTCATTTTAAAAAGCAGCGGCAGCAAGGAGATTGGGCGGAGGTTGGAGAGTGTTGTGGGATCTGGCAGAGGTTTTTTTTGCAGTGGCTTTACTGCCGCCAGTTTCCATTCCGATGGAATCATGGCAGAAGACAGGGATGAATTTATAATGCTATTTATGGTAGGGTTAACTGTATCTACCAGGGCATGTATCAGCATGGGGGGGCAGGGATCAAAGGGAGAACCAGATTTAGTCGACAAAATCAGTTGACGTGAGTCTTCTGAACTAATAGGTAGAAAATCGCAGAGTTGTGCTACTCCAGAGGGGGTTTCTCGGTCCTCTACTGCCTTAGCAGTCAATGGTTCAGAAAAATCCTTGGTAAGGTTTGATATTTTTGATTCAAAATAATCTGCAATCGAATTGCACAAAGTGAGGGAGGGAGGGATTTCCGATAGGAGGAACCTTGGTTTCGTAAAATCATTGACTATTTTAAAAATTTCTTTTTGTGTATTGTTTGAGGAATCAATAGCTTTTACATAGTAGTCCTTTTTGGCCGTTTTAATCTGTGCATGATATAGCCTCCTAGATTCTTTATAATGACCGAGGTCTTCCTCCTTATATAGGCGACGCCATTTCCTCTCCAGTCTTCTAACCTCAACATGTTTCTCTTTCAAGGAGAGTGAGAACCAGGGTGCCGTTTTTTTATTGTGATGTGATTTTTTCTGGTTTTTGGCCTTGGGGGGACCACAGATTTCCTTAACCCAATGATTAAAGTTGTTATTATCTGCCGCCGTGACAC
This sequence comes from Lissotriton helveticus, assembly GCF_964261635.1. Classification (NCBI taxonomy): domain Eukaryota; kingdom Metazoa; phylum Chordata; class Amphibia; order Caudata; family Salamandridae; genus Lissotriton; species Lissotriton helveticus. The sequence goes on along the minus strand of NC_136061.1, from coordinate 1,443,042,042 downwards.
CCGTAAAAAGGGGTTTAAGTGCCATGGCTCTTTGTTGCAAATCTGGGTCATTGCTAATTTTTTTCCAGTCATGTTTCATGCTGGCGTCAGCCATAGGGACACCCTTTCTGAGCCCCTTCCCCTCTACTGGGAGGTCAAATGGGATGAACATGTGGTCAGTCCAAATTAAAGGACAGGGCGATTTTACCTTTAAGGATGCTAGGTTTGTACATACACAATCCAATATATGTCCAGCCTTGTGAGTGGGGTCCCGTGTCAATAGGGTCAGGCCCAGTACGTCTATTAGCTCTTTGAAACAAGACGCATTGGAATCTGAGTCAGAGTCCAGGTGAAGATTTAAATCTCCTAGGATAGTGAAATTAGCGAATTTAAGTGCAAGATTGCTGACTACCTCAGCTAAACTATCTAGGAAGTTTTTCTGTGGACCTGGTGGCCGGTATATCAATACTCCAGACAGAGTAAAAATGATGGTATTATGCATATGGAGATTGAAACCCAGGCTTTCTGCCCCCCTTAAATCTGGGAGTTCAAACGTAGTGCATTTGATCGAATCACGGTGGATAATGGCAACCCCCCCTCCGCGTTGTGTCGGCCTGTCCAATCGCTGGATATGATACCCTTGCGGCAAGGCGAAAACAACATCAGGGGTACACCAGGCTTTAAGCCACGTCTCTGTAACGAACAGGCAATCGAGGTCATTTTCCGCAATTAGATCGTGCACATGCGCTCCATTATTACACATTTTACATATAATCCATGTACTATAGTTACATGACCAATTTGGTAATGGACACCTTATCAGCCCCTGTACAGTGCACTATAGGTGCCCAGGGCATAGGTGCATCCAAGGCCTACCAGGGGCTGCAGCATATATTTTGCCACCCCTGGCTGGCCATTCAAATCGACACAACTGGCTGATCACCCAGCTGGGGCAAGGTGGTGTACTCGCCCCTTGCTTAGATATAGTATACCTATATCTAACCTATATCTGGACACATATGCACCTATAAGTCACTCCTATGGCAGGCCTTTACAATCCTGGAGGCAGAGTGCTTGGTTTTATGTGAGATGGTGCTCTAGCATGAGCTGAGCCTGTCTGCAGAGTTCGGAACCATTTCCTTACTGCTGTTCCAGGATATTGCCATACCATATACTCTTAAGTGCATTATAATCCTCGCGGTTATTGCTAACTTTGGTTTGGCTTTATCAAAACATGTCGTATAAGGTGTCATACACTTTGGAATACTACCCCCTCGCCAGTTCTGGCGACGGGGGTAGCATTCCACCCTTCTAGAGGGAGAAGACATGTTACTTTCCTTAAAACGTGGTTAATCCTAACCAGAGCCTCAGCATCACAAAATGCTGCCCCGACACAAGTCTGGGCTCCTGCTGCTCACCGAAACCTGGCAGGGGAGGCTTGGAAAAAGAGTTTCCTGTCACAGGGAGGTGCTACACCACCCCAGACAGGAAATAGTGGATTGGAGCAGGGAGGGTTAAAAGAAACTAGACACTGCCTGGGGCACACAAGGTGTCCCATGCAAAATCCAAACAGGTTCTGGGGCACTCCAGCCCCAGCTCTGGCACGAAACTGGACAAAGGGAAAGGGGTGTAACCACCCCCTTCCTGGGTTCCACCCATAGGAGGGACCTAGCAGGTAATCCTGCCCCTTGATTTGGAATAAAGGGAGGAGTTGTGCCAATGCATATCCGATTATCCTGACTGAAACTTTGATACATAACTCTGGACCCTTCGACATCCCACTCGACGTGGAAGACTGAAGAATCTCCCTTGTGGTCAAGGAGCCCAACGGTTTGCTTTGTTGCAGTTCCCGCTAGAACTAGAGCAACAGAGATCAACAAGACCCAACTTCCCTGACTTCCAGCAGCCCTATCCACAGTCCCAGCGAATCTGAGACCCTTGGAGGCGACGTGAAGCGTGGAGCCGGCCATCTTGAAAAAACTACAAAGTGCTGACCGTGCAGCTCCCGAGGCTTCCTTGAAGCTGTGCATTGGGGTTTGAGAAGCTAGAGCCCCGAGCAGCGTTTGCACCGAAGATCTCCCCTCCACACTCACTGAGTGCTGCGTGGGGCCCTTTTGCATTTTTCTGCTTGACGCGTTGGTCCAGTCACTTGCCCGTTGGCTAGTGGCCCCAATACCAACGATCCTTTGAATTTACACTAGTAGTCTGGTTGCTCCAGACTGGCCCTCGCTCCCCTGAAAAGGAGCAATCTATCTGACCTTGCTGGTCCGAACAAGAAGCGATCTTCCAATTCTGCATGGGTTGCACTTGCCAAGGCTTGTTAACTCCAATCCAGAAGCCACAAATGGGGGTGGGGTCGCACACTACTCACACACCGGCGGTGTCGCCACAAGGACTCTGGTCAATGTAGTAAAGTATTCGCGATGCATCATCTTTCGATCTGCTATCTTCGCTGTCTTCGCCATCCCTGGACACGTGTTTCGGGGTATTACCCCTCCTCAGCAGGGATAGGCCGTGTACTGGGGTTGCCGATGGCTGCCAATATCTGCCAGGTATAGTACCACTTAGGCGCGTAGGTGCGGGATCCCAGGCTCGTCAGCCCACTGCTCAAGGGAGCTTTAGAGTTACAAATGGGGGTGGGGTCGCACACTACTCACACACCGGCGGTGTCGCCCCAAGGACTCTGGTCAATGTAGTAAAGTATTCGCGATGCATCATCTTTCGATCTTCTGCTATCTTCGCTGTCTTCGCCATCCCTGGACACGTGTTTCGGGGTATTACCCCTCCTCAGCAGGGATAGGCCGTGTACTGGGGTTGCCGATGGCTGCCAATATCTGCCAGGTATAGTACCACTCAGGCGCGTAGGTGCGGGATCCCAGGCTCGTCAGCCCACTGCTCAAGGGAGCTTTAAAGTTACAAATGGGGGTGGGGTCGCACACTACTCACACACCGGTGGTGTAGCCCCAAGGACTCTGGTCAATGTAGTAAAGTATTTGCGATGCATCATCTTTCGATCTTCTGCTATCTTTGCTGTCTTCGCCATCCCTGGACACGTGTTTCGGGGTATTACCCCATCTCAGCAGGGATAGGCCGTGTACTGGGGTTGCCGATGGCTGCCAATATCTGCCAGGTATAGTACCACTCAGGCGCGTAGGTGCGGGATCCCAGGCTCGTCAGCCCACTGCTCAAGGGAGCTTTAAAGTTACAAATGGGGGTGGGGTCGCACACTACTCACACACCGGCGGTGTCGCCCCAAGGACTCTGGTCAATGTAGTAAAGTATTTGCGATGCATCATCTTTCGATCTTCTGCTATCTTCGCCGTCTTCGCCTTCCCTGGACACGTGTTTCGGGGTATTACCCCTCCTCAGCAGGGATAGGCCGTGTACTGGGGTTGCCGATGGCTGCCAATATCTGCCAGGTATAGTACCACTCAGGCGCGTAGGTGCGGGATCCCAGGCTCGTCAGCCCACTGCTCAAGGGAGCTTTAAAGTTACAAATGGTACTATACCTGACACTTTACTACATTAACCATAGTCCTTAGGGGCGACACCGCCGGTGTGTGAGTAGTGTGCGACCCCACCCCCATTTCCAATCCAGAAGCCGTCACCGCCGACAGCGAGAAGCTTTGTGGGACTGCTCGTGATTCACTCCAGGTCATCCTCGGTGCCCCAGAGTCCACGTGGCAGCGGAGACAAGCTTCTCAACAACCACCTGATTGCGCCCGACATCGCCTGGTTCCTTCCTGGTTCCTTCCTGGTCACTGGCTAGTGACCCAGACTCTGTCCCTCTGCTTTCAGGTACTCTACATCTTCGATCCACCCTTGGATCCAACCGGACTCTTCTCTCCTGGCCGCCTGCAGCATCTTCTTCTCCAGGCTCCATAGATCTACATGACGAAACCCAACACACTTTGGCACCTATGCACCAGCTTCCTGTGGGTGAGGTAACTCATGAACGCCGGTGCTCCTGTAGGGGTTTACACCTCCAGTGTTCTAGTTTAAAGTGTGGTAATTCTATTCCAGTCGGAAGACCCTTAAAACTGTAACTCGATAACTTTTACGCCCTATTGTCTTTGCATTGGTGCATGCGTGTGCTTTTGGCGCTGCACCCGAATCCCGCTGGCTACTCCCGTCCTAACTGCTGTTAGTCCAGTGTAGTCCCAGCGATTCCCAAGGCCCCAGGCCTTACCACTGTTCGTAAAGTGATAGTTATACCACTTTTTTGATATATGGTTTGAGTGGCCACCGGCCTCATCTGTAAATGTGCAACTTTCATATGTAAAACTGTGCGTTTGTTTAAACGCTTGTGCTTCTATACTCATAAAGAGTACAGGGGATTATTCTAGTAATAAATACATATATTTTAATATTATATAACTTGTGTGGTGTCCTTTCATTTGATATTACAGGAATGCATATGGTAAAACAGCTGGCTTCACATGCCCTCTTGAGTTTAACCTGAAGGCTGCTTAGTCCATGCTACCATTAGGATAGCTTGTCTTTTTAAGGTTGACTTACAACCACCAGCACAAGGGATTGTTTGGACTGATACAAGGTGCCCCCAGAAATGGAGACATCATACATCAGGCCAACTTCTCACAATTACAATACATATTTTTCATCTAGGGAAGCTTTTCAGTGTACTTTACTAACCAGTAACTCGAGTGTCCAAAAATGGCTGCCGAAAATGCTGGATTCTTCTGCGCATGTGTCTACTGCATCTACATAGTATGACGTCTTTTGCTTGGTGGGAATTCTTTGCAGCTGCGCAGTAGTATTTAAGATGGCCGCTTGAATCTCACAAGCTAATGCACATGCTGTGCTGAAACTAAGTCTTGCTCATTCTACTATACTGCTAATACTACACTTAAAATGTAATAAAGGGAATAGAGTAGGAATGAGTGGTGTACAGTGCATTCATTTATTTTCATATTCTAATGTTTTTCTTTGACTTTATTATTAATTCGTAGTTTGGCCTGGAGGGTGTCTGAAATCTCCATCTTGGAATGATGCGCACGAGCATGAAATTATGACTGCCTGGAACCCGGAAAAACGTGGCAAATAAGGAAGCACACAAACTGTAACACGGCACACATCATCTACCGTATCGTATGCTTCTGCAACTTTACATACATCGGGATGACAAATCGTAAGGTAAAGACCAGGACCTGTGAACAACGCAGGACTATCAGATATAAGAAGATTACCACACGAATGACTAACCACTTCCTAGAGGCAGGCCACACAACCAATGACATGCTTTGGGTCGTCATTGAAACACTGGATCCCAACCTACCAAACATACAGAGTCGCCTCTTAGAAAAAGAGCAGGGATGGATCTACAGCTTGTCCAGTCACAAAACAGGCCTCAACTATAACAATTCCGTGGAACAGCCTCAGAAAGCCTCCATGATATCTACAAATGGCAATCTTATCCAATATTCAATACCAAGCCCAGGTGGCTAAGACACTATTTCTTACACCACGTGGCCTCCTAGAGCAGCCCATAAAAACCTCCTGATGGCACTTCATCTATAAGCATGTGTGCCCTGTACTCAACTGTCCTACTTGAAACACAGATAGGGCCTCATCTATTGGCCCTGTGTCAAAACTCCTTTAAATTTGGATATAGCTTACCTCATATATGTAGCTATACTTAGAAAAAATGCCGCCGGAACTTTCTATGCTCGTAAGATCTACAGGACATGGCAACACCGTCTTGCCATACGTACATTATGTTTCCTGAAGCAAGGCTCACATCATTCCCATTTTGTGTTTCTTTGCTTCTTTTGCATTCATTTACAAGCAGATTGTATTGACTCTACCCCTTTTTTTAGAACAAACACAGCCTTAAAGCTCCTTTACAGGATCCAAAGATGGCCACTACCAAATGGACCTGTTTCCATCTAACTCCTTCACCTCCTGTCTACCGTTTGACAGCGCATGCACGCATATGCGCAGGAACAGTTCCAGTAAACATCACTCACTCGTCAGGACGCTCTATCCTGCACGTATCTGACAGTGCTGGCCTGCTTCAAAGCCTCAAGCTCACTAACAATTTTCACCAGCCGGGACTACGGGAGAACACAGCAGGTTACTAGCAGGATTCTCATCTAAACGATGTAAGGTTGCACATCCGATATTATAACCCGGGCATTTGAGCACTCACGGACAGCAGTGCTCACCGTGCCTCCCTCTCTCCATTTCTTTAGAGTGGGACTACAGATGAGATCCCTCCCGGGCCTCGAATCTCTGCCCAACACTTAAACCTAGTGTATTTATGAGACATAGGGGCAGATTTATGTCAGACTTACGCCACGTTTACGCCGCCGTTGCGTGACGCAACGGCGCGGAAACGTGGCACATCCCTGCAACCTATTTACAACGTGATGCATCTAGGCAGATGCGTCACGTTGTAAAGCCCTGCGCCACATGAAACCTGCGCCAGGTTTCATGTGGGCGTTCTGTCGCAGGGTGGGCGTTCCCTCGTAGGAAAGCCCCGTAAAACTGACGCAGTGAAATCTACAAGATTTCACTGAGTCAGTTTTACGACGCTGATGCGGCAAATCTTTACGCCTGCTTGAAGCAGGCGTAAGGAGTGACGCACCAAGTTATGTATGGGTGGCCTCTGTACATTGCAGGAGTTGCGTCGCACTTGCGATGCTACTCCAGCAATGCTCCATCCGTACACCACAAGATGCGTCACGCATCTGCCCTTCCTTGCACCATGGTGTGATTTGCAGAGATGCGCCAGAACTCATAAATATGCCCCAAAATGCTTTAAATCTAGTCTAAACTGCCGCATGTTTGTCTACACGTGTGGTCACCCCCCATTTAGCACATCGCACTCCTAGCAATCAAGGCCTCACAGGATTAATACATTGTCCCTGTGATTTCTATTCTCCTAAGCACTTGATCACCCATGATGACACGCCGTCAACGCTGCATAAATCTTCAGCTTGGAGTCCCTCGTTGCATGTTACAATATAGCCGCAGCGCATACCTTAAGCCATCAGCAGCATGCGTCGCCACCTAATCACGGCTATGTAATAAATCACTGTGGTAGTCACTTACCTGAGAGAATTACTGCAGCACCTTCTTAAGATTGCTTTTTATGTTGCTACTATATGTGTCTTGTCTTGTCCTTTTCTCTCCCCAACTGGTTTTTATTGACAGTGTCTATCAGTACACCAACACTTTTATCACACACCTTAGCACATGTGTAGGCACTTCACCATTTCACGTTTGCCACTCACTTTTTTTCACAATCCCAGAACTGAAGAAAGCCGACCTTATGTAACTTTCAGACTGAAACATCTAGAACACATCATCTAGCCAATCAAGGGTAATAACTCCCTAGTAGTTGCATCACATATATTTTTATCCATATCCTGAGCCCCCATTAATACATTTTACAGACAAGTATTCTCAGAGATATTTTTTAAATTCACAACACTTCACATAATTACACCACACCAGCTCTGCTGTAATCAGGTGGTGTAGCACAACCGGGGGGCATTCGGCCACCTGGTTGGGACCCCAATGATGAAGCATGACACCAACTGGGGTATTAGGGTTCTTTTAAGCATGCCTAATAGTTTCATGTACTTACCATCACAGCGATTGTTACCCATTTACTCAGTGGCACAGTAAAACATTTGTAATATTCAAATAGTAAAAAATTCATGCGTAAATTAAAAATGTACAGTTAATACATCAGTTAAAAATAGACTATAAGAACGGAATAAAAGCAGATAGCATTTCATCTTAATAACAAGCTAATTCTGGACTTTTCCGGGGATAGCAGCAAAAAATGGCAAATAAAGTGCTTGTGCATGGGAAATTGTTTTTTATTCTGTATTTCGGTGGACAGGCTTGGAGTCGTTACGCAGGTTTGTCACAACTTCGACCAAATCAAAGCTGCCCCACTTGCCTGGCAGGAAACCTTGCTATGCAACAAGCAAAAAGAGGTCTGGAATAAGACCTAAGAATGCGCAGGGCTGGGTGGTAATCCCGTGAGCCCAATTTCTGACAAAGCAATTTTAGCCATTTACCCCGTGAGCTGTTATATGCCGGGCAGGCGAACATTACACGGGCAATGCTTCCTATCAGGGTTCTCCAACATGGGCAATATTTTGGTGTCTCGTTGCATGAGTGCCATTTCGCGGTCATCTCGCAGACAGGTAAAGTGCCAAACCTGAAATGTATATACAACATCTGTCCCTAGGGACCTAGATTATGTCAAGAAACGGCACAAGATATCTAGTTTGTTTATGTGAATAAAATGCCATTGTTAGTTTGCCCACATTAGGTTTACTGCAAAAAACACAGTTGATGGACAGAATGTAGAACAATGTAATACATTCAACCAGTACAAGGATCTGGGCCTAAATCCATCTTTTTTTGCACTCCACACCACCCTGGGTTAGACACTGGCTATATGCAAATCAGCTCTGACCCTGTGCCTCATGGGAACAGTCCAGTCCGAACTACCAAGCCATGTCTTTCCCAGACCGGAATCAAGCATCCAAGGACCGGTTTCTGGCTATCAGCCTTCATCAGCCTGGATAGCTTGACTCCAGTAGTGTGGAGAGCCTGGGACTCACGTCTGAGCATACCCAGCCCACTCGGGGTGAAAATTGCAAAAAACACAGTTGATGGACAAAATGTAGAACAATGTCATATATTCACCCCAGTACAAGGATCTGGACCTAAATACATCGTTTTTTTGCACTCCACACCACCCTGGGTTAGACAATGGTTATATGCAAATCAGCTCTGACCCTGTGCCTCATGGGAACAGTCCAGTCCGAACTACCAAGCTATGTCTTTCCCAGACCGCAATCAAGCATCCAAGGACTGGTTTCTGGCTATCAGCCTTCATCAGCCTGGATAGCTTGACTCCAGTGGTGTGGAGAGCCTGGGACTCACGTCTGAGCATACCCAGCCCACTCGGGGTGAAAATTGCAAAAAACACAGTTGATGGACAGAATGTAGAACAATGTCATACATTCACCCCAGTACAAGGATCTGGGCCTAAATCCATTGTTTTTTTGCACTCCACACCACCCTGGGTTAGACACTGGCTATATGCAAATCAGCTCTGACCCTGTGCCTCATGGGAACAGTCCAGTCCGAACTACCAAGCCATGTCTTTCCCAGACCGGAATCAAGCATCCAAGGACCGGTTTCTGGCTATCAGCCTTCATCAGCCTGGATAGCTTGACTCCAGTGGTGTGGAGAGCCTGGGACTCACGTCTGAGCATACCAAGCCCACTCTGGGTGAAAATTGCAAAAAACACAGTTGATGGACAGAATGTAGAACAATGTCATACATTCACCCCAGTACAAGGATCTGGGCCTAAATCCATCGATTTTTGCACTCCACACCACCCTGGGTCAGACACTGGCTATATGCAAATCAGCTCTGACCCTGTGCCTCATGGGAACAGTCCAGTCTGAACTACCAAGCCATGTCTTTCCCAGACCGGAATCAAGCATCCAAGGACCGATTTCTGGCTATCAGCCTTCATCAGCCTGGATAGCTTGACTCCAGTGGTGTGGAGAGCCTGGGACTCACATCTGAGCATACCCAGCCCACTCGGGGTGAAAATTGCAAAAAACACAGTTGATGGACAGAATGTAGAACAATGTCATACATTCACCCCAGTACAAGGATCTGGGCCTAAATCCATCATTTTTTTTGCTCACCATGCCATTCCAGTTTGAGACACAGCCATATGCAAATCAGTCTTGACCCTGCGCCCAATGAGAACAGTCCAGTCCGAACTGTCAGGCCAGGTCCCCCCTGGGCTGGGAACTAGCATCCTAGGACCTCTAAGGAGAGATGACCTTAAGAGACTCTGTTGGGAATGGGTAGACCAACGGGTGAGCCGTAAACCTAATGTGATACAAAAGGGGATGATGGACGGAGCGTTTGAGCAAATCAAACACTCACCCCCAGTCAACTGATCTGGGTTTAATCCATCACCATTCTTTAGCCCACTCAACCACCCCATTTCAGACATGGCTATATGCAAATCAGTCTGACCCCGTGCCTCATGGGATCAATCTAGCCCGAACTGCCAAGCCATGTCTTCCATGGACCGGAAACAAGCATCCTGGGACCGGTTTCGGATTCATAATCCTCATCAGCCAGACTATCTTGAATCCAGTGGCCAAGTGAGCAAGGGACACACGTCTGAGCATACCCTGCCACACTTAGGGCGAACAAAGCGATACAAAAGGGGATGATGGACGGAGCGTTTGAGCAAATCAAACACTCACCCCCAGTCAACTGATCTGGGTTTAATCCATCACCATGCTTTGGCCCACTCAGCCACCCCATTTCAGACATGGCTATATGCAAATCAGTCTGACCCCGTGCCTCATGAGAACAGTCCAGCCCGAACTGCCAAGCCATGTCTTCCATGGACCGGAAACAAGCATCCTGGGACCGGTTTCGGATTCATAATCCTCATCAGCCAGGCTATCTTGAATCCAGTGGCCAAGTGAGCAAGGGGCTCACGTCTGAGCATACCCTGCCACACTTAGGGCGAACAAAGCGATACAAAAGGGATGATGGGCGGAGCGTTTGAGCAAATCAAACACTCACCCCCAGTCAACTGATCTGGGTTTAATCCATCACCATTCTTTAGCCCACTCAGCCACCCCATTTCAGACATGGCTATATGCAAATCAGTCTGACCCTGTGCCTCATGGGAACAGTCCAGCCCGAACTGCCAATCCATGTCTTCCATGGACCGGAAACAAGCATCCTGGGACCGGTTTCGGATTCATAATCCTCATCAGCCAGGCTATCTTGAATCCAGTGGTCAAGTGAGCAAGGGACTCACGTCTGAGCATACCCTGCCACACTTAGGGCGAACAAAGCGATACAAAAGGGGGTGATGGACGGAGCGTTTGAGCAAATCAAACACTCACCCCCAGTCAACTGATCTGGGTTTAATCCATCACCATTCTTTAGCCCACTCAGCCACCCCATTTCAGACATGGCTATATGCAAATCAGTCTGACCCCGTGCCTCATGGGAACAGTCCAGCCCGGACTGCCAAGCCAAAACTATCCTTGGACCGGAAACAAGCATCCTGGGACCGGTTTCGGATTCATAATCCACATCAGCCAGGCTATCTTGAATCCAGTGGCCAAGTGAGCAAGGGACTCACGTCTGAGAATTCCCTGCCACACTTAGGGCGAACAAAGCGATACAAAAGGGGATGATGGACGGAGCATTTGAGCAAATCAAACACTCACCCACAGTCAACTGATCTGGGTTTAATCCATCACCAGTCTTTAGCCCACTCAGCCACCCCATTTCAGACATGGTTATATGCAAATCAGTCTGACCCCGCGCCTCTTGGGAACAGTCCAGCCCGAACTGCCAAGCCATGTCTTCCATGGACCGAAAACAAGCATCCTGGGACCCTTTTCGGATTCATAATCCTCATCAGCCACGCTATCTTGAATCCAGTGGCCAAGTGAGCAAGGGACTCACGTCTGAGCATACCCTGCCACACTTAGGGCGAACAAAGCGATACAAAAGGGGATGGTGGACGGAGCGTTTGAGCAAATCAAACACTCACCCACAGTCAACTGATCTGGGTTTAATCCATCACCATTCTTTAGCCCACTCAGCCACCCCATTTCAGACATGGCTATATGCAAATCAGTCTGACCCCGTGCCTCATGGGAACAGTCCAGCCCGAACTGCCAAACCATGTCTTCCATGGACCGGAAACAAGAATCCTGGTACCGGTTTCGGATTCATAATCCTCATCAGCCAGGCTATCTTGAATCCAGTGGCCAAGTGAGCAAGGGACTCACGTCTGAGCACACCCTGCCACACTTAGAGCGAACAAAGCGATACAAAAGGGGATGATGGATGGAGCGTTTGAGCAAATCAAACACTCACCCCCAGTCAACTGATCTGGGTTTAATCCATCACCATTCTTTGGCCCACTCAGCCACCCCATTTCAGACATGGCTATATGCAAATCAGTCTGACCCCGTGCCTCATGAGAACAGTCCAGCCCGAACTGCCAAGCCATGTCTTCCATGGACCGGAAACAAGCATCCTGGGACCGGTTTCGGATTCATAATCCTTATCAGCCAGGCTATCTTGAATCCAGTGGCCAAGTGAGCAAGGGACTCACGTCTGAGCATTACCTGCCACACTTAGGGCGAACAAAGCGATACAAAAGGGGATGATGGACGGAGCGCTTGAGCAGATCAAACACTCACCCCCAGTCAACTGATCTGGGTTTAATCCATCACCATTCTTTAGCCCACTCTGCCACCCCATTTCAGACATGGCTATATGCAAATCAGTCTGACCCCGTGCCTCATGGGAACAGTCCAGCCCGAACTGCCAAGCCATGTCTTCCATGGACCGGAAACAAGCATCCTGGGACCGGTTTCGGATTCATAATCCTCATCAGCCAGGCTATCTTGAATCCAGTGGCCAAGTGAGCAAGGGACTCACGTCTGAGCATACCCTGCCACACTTAGAGCGAACAAAGCGATACAAAAGGGGATGATGGACGGAGCGTTTGAGCAAATCAAACACTCACCCCCAGTCAACTGATCTGGGTTTAATCCATCACCATTCTTTGGCCCACTCAGCCACCCCATTTCAGACATGGCTATATGCAAATCAGTCTGACCCCGTGCCTCATGAGAACAGTCCAGCCCGAACTGCCCCACTGAAAATAACAGCCCGTTACGGTGTGGGCGAACACGATATAGCCTATGGAGTGATCAAAAATTAGCAATTAGGCAAGAATGCATGATATGTCTTTTTTTTACTTGCCAGAATCCTATGCTATGGGGGTCATATTTCTGTGCCTGACTTTTATGAATGCAAGTTTTTATTGTGCACAATATGCATGCACAGTGGCGCTAAATTTCACAATTTACCTAGGCACCCATAGTATCTCTATCCTCCATCGTACAATACAATGGTTCTCTGAATTGTGATGCTGTTACTCATGATAATGCAAGCTAAGGCGAACTCCGTTCGTGAGTCCTGTATGTGCATTGTATATATGTGTGTGCTATTGGCGCCCCGTCTCACGCCCCACAAAGTCACTACTAGCACCGCGCTCCTACATGACAAGAGAGTACATCACTTGGTTGAGATGCAATCAATCATATCACCACTGAGAGACATAGATTAATTTTACCTTCATGTCTATGTTGTGTGTCTTGTCTGTGTTTTATTTCTCTCCCTGACTAGGTTGCAACAAGAGCAGTCACTATTCGTGCTTAGGCCACCTTGTAGTTTTCACAAGGGAAACCGCTTATCTTTCTACAGTAGGGTTCTTCACCCATTCACTTTTTTACACTTTTAGAATAATCCACTTTATTGGTCCAGCGGAAGCACCAGGGATTGTCACGACCATTGAGGGTGCAAAACATGTCGACTAGAGAGTTACTGAGGCACATTTTCGCCTAGCCAGTAACATACAACCTTTGGGTTTTTTAACCTGTCAGGGGAACCATTACATTAAACTAGCCTGTTACAGTATTCCCTAGCCAGTTTTAATCATTCACTCCCTCACTCTCTCTCATGAACCCTGCATCGCACACCCTCACTCATTATACAGTGTTACCAAAAGATCTCCGCAAAAGCGACCCTTCTGGGGACCTGTAGGGCATTGCAGCGCCGGCCCGATGAGGATCAACGCTCAATGATGAAGCATGACTATTACATTCTTATTTACAATTGTATGTATCTTTAAATGTACTCCTGTTTTGCCGCATGCCAGTGCATGCGACATGTTTTGCTTCAAGTGTGTTCCAGATTCCAAGGCTGGGGTCTGGGAGAGGAGACTGTTAAGGTTGAGTGGAAGCTGGACATAGCTAACCAATAGATGCCACTCGTGCTGTCAATAAACTAAGATATTTTTCATAAATTCTAACTGGACTGACTGGATTATTACAACAATTTTGGCTACGAGGGAAATCACCACCTTACAGCACGAATCTAAGTGGTGTTTTGAACCCATTTCAGAAGTATTTTTCTTCATGTGATGACTTTCAACTGGTATGTAACAATTCTAATATTTGCATTCTGATTGTGTCAGCGGCTGAAACATAATATTGTGCTTTGATTGCACCTGCGGCAGTATTTTATTGTGTTATGCGCTTTCTTTGTGACTGTCTCATAACCATATTGCATGAAGAAATGTGACTTTATTTTTTGCTTTATTTTTTTAATTTTTTTTAATGGCTCCGTATTTTATCATCATCAACGCCGGAAGTTAAATCTAACGAGTTACCGCTGTTTGCTATACACTGGGCAGTTTTTAACAAGTGTATAGTTTTGGTGTAACGCAGGCGCATAATATTGAACGAATGCAACATCTTATTTATTTTTAAAATTCGCACCTTTACTGTTGTGTTTGTGTTCTGTGGAATCTTCAGCTTTGCTTCTGAGCTCACGGTAAAATCGGTTCACCTACGCTGTGACGTGTACGCGTGGATACGTTCATCACGGACTGCGTAACACGCTTGGCGGCCATTTTGTCCTTGAAGCATTTCGGTTACTATGGTTACTAGATGATCGACGATTTACGAAGATATCGTCACATGTACATTTTCAAGTGCAGATTTCAGATCAACTTCTTATTTGCCTTCTAAGACGGATGTAAGTGAAATTTGTTTACTTTCATTTATTTTTCTTGAGCTTCATAAACAAAATTTCAAAAAATTTGTGAGAAGATACGTTGGCTATTATAAACATACTGGATGAAACAAAGTTATTTTAATACATATTTTTTATTCCATTCAATATTAATTTATATTTTCATTCCAAAATAACATTTGTTGCAAACCTTTATTTATTATTTTACTGCACAATGGAATTTGATCCTCCTGCTAAATGTCTGCAAGTAAAAGGTGATCCACCCATGCCATGGGCAAGGTGGAAAGAAGAGTTTGTGAACTACATGAAAGCTATTGATGGTGAAAGGATGGGTTCAGAAAGAGAAAAAAGCATTCATCTTCATTGTCTTGGCTCAGAGGGTCAAGAAATTTTCAGCTCGCTGCCTCAAATTGTTTCTCAAAATTAAGGAGGTGGAGATACTTTGAATCCTTGCACTGAAGCTCTAGCAAGACTTGAAAAAAGATTTAAACCAAATTTAAGCATTGCACTTAAACGTTTCACATTTTATACCAGAAAACAAAAGGAAGATGAATCTTTTGATGACTTTTTAACATCTTTAAGGTCATTAAGTCTGCACTGTATTTTTGGTACCATCACAGATTAAATTATACGAGATCAAATCATTGTTCACACCAAATGTAAAAAAACTCAAGATAAACTTTTGGTCATGGGGGATCCAAATTTAAGTGAAACCATTGCTCTAGCTAAAGCACAAGAACAATCAGATTTATGGATGAACACTGTGAGAAACAATGCAGAAAAGAAACAAATTGAGGAAGAAATTTGTGTTATTAAACACAAACAAGGAACTAAACAAGAGACTTCGTTTAGTAGAACAAAACAGTTTTCTTCACATAGGAGAAATGATTCTTTCCACCATAATTTCCAGGGCATGTGTTTCAGATGTGGCAATAAGTCTCATTTTGCTTCTTTTTCAGGTAGCCCAGCATTGAAAAGGGAATGTAACTTTTGTAAAAGGATTGGACATTTTAGTAATATGTGCAGGGATAGGCGTCCTCCATTGCAAAATAAAGGTGCTGTATCTATTATTTCTGAAGAAAATGTAAACAACATTAAGGATGTTGAATCTATTAATGAAACAGGTTTTGTGGTATCAATTGTAAATAACCAATTTAACTTACAACGTTAATCTCCGAAATGCATGTTTACGATTTGGGAGATTGATTTATACGTCATGGTGGACTCAGGATCCCCATGGACCATAATTACTCAAGATTACTTTCAGAATACTTAAGCTCATTCAAAAAAGTTAGAAAAAATTAGTGAATCTGACATTGTTGTTGTAAGTTTCTGTGGCACAAAAATTGATATAAGTGTTTTTTTTTAAGTTGAAATTATTTTTAAGAATAGGAAAGCCAATATCAAATTATATATCTCTCTAAAAGGTGTCAATGTTTTGAGATGGTTGGACCAATGGAAGTTGGGTATTATTTTAAACCCTTGGGCCAAAGAACCAGTATCCCTATGTGATGATAACCTGATGAACACAATCTCAGTTGTTGAACTCTCCAATAAATCCATAGGAAGTGAAAAAGGATGTAATCTTATCAAATGCTTTGATTCAGTTTTCAGTGAAAAGTTAGGGAAACTTAAAAAAATCTCACATAAAATTATTTTGAAAAAAAATTATACACCTGTTATTCAAAAACTCAGCGGTGTCCCTATCAATATAAGAGAAGAACTTAAAACGATGCTAGAGGATTTGTTGAAGGAAGGCATTATTGAGCCAATAGAGTCTTCAGAGTGGGTATCTCCCATAGTTTTAGTAAGAAAACCGGACCAAAAGTTAAGATTGTGTGTAGACCTGAGAGCATTAAATTCCAACATTGTCATTGATTGTCATCCCTTGTCAAACATAAACGAATTAGTTTCATTTTTAGATGGCGCAAAAAAAAAATTCTACTCCTGATCTAAGATCTGCCTACCATCAAATCGAATTAACGGAAGAATCCAGGAAGCTTACGGCATTTATAACGCCCCAGGGTCTATTTCAATATATACGTATGCCATTTGGACTAGCGTCTGCTGCATCTGTTTTTCAATGAATCATGTTCCATATTTTTAGAGATATAGATGCATATGTAAAATGCTTTCAAGATGATATTCTTGTTTTTTCAAAAAACACGAGTGAACACGAACGCCATTTGGAAGAAGTATGTAAAAGATTACCGAGTAATGGGTTAACAGTGAAAGCACATAAATGCAAATTTTTTCAAGAATCAGTTGAACATCTGGGACATACTCTCTCTGGTAAAGGTGTTTTCCCCAATAAATCCAATGTAGAAGCTATCATCAAAGCTCCTATTCCAGAAACCAAAGAACAACTGTAATCTTTTGCTGGCATGTGCGAGTACTATAGCAGGTTTGTAGTGAATTTTGCTAATAAAATGGAACCTTTAAGGAGATTGTTGAGGCAGGGAGTAGAGTATAAATGGTTTGATGCACAACAACAAGTGTTGGTTGAAATCAAAGTGACATAGTTAAAGCTCCCACACTCAAACCCTTTAGAATTAAAAAAGAATGTATCATCACAGTTGATGCAAACCTTTATGGTTTGGGTGGAGTATTGTAACAGAAAGAAGGCAGTGAGGAATGGAACTTGGCATTTGCATCAAGAACATTAAATGAATGTGAACGCAAATATGCTGTAATAGAAAAAGAATTATTAGCTTGCGTTTGGGCGATTGAACATTTTAGGCTATATGTATGGGGATCCAAATTCATACTAAGGACGGACCACAAACCTCTAGTAAATATTTTATCAGTTGGAGGTGGGTGGAATTCCACAACCAGAATTGCAAGACTAACATCTAGGTTACAGGAGTACAATTTTATCACTGTATTTGTGCCTGGAAAGAAAAATGTTACAGCTGATTGTTTGTCACGTCTACCTTGCAGAATGGATGACGTCAGTGTAGTCAATTAATGTGATTTTGTGTTAGCCACTCAAGATGTTTTACAGGAAAAATTTAAAAGCATTACTGAATCACAATGGCAAGAATGTGTAAAAAAAGATTCCAAGTGGGATGCATTGGTAAATTATATACAAAATGGTTGGCCAAACAAAGATAATATCAAGTCTGAACTCATACCATTTTATAAGGTTTTAGATGAATTAGAGTTTGACAGTGGATTTATTTTTAAGTCTGGCAATTGTATACCTCCGGATAGTATGCAGGAGACCATTTTACAAGTTGCACATGACGCACACCCTGGAATTTCATCCATGAAACTTTTAGTTAGATCCTTTTTCTGGTGGCCAGGTATTGACAGATTTATTGATAGGATGGTTAGAGAGTGTAAAGAATGTGTGTCTAATGAGAGAATGTTAAAAGTACATGTACCACCACTCAAAATAGTTAAATGGCCTTCTGAACCGTGGGAGAAAATTGCATTCGATATATCAGGTCCTTTCAACATGCTACCAGAATCTTCACGGTATACTTTAGTAATGGTGGATTATCATTCCAAGTGGCCTGAAGTAAAATTTGTCCCCAAGGCCACAACTGAAGCAGTTATTACATTTTTAAAGAAATTTTTACTAGGGAAGAATATCCATCTTTAATGGTTTCTGACAATGGTGTCCAATTAACCTCTATGGAAATGGCTAAATTTCTCAAGGAATGTAATATTGTTCACAGGTTGACTTCATTATATGAACCACATGAAAACGGCCAGGTAGAAAGATTCAATCGAGTTTTGAAGAATTTTGTTGTTGAATCAGTCAAGTTTGGAATAAATTGGGTAAGTGCTTTGAGGGAACGTTTATGGACTTACCATATTACACCCCATACCACTAGTGAGGTGAGTCCTTTTAAGTTGTTCAAAGGTCGCAATCCTGCAGCAAGAATGTTACCAGGGTGGTTAAAGGAGAAATGCAATCAATTTTCAGTAAACAAAGATAACATTGATGATATTGCTAAACGAGTGGAGAGTAAGCAGTTAAAGACTAAATTGTGGTATGAGAGGAAATGGAATACTAAACCTCAAAAATGTTATGTAGGAGAGTGGGTGAGAATTCTCAGACCAGGTTTTGTATCCAAAGGGTCTAATAAATTTAGTGATGCCATTCAGATAAAGAGAGTATTTTCTAATAGTGTTATGACACAAGATGGCACATTTTGGAATATCAAGAAATTAGCAAAATGTCCTTTTGATAGAAATATTGAGTTGAATTGTTCTAACAAGCAAAAAGATATAGCTGAAAATGATTCTATTGCTCATAGAGTTAAAGATACCAGACGTGTCATCAATCTGTCTAAAAGATATATAAATTGAATTTATTTGTTTTCTTTATTTGTAAGAATTTATTTGTTTGCTATATTTGTAATAAGGGAGATGTGTTAATTTCTTATTTACAATTGTATGTATCTTTAAATGTACTCCTGTTTTGCCGCATGCCAGTTGATGCGACATGTTTTGCTTCAAGTGTGTTCCAGATTCCAAGGCTGGGGTCTGGGAGAGGAGACTGTTAAGGTTGAGTGGAAGCTGGACATAGCTAACCGATAGATGCCATTCGTGCTGTCAATAAACTAAGATATTGTTCATAAATTCTAACTGGACTGACTGGATTATTACAACAATGACATCCCTTGCGTTGTGTGAGGGCAAGAAGAGACAAGATCTGTGCTTGTCTCCACTCTGTGAGGTTTAGACCTAGCTTCCCCTCTTTCCCTTTCTCTGTGGACAACAACATTGTCCATACAGGAACTGTTATCCACTGTTTGGTTCTATATTTGGTCAGGTAGCTGCCAAAAACAATTCTGCTCTCACTAGGGTCCTCTATGTCTTCCAGACCCTCCTGATAACACCCCCCAAAGGGATGATAATAACCCTTCAAAAAAAAATTAACCAATTTGTTTGGATGGGAAGTAGACTGCAGTTGCAAAAAGATATGAGCTACGAAACCCCCGATGCAGGGAGCTTTGGTCTCCCTAACCTATAACAATACTATCAGGTAGCAAAGTTACGCTACCAAGTGGAGTGGAATAGAGGCAAATCTGAAAAGTGCTGGCAGTTTCAAGATCGAGCGGTAGTTCGAATGCATCTATGGGCGGTGCTCTTTAATATACGCACACACCAGCCAATGATCATTTACATTTCCCCGATTACCAAGGCAACAATGGATGCCTGGGACCAAGTCAGGAGTATACAGTGTCTCACTTCCCCCCCCCGCCCGGTTTACAATCTTATTCAATAATTGTGATTTCTCACCAGGCACAGACCAGCTGGGGGCATTTCTATACAAACCCATTGCATTTTGAAGCTGCCACAGATTCACAAGAAACTATATATCTGAAGCAGCGCCAAAAACGAATGCCAGTGAAAAGCGGGCATTAGAGTGGTGCAAAGAGGAGAAATGGTTTTATTTTGCCTAGTTGTTTGTTCTTTCTATCTGTGCTCTCCCTTCCTGCACAAAAACAGTCATTATTTAATGGCGATTTGCTACTTCTATGTGTGCTGCAGAATGCAACACACATAGAAGCAGCAAATCGCCATTATTGATTGTTTATGTGTAGGAAGGGATACCTTCCTGCACATAAACAAACATTCCTGTGGAAGCAAAATAGATGTCGAGTAGCAGGACACATGTTTGATGAGGAAGGTATTCTGCCTTTTGACCAGATACATGATACCTTTGCCCTAATAGAGACGGAGAGAATGCCCTACATGCAACTCCGCCACTCCCTTATGCATGCAGTAACCTGCTCTGGGGCACAAAAACCTCACACCCTATGAGAAATGCCTGGTCACTAAAACATCCGCTAGACACCTCATCACAGAACTATAGGCCCTCCTACGTCAATCCTCACAGCCTTTGCCAATAGCAAGTCAGAAACAATGGAAAGGGGAACTGGGTGTGAAATAATGGGGTGAGATCTGTTATATAGCACAACACCTGGCACACAACACCGCTACCAAGGGAAACGGCCATGAAGATAACCACTTACTGGTATGTAACCTCTGTACACCTACATCAAGCTAACCCAGAGAAGAGCCGAGAGTGTTGGAATGGATTTGGCTCCCATGGCACACTCTTACATTTGTTATGTGAATGTCAGAGTACTGGACACAAATCTTGAATAACACTGACTCACATTTAGATACACAACTTCCTAGGTTCCCAGTTTACATGATTCTAAGATTATCTAATCCACTCACCTTTCCATTAAAGTCTAGATGGGGTAAGTAAATAGGGCTGGTCTTGGGGCGAACATCAAAACATACTCACGTACTGGGGAACAAACTGCATCCCTACACATCAGGATGCTTACATTGTTTGCTGCATATTCTGGGCATGGAAAAATCTCCTTATCTCTTGCTTTCCAATGTGCTTGCTTTGGGGACCTTGCACTCATTGCAACAGAGTTCCAAGAACTTACTTGTCCCAAATATCTTTGCATTCTCCTCCTCACTGAAGGCGCTCCATCTGTACCCTAAACGGACACCACCTAGGCAGGTTATACACTGATTGCATCTGCTGTAACTGCTGTATGTTTCTCTATTGAGTACTGGGGTGGTGGGTGCGGGAGAGGGGATTGTGTAAAGGGATTGTTTAGTATCATACTTTAACTGTTGAACTGAATATATCATTCTAAAGTGGAATGCTGCGATGCTCCTTCCTTGCAACAATCAATTGAAATTGAATAAAGAGATTTGAACCATAATATATAAATGGCCTGGATAACTTTTTGACATCAAATGAAAAGCATATGCTCCAGGTGGGTAAACACCCCATGCCGCTGCTGCTTTATGCAGAAGTTGCAGTCCTACTCTCCTGGACTGGCAATGTACTACAGAGTTTACCAGATCATTTTACTTCTCTTTACGAAACAGCGCAATTTAGAGACAAATTTGACAAATTCATAAATGATGATCTGTAGACCAAAAACTACCAAAATATGCTGTTATAATATTTCTGGAAACCGGGTGGGGTGTGTGCAGACTTTACTTACAGAGGTATACCCTCAGATCGAGCTCTTAATTTGGGCCATTCATAAAGAGTCAGGCACCAGCAATGTTTTAGGGCAACTGAGTCTGTTGTTAGGTTTTTGGCCAAGATCGGACAGCGACTAATTAGGAAAATGCTCTGAAATTTATAAGAGCAAGTGTCTTTCTATAGCAACAAATGGGGCAGGTGCGTGGGGGTATTCAAACACCAGCAGTTTGCAGAAAATAAATTTGTACACACAGTCCTAGCTGTACCACAGAGCTGACCACCATATGTTTGCTAAGACTAACTGGGTCTACCATATACAGAGAATATGATTACTTTATATCCTCTATCACTATGGGTTTCAATCTTGGGTAAACCCGAGGCTAGTCTGAAAAGATCTATAATGCAAGACTATATACCTTTGGATAAAGGGGCAATTATCCCATGGCTCTTGCTGTCGGTAATCTGTTGTGCCACAGTCACTAGCCTACAAATACCATAACCAACTTACAAATTCTCTATCCTCTAGTTATATCTATGCCCAGTGTTACTGTGCTTGGGGTGATCCACAGAGGAACTCATGGGGCCTGGTGTTCTCACTTAAAACGTCTAGAGAAAATAAGTTCAATACTCGCATCTTCTCATTAATTTTGGAGGTCTTATGGATTTGCAGCCATTTTGGATATGGCAAATCTATAAAAGGCCACGCTGAACAACCCACCTCTCTTGTTGTCTGGACCATTAGTAGGAGTAGGGGATCTGCATTCAGGCTTCCAGGACTTGTGACGGCATGCTGCAGCAGCGCGGGCATTTGATGGAATTTACATGATTCTCATCTCCTGATGCCGATTGTCTCTCCTGGGACCTCCTGACACCCGCAGCCAATCTGTGAAGGTAAAGGACAAGTAGGCCACAAAAAAAAACTAGAAGGTAAGGTGCAGACTCCTACTCAAATAATCTGCGTACTTGATCCACGCCGCCTCAAGGCAAGGCACTGTGAAAAGACAAGAAAACTATTTGTTAAAGATAATATTAAAGAGTGTTGCAGAAGAAACAAAGTTTCATGTGAACTCACACTTTTTAAGAAAGGTTTACAAGTTAAATCCAAGATCAACTTTTGAAAAGTTTAAGTCAAACTACTCACATACTGAGGAAGGATTATGGTGAGTCCTCAGTGTAACCCCAGGAGAGAACTTCATTGAGATTTGTATTGTCTACAGAAATAGAATTCTGCCATATCTTACATTGTTACAAAAGAGAGAAGTTTTTTCATAAATAAACCCTTTAAAAACGAGTAAAGATAAGAGCCCTAATGCTAATACTTAGCGAAATCTTTGGTACCTAAGGTTAATACTCAGGGAAATCTTCTCCTGTGTTGTCCTTAGATAATGTTTTGCTCAGTGTGTCTTTCCTCTTACAAACTAAATACCATAGAGCCACCCAATTATCCCACAGGGACTGGGTATAATCAATAACAAAATACAATTGTCCCTAAAGGAATTATTTCTACCACCTTGTTATTCTGAAAATATGTCACAAACGTGATCGTTAATAAACAGGCAGGAAAGGAATATATGAATTTAAGCAAAATACTCCAGTGTATCAAAACATTGTATTTAGTTTTTCAATTTCTTTTCATGTTTTTTTTGCAACTACCACAAAGCTGATAATTTAAATTCTTATTAACAGCAGTGCAAAAACACCTTTTGCTCGAATAACGGATAATTGAAACACCATTACAGATGAAAACCATTTCGCATTTCAAAAACCGCCTCTCAACACTTATTTCGAAACTGCCAGATCCGTGCCACTGAATCCGTGATCCTCAACTCCCCGAGTTCGAGTCACTCGGGGAGTTGAGGATCACGGAAATGCGAAATGGGAAATGACAATAGATTAAGACTATAACTTGGGCAGATTGATATTGCTCGATAAGAAGGACACCCTTCTAGTAATTCTCACACTTACATAATAAATGTATATTTGTGCAACTTCATCGTCCTGATGATGGTCCTACGGATCGACTAGACCAACGAGGGACCGAAATGTCGACATCTAGCACCGTTTTGCATATTTTTCATATGTGAGATGATGTAGTAGATGGAATAATATGGTTGGTTTTCATCTGTAATGGTGTTTCAATTATCCATTATTCGAGCAAAAGGTGTTTTTGCACTGCTGTTAATAAGAATTTAAATTATCAGATTTGTGGTAGTTGCCAAAAAACATGAAAAGAAATTGAAAGAAAAAAACTTTGATATAAACAAAAATAAATTCAATGTTTTGATACACTGGGGTATTTTGCTTAAATTCATATATTCATTTCCTGCTTGTTTATTAACGATCACATTTGTGACGTAATTTCAGAATAACAAGGCGGTAGAAATAATTCCTTTAGGGACAATTGTATTTTGTTATTCTTTCCTCTTACAGCACCACTGGATAACAACCACAAGGATTAAATATCACCCCAAGGACCAAGTAGAGCCCATGCAGGTTAAAGGGAAACCATAGGTAGATCCTGGGGACAAATCAGAGAATCAGTACATGCAAATAACATTAGTACCAACAAGGAATACTTATGGGCTTTCTTTTAACAGTGTGTGGCTACATCATGCTCTACCACAGGCAGTTGCAGCCATACAGAGGGGACTCACCAG
This sequence comes from Lissotriton helveticus, assembly GCF_964261635.1. Lineage (NCBI taxonomy): Eukaryota > Metazoa > Chordata > Amphibia > Caudata > Salamandridae > Lissotriton > Lissotriton helveticus. Next base: position 1,443,017,759 of record NC_136061.1, on the reverse strand, counting down.
AAGACCTTGTGGCATATTTACAAGGGCATAGCGCCACCAGAGCATCACTTTTACTGACTCTCCGTTGGCGCTATGCCCTGCTCCATATTTACATAGCAGTGCTAAGCCACTTTGAGTGGCTTAATGCCTCCTTGTAAATGCGGCCTCTTTTCACGCATTACTTTGCGTGAAGGGGGTGTGCACTGGGTGTTGCTGTGGGCATTTCCATGTAGCACACATTGCATTTTGACGCTGCCCCAGATTTACAGGAATCTTTCAATCTGAAGCAGCACCAAAAACTAATACTAGTGAAAAGTAGGCATTAGAGTGGCACAACAAGGAGAAATACTTTTATTTCTCCTCGTTGTTTGCTCCTGCTATGTGTACCGCTAAATGCAGCACACATAGAAGGAGCAAAATGCCATCAATGATTGTATTTGTGCAGGAAAGTGTGCTTCCCTGTACAAAAACAATCATTAATTAATGGCCATTTGCTACTTCTATGTGTGCTGCAGATTGCAGCACATATAGAAGTAGCAAATCACCATCATTGATTGCTTATGAACAGGAAGGGATTCCTTTCTGCACATAAACAATCATTCCTGCAATGCAGGCACCCTTGCAAAATGGAGCAATGGTGTCTGCACTAGCGCAAGGCATCTATTTTCAGCTCCAGAAAAATGGGATAACACAGCGGTGTGCTGTATACTTGTGAATACGATGCATCCCTGCATTTTCTAAATTGCGCAGCGCTGCAATCGCTCACCACGCTGCGAGATTTCCTAGTGAATATACCCCCTTGTTTCTTTCACAACTACAGAGGACATTGTCAGCAGTCTTCATTCTTATTTTCTATACCCCTTTTCTCTTGCTCTCCTAGTGCGAGTTTTTGTGTAAACTTGATAGGATCTTTCTAGGAAGTAGTGGAGAGGTAGGCCAAGCATCTCTTTGGGTGCATGTTGTTCGTTCAGGAAGAAAAGCACAGGTTAGGGCTTTCAGGTTTGTCACATGCTCATTAAAAACACATTTCGAGCGTTAGATACACATTGTTTTTTTTACAAGCTCAAACTCTGTCAACAGCTTTACCAGAGAAAACTGTTAAGCAGCTGTTTTCTGAAGCAGTGTTACAGCACAGGAACTTTGCAATCTCAAAATCAACAATGGGCAATCCCTGACCCAATAATGGACCATAATCGCATTAGTCGATCTAAAAAAAACGGGATAAAGTTGGTGAGGGATATGGAAGCGTTGGGTCTAAGAATATTGAACGGCAGATTTCCTACTGATTCTAAACCGGCCTGCTCATTTCATTCAAAAAATTGCTTTTCCCGAATTGATTACACCCTGACGTCTTTATCTATATTTCATAAGGTGATATCCTATTCCTTAATCAAGGTGATGGAAAGCGACCACAGCCAGAAAATTATCGACATCAACATAATATGTCCAAAATCGAAATCTTTCCTGACAATACCTGGAGAAATCTGTTTTGTGAATTATACGAAACTAACATGGAAACCTACAGACACGGACAAGATCACTGCAAGGGCAAAAAAGCTGGTGATGGAATGCATGGTCGAAAAAAGTTTAAATCCCATTGAACAATAGGAAAACTTTACACACAAAGTAGTCACTAACAACATACCATCTGTAATCACCCATGAAAGGAAAAGTTCATATTGCAAAAAAGGGGAAGATGCAGTAAATATTATCTTTTTACCTTATGCTATAAGGAAACTTAGAAGTCAACAAAACAGACTGAGAAGACATCTAAAGTGGACTCCGTCTAACAAAGATATACAAGCCTCATTGGCGAATATCAATTGTAAACTAAGGAAAATGATATGGAATGAAAAGAACAAAGCAAGACAGGACCTATGGACAAAGATATTTCATGCAAGCTCAATGGCAAATTCAAGGGAGTTCTGGAGACTTATTAATGGCTTATCTCGACCAAAGAATCTGGGAATTGGATCAAGTTTATCCGAAGAAAAATGGGTAACTTTTCTACGAACTCATCTCAATACAAACCAACGGTCTTTGATACAACCTAAAGTCGAAAGTTCTCTAACAAAGAATTGCAAAGAAGGAGTGAAAGACGTGACTATAACTCCCAGCCGAGAGGCAAGATTGATAAAAAAACAAAAAGATGGCGCCCCTGGGCCGAATGGCATTCCCTTTGCATTATTTAAAGAATCGCCCGACTTCTGGTCTGATCATCTTACAGCTGTTTTTAATGATGTGGTCCAGAGAGGGGAAATACCAACCTCGTGGAAAGGTTCGCTTATATTTCCAATATTTAAAAAAGGCAACTGGCAACAGCCAGAAAATTACCGTCTAATTACCTTACAGGATTCAGATGCAAAGTTGTTTGCCAATATCCTTTTAATGAACTTAACGGAGTGGGCAAAAGAAGTGCAGGTTATACCCCCAAACCAAACAGGCTTTGTCAAAGGCCTTGGTACAACAACAAATATTTTAATCTTAGCAATATTAATTGAAAAGGCAATAATTGCAAATCTACCTTTATATTTGTGTTTTGTAGATTTTAAATCTGCCTTCGACTGTGTTGATCGCGAGCTTCTTTGGACCAAGCTTGCAAAACAAGGAATTCCAGTCAAGCTTTTAAAAATGATTAAACTTTTGCATTCTGATACCTGGGTTAGAGTGAGGATGGGTAATGGCTCAACGGTAACTAAAATTATTCCAACATCGAATGGGCTTAAACAGGGCTGTGTGTTAGCTCCCCTACTTTTTAACTTATTTTTATCCGATCTCACCTCTGACCTTAATGATATCAACGCCCACCCACCAAGGCTGGCTCAAACTCCGATATCAAACCTGCTATATGCGGATGATGGTGTTCTAATGAGTTATACAAAGGTGGGGATGCAACGACTGATCGACAGCATATCTAAATACTCCAAGGAAAATGGTATGCACATTAATGACGCAAAGACTAAAATGATGGTAATCACCAAAAATGTTAGATTAAAGCATGCGCATATCTGGTTTTTGGAAGGTAAAAAACTGGAACAAGTAAATGATTACAAATACTTGGGAGTAACTTACTGTGATAATGGAAAATTCGTTCATCAGAAAAGTGAAATTACAAGGAAAGCGAATTCCATTACCGCCGCATTTAGATCTATCCAGAAATCAATTGGAGATTTGTCTTATCGCCCCCTATTAAAATCAATATCAGATAAACTATTGCCTTCCCTAACATATGGGAGTGAGGTGCTCAATGGGAGTGATGCAGAGATTATAAATACTTCGGTAGCAAAAACCTATCGTCATTTATTTTCACTCCCTAAGAATGCCTCACAATCACAAGTAAGGTTGGAATTTGGTCTGAACGACCAATCTTGTGCAAGAAAAGGAAACATAATGAAGGTGTGGAACAGGATAAAAAATGATTATGACAACGAAATGTCAGCCTTCTTCGGCAAGAAGTAAGCACCAACCGTTCCCTAACTATTTTCGCCTATTTAAAATCTGCAATCAAGGACTATGGTTTAGCTTCTATTTGGAACAACATGGTCAAACAGGAGAGCTTCAAAAAGACAGTAAACAAAATCACGGACTATCTTTCTTTGATAAAGGACAAAGATAATTTCACTAAAAGACACCATGCGTGGCCAATAGTAAATGGTTTTAAGAAAAAGAAGATCCAAACCTATTTGTAAACATCATGGACCAAACAAAATAAACAAATCTTTATGAATGCTAGGTTTGGTATCTTTCCAGGCTCATGTCATTTGGCACCATGGAAAAGACCTGAAGAATTCGGGGCGTGTACGCTTTGTAAATCGGGTCAAGAAAACATCATACACCTAATGTGCCTTTGCCCGAACCTGGAAGTCGAAAGAAAAGCTGTACTTAAGAAACTATTTAATGAACGTGGTATAAGGACCTGTAGACAGACTCTTATGGCAAGCTTAGATCCCAAAGACCTAGCAATTAATTCAGCATTTGTGAAATTTCTTATATTGGCCAAGAAAAAGTTGGACGCTAGTGTTTGAATTTTGTGTAACTACTCTCAAGATGATTAATGGAATAATTTTAATGGGTCAGAGTACTTTTTATTGTTTTATGAGAAGTATTTGAATATAAGCGATGCATCAATATTTAAGTATTGTATACATTTTGTTATATCCGTTTTGTAAGATTTTAATTAATCAAACAAATAAATAAACATGAAACATGAATAAGCCCTCGGTGAGAGCCTGTGCTTTAACTTCCCTGCCACCAATGGTGTAACAACATTTCCTTTTTGTGAGCAATCCCTAGCATAGATTTTATTTGACCTCTTTTAAAATTGAATATGGTTCAATTTTTTGTGATATTTCCTCATTGTTGTTTTTGACCTTGGAACTCCCATGCTGCCCTATTGACGTGCAGTTATTACAGATCTTTTTGCACTTTATATTGTTTTGTAATATTTATGTGATGCCTTTGAAACCTTTCTGGCTAACAATTTAGCTCTCTTTTAGCTTGAAACAATGTAGACCAACACAAGTTTCCATTGCAAAAACGTGTCTTCGGCATCTCGTATATAGTTGTAATAAATTGTATTTAGAGTGCACTTAAAATGGGTTGCACTTTTAATGTTAATGGTATACAAAAGAGCATTTTTTATTTCAGCTGCTTTGAATATCTTGAGGTAGATATTTTAATTGGCATTTTCCTCATATTTCTTAGTTTGATTGAAAGTTGTATTGCTCTGTAATGGTTTTTATGATTCTTTTACAGCTAACGATAGACAAACAAAAAAAATTATGACTGTATCAAACAATGGTAACTGAGAGCTATCTTCGAATCTTCCTTTGAGTGGCCCCAGTGGTGTACCCTTTGTTATCACAGGTAAATGGTATGAACTCTTTCAAATATTTTCAAGGGGAATTCTGAGTCTCCTACTGATTTAAATTGGCAATACTTTTGCAGTGATATGAACATCTGCCTATTTGAAAATATTGGGTCACTATTTCTTTATTAAAACAAGTTTATCGACATTTTAGTATTAGAGCATAACAAAGATAAAGTGGTGCTTTTTTGGCTAGTTGATACTCTGGGTAAAGGTTTAAATTAATTGTAGCAGTCTTCTTCACAGCTTCCAAAGATTTACTTAATTAAAAATGATAGATTCAAAACTTGTTTGGCAATCTACCTTTTCAGGGGTCGATTCCGATCCTGTAAAAAGCGCTCCGAATCGTCGTACGGAACATTTTTTTCCATGCGAATCATACCCGTTACCGTCCCCGTACGAACGACGTAGTACAATCCACACCCGATGCAGCTATCCGTACGAATCGTACCAGGGACCGTACGAATTAAATTCCCGTACGAATTGCCCTCGGAAGCCGCTGTACACGACGTTTATACGGTTCGCGGCTGCTTTTTACGACCCGGCAAGTACAATCCGTGTTGTGTATGATCCATACGACCCTTTTTCTACGGGAGCTGGAAACTGTCGTAGAGTCAGAGTTCGCCCCGAAACAGGTACGGAACGCCCCCCCCCCCCGGGTACGGCGCGTACACCCCATGATCGCAGAGGTACGGCGCATACCCCTGCGATCATGGGGGGTACGTGCCGTACACCCAGCGTACATGGGGTACGGCACATACCCCATGTACGCTGGGTGTACGGCACGTACCCCCCATGATCGCAGGCGTACAGCGCGTACACCCCATGATCGCAGGGGTACGGCGCGTACCTCTGCAATCATGGGGTGTACGCGCCGTACGGTGTGTAGGTGATCATGCGCTTTTCCATACGAATCGCCCTTACCTGACGTGGACCGTACGAATCGCGTCCGGGTAGCCTGATCGGGATCGTAATCGTCCGGTCGTACGGCGTCCGTACGAGTCATACGGAAACGGCTCCGGATGCAAGGCGTACGGACGGTGATTTTTAACAGATCGGAATCGACCTCAATGTCTGTAACAGAGGGTCCATCAAATACTTAATCCCAGACCCTTACCACATTGCAGAAAGGCAAAATCTAACACAGTGATGGAATCCCAGATTGTATAGGACAATATAACTTTATATAGTCATAAACTCAATGTGGATCAGATTTTATTTATGACTATATCTAGTCTATGCAATGTGATTATTTGCTATTTGATATCATTTTTATTGGAGAACCATGAAAGAAAATCAATTTGTATGAATGACAAAGGGTTTGAACCTACTCAGAAGTCTAGTTTCATACCACCCTGCCTGGGACTTTTTAAGTTGTCCTTGAATGATACGTATGAGTTGATATCGATAGAGTGACAGTGACATAACACTTATGAAAGGGCAGAGTGGGGTCTGTTGCACCACAGCACTGCATGAGGTATATTCACAAGGAAATTGCGCAGCATGGCGATGCAGCAAATTTTGCAGCACCAATGTGCGTCATTTAAAATATGCATCTGATGCGCCATATTCACAAGAATACAGCGTATCTCAGTGTTTTCACTTTCGCAGGCGCTAAAATAACTTACGAACACCAACAGAGACAATCTTGCACCATAATGCAAGGGTGTTTGCGTTGGTTTAGGGTACCTGCACTGCAGGGAATGATCCCTGCACCACAAGCACCCTTGCACCATGGTGCAAGGTTGCCTGTATTGCAGGGAATGATTGTTTATGTGAAGGAAGGGACACCTTCATGCACATAAACAATCTTTACAGTTGATTTGCTCTTTTATGTGTCCGCAGCACACATAGAAAGATCAAAAGCTAGGAAAAATAAAAGTATTTTGCCTTGTTTCACCGATCTATCACCTGCTTTTGCATGATATTAGTTTTTGGCGCTGCCTCAGATGCAGCATCCTTGCAAATCTGGGGCAGGGTAAAAAAGCAAGGGGGGTGTTGCGATGGAATGGCCACAGCAGCACCCATTGCACACCCCTTTCATGCACAAAACTGCATGAATGGATACCATATTTACAAAGCTGTGTTAAGCCATGCAAAGTGGATAAATATTGTTTTGTAAATATGGTATGGGCATTACGCCACTGGAACATCGAAACAAGTGACGTTCGGGGCACAATCCTTGTTAGAGTTTGCCTCAATTTATAAGAATGCACTCATTTTATGATATTTCTTGAGATGCAGTGCAAAAATGATGACTGCCTATTGTCGTACTTACATATGGTGACATTATGTGACATTGATTGGCAAATAGGACCTGTAAAGGTTTCCGATACAAATTAAGTATCATTGGGAGGCCAATAGAAGCAATGTATGTTGAATGAGGTGCTCCATATTTGAGCCCTCAATTTTTGAATGGGGACACATTCATATACCTTATGGGCAACCCTACAAATGTTAATTGTGGGCTAGTGTGAGTGTCTCTCACTGATACTTTTCATGAGGTGGAATTTCTGGTGTTTTCACATTACTTTATCCTTAGGGTATCCATGGGGTTTCCCATTCTTTACTTAGATAGGTTTTTCATCATCTTGTTGCCTTGTCTGTGTTCATTTTCAGTGCAGGATCCTTGTCCCTGTATGTTGTATAACAATTGTTGCTTGTTTTCATCGTAACTTGTTTTTCATTTTTTCACAGTGGCCCCTGAAGAAGGGATTTGTTAATCCCGAAATGCATTGGGCACATCATTGAATGGAGATTTGGCATTGATGTTTTTTCATGTACCAGTGATGTGTTTACGTTATGTTGTAACTGTTGCTATTATATATATGTATATCAATTTTGTTTTAAAGCATACTTTTCTTGAAGTATAACCAGCCAAATAAAGGCCACATTATCAGTTTGTTATAATTACATATCTTGGTTACATTTTTGAGATTCTTCAGTGTTTTCCTCTTTGATTATGTGAGGAATTGTATTATTCGCTGTGCAGCTAGAGATCAAGTGAACAGTCACTCGTACACATTTCTTCATACATTTAGGGGTTGGCCACCTCTGTCTGTTTGGCACGCATACGAGTTAAGCTAGGCATTTTCTTGTGATATCAGTTCATATGTAAAGGTGTGCGCTAACATCATTAATTCAGTTGTATACATTCAACCTCACAAAACCACATCATAAAAATGTAATGAATATCCATTGATGAGAGGTTGTGAGGCGATGAATTCCAGCGATGGAAACACTCTATGAACAAGTGAATTTAAGTGAAGCAGTGAAAGGAATTTTTGGGAGTCAAAATTATTAATATGCTCATTTATAATGGCATGTAAGTTATTGATTGTTTTCTCTTGCAGTAGAGTGATTCCAGATTTTAAGTGGGAGTGCTTCCATAATGACACAACATGAAAATATGTTGAATCGAAAGTGGTAGTCATGAAGTTTGTTAATTACCAGCAAATGTAGACATTAGTATGAAGAGAGATCAATGTCAGGTGAGAATTGTCTGTTTAAGACTGATGAGTATAGTTATACGAGGTACCATTACATTCCTGAGCAATTTCATGGAACTGTGTTAGGCCGTATATCATCTGGGCATGCTAAACCTTTCAGAGGAGTGATGTATATGAATGGCGCCCCACTAAAGCGGGTTGATGCCTTCACTTATCTGGGGGTCACACTCCAGAGAGATCTGGGGTGGACCAACCAATCAGATATCGCAGTACTAAAACATCATCAGCAGGCTGGTATTCTTCTGAAAAAGTTTAGCTTATCAACAACAAAGCCCATTAGCCCACTATTGGAAATGTATAGGATGAAGGTGCTAAGCTCGACATTGTATGGTGCTGAGCTATGGGGATTCCAGAATTTGAAAAATCTGACGCTAGCAGAAAACAAATTTTTGCGTAAAGCAACTAGCGTCCCTATAAGTACTCAATTAACACCTCTAATGTGGGATCTTGGGCAAAAAGCGGTCCAGGACCTTGCCGCTCTACGGCCCTTGCTGTATTGGTGCCGATTGTGGACCACAGAGGAACTCCAACATTATGTACAGGGCTTACGGGAGATTATTACAAAAGATGGCTCCCAAAAAATTCACTGGCTGAAGTCCATTCGGTCCCTACTAACTAGGTTGGGACTGCGAGAGCTATGGGACGATCCGACAAACGCTATATTCCCTTCCAAGAAACTTTTGAAAGTAAGCTATTGGGAGATGATAAATGCAGAAGTATGTATAAGGGGTTCATCCTCACACCTAACAGGCCGTTTCCTGGAATTTAAGGCCCAACCGAAACTGGAATTGTATTGGGACGCCATAGAGAAAAATCAGGACCGTAAACTCTATTTTCAATTTAGAGTAGGCTCCCTTCCAGTTAGGTCTTTTACAGCCAATTGGGCAGGGGAAAACGGTAGGGACAAATGCCCTAAGTGTGGTGAAGAACGAGAAACAATTAGTCATCTTCTCTTTTATTGCCCCTTATATTCTGCACCCAGAGCCATGTGGGTTAAGCCTATCTGCAGAGTGATTGGTACACGAAGGTACACTGAGGCTTTAAGAATTTTAAGTAGCGATCCCGGCCCTCCAATTGCTATTGCCATGGCTAAATTTCTGAAATGGGCTTGGGTAATCCGTATGCGCCTTGTTGCAGAAGGGCTCTGATTATTGTTTGTAGACTGTGTATAAATATGTGGGCCTACTCAATTTGTGTAATTTATGTGCAATACCCCCTGTACTGTTAAAAATGATGGATTTGGTTTTATGAACTTAGTTTTTATGTATTCAAATAATTGATATTCGACAATTGTCTACAAGTAGTTTAATTCAAATCTTAGATATTTATTGAATGGTTTCTAATGGAATTTTGTACTGAAATATTGTGATCTTATGTATGTTTTTATGTATGCTTTTATTACTTAATTGTTGAATAAAGTATGATGAAATTGGAACTGTGTTAGGTTCACCATCCAATATCCTTAGAACACCTCAACATACCATACTAGGAAATATCAATTATTTAGTATTTGTATAGTACGGCAAATCACTCCACCTAGAATCCAGGTGCTTAGGGATGGAGAGCCTTAGTCGAAGAGCCAGGTCCTGAGTCCCCTTCTGAAGTTGGCCAGTGAGGGGGTGGTTCGGAGTTGGAACAGTAGGTCTTTCCAGGACTTGGCATTGAGGTAGGAGCAGGAACAACCCCTGCTGGTGTTCTGCCAGATGCGGGAATGTGTGCAAGGGCAAACAAGGCAGATCGGAGTAAACTGGCTGGCTGGTGGAAGATCAGGCAGTGGTTGATGTAGGAGAGTCCGGTTTTGTGGAGGGCCTTGTAGGCATGGGCCAGTAGCTTGAATTGGTTTCTTTTTTGGATGGGGAGCTTCAGTGGTGGGTAGTGATGCTGGTCAGTTAGGGAGGTCGAGAATGAGACTGGCTAAGTCATTCTATATGATCTGTAGTCATTTGAAAGTGTGTTTCCTTAGTCCAGTGAGCTGGTAATGAGGGCTTGAGTCACTGTTTTCCTGGTGTTGACATGGGTTCATCTGAAAATCTTACAGAGCATGCAGAGGGTGTGGAAGCAGGAGGAGGCTACTGAGCTGACCTAGAATTTCATGGAGAAATGGCTGTCCAAGATGATGACTAGGTTGCTGGTATGGTTGGTGGGGGTCGGTGAGGTTCCAAGTGCTGTGAGCCACCTTGTGTACCGGGGCGAAACACATGGATCTCTACACCATGGAATACCGTGGAGCTTTCCAAACCTCTGCGTGCATCGGAATGCATATGCTTTGCGGCCCAGTTCTAGTGTGCAATTCTATCATGGGCAGCATAACATGTGGCAGCAAAATGACCAACTGAACACCGCATTAAGCCCAAGGATGCCACAGGAGAGGAGGTGGCCTGCAGGTGAGAGGGGCCTGGCTGTAGGCCCTCTGTCACTTCTCTGCCTGGTGCTGGTGATGCAGAAGGATGGCACCGGCTTGGCCACCATGGTGTACCAGGTGTACAAGGACATCAGGCAGAATACCAAGCACTATACTCTCCACACTTTCTCCTCCGCTCAGCGCTACCTCCAATGACTGTTCTCTCCCTTATTGCTATAATTCAATTTTGCTAGGACTACTCTCTCTCTGAACTCTGAGTATTTACTCTCAGAGCTCAGCCGGCTGCCCAGGTCTACCCAGTTGCACAATCCAGCTCTGCTGATTGGCCTCCAGTCCACTCGTGACTGTCACCTGATTGAGTCTCAGGAGATTAAGTGAGCTGAGTGTGGCCTAAGTATGCTGGATCTGGATGGGACCACTGAGAGCAAGCCCCTGAGCCAATTAATCTATTGCCCTGGGAATAGATTATGAGAGTAAAGAGCAAGCGCAGCATGCACTTATCGATTTGGTTGAGGGCAACATTGACAATGTGCTTCGCTCCGCCAGTGGCTGGCAGAGTTATTTTGCCAAACTTTATGCTCAAGTGGACCGCCGAGTGCCAAAACTCTGTGAACTTCACCAGTGGAGCAGAGTTTCACCACCCTAACCGTGTGTTGTCCCAATATAAATCAGAGACTATCTTTATTGAGTTTTCCCAACTGCTAAAATAGCTTTCATGTTTTTAGGGTCACTGTCACGTAAAAGTTTTTTGCAAAGGACTCCAAATATTATATTAAACTGGGTACCAACTGTGTAGCCGACATATCCAGGAGTTAAAATATACAGCAATGATATGAGTGAAGGACATTGGATGTTCACTTCTTTGGAAGGGAGGTGGATGCTAAAAACATCTTTAGAAAATGTTTTAGATTGTTGGAAATCAGGTGTTTGGGGAGCAAACCAAAAGAAGGATGCAATTTTCATCAATTTGACAGCAAAACTAACAATTGAATAAGCTGTGGAAATAAGTGCATGACTTTAGAAAAAAAAGAAGGCAGAATTTTCATGAGGTACCTTCTACATGTTAGACAACACATAAACATTTTAAATTGTATGTAAGCATAGCATATCAAAATATTTCTAACAGAAATATTGTGTACTATATTTCTTTAAAGAAATCACTGTGTAGATTATGCATTATTAACATCAGTGGGAGATATTTTTACAAAAGATGTTCAGAACACTGCATTTCTGTCAGACAATACTTTTGGTGCAATATTCTGGTACTTTATAAATGGAATTAGGCGCAGTCAAGGTATGGTAAATTAAACAAATATTGTCTTACGATAGGCAGTCTTTAGGAAGTCCTCTTTAGTCGCAGGACCAACAGATTTAATGGTGACTTGAGACTATTTATATGAATCCAAGCAATGATCCTTCAGTACTAGTTGGTAAAGTAGATGTGTCTGAAATTAGTGTAGGAGATATAGTTCCCTGTCTAGTGATCAAATCATTGATATTTCATGGATTGAGCTTCATAGTAGCTCCCTCTGAGGCTAACTACGGGAATACTTTGCTTTCTAATGAACTATTCCCACGAATCCTATTCGTATAATCAGATGTACCTCATGTCTAGGTGCTTTGTAATTTTTAATAATTTAAATACTTTAATGATTTAGCAGATTTTTAAATGCCAGGACAGATTAGCCCAACACATATTAGTGAAAAGAGTCCGACAAGGGCAGAATGGAAAGGGGTACCAAGAACTGGGCTATCAATGCAGCTGCTGGGTAATTTGTTTTGCATAACCTTTTGGAACTTATAACGGCATAAGCAGATGTTATCTTGAGCCCATCCTTGTTGTCTTTAAAATGAATACTCTGCTTTTCTTTTTATTTGAGACAATTGCTCATCAAGAATTAATTACTTTCTCATCACAGACAGCATTCAATACTCAGTAGTTCAAACGATTTCAGAAGTTAATTTAGGCAGAAATATACAGGTACTCACATTTGCGTACGTCCTTTCCAACCTGCATTACATATACCTTTAGGAGTCTAAAGCAACAAATGTATTAAACCAATAATTCATGAATTTAACGATTTAATGTTAGTCACTGACAGAGAGAGTCTATTCACAGCGTAGAGGCAGCTGTGGGTTCGTTAGAATGTAAAGAGCAGCTGTAACATTGTAATTTTCTGAGACACTTGTGTTTTAATTTCTTTAAAGCGAAGAACAATGTCATGTGTATGCCATTTGATGCAGGAAAGGATTGGAGTATGCTGATGACCTACATTCAGGAACCATGACTACTTCTCTCATGACATTTGATTCTACCAATCTTGACCTCAGGGAGGACGTACTGACAATTGCTTTCAAGATATTCCAAAATAGTGAGTGAAATATCCGATTAAAGTCAAATCTCACCTTTACCCGGGATGCTTCAGACAATACAATACTGGTCTGCCCTAAAGAGACCTTTAAGTTTTTCTTGAAATCTGAAGTTTCCAGTGGTTCCATAATTGCCTTCAATTCTCAGACTGTATTAAGATCTGGAAGAGATTAATTGGCTCCATGCTTCCTGTCACATATTAATCCCACTGAATTCTGCCATTAATGATTTTGCCCTTCAAGATGCTTTGCTTACCTCACTTTCATTTAAAAGTACATCATGGAATGTGGTTGGTCTAGCTCAGAAAATTAGGAATCCTTAATGAATTGTATATATATATATATACAATTTCTAAGTCATTTAGTTTCAGGCGACTGCATTGTATTCCCTTTATTTTTTGCAAGGGTTTCATAACCCCACAATTGAAGTGACTTAAAGACCAAGTGGATGTCCCTCAGGTCACTTTACTACTCATGTCAATGTAAATCGTAATGATTCACAGTAGCTACTTGGACTTTGAGCACCTTTGAATAACCTCTTCTAACGGCAATAAAATGTATATCCTTATTATTCATGACTGGTGCCAAACCTAATAAAGAATACCCCGTCCTCACCTTATCAGACACATTGTTAATGAAGTATGAAAACAAGTCCTTGTCTTGGATGCTGGGGATTTAACATCTTCATTTTAATGTTCCTGTGTCGTTTATATACTTACAAAAGGAAAAAAAGATAAGACCTGGGTAATATTGGCTCTTTTAAAGACTATTGTAAGTTATACACTGTTGTAGCATGCCATCTAAGCTTTCAGAGTTATTCCATGATCTTCATGTTTGCAAAGGTCAAACTCTCACTGAACCTAACCCCTGTCTGACCTATGGTATCTGGTCTTCGATGTGATGGTAGGGGATAGACCTGAAGAGACCAAGACACATCAGTCCCATCTTTGAGGGTGGAAGTTTCCCTTCCTATTAGACCTGACTTCAAACTAACCATAAGTCTGACAAGTATCTTTATGCTAAAAAACCAAAATAGATACAAGCTAACTATGATATCTGAAATAGATGGTTAACACAGTTTGCATGACATTGCTCTCTTTGTAAATTGTATTTTTCGAGGTCATGGATGATGGTCAAGTAATGATGAAGCAATGTTCTTTTATTGATGTAAATTCTACCTTTCTTACTAAAAATTGTACTCACTACAATTAATATTTCTCCAGTCATGCAGCATCCGTGAGAGTACAGAAAATGTAAACGAGCCAAACATGTGACCTTGGCTGCTATCAGGGCTAATAGGAGAGATGACAATATTTTATCACATAATACGAGACAACTCTAAAACTCAATGAGGGTGAATGGTAAAATCAGCAATAAATAGATATTATGGACACTGTGAAGGCTAAAGAGAACTTATTAATGTGGCTTATTAATGTCCCTGGGTGAATGAACAAATGTAACAAACCTAAGATCCATTTGAACGGGGCCTGAATACAACATTTTTCCATACTTTATAATATGAACAAGGAAAGTATGTGTACAGCTTCACCTGGTGATATCTCAAAATGGATAGATGCACCTGCTGATGTAGCTGTGAGCTGTTTTTCATTGAAAGGTGCTGAAATGCAATTGTGAGACAGAAACCTGGTAAAGCACCTGGGCTTAATAAAGTTCTTATAGATGTGTTTATATCTTGCCTGTATAAGTAGGATGTTCTAATTCCAGGTGTTATCACATGCAATGATCAACAGGGCTCTATATATCACGCATGGCTTGTAGCTGAGGTAACTCCTCCGAATAAAAAGTATAGGCAGAAAAATAAGGATAATTACTGACACATAAATAGGATCAACAGCATACAAAAATGTCTGTAAAAAGATGCTTAATAAATGTCAAAATTGGGAAGTGAGGAACCACTTGCAAGCTGCATTAAAGAAGAAGATACACACTATGGATTAAGCCTTCATTTACTCATGTGGAACTTTGTTTTTTGAAAAATGAATTACTTTATTATGCATTTGTTGGTCTCAATTAAGTTCTCTTCAATGTCCTTGATCTACTTTCTGTGAAGTTCTTCATCTCCTCCTATGAAGTTCCCATGAACATGATGGAAAACATTATTTGACTTCATATCAAATTCTACGGCAAAATAGTGAGACTCTGTACGAGACCTTCTAATTTATAGTAATGAGATCCACATTACGCCTCTTGAATGGGAGAAATCCACCCAGCAATGTGCATAGCTTAGCTGCAGTTTGCTGATTAGCCACCAGTGAGAGGTGTATGTCTTGTTCATGACTTAAATCGGCTAGATTGGCAGTTGCCAAGTTATTGTCAATTATTAAGGTGTCTGGAGAATATTTCTCTTCTGGATCTAGCCAATGAAATTCCAGATTAATATTATCAGAACTAGGTTATTAGATTCAGATAGCATTGCTCCTAAACACAATCTGGTCAGGTAGATATGGCACAAGCAGCAGGAAGTACCCAGGAATGTATGTTAGGTTAATCCAGTACAAATAATTTTAAAGTCAAGAAAAGATTAAAATAAAATGTCTTAAACAATTTAGCAATTTAGGAAATATAGACATTTCATTGAACAAATAAATCAAAATGCTGAACATTAGATATAGGGAACAAAAATATGAAATCTAAACTTTTTAAGGCAAAATGTTCCTTGTTCAAGTAATATGGTAATATGAGGTTTTAATTCATGGCTGACCAGGAACTGTGTGCAATTTCAGGCTGACTACTAAGGAGTGGCAAAACATTAAGCATGTCACCAGGGTCAGTGATTTTTCCTGGCAACCTAGGACCTGCTTTACAACTTGGTAGATTGGTACTCACAAATGTGATGGATATCCCATCCGCTTTAACATAAGTGTATTGGATATATAGAGGATATATTGCAGTTGTAATAATAACAGGATTTTCATCACTCTAAATCAGACCTTTAGTCTACTTTGTATAAGTCACGGTCCTCTAGCGGGTCAGGGTAAAAGGCCAAAGTTGTCAAGAGACCATTGAAGTTCAATACATCATTGTCAAGCTCTCGCTTAAGCCATTAATTTTGATGCAAACGTTTTAGAGTGTAACAAAGCTGAAATTACTGCCCACTGTTATAGCTGAAATAGATTTGCAATCTTGCCTGTGTGCAAGATTTAACCTTTAGCCTTAGGGACTGTTTTAGATTTTGACAGATGGGTTACTTGTTATAAACTTAATGGATATCTGTCTGCCTTATTACAAGTGTATTGTATCGTTTGCTACTTTAATGAGGTAGACAAGATATTTGTCATGTTTGTGATGAAATAGTCATTCGCAAAATCTAGAAAAGGACATCAGTCACTCTCTGGATTCTCAAAATCCCCCAATAGGTCCTCAGAACAGGCTTCTAGGCACAAGGTCTCTCTCCAGCCACATCTTGTTAGGGATTCAGTCCTTTGTGGTCAGGTGGGCCTTTTGGGATAGGCAATCCTTCTGCTTTTTGTGTCAATGGGAAAGGAAAACAGGAGATCAGCCACCACATCTGTGGAGAACAGTTCTAGTGCCAGAGTGCCAGTAGCTGCCAGGAATCCTTCTGGGCTCTACTTCCATTAGGTTCTTCTTTCAAAGGCTGTTGTCTTCCCAGGTTCAGGAATATTCTTAGGAGGAGGCAGTGAGGTGCTTGTCTTATCCTATGCACTAGCCAGTGATTGTAGACATTTTGAACCCAATTCTGTCTACTTTATTGCCCTATGCTCAACTCTTTTTGCAGCAATTTCTCTTTATCCTAAATTCAAATGCCTAAACCACTCCCCTATTTAGATGAGGTTTGCTCCCTCTGTAGTGCCAAGTACTACTTTTCCTGCTGGCATTGGATCCATAAAGTTTTAGAGGCACCTAGCTAATAATGGGAGTAGATTTTATCATCCCATTTGGCATCTACAAGTCAAAAGAGAGAACATACATTGGCTTGATCCCTCCTAGTTCACTAATTGTTGTTAAGCAGCCTGTTGTGGGCAACAACCCTGCCTTTCTTGTCCCAGAGTCAAGGCAGTTGTCTTTATAATGGCAGAGGTATTCATTTCAATTAGCAATTTGTATTGGGCTGCTGAAGGTGGGATGACTGGCAAAACAGGTTGGAAACCAATTTTGGCTCTGGCATAAGTAAACAAATTTATATAGAGATAACTTTCACGAAAATTATCAAAAACCTCCATGTATGAATTCAATATTTAAAACTGAATGGAAATTTACTTTGAAACAATTTTGCTAGTATTTACTGAGTCGGGAACAAAATTAATTGTTTTAAAATTAGCTATGCCTGTTCATGGAGAATAGAGCTTAACCTACACAGTGAAAAATACCAAAATGTAGCATGCCATGTTTTATATAGTAAACCCAGTGGGCCTACTAGGTAACATTTAGGGGTGAAATAAAAATAGGTTTCCCTATGTCACAGTAGTGCTTTTAAACTGCAGCCCGGTCATAACAGTTGCTTCTGGTAAGCATATATTTTTGGTTGTTTTGTTAGTGCGGTAAGGCGTGAAGTAGCACATAAAAGACAATTGGTGCACTGTCTGCACCTCTTCCATGTACTTTCAGAAAAGGTATATAGACTAATTGGGCAAAGCTAATTTTAACAGTACCATTTTAGGGCCAGTGGGCATACACAGTGGCACTGAATAGTAGTGTCCCAGTTTACAGAGTGCCAATATAGGGCCCAGAACAGGGTAAAAGATCTGGGGGGAAAAATCTGAAAATGTTTTTTTCTGCCTCTATTAAATGTCATTTCACAACTGTGAGGTGGGGCAAAGGCTGCTGTGCTATATTGTGATCCTATTGCTGATGAAGACCTAAATACTGAGGCTATGTCTGTGTTGACACTTTGGTCTGTAATCATTGTATGTCTCCCATTAGTACATAAATGTTTATAGTTGTCTACTGACACATGAATGCCACTGCTGAAAATTGTACTTCTATTATCAGGCTTGTTCATCAAGTGGCAATTTGTTACAAGTTATGCTGATTGCTGGTTACTTCAATATTCTTAAAGCAATCCCCCTCACACGCTAAGTCAGGATTTCTTTGAGTTGACAAACTATTCAGACCTTAAAGAATTACTGCAGGAATCCACGCTTAATTGATGGTACCTTGCCATAGGTTAACTGTCAACTATTGTGGAGAACACTCTTGACACATGGTCTTGCCACTTGCTGTTATATATTAACCATACACTATACAGAACTATGTGGAGAAACAAGGCACTGCTCCACACCAATTATGCAATAGGCTTGATGTGGAACCAGGCTATAGGGACTCCTCACAAAGTTGTGAGCAGAAAATGCTTTCAGGTGAGATGCATCTTGATGCAAAGCATTTTAGATCAAGGCTAGATAATCTTCAATCATCTATTAAGCCTTGTTCCTTGGACTATTATTCTGATGCTGCCATTCAAAAACATACGTTTCTTTAAATTATTGGCAAGATTCTGCCCTCATTCACAGTGTGGATAAACAATGGATAACTGGGATAGGTCCCACTTTTAAAAGAAAACACACGCTAAATCCCACCATGGAAACATACTACGGTCCGATCACACTTCAATAAGTCCTAATCAAGCTGCATGAAAAGATATTTGATCAACAGCTTTCTTTTTTCTTCTTACCTAAAGCTCTTCTTTATAGTTGGGGGCATCTCAAGGGGATGTCCATCAGGTCACTTTACTACTCATGTCAATGTAAATCGTAATGATTCACAGTAGCTACTTGGACTATGAGCACCTTTGAATCACCTCTTCTAATGGCAATAAAATGTCTATCCTTATCTATGACTGGTGCTCAACCTAATAAAGAATCCCCCCTCCTCACCTTATCAGATAAATTGTTAATGAAGTATGAAAACAAGTATTGACATTGTTCGTAGTTGCTCAAAGATTTGATGAGGCTATATCAACATTCATGTGTGGTTTAATCCCTAATTTATCACTGGTGTGCTGTGGACAAAACAATTGTGGGGATGTATAGGTCTTAATATTGAGTGACAAAATGTTGTCCTGCTTTAATCCCTCCACTGCGCCCACGATTTTGCGGAAGTGCGGCACTTCCGCAAAACGGGCGGCAGCACCAGCGAGGTAGCGTTGCCGTCGGCCAATGGCCGACGGCAGCATGGAAGGGGTTAATATTGAGTGCTGGCCATTCATGAGCACTATATCGTTTACTGTCCATCAATCCATCCGTCCATCTGTCCTTCCATCCATCTATCTATCCATCCATCTATCAATCCATCAATCTATCTTTAAATATGCATGCAGATGTAAAGAGTGTGAAATGCTGTTTTTTACTATTACTAAGTTGTGAAGGGGCCATGACTCACTCGAGGTACAGTCTTTAGTGAGTCATCATGCCCTCCTCTCCCTGAACAATGGTATTAAATATCATATTATCCTCTGTGCATCTGCAAATATAGTTTATGCTAGGACTTTTTTTCATACATATGTTCAAACAAAAGGTATTTAACCAAATTCATAATGCAAGGGGTTAATTGATATAGCAAGGTAACATCAGACTTCGGAGAGATAATGACTGTTAGACTTGGCATCTTTTGGCATGTTTCCCCTGTTTTTTAGCTTTCTGACCTCCTGGTTTTGACTCTGTTTTTGCTGGTTTAGTGTCTCTGCGCACTTTCTCACTGCTGTTCAGTGTTAGAGTGCAAGTGCTCCTGTTGTGAATTGTGTTATGGAGTGGTGTTTCCATGATTGGCATATTGGATTTACTGGTAAGTCCCTAGTAAAATGTACTGAGAGTGCCAGGGCCTGTAAATCTAATTCTACTGTGGGCTCGCAGCACGGGTTGTGCCACCCACAGATGTAGCCGGTAAAAAGGTAACTCAGACCTGCCACTGCAGAGTCTGCGCACAGTTTGTAACTGCCATGTCGGCAAGTGAACCCACCTTCCCTTTTCTACATGTTTGTCACCCCTAAGGTAGGCCCAAGGTACCCCTGTGGGCAGGGTGCAGTAGTGGTGAAAGGTAGGACATGCCCTGGTGTGTGTGGCATGTCCTGATAGTGAATTACTACCAATTTTGTTTTTCACTATTGCAAGGCTACCTGTTCCCATAGGACAGAATGGGGAGTTTGTTTATAAACATCTTATAAACATAACTGGCCGTGGGAACTAGGTAAAAAAATAAAGTTTAGTATGCCTTAACTCAGAATCTAAAGATAGTGTTTTTTGCATTCTGTGTTTGAAAATACCACTTTTAGAAAGTAGGTATTTTCTTGCTCAGCCATCCAGTAGGCCTCTGCTAGTTTGTGGATTGACTGTCTGGGTTTTGGATGACACTGGGTGGAATCGTCTGGAAAAGGGCAGTGGCTCCAGATAGTGTAGGGGGGTCAGGAAAGGGCTGAATAGACCTGAATTGCACTTAAAGTAGGGGGAGGAGATTTGGCCTGGTCTGCCTCTGACAATGCTGTCTGAACCTCCTGCCAGAAGGCCACACCAGAGAGGGCAGAATCAGTTCTGTCTGGGCGCAGACTCTCTCTGCCTGAGAGGACAAAGGATTTTGGGCTATAAAAAGTGGGACCCACACCTCTAAATTGTAGAACTCTTTTGGACCAAGAAGACTGCCAAGAAGAAGAGCTGGAAAAGCTGTGAGGAGGAATTACCACTTTGCTGAGTGTTTTGCTGTGTTGGCCTGCAGTGGCTGCTTCTGTCTTGGGCAGGGAAAGGACTGGACTGAACTTTCTGCAATTTATTTTTGTGAGTTTCTCCAAGGGCTTGAGGTAGAGCTTGCCCCCTATTCAAGAAGTCACAGGAACAGCATAAACTATAAGTTCTTCTACCCTCAGGACTGGAGACTGTGTGTTTTGTGCTGCAACAGAAGTAAAAGCAACTTGACTCCGTCTACAACGCCGCTGACGACTCCGTGTACTGAAGGCACCGCAGAGGGCACCGCCGCACCATGACCCTGGTCTCACCGACGCCGGCTGCGGATTGTGCCACCGTGACCTGTGGGCACCGCACTCTGCATCGCCTCCCTTCATGACACCGCCTTGGTGTTCTTGACGATGCCGCTCCATGCCAAAATCGACGCCACTGCTTGCACTGTGGTTCGAGGGCACCGCTCCTAAAGCGACACCATGCACTGCACTCATCCGCACCACAGCCTTGGCCTACCGACGCTGGTGCAAACTACTCCAGTACGTCAGCCGACGACGACTACACTGCTTGTACCTTGACCTGCCTGTACTGCGACAAGCGCTGCATCACTTCACACCGTGACCCTCGTCAAACAGACAACGCCATCTGACGCCACCAAGCCACTGCTCGCACGGCGACCTGAGGGCATTGCACCCGCTCCGCTGCACTTTGTACCGCAGCACCCGACGCCTGCTGACACCAGCGCTCCTGACTTCAACTGCGAGGAGTACGATCTACAACCCGTGAGACTTCAAGGGCCTGAAGACTCCTGCACCCACCTCCAGAATGGTTGTTTGTCACTACAACACACACTTTTACAACGCATACCTTTACAACGCATTTTTTACAATGCAACATCCATTACAACGCATTCCATTACAACGCATACCATTACAACGCATAACATTACATTGCATGTTTAGGTAGGTATTGGATAGTGTAGGGGTAAAATGTACTATTCTAAATCCAGGGGGTGCAACAGTAGGGTAAGTGTTGGATAGTGTAGGGGTAAAAATTACTATTCTAACTCCAGGGGGTGTAACAGTAGGGTAAGTGTTGGATAGTGTAGGGGTAAAAATTACTATTCTAACTCCAGGGGGTGCAACAGTAGGGTAAGTGTTGGATGGTAATGTTATGCGTTGTAATGGTATGCGTTGTAATGACTGCGTTGTAAAGACATGCGTTGTAGTGGTGTGCGTTGCAGTGTCATGCGGTGTAATGGTTGCGTTGTACTGGCATGCGTTGTAATGGATGTTGCGTTGTAAAAGTTTTGTTGTAATGGTAGTGCGTTGTAAAAGTTGCGTTGTAAAGGTTGTTTCCCTCCAGAACCGATGACTTCTGATGGCGTACTCTCGGAAGCTTAACGTGAGGTCACCGACACCTGGATTTCCATAGGTACTGTTGTGTGGGTCTTCCTGACACCGAACATGGCCTGTGGCACCGCGGTCAGCCAGAACTGTTTGGATTTGTTTGTTCACAATTCCGTGATAGACCCAGAGGGAGCTATCGACCTCAAGAAACTCTTTTTCGTGGTTATTTTGATAACTGAAGATTTCTAAGTACTGTCCTGTGGATTTTTATCGTTTTTGGTCTTGTCTTGAGTATATAAAAATTCTAAGCTGGTGTGGTATCCTTTTGTAGTGCTTACACTGTATTACTGTTGGTTGGGTGCAAATGCTTTACACACTGCCTGTAGAATAAGCCTGACTTCTCGTGCCAAGCAACCAAGGGGTGAGCAGGGGTTAATTTAGAAGGGTAACTCCCTTATTCTGACTAGGAAGAAGGGTCCCTATTTGGACAAAGGTACCTACCTCTGCCAACTAGAGATCTCCAGTTCTAACAATGACTATTGGCAAAGTTGAATTCATTTGTGAAATAATTGTTACATGCCATCTTGGAGACTGTAAAAAGGTATTTTTGATGTCATGTTTGCTGTACCATGGTCATTAATGTGTGGATGAGCGTTTATTATTAAAGTTACTCCAGACAACCAAGCATTATTCATTTTCCCTGTCTTGGCATAAATATAGATGTTCCATACATAAAGTTGTATAACATTCCCAAGAATTCCTATTCCTGAACAGGAGAAATGTATTCTTTCGAAGCAGATTAGCTTCAATAGACCTTTAATGCAATATTCTAGTCTGAAATAAGGACATCTTTGCCAGTATGTGGCAGTATGTTGATTTGAAAACCTGTTGTCGCATTAACAACCAAGGGTATGAAACTGAGTTGCAATTTAGGGCCAAGTGCAGACAGGCCATATTCCCAAAAACGTTCAACATGTAAACATTGCGCAGCAGCTGGTTTATCACATTGATTTTCCGTATAGGTCCTCCCTCGCCCTTTAGGCCAGCCAGGTAGGCCTCCACTGGCTTGGATGCAACTAGGCAGCGCCCATCATCTTTGAAAAAGAATATATTGGCCGCCAAGTACAGGTAATACCCCTCTGCCCTGCAGAGCATAGCTTCAGGATGGGTGTTTGGGGTGTTACACCAAACTAAAAAATGGATTCTGTATCAATTTGTTCGGCGCATGTGCTTTCTGTCGAGCATAGTGAGGTGTCTGTTGGATTTCACTCTGGATTTTCACATGCCCACACTGACAAAGACACACAAACACACTCTCTCTCGTCTCTCCCTCAAAACTTGGTTAGTTTGAAAACTATTGTGTTTTATGTACCTTTAAAAATCCGTACTCCTTTCTCTTTTCCATGCCTCTTAAACCCCTTTGTGTCCTGCTTTGCATAACATATTTTACGAAGATATGCCAGTGAAATTGATGGGAAATCTGAAGCTTACATCCCCCAATCTCACTGACCAAGCTATTCCCCTGACCCAGCCCTCCCTCCTCTCCGGGGACATGCTGCCTTAAGAAGCGCATTCTTCAGTGGATACTAAAAGTGTGCCAGCTCTAATCATCCATAAGACAAGACATTTATACATGCATCATTTTATGAAACTAAAACTCACAAACACAATTTTACACAATCTACACTAAATGTATGGCTTTGGGAAACAAAAAGACGCACATATGATTTAGGAATGTAATCCTACTCAACACTCCAGATTAGTTGTTGTATTATTACATGAAAGAAAGTGACTCTCCCATGTTTTATGAATGTGTAGCGCTGATTGGAAGCAATAAAAAACACTTCTGCACATTTAGCACAATTTCCACTCCTCCCATTAAACTTCACTTGAGGGCCCAGGTCTCTAAGCCTTAGGGGTTTGTATTCATTTTATATGTCAAAATCCAACGGAATTAAAATCCAGGATGTGGTTAAAGAATGCATTGACTTTCTTAACCAATTGATCAATCTTACATTTATAAAGCACTGCCAATCACCTGTGAGGGTCTTGAGACACTGGAGATGTTTTCAGCTGCGCGGTGGTTCATTCATTTGCACATCCAGGTCTTAAGTTCTTTGCTGAATTGCAGGAGCAACGGTGAAGTCCTGAGGTTGTTCAATGCCTTGGCCGCCAGGTGCGAGAAGGAGCGACCTCCTTTGTTGGTCCAGGGGATCTGAGAGGTGTCTGCGAGAGAGAGGATGGTGGATCGAAGGTGTTTGGACGATAGGTGGAAGGTCAGGCATTTGTTTATGTATGCTAGTTCTTTGTTGTGCAATGCCCTGTAACCGTGTGTCAGCATCTTAACTGGCATCTCTTCTGGATTGGGAGCCAGTGCAGTTTCTTGAGGTGGGGTGGGATGTGGGTCGTTAGGAGGAGGTTGAGTTTTGTACTGTCTGGAGTCTCTTCAGGAGGCGTGCAGTGATTCCTTACCGAAAACGTACAATTTTCCTAGACTTGTGGATGAATGACTTTAAAATATGACTGCATATTCTGTTGTTGAAAGGAATATAATACCATTTTATGCTTTCCATCTGCCAGACCGTAAAGTATATTATTTATAGTCATTTATACTTATCGAATAGCCTCCAAACCCTGATAAGATAGCCATTGAGACGCTGCAGAAACTATAATTGGTTGTAAAAGCTTTCTTTTCTGAAATAAAGCTGTGAAGCCTGGGAATCAAATGGCGTGCTTTAAAGATTTCTGAAATAAAATTCTTGGCTTTGAGCAACTTTTTCTTCCATCAAAACTTATGAAGTAACTTAAAATGTGCCAATTCCTCCTGCATAGAACAACTGCATTTTTCAGCCTTCTTTTCTATCCTTTACAAATATGGTGACATATATTGTTAAATCACTTAACCTGCTACTTCGCAACAAGTAGCAGCAGCTTTTCAGATTAACACTTTTTAAAAAATCATAAGAAAAGTGTTGTGCTTTTCACGGGGTTGTTTTGTTACACTTTTAAAGGTCAGAGAGCAAAAATTACACTCTGTTATTTTTCTGACGTGTTGTCAAACGTAAGAGGCTGATTTGCCTTCCGTGGCCTTTATTTATTCAAATGAATAAGAAAAAAAGCATCAATAAAAAAAAAGTTGTATTTTTACATTGAAAGTTTAGAAAATGTAACATAAGGAAAACGCTTACAGCTCACTAGGTAACCCAGGCAGAGATGCCTTTAAAAGCATGAACACAGCTGCAGGCAAGAGTTCTGAAAAGGTCTGCATCCCTAATGACAAGTCTTCAAATCACGCATACTGAATTCCTCCTGGAAGTAAGATGCATAGGCATTATCACATCCATCAAACGTTTTACTAAGTCCCTGATTCACAAACTACCGCACAGTCCGCCTGGTCTGCCAGACAGCAATTTTTACGAATCCTGAATGCAAAGAAACAAGGTTGGTGGAATTTTGCTTTGGTAATTTAACTTTTGTATACATAAAATCTCCCATATTGCGCATTTTCTATATCACTGTGTAAGAAATTGGGTTACTGGTTGAGGAGGAGAAAACCCTACTCAAGCACAGTGCTTAATTTGTACAAAAGTAAGTGCGAGGGCCCTTCTCAGAAGGCCACTGCAGCCTGCACCACCTATACCCTGCCAGCACTGCCAATGACGATACATACATAACACCTAACCATCCTTCTCCTACAAGTGGGGCAATTCAGACTATATCAGGACACACACAGCTATAATAATGGCAAGAGAGGCTGGTATTATTCATTTTCAATGTATATTGACTTAATAAACACATTTGTGGTGCTCATCTCAGAATTAAAAAGATAGCTCCACCATGTGGCGGACTGTCAATAGAGCTGGTACCAGACAATTAAGTGCCGGTGCTGAGTACCTGAAACCACTGGAACACTATAAGCACTACTCAAGCATCAACCACAATCCTTGTCACAAGCGAGTCCCAAATTAACCTTTGCTCAGCCCTCGGGTACCTTGGCACATAGCAGTCAGTATTAACTTAGACACAATATGTAATGTATCTATGCATCACTTAAAACATTAACAAAGTAAACACAACACAAGAAAAATCCAACCTCAAATAGAGTAATTTAGAAAAAATAGTTTAAGACAAAAATGAAAAAAAATCCAATCAGAAGAACCAGAGATTAGCAATTTTAAAGAATGAAGTGAAAGTAGCTCCAAAAAACACAAAGCATTAACAGCCTGATTCATGAAACGAAAATCGGCTCGCAAAGGGCCAGATTCTGAGAATCTTGCCCTTTGCGAGCGCAATTATTGCATTTGGGATTCATCATCCCAAATGCAATAATCGCTATTACAGAATTCGCTATTGTGCGAGGAATTGCATTTAAGGAATCTCTATTAGAGATTCCTTAAAAGCAATTCATCAACCAATTTTAAATTGCTAATTCGCAATTTCGGGCCACTATTTACCGAGAGGTCAGACCTCTCGGTAAATAGCAAAAACTTAGAAAAATGCTTTTAAAAGCATTTTTCTAAGTTGCATGTTGCACACACACATGTCCTTTGGACATGTGTGTGCGCAACACCTGTTCCAATTTGCATTTAAGGGGTGCTACAGGGTGTCCTTTGGACACCCCTGGCACCCTTTAAATCGCTATCTTATTTGCGAGTAGCAAATTGCTACTCGCAAATAAGGAATACTCCCCATTCATTCCTATGGGCCTTTTGGCCCATAGGAATGAATGGGGAGTATTCCTTATTTGCGAGTAGCAATTTGCTACTCGCAAATAAGGAATGTGTAGGAATCGCTATTTATTCAGCAATTCCTACATGAATACCGTTTTGCGAGTCTCTAATAGCGATTCCTTATGAATCTCTATTAGAGACTCGCAAAACGGTACCTTGATGAATCAGGCTGTAACTGTGGTAATTGGGTCGTGCTAGAAAGGGAAAAAGTCACAAGTTCAGGCTGACCACAATGGAGCCAGGCCAACTACAGTGTTCCATGGGTGATGCAAGGTCCTTTGGTGGAAATGCGATGTGCAGCGGCAATCCTGGGAAGTTGCAAGTCTGCAATGCGAGGTCCTGTGTCATCATCAAAGATGCTGTTGATGAAGGACCTGCAATGGGAAGTCATCCCTTGAAGTTGTGCTGTGCACCAGCAGGTTCTCAAGAGTTGTGGGGCTTGTGATGCAGATGTCCTGCACCATCGTCGAGGATGCCGTTCAGAAGGGGCTTGCTATGCAAAGGCCTGCATTGAGAATGTGTAGTGCAGCTGTTGTTTCGATGAGTTGAGGGCCTGCGATTTGAAGTCCTGCATTGGGCAGCGGTCCCAATGCCGAGTTTTCCGAGGCGACGTGTTGCGCTATGTCTGTTCTGCTGGGACAACAGCTGGGTTGTCAGAGAACATTCAGGTCCACTTTAAAAGTTCTTGGACTGGAGTGGCACCACTTCGGAGGGCAGGACTTAGAGCTGGGTTCAAGGTTTTTGGAGTCTGCGCTGTCCCTGAGGCTCTAATGAGACGGCCAGTCAACGAGAGATAAACTTTATTGTTTAGTTAATTAAAACCATAACAAAACGAAGATGGAAGAGAATTTAACATTACAATAAAATCAATAAAATTTCTACATAGTACAGTTTAAAATGCAAAATTTGGGATGATACTGGTAGGAGCTTTATCCGAGTGTTCGTCGTTAAAATAGTTAATAATACTGAACATCTTATTTTAAGATATCAAGAGCTTTCAGCCGCTTTTCAAAGGCTATGAAGAATTTTATAAATTTGCAATTAATTATTGGGTCTGTTGAGTCTAAGGCACCAATAATGGCAGATCTACAGGTGCGTAGGCGTTTGGCCTTAAAAATGTTCTTTAGAAAGAGTGTTTGCTCCTGGGTCAGTGTTTTGCAGTGGCATATAATGTGGATTATATCTTCTTTTGTAATGCCGCATAGTCGGCAGATGTTAGCTTCTGGGCGTTTCCAGGCAGGTTCATCCGCCAGAGTTGGTAGTTTGCCGAATCTCACTGCCATCAGCCTTTTATTTATAAACAGGGAGTATGTTGATGCAAGGTAGGTAGCCGGGATGAGATTGTTATAGCTGTTAATCACGGTCCATGCGTGGGAGCGGGCGGCGAAGATGGCTTTGTCCGTAATTAGTGAGTGAAATTTGGCCGCTTTTTTTAGAACCTGTTTAAAGGACATGAATGGTAGGTTTTTTTCCCACAAGGTTACCATGCATGTTTGCTCCAGAGCGCCTGTCAGATATTTGTTTGCGGCAGAATTTTGTTGATTTTCTAATTCCTGCCATAACAAGCTATCCAAGGTGTTATTTGTAGAATTCGATTTAATTCTATACCATGCTCTAATGCTTGTATAGAGTCTTCCCAGTGTCTCGTTCATCAGGCCAAATTCTAAATGCGTCTGGGCAGGAGAAGCTGAGCGTGGAAGTTGCAAGACCTTCTTGTAGATTTTTGCAGTAAGGCTGTTTAAGGTAATATCATCCTTTCCCTGCATGGCTATGCTTGCATAGGATAATGTTGGAAGTACTTTGGTTGCCATCACTGTTAGTAGAGGTTTCAGCAAAGGGTCTTGCAACTTTTTTGCCAGTGAGCTAAGTGCGAAAATTAGAGCTCCGGCTCTCTGCTTCATATATTTTTTTGGGGGCGTTCAGAGTGAGCTTGTCATCGAGGTAGTAACCTAGGTATTTGTAGTTTGTTACTCTTTCAAGTGGTTTTCCCTCAAATGATATGTTAAGTTGCGCTGTACAACGGTTGGTTATCGACATAGTTTTTGTCTTAGCTAAATTCAAAGTGAGGTTATTTGCAGTCAAAAATTGTGATGTTACTGACAGTAGTCTGGACAGGCCCACTTTAGTTAGGCTCATAAGAACAATGTCATCAGCGTATGCCAAATGGGTAAGATGAAAATTACCAAGTTTCGGTGCGTGCGCATTACAGATGTTTAAATTTCCCGAGAGGTCTGATATAAATAGATTAAAAAGCTGTGGTGCTAAAACGCAGCCCTGTTTTAAACCGATCGATGTGTATACTTTTCTTGATAGATGTGATCCATCCCCTAACTTGATTTGTGTCCAAGTATCTGTGTAGAATAGGAGTAGCCCCCTCAGTATTTTCTCTGGAATGGCCCAGGCTTTCAGTTTCGCCCATAATAGTTTGCGATCAACGCTATCGAAGGCCGCCTTCAGGTCGATAAAACAGAGGTTCAGGTCCTGCTTCGAACGCTGGCATTTTTCCGCTATCATTGTTATTGTTAGTATGTTAGACGTAGTTCCGATGCCGACTCTAAAGCCAGTCAACGAGTTATTAGATTCAATCTTGGGGTCCTGGGTCAAGATGCAGTTCCAGCTCTTCTCACTGAGGCAGAAGGGCAGCAGGGCAGCACAGTAGGGCAGCATAGTTGAAGTCCTTCTGGCAGCAAAAGTAGCAGAGCTGTCCATCTTCTGATTCTTCCAGAGGTCCAGATGTGTATTGAAGAGTTGGGTCTGAGGGTCCCTTATTTATACCTAGTGCCATTTTGAAGTACAGGAAGGTTCTGGATGGTTACACCTCATCCTGTGGTAGGCATCCTCTTCCTCTCAACCCTGGTCCTAGCTTGTCTGAGGACACAAACGACTAATGACAAACCATTTGTAATTGTGTTTGGGAAGGGCTTTAGTGATGTGCTAGTGTGGTAGGTGACAGCCATGCCTCCTTGAGTAGCCTAGTCTGCCAACACCCATCTTCCCTTCCTCTCACTGTCTGTGATCAACACACAAGGGCCAACTGCCAGCCACACCTAGTCATGTGACCCAGGGACAGGCGGCAGGTACCAGGTGGTTAGGACAAGAAAATGCCAACTTTCTAAAAGTGGAAGTTTCAAAATCGTGATTTAAATTGGAATTGAATTAGAATTAAAGTCAGGTTTAAATGTTAACTTTTTAGGCACACAACTCAACCTGGCCACCTGCCCCCAATTGAACGATATCACTTATTACATTTAATAAGGATACCCAATGTTATCTAGTGGAAGAGGTAGTCCTTGCAGTAGTGAAAAACAAATGTAAGAGTTTTTCACTACCAGGACATGTAAAACGTAAAAGTACATGTCCAACGTTTTAAATAGATTGTACCCTGCCCTCATGGCTGTTCAGGGCCTACACTCAGGGTAACCTATAGGTTTATTTTGCCAAGGAAAACTAGCAGTTTAAAACTGCACACACAGGCTGAAATGGCAGGCTTGAGACATACTTTACAGGGCTTACGTGGGTAGTGCAACCAGTGCTACAGGCCCACTAATAGCAATTATTTTACAGGCCAGGGTACATGGAGTATAAATTTCAAGGAAATTACAAGAAAATTAAATGCGGCAGGTAGATATGAGTCACTTTTACCATGCTTAGGGGAGAGAGCACAAACACTTTACCACTGGTTAGCTGTGGTAATTTGCACAGAGTACTAAGGCCAACAAAAACAAGATCAGCAAAAAATAGGTGGGAAAGGCAAAAGGTTTGAGGGAATATCGCCCTAAGGCTGAAAGGTGCAACACCTGTACCCCCAGCTAAAAGTGGAGATAACTATCCTACCTCTTGGAAGTCTTCATTTCTAAGATGGAAAAATCTGGAGAGACCATCAGCATTGGGGTAAAGTCAATTCTCTGTAAAGAGATGGACCACCTTAACGATATGGGATTCTCACCCCTCACCGGCATAAAGCATCTGAAGGGCATGTGGTCCATCTGAACCCTGAAGTGAGTTTCAAACAGGCATGTCCTCAACTTATTCAGTGCCCATTCCACAGTAAAGGCTTCTCTCTCAATAGCACTCCACCTCTGTTCCCAGGAAGTAACCTACAAATTGAGGTTACCGGTTGGTCTAGGCACTCCTCATTTAACTGTTGCTATACTGCCCTTATGCCATGCTCTGAGGCATCTGCACAATTAACTTATGGGAAAAGTCAGGGGCCTTGAGTACTGTGCCTGTACACATGGCCTGGTTAAGGGAATCAAAGGGTTTCTGACAGGCCCCTGTCCAGATCACCTTCATGGGCTGCTTCATTGACGTCAGAGGAGTCAAGAGGGCAACAATGGTGCAATACCCCTTGACAAATCTCCTGTAATAACCAGTGAGGTCCAGTAAAGCCCTCACTTCCATCTGTGTTTTTGGAGGGGTCTCAGGCCATGAATGTTTCTATCTTGGCCTGGAGGGGCTGTGCATTACCCCCACCCACCAGGTGTCCCAAGTTCACCACTGACCCATGCCCTACATAGAACTAATTGGCCTTGATTGTCTGGACTGCCTGCTTCAGAGCTCAAAACAAATCTTGGAGGTGAAACCGGTGGTCTTTCCAGCTGCAGCTGAAGACAGCTTAGGTCATCCAGGTAAGCAGCACTGAAGGCCTCCATCCCAGCCAGAACCAAACCCTAGAAGGTGGCTAGTGCATTCTTGAGTCCAAAGGTCATCACTTCATACTAGAAGTGGCATTCTGGAGTGGAAAAGGCAGACCTTTCTTTTGCCCCCCCCCCCCAGGTACAGCATTCTGCCAGTACCCAGACACTGTGTCAAACATGCTGAGGACCTTGGCAGCCCCTATCTGATCAAGTAGCTAATCAGCTCAGGGATTGACACAAGCACCAGTTTTCATAATTGCATTGAGCCCCTTGTAGTCCACACAGCACCAGAGTTCTGAGGTCACACTCGATGGGGCAGCCTTGGGAAACCATCACTACTGAGTTGGACCAAAGGCTTCTAGAAAACTCAATCACTCCCACTCCAGCATCTTGGAGACCTCCTACTTGATACTGACCCACACCTTGTCAGACAGCCTGTAGATTTTGTTTTTGACAGGGTGACTACCACCAGAGTCAATGTTATGGGTACACAATTGTGTAAACCCAGGGATGAAGGAGTACAGGGAAGCAAACTGTTCCAATAATCAGCAGCAGTTAAACTGCTGGTCTAAGGTCAGGGTAGGAGGGAGGTTGACACCTTCCACTCACCCATCTTGGTCCTTGGATGATGCGACATCAGGAAAAGGTTCATCCTCCTCCTTTACTCCATCATCTGCCCCCAACAACATGGTAACCTCAGACCTCTCACAGTGGAGCTTGAGGAGATTGAGGTGGAAGACCCTCAAGGGGTTTCTGGGGGTCCTGAAGTCCACCAGGTAGGCAGCCTCCACCTTCCTCTCACTCACCTGAGAGGGCCCTGTCCAACGACCTTGAAGCACCAGGGACTCAACTAGCTCCATCACCCACACCTTCTGGCTAGGACGAAACGTGACCAAGGTGGCCTTCTGGTCATACCATCATTTCTTTACATACTAGCTAGCTTCTAAGTTCTCACAAGCCTTCTTCGAGTACTTCTGCATTTGTATGTATGTAGCTTACCACATCTGGAGATGGCTTCTTGGGGGCTTGGTATAACCACTCCTTCACCAAACTGAGAGGTCGCTTCACCCAATAAATTTTAGAAATTGGGTTTCAGGTTGGCAGAGGTATGCACCTTGTCCAAGCAGGAACCACAATCCTAGTCAGGGTAAGTCAATAACAGAGGTTAATTATCCTCTGGTAGCTTGGCACAGAGCAGTCAGGCTTAACTGAAGGGTCAATGTGTAAAGTATTTGTGCAACACTTCAAACAGTAACACATTAAAAACACAACACAAGACACAACACCAGTATAGAAAAATGGAGCATAATTATATGAATAAAACAGAACAAAAGTCCAATTAGTAGAAGTTGAGCTATACATTTTTAAAGATTAAATGCAAAAGCAGTAAGCGCTTTAAGAGCTAATTGGTTGCACTGGAACGGGACAAAGTCAAGAGTTCAGGCCAACCACAATGGAGCGCGGGTTGAATACATTACCATGCAGGGCTCGCTGAACAAAAGAACCTTGATCCTGGTCACAATCAACAAGATGGGTCGTTCTCCCCACGCAGTTGGGGTCATACGCTGGATTTCCCCATTCAGCTGCAGTTCCATGAACGTGGTGCAGGCTCCAACGTGCAGCGGTTGTGTATGCGACGTGCCGGGTGTATCCACACTTTAGATGTGATGTGTTGAACTTCTCCACAAAGTGGCAGCGATGTGTTGGTTCAGAAGCAAAGGTTCCAGGGGATGATGGGGTTATTTCAATTGTGATGCGTAGTTCTGGTTCCCACACCAGAGGCAATGCGTTGGTCCTGATTGGTGCAACTATCTTATGCATATGTACTGGCAGATGCAGCACTTTAAGCTCTTTTCCAAGGTACCAGGACTTAATTGGCACTAGTTGGAAGAGCATGACTTACAGCAGACTGAGTCCAAGTGCTGTTTCCAAGTTGCAGAGAGAAGTCTTCGATATCCCTGAGACTTCAGAAAACAGGAGGCAAGCCAACAAGCCCTTGGAGATTCTATGGTTCTGGGATGTTAAGAGGCAGGTGCAGTCCATCTCACTCCCAGCCATGAGGCGGCAGGCAACATGCCAGCACAGAAAATCATTTTAGCAAAGTGGGAGTCCCTGCAGCAGCACAGCAACCCTTCTTCCTGGTAGAAGTCCTCAGTTCCAGAAGTGTTCTGATCCGGTGGTGTCTGGGGTCCATTACTTATACCCAGTTGGGCCTTTGAAGTGGGGGAGACTACAAAGAGATGCTTTGAACCTCTAGCCCTTTAGCTTGCCAGGGAACAACAGTTTTTTAAACTCTGTGGAGTAGCTGTGCGCTTTATGAGTACCTATTTATATTACATTGGGAAATGGAATGGACTCGGTCAGCAGGCATGTTAAAAACGGAATGGGCAAGGTTGGCATGCACTATAAAAACTCCTTGTACAATACACACAAACTTTACAATGAAATACAAAGTGGAACAGGAAGCATTCTGTGAACCAGGGATCGTAATTTTAAACCTGGCATCAAAGAATCTTGTGGTTTTGGGACAGTAAGCATTTTTTAAACAGAGAATGGACACAAATAGTGTGCACTTTAAAATTTCCTTGCACAGTGCACATGCATTTTACGATCAAAAACAAGGAGAAAAGGAAGTACCTTTCATGTAAATAAGGCATCTCTTGTTCTAAGTCAATGGTATATAGAAGTGGGTTTTCGATGCAGAAAAACACATGCATTTACCCCAGAATCTGTGACAAAAACATACATTTGCGCATTACAAGGATGAGCCCAAAATGAGCACAACAAGGAATGATACAGACAAGGACATTAATTGGGCCCAAATAGCCCACATTTTTAATATTTTCCATTTTTTGTACAAATGTAATATGTCCATTTTTATGTACACTTATTATTTAACTTGATCGTTTTGATCAAATATTACAAAAAACATTATTTATATTAGCTGTATGGAATGGTTTTTATTAATTATGCTAAATAAAATAAATAAACTGAGATGGTTTGAAGTGCGCAGAGCCCCTATGCTTCCTGTCCAGGCTCCAGACTCACCACAAGGAGGCATGCTCCCCTTAGTGTAGAGATAGGACACAGTCTATTCAGGTGGAAATGTGAGGCGGTGTCCAGCTCCTCTCTCCCATCCTGCCCAGGCTGGCCCATCAAGATTTGTATGGCCCACCAAATTACACCTAAGATCCATTTGTGTGGCTGTCTAGAGGGAATGCACTATGCCCATCTTTCACCCACCCCTGACATGCATTCAGAGGGAGGCAGCAGGCACCAAATGGCTAAAATAAGAAAATTCCTACT
Organism: Lissotriton helveticus; assembly: GCF_964261635.1. Lineage (NCBI taxonomy): Eukaryota > Metazoa > Chordata > Amphibia > Caudata > Salamandridae > Lissotriton > Lissotriton helveticus. The sequence goes on along the minus strand of NC_136061.1, from coordinate 1,442,983,007 downwards.
ATCTAAAAGTGGCTTTTTCAGAATTGCAATTTAAAATCCACTTCTGGTTTTATATCGTGATTCCAGAGACACAAAACATGAGGGTCCAATATCTTCCCATTTGAAAGTTACACTTAGAATATAATAAGCTAATCCCAATGTTATTTTGTGGGAGATATAGACCTTGCAGTAGTGAAAAACAAATGTGAGAGTTTTTTGCGAACAATACATGTAAAACTTAAAAGTACATGTCCTACTTTTTATACTGCACTCTGCCCTTGGGCTGTCCTGGGCCTACCTTAGGGGTGACTTATATTTATTAAAAAGGAAGGTTTGGGCTTGGCAAGATGGTTAACTTCCCAGGGTGACATGGCCAATTAAAACTGCACACAGAGGCTCTGAACAGGTGGGCCTATGACATGTTTGAAGTGATACTTAAGTGGATGGCACAATCAGTGCTGTAGGCCCGCTAGAAGCATTTAATGTACAGGCCGTGGACACATGTAGTGCACTTTACTAGGGACTTATAGGTAGATTAAATATGCCAATTGTGGATATTGCAATGCTACAATTTTCTAAGAATAAATCACATGCACTTTAGCACTGGTAAGCAGTGGTAAAGTACCCAGTGTGTCAAAGTCAGAAAAAACAAAGTCAGGAAAATAGGAGTTATGAAGGCAAAAGTCAGGGGAAACCACTCTAAGGATATGAGGTCTAAGAGGAATCATGGCAACTTATGTATTTCTGAAATCTACAACAGATTTTGAGTTTGGGGTCAGTGGGTATTTGTACCTCTCTGAATTTGTAGGTACCAATACTAGCATGTGATTCAAAGGGCATTTTTCAAACGTCTTCTTTCTTATACACTGGCTTATATTTGGAAGGCACAAATGCATAGAAATACAATTGGTAATATTAACACATGTTTTAATATTCTGCATTTCCATCTGTCTGCCAATAGAAATGGAACATCCCTTGTGTGGGTGAGCCTAGTGCCTGCAGCAGGAAAGGACCCTCAACACAACATGAACACATAATATTTTTTCGCTGAAAACGGAATTCTTTTGTGCAATTTGGGTAGCTGAGGATTTTGGTCCATAGCTCAGCTGGCATCTGGAGAAACCCAGCACACCTGCACATTCTCGAGTTCTAGACACCTAGGAAAATCCATAGTGGGGTGACTTCTGTGACTCCCACCAGGTGTTCCTACCCAGAAGCCCTTGCAAATCTCAAAGTATGCCTACAAACACGCATTTTTCTCACATTTCTGTCTCCTGATAAAAATGGTACTTAACTTGTGTGGATAGGACTAGCCCCCATAACAGGAAAGGCCTGAAAATCTAACATGGACACATCACATTCTTCCACTGAAAATTGACCCTCTTTGTTTTGAAAAGTGGCTAGTGGAGGATTTTGGGCCCAGTCGGCACTCAAGGAAGCCTAGCAAACCAGCAAATTTTTTAAAACTAGACACCAAGAGCAATCCAATGTGGGGTGACTTGTGTGGCTCTCATCAGGTTTTTCTACCCAAACCTCAAACTTTGACAAAAAAAATCACATTCCTATTATAGAAAGCTGTGGATCTTTCAGAGAGCCACAAATGTCCAACCACCTACCATTCCTCCAAGTCTCTCAATAAAAATGGTAACTCACTTCTGTGGGTAGGCCTAGTGCCTGCTACTTGAAAGGCCCCAAAATAAAATGTGAAAATATTAATATTTCCTGCCACAAATAATTATTTTGCGATGGGATAGCAGCTTTATTTTTGCCGAAGATTTACGACCACCAAGAGAAACCTACCAAACACAGGCATTTATGAAACTAGACACCCAGGGAAGTCCATGGTGATGTGCTTTATGTGGGTCCCACAAAGGTTTTTTTACTCACCATACCCTCCAAACTTAAAACCCTGCCTAATATTGATCCTTCTCCTAGAATTTTTGTGACATAAGAATCCAGAATCAGCAGGAATCTTCAACAGTCTTACCATCCAGCACTCCCTCACTTATTTGAATAAAAATAAGTCCCACTTGTGTAGTCAGGCCTAGTGCCTGCAACAGGAACAGATTAAACCAAGGTAATTGAGTGTCTTTTGCAAAGTCTCCCATAGATTTAATTTGATCCATTCCTGTCACAGTCACTAGGCTGAGCCACACTACGGGGGCAGCATGTTTATTGGGACAAATGGGGAGATGCTAGGTGGTAGAAATGTTGTCAATCCCTCCTGATTCTGGAAGGATAGGCCACAGAAATGCAAGTAAAATATATGATTTAACCCAAATGTTGAGGATTGCTAGGCATTGTGGGTAAGAACATTTTGTGACATCCATGAGGGTCACACTACCCTGTATTTGACCTGGTGTCTGTTTTTTAGAAACGCCTGGGTCTGGTAGGTTTTGCTGGTTGGCTGCTGATTCTAGGTCCAAAAACTGCAGCTACCCCTTTTGTTGATGTTGCCACATTACGTATTGGTCCTTTATATTTTGCGACTGCTAGGCCTAGGAATATAACTTTTAAAGGAGGGTCTGGGTGACAATATTTACCGACCTGTCAAGCTCATACCCCTAATGAACTGTACTGTAACAACAAGAAAACTTGAAGGTCTACAAAGTTGAGAAAAAGAAGTGGCCACAAGGAAAAATCACACACCACTATCACGACTAACGGTGAAGGACCATCAGTTGTAAAGGAGTCCTATCAGCCCACCCATATGGCGGAACCTCGTCATCTAGGACCTTATCAGCAGGTTCTTATATGGCCAAGCCCATAGTTTATTGCTTGGTACCAGTAGATCCTGATCAGAAAGAAGATGTGTCCCCCCTTCGGTTCAGGGACACTCCTGGAGGCACCGACGGACAGAGCGGGGCCTCTTTATCCGAGCCGTTGCCGGGTGAGGTGAGGCTTACTTCCCACACAAAGCTGGGAAAGGATTGCTCGTTACATGGTTATTAACGAGGAAATGGTAGGGTGGTTCATCGAGCCACACAATTCTACTTGCTTCAACCATGTCATATAAGTTTTGTTTTATACTTTCACACTAACAATAGTGGATGTTGCAGTAGCTGATATTCCAGCCTGGCCCTGAAGAATGCCGGTAAACTGATACCATAGCGGCAGAAACATGTTGGCCTAGATTTTAGATGCTTACTGTACAGTGATATTTTTACACTGTCATTTCACTTTTTTAATCTGACGTCCAGGGAGATCCTAATAAACATATTTTTCTACCCTGAACGTCATTTTAATCACTCACTTACCAGTTTGAGCACTGCACCCTATCAGTACCACTCTCAGTGAGGACACATCTTCTTTCAGATCAGGATCTACTGGTACCAAGCAATAAACTATGGGCTTGGCCATATAAGAACCTGCTGATAAGGTCCTAGATGACGAGGTTCCGCCATATGGGTGGGCTGATAGGACTCCTTTACAACTGATGGTCCTTCACCGTTAGTCGTGATAGTGGTGTGTGATTTTTCCTTGTGGCCACTTCTTTTTCTCAACTTTGTAGACCTTCAAGTTTTCTTGTTGTTACACTGCTAGGCCTACCCAAAAAGGTGAGGTTCCATTTATTGCAGGAGACAAGTGTGAACGCTGGGTGGCAGGAATTATGAAGCCACCCACAGATTACAAGTACTTTGAGTCACAGAAATATGAAGAAAAGTTGTGCTTTAACCTATGTTGGAGGATTGCAATGGCTTCTAGGTAAAATATGGGATCCACGCAAGTCATACCACCCTGGAGCCCCCCTGGTGTCTAGTTTACAAAAATATCTGGGGTCGGTAGATTTTCCCTTGAGACAATGTGCACTCTGGCAGAGAAAGACAGAAAAGACAAATATTCCTGCACCACCATCTACTGTTCAAGTACACACACATACTGGTTGAATTTGGCACAAGGGTACGTGAAAAGTTTAAAATGTAAATGATATTAAAAGATTTCATGAAAATGAAAAAGTAGATGTCACTGTTAATAAGATAATTGACATTTCAGAATACGCTATCAGTGCCTCACAGCCTGTGAGATGTAAAGCCATTACAAGGCACTTACTGTTTTACAGACCATTCACACACCTTTCATGCATCACACTTACAAAGCCATTCACACCATCAGCTGTGGGACCAGCACATTACAACACTCATAACAACAAACACATTAATTCAATGGCCCATCACTTTCATACACCCACAGGACTGACGCAGCAATCACACTGCATGGCAGCTAGTGGAGTGGCATTTGGCTGGCAGTATTTGTTGCGACCAGCAACAAGTCACTACACACACATACCATGAGCCAAATGCGAGCTCACACACATCACAAGCCAGATGCCAGTTCAGACACTAAAATCACACTTCCTGGAGGCTGTTGAATGTGTTGACAGGCTTTTCAGTGGCATGTGTCTAGTGACTTACTGCTGGTCAGTACACACACACACACACACACACACCACCAGCAAGACACCAGTTCACGTAGACCAGCAGCCAGATGCCAGCCACACACACAACCTGTCAAATTCCACTCAGGCATCACCATTAAGCTCCACGCCGCTTTCATTCCGAAAACAATACCACAATGAACATATTACAGACACACAAACCACTGACAGGAAAAAATAAAACATTCAACTAAAAACAGCAAATTATTTACAAATAGAAAGAACTAACCTATTGGTAGAAGATGAAATACCAACTATATGCATACACAACAGGTGTCAAGAAGCATATCAAACTACTGCCAACCAGATATCTAAACAGAAAGTATATATCAATACAGACCACAATCAGTTCCCTTTTTATGTGTTGGAGAAATGTATTCAGGAAAGTGGCGCTCTTTCAAGCTGGTCACATCCTCCCCACTCTGACTCTAGAAAACACTTACCTGCTCTACTGCAACAAGGCTGCTATTAGAGACTGCTGATTTTTTAGCAGAATTGTAAGGCTCCATCCTTTGATCTAATTTATCTACACCTCCCATGTGCCTGTTATAGCCTAAATGCACACAGGTTTTCACACTTCTGCTACCTGACCCCAAACAGTCAAAGTGAAGTGCTGTCATCACGAATAGTTGTGAGCACGTGGGCATTTTCTTCTGTCTGAATATTTCAAAGCAAGGAGTTAATTACTACACAAGTTACTGCTCCGTCCCTTTTGATATTTTATACACACAAACTATTTTGGGTAACCTTTATGGTTAGAGCGGATTGTGCCACATGCCACATTGCCTACCTTGGACAATGACTTTAATAAATGTACATCTGGGTGGAAATTCTCAATGTATAAATGGTCACCTTTATTAAAAAGTCTTCTGGCAAGTTCATACACACTTTATCACTGCCTCCAAAAGTGGAAAGGCAACCAGGGGGGTCAATTGAAGAATCCCTATCAGTCTACATGCTGAAATTATACACACATCCAGTGGCACTTTCACACAGCATATACATATAGGACCAGAAACTCATCTAGAGATATATATTTTCCTGGAACATAGATCTCTAAGAAACCTTCTACTAAATGGTAAAAACATGCAGACAATCGAAGAGATGGTCAAAATCAGGGTGATCTTGTGCCAATGCTGTAGCCTTATCCACAACATGCAGCATCCGCTACAGAAGCAAATACCGGTCTCGACTTATGGTTGCTGGACATATAGCAGTGTCCATCAAAGGACTAACAGACCAATATAAAGACAGTGATGGGTTTCTTAGCAATCCCATCAACAAATTTAAACCCTAGAAGTGCTTAATCCCATTCAGATTTGTGGAGTCCACCAGGTAGCTCAAGAGTGGGTCTTAAGAGTGGCATTTTTGTCTCTCAAAAACCTTTCTGCAAACAAATTAGTCTGCTGAACAATATCATCCAACAGTTGGAAAAAAGTGATAGGTAAAAGGTACACTACTAAAGGAAGCCAAAACAGATTGCACCGTATTAGGGGCAACCCAGGGTTAAGCACTTCCAATGGGAGGCGTTCCAGACCCGGTCTGCAATCCAGCTTGCTGTTGCTGCACTACTGGCATATTGCATCTTCCTCTAAAAGTCGCACTTACTCAGCACTAATAGTCGATTCAACATCTGATGATTCCTTTTAGATAGAAAATTCTATGACAGACTGTTCAACTTTATCCTCTTCCTCAGATTCAGAGGCATTCTCAGAGCCATGTTCAGAAGCAGATTCATAAAAGAAGCTAACAATCTGCTGAACAGTCAGTCTACAGGAAGCTAAAATGCTTTCTAATGAAACACAACAAGAAAACAACAATAAACAACACTGTGTCAAATTCCAACTCAGCTGTGGGCGTATCAAACAGTAAATATAACAATTAACATATAGTGATCTAAAAAAAATAATGATTACAAACCACACACTTAACTTTATGCTACAAAGATACCTCTCATCTGCCACAGACAGCTAGACTGAGGATGAACTGTACCAACTCTATACAGACACATTAAACACCAAGGATATCCCACCCAAAATAGAATAAAATAAAATGACACACAAAACAACACAATTCACATCTTGCACAAATCCAAAGTGAATTTGACACACAATAAAACAGAAGCTAAATATGCTGCAATTATTATCACAGTTAAGAAAAAACACATTCATGCAGGGCAATGATACTGACTTGAAGTAAACATTACTAAAAATGGTTTCTTACTAAGCATATGCAACTACACAACCTGCAGTTCTATCAATGATGAAACTGTAAGTGGGAATCACAAGCAAGGAAATCATAATCTTTGAACTATAATAAAAAAAAGATAAAAAACATTAAGCTTACAAATGCTCATGATGACAAGAAATAAAACAGTTAACATTATTAAAAACAATAAAGTGTGTCCCTGGGAGAGCGGTGCAGCTTCACAACCATGCAATCTGCCCCCAATGGGGGCACAAAACAAGGCAAACAAATTGGTTCCCCAGAAGGGAGTGACACTTACTCGAGTCGCCAGCCAAACACAAGCCAAACAACAGTTCATACATATAGCCAGCCAAATGTAAGTTCACACAAACTGGTAGTCAAACGCCAGTTCATCATACAAAAATGTGTTCCCTGGTGTCTAGGAGCTTTCAGTCACCTCCGTAGGAAATAGGCATACAAAGAAAATCTGATATGCTGAAAGCTGGGAGCTGAAAACAAAGGACATGTGCAGGCAATACTGGGAACTGCACCTTGCCCAAGGGGCCACTTCCCTGACATCTATAAATAAAAATTCCCTGGCATCTATTGGTTTTCAGCTCCCCTGGGGCAGATCAAATTGAAAAAATAGCCAATATTCCCCGGGTGGCAAACCAGGCAAAAGATGTCCCAATATTTTTGGGAAGCTACCCTTGTCCAAGAGGTACGCCCAAACATGCATGAATACAAAATCCCAGATGTATAGTCGTTTTCCACCCCCACTTGAGGAAACAATGGGCAAAGAAATTGCCACTCTGCCACCGGGAGGGGTGGGGAGGAAAAAGCCAAAGCATGTCCCAATATTTTTGTGATGCAGGTCTTGTCTAAGGGATCACTCCAAAACATGCACAAATGAAACAAATCCCTGTTGTCTAGTGGTTTTCTACCCCCTAGCGATTTTTAACAGATTGGCCCAAAAAATCGTATCTGCCCTCGGGGGTTGAAAAACACGCAATACATGCACAATTGTTTCTTGGGGAGTGGCCCTTGTCGAAAGGACTGCTCCCTGATTGCCTAAATAAAAATCCCTGCTGTTTAGTGGTTTTCCACCCCGCCTTGAAAGTGATGGGCTTACAAATGACTGATCTGCCCCTGGGGGCAGAAAATGGCCAAAACATGGCATTTTCAATAAGAGAGTGACCTTTGCCCAATGAGCCACTCTTACCACCACCCTGTGTTCTATTGCTGCATTCTTGCTGAGTGATCGCAGTCCCCCTTAAATCCCACAGCTTGAATGCACTTTAGGGAGACACAGACAAAGGAAAATCACTTTCCTTTCCCAGTGCCTCTCTTCCCTTCCTATCCCTCATGGAAGCAATGAATTACCACAAAGAGTTCCTCCTCCCTGGATGCACTGGAAGCCAATGGCTTTCAGCGCATCCCCGGTGCCTCTTGATGATGTAGGCATGCCGTGTGTTTGCTGACATCATCAGATCGCTGGGGTAGGAGTTGAGAGCACTTCATCTACCACCCCCAGAAAAGACATATGGCGGGAGGGCCTACGGGGCGAGCGCCAGCGCATTCTCCATGGGCGGGTCAATGGACATGCTGGAGCCATCTTCAGCACCTGAGCACTGATGTTGAGGATGGCTCCACCGCATAATGATGGTGTACTGTAGACACAAGGCAGCGCTAGTCTCTGCCTTGCATCTCTCTGCCCTGGGAAGGCATTCCATGGGTGGAGTGTGTGTGTTCCCATGCATCCATGCATGGAGTTTTCTGCATTCCCAGATTTACCAAGACTAGCAAACCTGGGAATGCGAAAAAATGCTACACCTTCCAGGGGAGGAGCGATGAGGAGAAATATCCACATTTTTTTTCTCTTTCCATAGGAGTTGCATTCTGTAACACACTTACAAAAAAGAAAAACACGTCAGAGGATTGATTTTGTGCAGGAAGGTGTCCTTTCCTGCACAAAATAATCCTGTATGCAATGCAGGCACCCTTGTACCATGATGCATGGGTTACTGAATTGAAGCTAGGCAGCAATTGTGCATCAGAGCAGGCAGAGAGCAGGAATGTGCCATATATCTTGGTCAATATGGCACATTCCTGCCCTCTTCCTTTCAAGCAACACCGTGCAGCAAGTTGTCTTGCTGTGACGCCTTGTGTGAAAGATTGAGAAATCTGGCCCCTAGTGTTGAAGATATTTTTTTGCAAGAATTCCACCAATAAATACAAGATTTTTCTAAAAGAAAATGTTGCACAACCTTGAATTGTCATACTAGAGTAAGTTTTACCAAAATATCCATATCCATATCTATTTTTAACTGAAATAGAATTAGGTTTCCTATAATCAGAACAACAGTGCGATCTTCGATGAAATTTAGGGCTGAAATATTCAGAATTTAAAATAGGAGATACAGGAGGATATGGATATCCTTACTACAAATGTCATCAAGGTAGTGGTGTAAATTGTATTTTTCCCATTCCTGCAAGAAAATACATCCTCGTAAAGGGAATTGGTGCATTAGAGACTGAGACAATCTGAGAATCATAAAGCTTAAAAGGCATAAGAGTTAGTACTTCCTGAGGATTAAAAGGCATCACTAAAACTCTGATATTATTATTGTCAATCTACTTGTAGAGTTGTCCACTTCATGACAATGAAAAAACATTGGGCAAGATACAACTGTTCTTGTTAATCCTCAGAATTAAACGGATTATAGAACGAGGAGTGAAACCATACCAACCCAACTGGTATTGCCAAACTATCAATTTATTATACATTTGTAACCATTTAATTCTCAAGATCGTAGGAAAATTAAGAGCAGCTATGGGGTTAAACGTCATTAAATCAATATTGTTAGCATACTGATTATCTGTAATGCAAGGGTTGTTTTGGAAACAGTAAAACAGTAAAAAAAATTGCATGAACTAAAAAAATCTTTATGCATTGTAAAAAAAACGATTTTTTTTTCAAATACTCTTACAATGTCTCAATAAAATCCCATCTGCTCCATTATTTGTAGGATTCTCCTTTAACATCCTGTCTCACAGAATGTCACAGATAAACAGTTAAATGCATAGAGTCATTTGAATGATAAGTAACTGCAAAACCTAAGAATGATCTATTTTCTTCAAACAGAGTTTGGAGTTTGTGAACAGACGCAAAATTATTTTTAGTGTCCCCAGAAAATGAAATAGGTATAGTTTCTGTTTTTCTCTATTCCAATGTCAGTTTTCCTCCCAAGTTACCAACCATCTTGGATATAAGAGGTAAATTAAATGCGATTCCCTTATCTTCTGCCACCATATTGGTTATAGGTTCAAATTTAATTTTCTCTTCCATGTTTCCTCAGCACTGATATAACAATGGAATTAATGTAATAAATCTTTATCAAACATGGTTTGAAATTCTCCCTTCATAATTATCTTTCCAAACCTTGTTACTCTCCACATATGGAGTAGCACAGCCTAGTCCAGTACTTACTTGATTTAACAAAAATGCCAAACACAATACTTGGGTTTTATGTGAGTTTACTCTCTCATTAAAAATACTTTGCACAGCCCACAGTAGAACACTAACCCTACTTCACTTTACGGCCTGCAAGATAAGTTAACTGAACTACTGAGCAGGTTGAGATTGTACTGTAGTCACATTGTTATTTGCATTTTCTCATTTACACGCAATATATTTTACATACATTATAACGTTTGGCATGAGTATGCAGCCAAATTGTGGCTCCTATCAAAGGACCAGAAATGTTTACACCTTAGAACGCTTCACAACACAATTATAAACATCAGAAAGTTTATATTTCGTAAGGTTTCTTCTTACGTTTCTAACCGGTAATAGTTCAGCTTACTAATAAAACAAGTTGACTAAAATGTAAATTCTGATTCAGTCCCAATTCGTCCACCAGGCAGTCTATTTTGTGGTGCTATTGAAATTGTTAGTTTGCATCCTGCTAAAATGCCAATTCATCTTTTGTGTAGTTGTGCCATGTTAATCATCCTAATATAGCGAAACATTTGCTTCCATGATGCTTCAAAGCAAGCACCAGAATAATTGCTAATCTGAAGGTGTGAATTGAACTTGAACTCTGAAATTAGTTCAAAATAATGGTCAACACTGGCGTGATTAAAAAAAACATTTTGTGCTCCTTAAGGATGAGTTTGACTTGAAAAGCATGCGTTCATTAGGTGCACCTGATGAATTTAAGTCTATCCTACAAACCTTAATACCGGTGGGATACAAAATCCTTAGAACTGCCTGATAAAAAGGGGTAGAAATAGCAATGATTAGGTCGAGCCTGTGTCAGTGCGCATGCGTCTCCCTGGGAGACTTGCTGTAGTGTAGTATTGAAGAGAAGCCCCGCCCACTCTCAACTCACATTTTTCATTGGCTTGTGTCTTTGTCCTTCGTAAATGCTGACTTCTGATTTAGTAATTGGCTTGTTAGTCCCTCCTTAGTGCGGTCTTGTCTTCATGTGCAACCTCCCATGGCTACTGGCCCCTTTACTTCGGTTGTTACATCTTAGTCTATTTAAGTCTGTAAGCACTACTTTCTTTCATTTGTTTTTACTACTGCTGGCACAACATGCTTTCCAGCAACATTAAGCGCGCCATGCGCTCTTTCATTATACAAGCAGCCCGTCACTTGTTTAATATATGCACGGGCGCATGCAACACAGCAAGGAGAGAGTCTGACTGCTTGCTGCAGAGATGGGCCAGTGTTGGAGCTAGGGTGACCAACTGGCATGGGTGCAAATTCAGGATGGTGGATGTGAAAATTCAGGAAAAGGGTCAAAATGTATGACATACATTTATGACGGAAGGTCAAAATTCAGGACAAACATTTGGGACAAAAGGTATGTTTTACAGACAAATCAGAGGAGGTTGCGCAATAGTAGAAGAGTAAGTAAATTGACAACCAAAATAAGTACAAGTAAAAAAAAGTTTATATTAGGTTAAGACCATCATGCCCTTCAAGGTTTTTCAATATGCATGCAGCTTGGAGCAACTGGGCAACTGGACAGGTCTTTTTGTGGTATTCCATTTGACTAAAATATATTTTATATCATTCTTTTCTCTCTATTCTTTAAATTAATATTTCATTTTCTTTTCATATTTCTGTATTCCATATTCCCATTCATTTTTTTGTTCCTTTTTTTCATGTGATTATCCTCTTGTCCTTCCTTTATTTTTAAATCTGTCTTATATCGCATACTCAGTTTCTTCTTTTGTTTTCTCTCTCCATTTGTGTCATACGGTTTTTTGATATATCATTTTAATAATTTATCATTCTGTCCCCACTTTTGCCAACTTCGGCATTCTTTGGGCCCCTCTCCATGGCTGCATCACCGTGATAATTGTTGTTTTGTTTATTAGGTTCTTATCCTGTCTTGTGCTTACCTGTGAGCCACAGATTAAAGTTAGGAAGGGCAATGAAAATCTTCCATCTGCCGCCCCCGCCCCTTGACACCCCCACTTAGTGGGTGCTTAAATACACCCTTGGCCCATTGTCATTCTTTATGTAATAATACTCCACAGTCCGAATGACAATGGGCCTGTCCACAGACTGAGGGGAGGTGGGGGAGGGGCTGCTGCAGCATCTAGAGTTCGAAAGAGAAGTGCGAGCTGGCTGATTGTCACAGGGGAACAGCATAGCTTGCTGCAATCCCAAAATTAAGGACAAAAGGCGTCCTTATGAGGAATGATGATGGGCAACGGACAAGACAGCAAAATGACGGACAGTCCGTGAAATTCATGGACGGTTATTCACCCTAGCTGGAGCAGAAGTGCAGCAAAGTCTTTGGGCCTTTGAAAATATGGCGGCCCAAAGCATATCTAAAGAAATAAAACCAGGAGCACCGACGTCCACTCCTGTGCCTTGTACACTAACATGTAAAGCAGACTATGAAAGGGCACTTTGATTTCCATATGCAAGAGTGAGCCCAGGCTTAGCTCTCCTAACTCCAAGTTCTTCAACATGTTTATCACTGGTTGTGATCTCCCTGCAAGTGTGCGTGTGGTTGTACAAATGTGAAGGGAGTTAGAGGAAACGAAGAAGGGCAGCCCAAAGTGGAAAACGCAAGCGCTATTCTGCATTTGTGTTTTTCCCAGTCAGAAATGTTTATAAAGTTTCTGGCTAACTCTACTGCGTGGCATACACACTGTTTAAGTGGTTGTGGATGTGGTATCCAGTTGACAGGGAGTCATCTGGTCACATTATACAAATTACATTATAGATTGCTGTATTTCTGCTTGTCTATGTCAGTTCCTAACCAATCTATCCATAATGGACTGCAAATTCGTTCACACAGGGCGACCATAACAAAAAGACACTTTGATTGGCAGTGCTTCTGTGGGATAAATATACGAGAGCTCAATATTTCTGTAAACTACTTAGGTCGAGCCTGAGTCAGCATGCATGCACATGCAACCACCGGTTCAAATTAATCACTGGATGGAATGGTGTATTTTCTAACCCTGCTGGAGCAGAGCAGACTAAATCCCTACTACCCCTTTTCTTTCACCCCACTTCTACAGAATATTAATAAGCATTTGCAATGCAATAGGTCTCGCATTTACGCAAGTTTGAGCTATTGGCATTGTAAATGACAATGCCTTTTATTTATGTTTTAAAAACCAAAATATAAATAAAAAACATTGTCATTTACAATGCCAATAGTTCAAACTCGAGTAATTGCGAGACCTATTGCATTGAAAATGCTTGTTTTTAATGTCGTATTGGATATCACACGACTAGCTAGCTCCCAAATTAATGGGAGCTGAGACCATTTGTATGGTATTGAACAAAACCCGCATGGTATTTTCTGCTGTATCGCCCTTCCTAGCTCCAGTTTGTTTTTAACTGGCTCGAAGAACAACTGCCTCAATGCATAAACCTGCTTTTTTTAATTCAAATCTTTTTTATAGAATTTTCTAAAACACAGGATAACGTGGTAAAATAAATAAATATACAGATAGAAGGCAGCAGCACTTTTGGAGTAGGGATACAGAGAGTAGGAGAAGAGAAGACTCTGTAGGATTTGACTTGAAGACATAGATGCCATGTTGACATTTGGGTTTTACAAACAACAATCGCCTACTACAGGTTATGCAAGTCATGAGATGGATGTTGTGTTTGGTCGTAATACCAGTACATCACTGTAATCATGAATAAATATTGAAGACGTTGTGGTAACCACTGTCTACCCCTTGGTTATGTTGAGGAGGTAAGGGGAGCACCAACAGCGGAGATGATATAAAGGATCTTATCTGGCTATGAGTTGGACATAAATCCTACACATTAGAATAAAAAGTACAAGGGCCCTGTGTGGGCAGAGAGGAAATCAAGGTAGAGTATGTGTTATAAGGTAAATCAGCTGTGAAAGAGAATGTCTTAAGAGAGAGTAGCTTTCTCTGAGATGATTGTTTACAGTAGCTTGTAGCTAAGAAGTTTGGTGTCCAATGGGTCCTAAATTGGTCTCCGAGGGGAGCGCCAGGGGGAGAGATATAGTGTCACATTATCAGCACCTCTAAGGAAGGTGATCCAATCTTGCCACATTCGGAAAGATATCACATTGAAGATCTTCTAATAATGTAGTATGAATTAAATAAACCTGCTTTGAAATATTAATAATTCTTGGCGATTTTAATATTTGGGCTGATCAACTTAATGAGCTGAACACGTAACTAGTTTTCAATATCATTAATCTTTTTAACACAAAACAACTAGATAACAGGCCAACTCATAAAGTTGGTCATATTTTAGATGCCCTTCTCCTCATTACCTGCAACATTCCTGAACTAGAACTTAATGAAGTTATTTGTCTGACCATCAATTGCTGATGTTTAAAATATGCAATGTGAATCCATAAAACGCTGAGACTGCACTGTCTCAACAAAATCGCATCCTCTCCCTGGAAAAGAAATCATTTCACATACTATTTCAACATACATTGAGGAATCCACTGAGCCTTGCCTGATGAGATCTTCAGAGCCCAACCCAGGTGCACGAGTGACAGATTTCTATAGTTATGGGGTCCAGGCATGACACAATTATTAAGCAAAACCATATGGAGGCCAAAATGTATTTTCATAATCTAAACGATGAAAAAACTAACCTGAGACAAATGGAAAAAATCTGGCATGAATCTACAAAGATAAAGACATATATACTAAGCACCTACACTGGTACAGTTATTTGGTGTGGAAAGCCGTTTGGGAATATTTTTCCCCAAAAATTGTTAATTCTCCAAATATAAAAAAATATTATTAATTAGTAAATGCTTTAAAGAATGTGTCTGCAGATCATAATAATGTTATTGGACAGGTGCACCCTTCTGAGCCCCCATGACCCCCCTTCCAAATCTTCACTGGAAAGACATTTTAAGTCCTAGTCTGCCATGACATGTCTATCTAAGGTGTGCTCTTGTGCGAGGGATCAGTGTCTATTCCTGTGTCTGTCAAGTGGAGGAGGTGAAGGTATTTGGGACAGGGCAATTCTCAGGACTCTATGGGAAGTGAGACAATGAAATCAGAAGCATTTTTGGACCTCTTCCACTGTTTCAGTTCTTATTTGTCGGGACTGTGAGTTTAAGTTCACTGCTCTGCAATGGATGTCCAATTTCAAGAACAAATTTAGCTGGCAGTACCTCGTGTGCTACTGTGCTGTGGATGCAGGGTGCATTGCTTTGGTGCACCTTTCTTCGAGAACTGAATGAGCATTGGTTCTTATCATTTCAGCATGTTTGGCTTCACTGCCTGCAGTCCATATTGCGCTGTCTGCTGTGCACTTTCAAGTGTGCCTTGGACTTGTGCCTAGAGGTGCAATTGTTTGGGCCTTCGGACATAAATACACTGATGGACCCCTTAATGTCTCATTTGTATTGCTGTCCGCTGCATATTCCTTTGCTCCTAGCTGCATTCTACAAGCCTTTCTGGGACGCTTCTGCTCCTGGTGAATTTGATCTTGGCTCTGGTTTAGTGGAACCTCCACTGGCTGTGGACACTCCCTCCGTGGCAGCTGTGGGGGCTGGATGGGAACACATTTCATCTATTAACCTGCTCTGAGATGTACCTCTGGGATCATCGTCTGTGGTTACTGGAAACAGAAATGTCTTGTCTTCCACTCGGACACATACACTTTTGGCTATTTTGTTTGGAGGGAACTTTCAATTCGACTTGTTTTTATCATATTACATTGTTTTTAAATGTGGTTTTTATTGGCTTTTACAATGTTAATTACTTTCTGTGTGCTTTGTCTTTCAAATTGTATGACTGCGTTTTTTATTGATTTTTAAATAGATTTTAAAAACACTTTGTAGAAATAAAGAAGTCTGGAAAACAGCTCTTGTAGTTGTAGTTTATTCTTCAAGTTACATCTTAGTAAGTTCCAATGTAAGCCTTAATATAAGCCCCACCAGGAGCAGCCTCCTGGCTGCTCAGCCCATCTTCTCCAACAGCTCCACCCTCAAGTACAAACATCCATAACATTCCAAATGACATCATATAGCTAAAGCATCAGGCAGAGAACCAGGGCCAGGGAGATGCATTACATAAGAATCAGATTATTACACATTTTTATTGACATAAGCTGTGACATTAATTGACATAGGCTTACTCATATTTAGATAGCATATTAGTCGACTTATGTTTGTGGAGTGGGTGTCATGTGTCTCAGTAAGGCCCGTTGGGAAACACTGTAATTTTACATGCACACATTTTTCCTAAGTTGCCTTCTCCTTCACACATTGATTTTTGACACACATTTGCATGAGGGACAGTACAGGATTACTTTTCATGAAACTACATTTGCTTACAAATTCCACTTCGTAAGAACACTATCATGACACCTTGAACATCGCCTACAAGGTCTGAAAAATACATTGTGCAAATGTGTTTGTTGTTCGTCCATGTGGCAATGCAGCTATCTATAGAACAAAAACAATGGTGGCCTGACTTTGTTCTCAGCTCGGAGCAAGGATGCTTTTTGTTGTAAATAAACAAGCATTTCCGGTGTTAGGCAAAGGAGCACTTGCTGTCATTGTGAGGGCACTACACACTGAAGGCTTAGCCCAGCTGCTTGCTGATCCCCCCAAGAGGAGGGATGTACAACCTATGACCAAGACGGGGACCTGCATGCTTTCGATCCAGATAAAGGGGGTTGGATAATGTAATAGGGGATTCTTGGCAGAACAGCCACACATAACCTAAACACTTGGGAACGGATAGTAGGAGTATGCTAGCTAGATATTGTTTTATATGCTTGCAGTTATACATTGTTTAGCAAGATGGTGGAACTGTTCATTCTGTTCACTGTCCTTATACTACTAATTACTCTTATATGCTTCTGTCTATTGATCATTGCAGCACATATATTCTATACAAGAATCATGATGGGCCAATAAATGTTGAAAATGCCTCTCTTTGTATTCTTTATATACTTCTAAAAGAGACAGAGCATGAGTGAATGACTGAAATGGTTCTAGATCTGTTACCACGATTCATTGAGGATCAGGATTGTAAAGTTCTGTGGTTGCCAAAACCATTTGCTACCCTTCTAGGTATAGGGGTGCTTATGGTGGCACCATGAGCTAGCTGGCCTATAGGATATTATCTGCTATATGCATCAACATATTGATTTGCGATTCCTATATGGCGATTTTTAAGGAATCACTACTTTGGATTTGCAAATCCTTATGCATGTAGGAATCGCATTAAATTTGTGATTCCTAAAGATTAGCTAATAGCGATACCGCAATTGCGAATAGCTATTAGCTAATGTTACTCCATTAATTCTTATGGGGCCATAGGAATGAATGGGAATGCATTCAAAAATTGAGATTAACAAATTGATAATCACAAATTGCGAATGCAATTCAAAGAGTGCAGGGGGTCTAAGGCCCCTATGATGCACCCCCCCCAAAAAGGTAAGTTTGCACATGTAAAAGACACACATGCCCAAAGGGAATGTGTGTGCTAGGGGTGGGCGGCAAATTCCGTTCCGCTTGCGGAACTTGCAAAATGTTTGCATTTTTGAGTTCCACGCGGAATGCAAAAATGTCAAAACTTCTGCGATCCGCGGCAGAACGGAATTCGGGGGCATGAGGGATTCATTTCGGCACGGTGCTCCTGTCACAAAAATTAAACCTCTTACAGACATAAACAAAGCAGGTGCCCGAGTTGAAGCTCAAATTCAGTAACGTATTAATCAGCCCAAAGAATTATTGAGCACAGTCGAGGATGGGCAGGTGTGCTTTCTACCCATATCTGCCGTCGAAAATTTGCTGTAATCCTTGATGGAGGTATTTGCATCCAAGAGTTTCTTGAGCGCAATCCCCGTGTAGTTTCTGTGACCAGGAGGCTGCTTTCTCCTCATCTGATGCTCTTATCGGTCTCTGACCCTTTATAAATAATAAGCATGTGAACTCGCATAGAAGCCCTGTCCGTCTGGCCCCGCCCCACACACACTAACGGTATGCAACGTCTTCCCGCCCTTTACCCACTATGATGGACAGCTCACTCAAGGAACCTCAGCGCCTTTTGGCGTGGTGGCAAAGTTACTGATACACATGGTCACTGGAAACAACTCTTCTGGCCCTTTATGCAGCTGTAGTGTAGAAAAAGCACTTTACATTTAACCAACAAGGTAGCACTTACTGATATTAGCAAGTAGAAAGTACTCCAGTCAAGTAGGTCTATTGCACAAAATGGTGGCATCTTTGTGGAAGCAGGCTGGGCAGGTGTGCTTTCTCCCCATATCTGCCGCCGAAAATTAGCTGTAATCCTTGATGGAGGTCTTTGTATCCATGAGTTTCTCAAGCGCAATTCCCGTGTAGTTCCTGTGACCAGGAGGCTGATTTCCCCTCATCTGCTGCTCTGATCGGTGTCTGACCCTATCAAGAGGCATGTGAATTCTCAAAGAAGCCCTGCCGCCGAAATCTCCGCGAGCATGTGAAATTCTGCTTGTTCGCTGAGATTTTTTGCCGTTTCGCTGAATTTTGCGAAAGGCAACTTCGCAAATCTCGCCCACCCCTAGTGTGTGCACCATATGTCACTTTGTGCATTTTTTAAAGAATGCGCAAATTACCATCAAATTGAATATGATGGTAATTGGTATTTCCTAAATGCACAGTTTGCATTTAGGAAAGGCTTGGTGCATCGCCAATTGCGATTACCTCAATGCATTTGCAATTTAGGTAATAGCAAAAATTTGTGATTGCCTAGTTTGCAAATGGAATTTGATGCATCAGAAAAGGCCATTTTGCCCTTGCAAATTGGCTGATTTTGTGAATCTGCCCATTTGCGAGGGCAAAAATGCTTGACGCATGTGGCCCAAATTACTGAGGGGGTGCATGGAATAAGTCTTGTACCATCTCGTTTATGGTGCCCAACAAACCTGCAGCTCCTACAGGAAAGGGGACACTACACAACAAAACATACCCAATAGCTCAGCATGTGAGCGTCAACACCTAACCAGAGATCAGGGAGTCTCTGTGCTTCTCCAGTATGGCTGCTTGTGGTCCACAAGACATCAACACCTGCCCAATGGAATAACATTTTTCTGGATTGCAAACTATTTGCAGTGACTAACCTGTGGCTCTTCTTCATACAGGAGCATCAGTGCAGGAAAGAGCGGTAGAGTGGGGTGGGGTTGGGAGGGACTCGACAGACGACAACGAGGAAAAATTGAATAAATACCTAGTTTTCCCTTGTCGTCATGTGTTGAGTTCCCCCCACCCCGCCCCACTGCTCTTACCTGCATGGGCCGCTCCTGTCTTCATAGTGTAATCACTGTAACTAGGAAGTGCTAAGTGGATTTCCTGTTTTAGTGGTAGCCCACTGACACTGCTAAAAACTAATATAGTCAGTACAGAGAGCAATTTGAGGCATGCGTTGGTTGCGATAGCTGCATTATAAATTTCAGAGGCTGGTGATTTATGGTAATGTGTCCTCATTTTCAGCATGCTGAGCTACTCGTTACATGCCTTCTCACATTAGAGTATTTTATGGCATGCGAGCACTGGTCAATAAGTCAAACAAACAGATGCAACTAAGGTGCATATTTTAAGAACTTAATGCAGCCAAAGCATCAATTGTCTGACATAACGGCACCTTTTTTATCACTTTATTTACAAAGTGCTGCTAACTGTGGTTAGTGGCACTTTTTAATTGTAAATGTGAATTTTCAGGATTGCTACTTCTGTTAGCAGAACTCAACGAAAATGAGATGGAAGGTAGGCGTTCCAGTGAAAGAACTGCTGCTAACCACACTTTGCGTTATTTACAATGAAATTCCCATCGGTCTATATCCCCCCACACTGTGGAGGTTTTCGACAGCAGGTTTTTTTTTTACCAATAAATAGCTGGTCTTAAAAATGGTGCAAATACACCTGTATATAAGGAAGACAACCCCAGACTCTCATTGGCAATCTCATAGATGCTATAGACGTTCTGCTCTTGGAGCCCCAAGAAGACCACCACCACCACAGAGGCAGCACTGCAAAAGAGAGTGGGTCTAAAGTTAACGGGTCACCCTGACACACCTTCTGCCAGAGTAGGTGATAGCCCATTACAGGCGAAAAAAGTCCTCCATCCTACACCTTCCCAACCAGATAGCGCCAAGGCTGCAGCCCCATCCCAGCGCAGCATGAACATCCCTCCCAGACCAAGCTACTTGCTGTGCTGCACATGTTGGCCTCTGGTACCTTTCAGCCAACCACTGCCACCAGAATGGCTGAGTCTCTCAGGCATCCTTCTCAAGGTTCCTCCCCACAGTCTTGGATGCCATCATCAGCCTGACGCTGTACCACCTGCGCTTCCCCAACACTGTGCAACAACTACTTGCCAACAAGCAAGGCTTCTGTGCCATTGCTGGTTTTCCGCATGTGTTGGGGGCAATTGACTGCACCCATGTGCAATTTGTGCCTCCCGTGGACACTGCACACATATACAGGAACAGGAAGCACACATACTTGATGGATGTGCAGGCAATTGTGGACCATCTGGGCCTGTTCATCAATGTCGTCACCAAGTTACCAGGCTGTGTGTATAACTCATACATCTTCCACCAATCTGCCATCAACCAGCGGTTCCAGAATGGCATCTATGGAAATGGACTGCTTATTGGTAAGTACAAAATGAACACACCACACACCTCACGTCACCAATCATGTAGCTCAACTATGTGTGAATGCACATGTAGAAAATGTAATTATGTAACTGGGCCAACCACTATACACAAACACCTAATGCCAAAGAACAACATACATGTAAGTAAGCCTAACAATGGAGTAGGCTAGAAATAGTCACACAAACCACTAACTCACTGTAGGAATAGAGATCTTGCAGAACTCATCAGACAACAATTACAAGGAATAAATGCAGCATGTGCCACATGACATAGCTTTGGCTGTGCTGCATTAACTTTGAAACAAAGACATGTGTCATTTGTACAGCAAGACAATATATCACTCTGTTATCCCATGTGCTGGTGCTCAATTAGTTGACATGCACAAACAGAGTCACCCATGAACCATGGTGCAAGGGTGCCTGCGTCATGGGGAGGAAAGTATTTCTGCATGAAGCGACACCTAACTGGACACAAACAATCACAAGAGTGGAATTAGCTTTAGTCTGGGTCGTGTCAGAATGTAGCATGCATAGTACGAGAATACAAACAAGAGAAATGTAAATCTCACTCCTTGTTGTGCATCCCTATGCCTCCCCTGGTGAGGTGTATCAATATGATGCATTTCTAGATATACATTTATTACCAGGAGCACAAATGTAGCCAAAGAAATGTGTGTCAAGAGGGAGCATGCACCTCAATATCCATAGCCTGCACACAAAAACCATATAAGCAGAATCAAAGTTACCATATGCCCAAGCACATTAATAAACGTGCGTTGTTATGACGTCCCAGTAAGTCAAGTGCACCAGGTAGCAGTGCTACTGCATCTCAAACAGTGACCCATGGGTTGCAAGGGGGATGTAACTAACCCACAATTAGTACAACATTTACATCCAAGTTACCCTCAGTACAATAGCTCAAAATGAAGTATCTTGCTGATGCACATACGTACTAATGTGCTAAAAGTCAAGGGGGTATCTTTACAAGCCCCATGCACTATCAGCGCCTCATTTTCAATATGTGCCAAACTGATGTACCGGTGATGCAAGGGGCTTGACAATAACCTCAAAGATTACAACATGGTGGTTATACACAGGACCTGGCTAATGGCATCATGGTGATGTGTAGGCTGCAAAGTATTGGGTATTCAATGTAAGCGATGCAGGTCAATTGTATGTACCACTACATGATGAAGTAGAAAGTGCAAAGCTGCACAAGGGGCACCAAATAAAAAAGCCCACTTTGCAAACACATCAAGCCAAAATTCCAAAGGACACTTCCTTCCTTTTTCTGGTTCAGGTGATTTCGAATATGCACTGTCACCAAGGCTGATGCCCCCATCAAAATGACCCACACACAGGCCCAGAGAGACAACAATGTGGCACAGGGGTGCACAAGGGCCATCGTGGAATGGACCTTCGGAGTCCATAAATCAAGGTTCCGCTGCCTTGACATTTAGGGGGGAAGACTCCTGTTCAGGCCTGAACTGGTCTGCAAAATCATACTGATGTTTGCATTTTGCAAAACATCTCTGTACTGACCAACACACCACTGCCAGAAGACCAGGAGGAGCAGGACAATCTGGAGGATATGCAGGACGAAGAAGCTGATGCAAGCCACACCACAGCTTCTGCAGCTGTAAAAGCAAGAAGGGATGCCATCATCCGCACCTTTTTTTCGTAATCACTATTATTAAATGTCTTGTCACAAACATTTCTTATAACCAGAGTTCACAGCTTGTGAGTTTGCAAAATAAAATATCACTCGACAATGTTTTTAATGCTGTGTTTTTGACTTTAGAATGTGAACAATCATGTACAGTCACATTAACGAAACAAAGATGTTACACAGATCACTCACCTAGCAGGGGGCATGAAAACAATTAAAGAAAGAGTGGGAATGGGACAATTTTATGGGCATCTACACTTATGACTGTGTATGGTTTCTCATTGAGAATCAAAATCTGTGTGTTGTGTTTTCACAGGAGCACATTCAGGTCCATTTTCCCTCATGAGTGTAGTATAACATAGAATGTGTCTGATGCATCATTGTGGCTGGGGCCATTATAACATTTTAAACCTAACATCTCTGTGAATTCTGTGCCACAGAAAAAGAGGTAACTGACAAAATTCACAAAGATACATGACAATTGTGGACTGGATCCACTTGCAGGTGTGGAGGATGAAGATTCAAAGGATAGTACTGCCAGAATAACAGCTGTATCAATTCAGTGCAGAGAATGCTTCTAACATCAAGCATACCCATTCATTCAACCTTAGCAAGGGACACTACCTCTCTAACTGACACGTGTCACTGTAATGACAAATAAGCACATGACTTGCATCACTAACACTGTGCATTGTTGGAAATGGGATCCCCGGCTGGCCAGGGCTTTCGCCAAAGTCAGTCAGAGACCACCACCCCCAAGTCAGGGCAAGGGAGTTACACGCCAAGATAACCCCTGCTCACCCTCTTAGGTAACGTGGCGTGAGCAGCAAGGCTAAACTTGGAGGCGATATGAGTTAAGTATTTGTGCACGCACCCCAGCAACAACAACCAAAGGCCCACCACAAAGGAAACTCCACACAAGGTTATATAAAAATAGCCTTTGTATTACACCGAAACACATTAGATAAAGCACACTTTACAATGTGCCAGAGGCACGGGCAGAATTTACAAGGGATTATTTACAAGACAGGGCCACCTGGACCACTGCCAGGAATCAGCACTTTCAGAAATAGCACTTTGAATGTAAATCACTGTAGCACAAATATCAAAATAGAGCACACAACCAGTAATCACTGGTAACAGGACCTCACTAGCACCACCTGCACTAGGGAGAAAACAACCACCTACATATCACAATACCTGTAGGGGTGTAAGGAAGGAAACACATGATGCAATGCATAACATTCATTCAGAGGTTTAAGGCACATGACGGATAAAAACACATTCAGAGGTGCAGAAAAAGTACAGTTGCGCCAAACTCACGTAAGTCACCACCTGTGACTGTCCCTAGGCCAACTGGCCTCTCTGGGGCTAGGACGCCCTGTGTCCCAGTGTCCAGGAGCCTAAACGTAGCAGTTGCCCACAAAGTGCTGGGCAACTGGTGCAACAATGTTTGAGCCTGCCAGGGCTCAAGAACAACAGTGGGGCCAATGGGGGGACGCTCTCTGGGCTCTTCAACACAACTTTGGCGCCTGGAGCCTCTCTCCGGGCCCTAAGAAATGACTGTGGCCCTCCAGAGCCTCACTGGGCTCTAAGAACAAATGGACTGCCCCATAGCCTCTCTGGGCTCCTTAACACTGGGGCGCCTTGAGCCTCTCAGGGCTCGTGAAATAATTGCCCCCTTCAGTGGAGTCCCCCCTCCCTTTGGGGGGACTCGAGATCCACAACGAATGCCAGCAAGAGCCTCTGTGGCTCTAAACAGAAAATGCCCCCGGAGCCTCAACAGCTCAACAACAGGTAAGGCCCCCACAAGCCTTTTACTAGGGGGAGGGGCGGGCGCCGAAAATGCGCCCCGACGCCCCCTCCCCTCCCGGGCACTCACCGGTCTCTGCAGGCTGCAGCACTTCTCTGGCGGTCGCTCTGGGGCCGCGGGCGGGGCTCCTCTCGCTCTCTGGGGCTCTCCTGCCCGGGGAACCTCGCGCCCAGCCTCAGTCTTCTCTGCTCGGCGGCTCTTCACGGGAGCTCCCGCTCCTCGGGGGCTCCCTTCCCACACTTCTCCCCCTCTCTCCGGGGCTCTCCCTCCCTCTTGGGAGCCCTGGAGGGGAAGACCAGGCGCCGGCTCTCTCTCTCGCTCTGCAGCAGCAGGGCGGGACTTCCGGTTCGTGGGTCGGGCCGCTCTCCGATTGGCCGACGGGCCCTTGAACTTCCGGGTCATCGCGGGCAGCGCGGCGGCCCGTTTTTGGCACTTCCAGGCGGGGGGTGAGTTTACCGAGGAGTGGGCTCCCTCGAGGTAAACTAAAAATATAGCGGCACGGTCCCTGGCAGGGTGGGCACCTGCCAGGGGGCAAATTAATCCAAAAATAAGCGAGGTGACACTCGCAAAACAAATACCAAGCGCAGCAGAATTCCACAAATGCCGGGTGGGCACCGGCTTGGCAAACAAAGCGCTCTCAGCGCGCTGTGGCAGAAAGGAAGCGCTCCCAAGCACTTAGTAGACAATCCAGCGCTCCCAGGCGCTAGAAGGGCAAGACACAGCGCTCCACAGCGCTAGGGCAAACAACAAGCGCTCCCAGGCGCTTTAGGGAAGTCCATAGCCCAGAAAGAGTCCTTCAGGAGTCCAGGGGCTGGGCAGGGCCCAGGGGAGGCAAGCCTTCCCCCGTGGCCCAAGCAGCAGCAGCCCCTGGCAGATTCAAGCAGCAAACAAGAACATTTTCATGGGGTCACAGCCCCTATTTTATACACCTTTTCCCTTTGTCTTTAGGTGCAGGGTGGGGGCAGAACCAGTAGCAGCTGGTTCTGGAGCACTCTTGATGGCCCAACCACCCATTCTATTCACTGGCAGGGCTTGGGTCATCAGTCACACCACAGGGGGGCGGAGCCAGCATTGTGTGGGGAAAACCCAGCCCATCCAGGACACAGGTACACTCCTCCCACACATCACTCATGCTAATCTCACACTCACCACCGGGCAGACCCATCCAGACTTCCTGGAGCCTGGCATGCCAGCTAGCTCCAGCCAATCACACTCCAGCACCCTCACTGCACACATATCTCAATGTTCAGAAGTAGCACTTTCCTTCTAGACACATACAAGCCACACATACCGTTGCGCAGCATTCACTCCCACGAGTTCACACATACTAAACTCGAGCCTGCACTCCCCACGCATCAGGAACTACCAGGGACACATACATTCCCCATGCATTCCTATGGGAGGGCAGGCCTATCTCACACACGCACTTTACACTGTGCCACAGTGTCAAAGTGCGCAAAGACCAGAAATCACTATAATTTCAAGGCAAAAAGTTCAGGGGTGAACCTGCCACAAGGCCCAAGTCCAACATGCATGATTCATAAATCAACTCTAAACTGATCTAACAAGGCTATATTTCAATAAACACAAACAATGACACATAAACCAGCCAAGGGACAACTGGCAAGATATCAGCAATCAACAACGTGTATGTAGGACTACAAACATGGCAATGCAATGGTCAGAAAGTGTTGAAGTAACATGCACAACAAAATTAGTGTGCCATGGCAATGAAGGTGGAGTATTGAGTGGATGTATGACGGTACGACGCGTACCGTCACAACGCGTGCTTTAACAACGCGTCCCTTACAAGGCAAGTTGTTACCACGACTTGTGTTGGGGGAGCGGATTGAGAATAGTATAATTTACTATTCTAACACCAGTCCCCGTGGACACTAGGGAAGGTGTTGGATTAGTAAATATACTATTCTTAATCCTCTAGAGCCCTCCAGTGCAAGTCGTGGTTACGACTTGCATTGTAATGGACGCGTTGTTAAAGCCTTGCGAAGTAAAATCTGCGTGGTAAAGGATGTTTCCCGTATTGGGTATATCCTCCTAAAATAACACTTACTCTGTGTTGCCACCCCCAAGACAGAGAACAGACAGGAACATGGGTGAAGAGCAACAGGTTAACCAATAAGTACAGCCAAAACATTAAAGTAACATACAACCAAATACATTAGAAATGGCCATTGTATTGGCAAAGATGGACCTGAAAAAAATGGTAGCATCATGAAGTTGCACCACCTCTCTCTGCATGGTCACTACACGTTAACCAATGACAAAATCATGAGGTGTATAATGAATGTATGATGTTACAATGCATACATTTTCAATGCATGTCTTTACAATGCAGTTTTTACATCGCATTATCCTTTACAATGCATTCATTTACATAGCATGCCATTACATTGCATTTTCAGAAACTACCTTTACAATGCATTCCATTACATTGCTTTATACCTTTACAATGCATACCATTACAATGCATACCATTACACTGCATTTAAGGTAAGTGTTGGATAGTAGTGGGGTAATAATTACTATTCTAACTCCAGTGAGTGCAACAGTAGGGTAAGTGTTGGATAGTGTAGGGGTACAAATTACTAATCTAACTCCAGTGAGTGCAACAGTAGGGTAAGTGTTGGATAGTGTAAGGGTACTATGCGTTGTAATGGTATGCATTGTAATTACTTGCGTTGTAATACCTGTGTTGTAGTGATATGTAATGTAATGGCTGCGTTGTAATGGCATGCGATGTAAAGGATGTTGCGATGTAATGACTGCTATGTAAAGGTAGTGCGATGTAATGACTGCGTTGTAAAGGTTGTTTCCTGTGTATGATGCATGGATTAATCACAACTACACCAATCAGAATAGCCACACATCTGCAGGCACAGTGGAACAAAGATGCAATGCACCTCAAAAGAAATGTCAATGTCACATAATGTTGTATCTCTCAAGGAATGTACAAAATACTCTTAAAAACACATAGTTGCACTAGATGGCCAGGCACCATGTATGGCATGTGTTTCAGTCCAGTGTGGCCAACCAGCCCCTCAACTCCCATCCGGTGTATACTAGACAGAAATCTCTGTCCGGAAAGCACCAATGGAAATCCACTGTGCACCAAAGAGCCCAATAACATGTTAAGGAAAACCAGCACCACGCTGTTGCCTCCTGGATCCCAACTTTGACAAGCTGATTACATGGTCAACATACCCCGTAAATATGAGTTGTACAAGCAGTGTGACCATGGCTTTCAGGCAGACACCACATCTGGGCCTCCTCCGCTTAACAGTAAACCATCTCTCAACCTGGAAAACGACACCAGTCCTCAAAATACCCTGCAATACCCAAATCAGTGACTAGGCCAGCTGAATCTTCTGTCAATCTTTATTACACAAGCTTGGGTACAGCAGGAGTAGCAAGTGGCCCCTCTAAGTTCCCTAGTCACTGCTCCTCTGCCACACATGATTTGTCCAGGTAAGGGGCCTCACCCTCCACAGCAAACAGGCAGCATAAACTCCTCTGGCATGATAATGTTGGGAGGTGCAACACAAAATAAGATGTCTCCCCTGTTACCCCAGTATAGTGCGCCTCAGGACTTGGGTATTAATCAAAGTAGCGCCATGAAACCAGCCCCGGTGTATGTGCGCTTTATGAATTTACTTTAAAATAACATAACATAACTTAATGTTAATGCGTGTCATGCAATGCAGACTGCTCTTTGTTTATGATCAGGAGCACCTTGGTTGTTCACCACTACAAGGTGCACCACATGGGTTTCTCATGTTAGCAACATGTCTACATTTGACATGCCAGACTTTGCCAACAGGTAAGGGCCATTGCTGGCGCATCAATGTCTACAGCCAGGGCCCACAGGGTTGTGCATGATGCAGGCACCGCCTTCAACATCAGTCTGCAATAAGTCTGCAGTACCTGTGTCTACCACTTTGGGTTATATACAAAAGCACAGTATGGTCTCAAGTTAATGGAGACTGCCTATGCTTACTGACATTGGAGGACATGCTGTTGTAAGGAGTGTGCATTGTAAAATGCTGCATTGCTGTTTCCAGCCAGCAAGGTATTGTCCACCTTGGACTCTGGGTCTTCAAAATGTTTTTACATGGCTTTGTGCATCTTGTTCACCTCTGCATATTTTGGTCATAGCTGCTCCATTCTGCATTCTGATGTATACATTTCTGAAAGAACCATCAGGGGTGCCTCTATAAGCTCCTGTAGCCAACAGATGCTGAAAAGTGATGCAGTGCTAACTCATATCAAAAATGTTGTCCTCTACCAATCCAGCCATCATATAATTTACTTTCCTAGCTTAAAGCTGTGTATCGCTGTCACAATAGACTGATGGGCAATTGTGCCTGACATAATCTGAGCCTTGCGCCATGTAACAATGTACTGTACATATGTCGCTAACATGACAATGGATCGGGTAGATAGACACTGTTCAAAAATATTTTCAGATTTTCAAACTCTCAAATGCATACCACAACCACTTAAAATCATGCCAATAAATGAATTTGCAAGGCCCATTAAAATGTGTGTCATTCAATCAATCAATCAGGGGGTTTAAAGTGTGCTAATCACCCTTGAGGGTCTCAAAGCTGGGGGGGGGGTGCAGCTCCAGTTCAGCTGAAGATCCAGGTCCTTAGGCTCTTCCTCAAGTTGTGCAGAGTAGGGGGGCGTCTTATGTCTACTGGGAGTTTGTTCCAGGCTTAGGACGTGATGTAGGAGAATGCTCTTCCACCCGCTCTGGTTCTGTGGAAGCACAGGGTTTCTGCTAGGATGAGGTCGGCCGAGAAAAGGTTTCTAATGGGTATGTGGAAGGAGAGTTTATTGTTGAGGTATTTGGGTCCAATGTTGTGGTGGGATTTGTAGGCATGGGTGAGTAGCTTGAAAATTACTCTGTACTCAACGGGGAGCCATTGGAGGTCTCCCAGGTGTTGGATGATTTGCTCATGTCGGGGGGTGCCGAGGATGAGTCTGTCCGCGGTGTTCTGGATCTTTAACTACAGCAAAGCAAATACTCAAATGTGAATCTGCGGTCAAGCCTTCGAATTTGTTGCTGCATCCTAAATCTGTATTGCAAGTAGTGAATGCCTGATTTTCATGTGTGTTGCAAGCCCGTTAAACAGGTACAGACATCACAGCATTGTGTAATGTGACAGTCACATATGTGGTCACACATACAACTTATGCTAACCAACATGACTACCACTGATGCATGCATTTACAATCACACATGACTAGATTTGGATATGCATCAGTGTGAGGAGTATGGGCATGTTGACAGCTCTGGATTACTGATATCATGACATATCAGAATGACTGAAGTCACCTGCACAACACAGATCACATCCCACAGCCATATGATGTTGTTAGTCATGCACTATCATGATATATGGAACATCTGATTATCAATTAGCACTTAATGTTAAAACATTTGCTGCGTTAACACATAAGCGATAAAAAAAATTACAACCACCAATGAAAACCATAACTAAATCTATGTTACAATGATGAAAATTCCTGATTAGCCCTTAGCAGGGCAAAATATACTCGCTGAGTCCAAAAATGTGCTGCAAACGCCTAAGAAGTAATGTCGGTAACAAGACAAAATAGCGAATTCAAAATATAGAATTACGAAAATATCGAAGTCAAAATATAAAATGGACAAAATATCGAATGGACAGAATATAGTGGTGAAAAATATCGAATTGAAGGTAAGTAATTTAATATTGAATAGTAATTTTTACCCCTACGCTATCCAATGCTTTCCCTACTGTTGCACTCTCTGGAGTGGGAATAGTAATTTTTACCCCTACGCTATCCAACGCTTTCCCTACTGTTGCACTCTCTGGAGTGGTAATAGTAATTTTTACCCCTTCGCTATCCAACGCTTTCCCTACTGTTGCACTCTCTGGAGTGGGAATAGTAATTTGTACCCCTACCCTATCCAACGCTTTCCCTACTGTTGCACTCACTGGAGTGGTATTAGTAAATGTTATATTTATTATTTCATTAATTTTAAATTACTTTTAAGACATTAAAAAAAATTAGATATTTTGACTAACTATATTTTTTAAAACTATATTTTTAATTCAATATTTTTGTACTTACCTGTTTGTAGATAGGAATTCGATATTTTTTCTTCGATATTTTGGTAATTCTATATTTGTGTATTCGATATTATGTCAGTGATCCGTAATGTCAGTCTGCATCCTGTGAAATGGAGGAGTACTGTACACTTTCACTTTGTCTTTTAACCACCCTGCTAGAGTCTTTGGAGAGTGTTGGAGGTGTTTGGAGTTATGTGTTGGTGTTGATGTGGAAGAGAGTGGTTTGGTGTCCTTTGAACTGCTCCTAGTTTCTCTGTTAAGTCCTGTGCCTCAGTCTTTACATGTTTTTTGCGTCTTGCGGGTGTTTTTCCAAGGGGTATATTTGGTTTCGTAAGGTTCTTGGGTAATTTTCCTGGGTTTTATTTTCCTATAGTGTGGTTAGGTGTCTTTCCGGAGATGTTGGGTGAGGGTAGGATAGCAGGATGTCTGAGGGGGTATTGGGGGCACCGTCTTACTCATGAAGTTTTACCTACCACTGATGGTGGAGAGTGGGCGATGGGTCCTGCAGGGATAGGTGTCCGGAAGGTGAGGTGGGAGCACATCCGCAACCACATAATTCGGATCTTTGGGGTGAACAGGACTGATGATAGCATTGCATGAGACGTGAGGAAGACCTTTTGGACCACCTGGGAATCATTATTGGCAAGCAAGGTAGTACATGACAAATGTTTTATTAATTCACAGTGTGTTTTCTCTGTCAACAAATGTAGTCAGTGACACAATGTAATAAATGTTACAGGATGATGCCATCCATTTTTTATTAAAGCAAATCTGCCTAGCTCAAACACCATCACAATTGCACCATTGTGCAAGTGTGCCAGTGTTGATGATGATGTTTAACCATGTGCAGGAATGGGTTCCCTCCTGCACATAAAAAATCGTGAAGTGCTGTGTAAGATTTCAATGTGTGCTGCTCAGTGCAGCATATAAAGATAGTGTTTAAGGATATTTCTGTGTGAGGACTCACAATGTGCATGAAGTTCCCATGTGCGCTGTACAATTCAGCTCACATGACAAAACACACTAGTTGATGGATTAACTTGTCTATCCATGTTGTGCAAGGGCCTAAGCATTTGTTCACTGTTCCCAATGTAGCGCTGGATCACATGTATGCCACACTTTTGAATCTGCTACATGCAATGTGACATGGGTGTTGTTGTGTTAGGTCCATTCCAAACCCATTCCCATTGGAGCACTTGTCACTATTTTCTATATGTAAGTATACCTCATACACAAATGTGGGTTCAGACCATGTCTGAACACACCCTTGTGAATTATGCTAAGCACATATTGACTACCCAACATCTAGAAAGTGATGTGGCTGGAAATAGTGCTTGTGAATGTGTCACTCAAGTAGTGTGTGCAAAATGATCACATATACCTGCAGGATTGTCCTGTAGTCCACAAGGCTGCAATGGTCATGTTTTGTGTGTGAAACAGGCAAAGCAAATCCCTGCATATATGCAACATGAACAGAGATACAACTGTTACAAGCTGTACAATTGAATGTAGATGTATCTGATAATGAACATGACACATGTGGAAAGTCATGTCTGATAACTAATTCAAGTTTTTTACATGTCTCACAGCTGGAAGACCATTGATAACTCAGGATGACGTAGATGACTTAATTGACCCACGTGCCACTGTTGAGTGCCTTCCTCATATATGTTTTTTATGAGATGTGAAGATTTGATTGAAAGGTGGGGCCCCTGAATGTAGTTGAACACAGTCCTGTTGTGTATATTCAC